>NC_069077.1:52254483-52888187 GCF_025698485.1 Gossypium arboreum
GTAGAGTGATTCCATCTCCTCTTGCATAGCAAACATCCACTTTTCTGAGTCTTCACAGCTAACTGCCTCAGAATAATTAGATGGCTCTTAATTCGCATCTATATCTTCAGCCACATTTAAAGCATAAGCAACTAGATCAGCCTCGGCATACTTCCTTGGAGGTTTAATTTCTCTTCTAGTTCTGTTTTTGGCGATAAAGTATTATGGTGAAGAAGCAACTCTATTCTCAATTTTGTACTAGCCTGATGAGTCAACTCTGTATTAATCTGATGCTCCACCTGCTTTTGATTTTCTTCATTGGAAGAGTCTTTAAGAGATAAGTTAGGTAGCATAGCAGTTTCATTAAAAACAAAATCTCTGCTAATCACAACTTTTCTATTTTCAAGACACCATAACTTATACCCTTTTACACCAGCTTGATAACCAAGAAAAACACATTTAATGGATCTCGGTTCCAATTTTCCATTATCAACATGAGCATATGCAGGACACCCAAAGATCTTTAAATTAGAATAATTAGTACGATTACCAGACCATACCTCTTGTGGAGTCTTTTTCTCAATGGCAATGGATGGAGATCGGTTGATCAAAAAACATGTAGTAAAGGCTGCTTCTACCCAAAACGAATTTGGTAAGTTGGCATTTGACAACATACATCAAACCTTCTCCATGATCGTTCTGTTCATTCGTTCTGCAACGCCATTTTGCTGTAGAGTATGGCGAACTATCAAGTGTCTCACGATCCCTTCTGACTTGCACAATCTATTAAACTTATCAGAACAGAACTCTAAGCCATTGTCTGTGCAGAGGTATTTTATTTATTTTCCCGTCTATTTTTCAATCATAATTTTCCAAGACTTAAATGCGGTTTTCTGCTTCAAGAAGAACACCCAAACTTTTCTGGAAAAATCATCAATAAAAGTTAGCATATAATTAGCTCTACCTCTCGAAGGCACTCTAGATGGCCCCCACAGATCAGAATGAATATACTCCAATGTTCCCTTCATGTTATGGATTCCTCTGGTGAATCGAACTCTCTTTTGCTCCCCAAAAAATACAGTGCTCCCAAAAATTAAGTTTGCAAATTCCTTGCCCATCAAGAAGTCCTCTTTTGCTCAATTCTGCCATGCCATTCTCACTCATATGCCCTAGGCACATATGCCAAAGTTTAGTAATAGTATCATCTAACAAGAAAGAGGAAGCGACAGCTGCATCACCAGTAACAGTAGAACCCTGCAAAACATATAACTTGGCAGTCTTTATTTGCCCTTTCATCACAACAAGGGAACCTTTGAAAATCTTTAAAACCCCACTTTCAGCTGTGTATTTGTACCCTTTTGAATCAAGAGTACTCAATGAAATTAAATTTCTTTTCAATTTCAGAACATGTCGTACGTCACTAAGTATTCTGAAAACTCCGTCAAACATCTTAACTTTAATTGTTCCAACACCTGCGATTTTGCATGAAGCATTATTTCCCATCAAAACAACACCTTCAAACACTGTTTCGTAAGTTGTAAACCAATCCCAATTGGGACTTATGTGAAAGTTACAACCTAAATCAAGTATTCACTCCTCGCTTACTTTAGAATCATTGACAGAAGCGACTAGAAGTTCACCATCACTGTAGTCTTCTACAACATCAGCTTCATCAGAATTTTCTGGTTGTTTTCCCTTTTGATTCGTAGCGTCCCTTTTAATCTTATTCTGTAGCTTATAGGACTTAGATTTAATGTGCCCTTTCTTCTTACAAAAGTTGCAAGTTTTACCTCTGTTTGAAGACTTTGATCTACCCTTAGATTTACCGCGAGGATTCCGTTCCTGTGTCCTTCCACGATCATCATCAGCATTCCGATCTTGTCTCCCACGAACAATGAGACCCTCTCCCTGAGAGTCGAGTTTAACCACAAGATGCTTCATCTTATCATACGAGGTCAAAGAATCATAAACCTTATTGTAACATTCAGAAATATGGCCTAAACGAAACAGTGGTTGCGAAACCAAAAATTCGAAGTAGAAAATTTATTTTATTATCATTTTAAGGTCTATGGCATGATTTCATGATTGTGTGAAAATTTCTTTTAGAAATTTTATCGATAGAGGGTCCAATTTGATATTTAGGACTAAATTGCAAAAGTTGTAAAATGTGTGTTCTAGTTCACAAAGGTACTAAGTACTCGTGAGTAATGAGTTTTTAAAGTGGAGGTCCTTGGATAGTAATTAGACCATTATACTAGTTTGGACAAAAATACCTAAAGGAAGATAAAACATCATAGTTTTTAATTAAGGGCATTTTGGTCATTTAGTTATTAAAATGAATTAAAAACAAAATTAAAAGCCAATTTTTGTCCATCTTCAACCCCTTGGCCGAATTTCACATGAGGAAGACATATCTAGGGTTTTTCAAATTTCCAAGCTCGATTGTAAGTCTGTTTTAGCCCCATTTTTAATGTTCTTTACGATTTTGGAGTCCTAGTAACTTGATTAAGCTTATGCTAGCAATAATTTAACCTAGGGTTTATATTGGGAAAAATACTCATAGGTGAAATGTGTTTATTTTGATGTTTTATGGTAGAATATGAAGCTTTAAATTGTGTTAAACAACTTTTGCTAAGCGATTTTATGTGAAAACGAGTAAAACGACATAATCGGTAAAAATACCTAATGTTCATAAGTACATGTTAGAGTGAGAATTTGATGTTGTCATAGAATGGAAAAATGATCAGCATTTCATAAAACATAAGAAAATAGGATGAAGTTTAATTTCCGAACCTTAGGGAAAAAGTGTAAATAAGTAAAAGTTTAGGGGTAAAAATGTAATTTTGCCAAAGTTTGAGTCAAGAACTGTTTTAATAATGTGAGTATTAAATAAGCTAAAATTTTTTATTATAGACCAAGAAGAACAAAATTCAGAGTTAGACCGGGGAAAGAAAAAGATAGTAGACTAAATCAATATAGTTGATCGTATTTTGTTTCGCGGTAAGTTTGCGATAAATAAATGCAATATTCTATTATTTTATGTTAATGTTGTTAATTTCCAGCATGTGTATATTTATTTTATGAAATTATTCAAAGAAGACTCAAGCATGAATTGACGGAGAAGTAATTTCAGAAAGTAATGGTTGAACCTTAGGAATGCGTAGGATACGAATGTCATGACATTAGGGTTTAAGGATACCATGTAAGGCCATGCCAAGGCATGGCAATTGGTAAGGTTTCTAAGGCAAGGAAATCATGTAAGACCATGTCAAGACATGGCATTGATAAGTTACTATAAGGCAAAGGTCCCATGTAAGACCATGCTAAGGCATGGCATTGGTGAGTTCATAAGGCAATGATACCATGTAAGACCATGTCAAGACATGGCAATGGTAAGTTTTAAAAGGATACCACGTAAGACCATGACAAGTCATGGCAATGGTAAGGTACCCATGTATCCTTAGTATTCCAAGTGGTTCAACGAGAAAATTTAAAGAGAATGTCAAGGTAAGGTAAGGTAAGACGAGTTATGCTAAAAAGGTAAGACAAGTTCATGCTAGAAGAGAAAAGGTAAGTATATAATGTTCCTGCATGCTTGATAAGGAAAAAGGTAAGTAAAATGTATTAATAAATTTGATTAAGTAAGTAAGTATTTAAGTAAGTGAGTAAGTGAAGAAGTTTAAAATATGTCTATGACAATTAATGAAGTTTCATTAAGTAGTATCATGCCAAGTAGTAAGATAATTCTTATGAATGTTGTTATTTATTTGCATGCAAACTTACTAAGCTTAATGCTTACCCCCTTTATTTTCCTTCTTTTTATAGTTTTTTTCAAGTTAACTCGGGGATTGTAAAGTACGTCGGAGGTCCGAGCACACTATCACAAGGATTATTTTGGTATAGCTAGACGTTTCATTTTGAGTATGGCATGTACAGCATCGTAGCCATTTTGTGTGTATGATCTTATGATATGGCTGATGAATGGTATGTAAATGCTTGATAATGATTAGCTGTTGGGATGGCTAATCAAGGACATATTTGGTGTTATGTATGCCTAAATGCTAGTTATTCCATGGAAATCATGAAAAAGGTGAAATTAGCTTTAAAATAGTAAAGGACAGCAATAATGACGTGCATTTGGAAAATAAATAAAAATAGTAGAAATGGATTTAGATAGTGGATGAGATATAGAATTAAATATTATTGAGTCTATTTTCATATGAATGAAACAGAGTAAATAAAGGAGTTGTATTTTACAAGATATTTAAATTTTAGTGAGACAAGGTCAGAGTGATTTCTGAATCCCCTATTCTGACTTTAGAAATTCACTAAAACTTGTACAAAAATAATTAGGAGTTATAATTTATATGTATAGATTCCTCATTGAGTAAATATCATGGTTATTTGAATTCTTTACAAGGAGAAAATTAATTCATAGTGAACAGAGGTCAGAGCAGCCAAACACTGAAATAGGGGAAACTTTAAATAATAAACTGTACTAATTGACAGGACCAAAAATTATGAAAAAAATTTAGTATGAAGATAAATGAGTCTAGTTTCAAAGAAAATTTACGGATATCGATTTCGAGTTTCTTAACTCGAGTTATGAGTTATTTAGTGACTATGATGCAGATGGACAGTTTATTTATGAAAGATGAAATAAATTGTTTTGATTTGTTTAAGTGATCGAAAAAATTTTATTGATTCCGATTTGTTCCTGAACTATTTCAATTTCATGTTTTAGGGTCTCGAGGATCCTTTTTAAGGACATATTGAATGAATGAAACTAAATTAATTTTAAAAGCAAATTTTTATGCCCCGAATTAGTAAGCTAAGTCAGGTAACGCCTCGTGCTCCACTTCGGCGACGGTCTCGGGTAAGGGGTGTTACACTTATCAACTGTGAGAGAATTGCGGCTATATAAAATTGTGTCTCTAAAGGTTGAATAAGACGGGGGCAACGAACAAAGTAGAATCAACCCTAGATCTTCCTTATCATATTGAACCTCCATGGCCTCCAAGTTTGAGAGAATTTCTTTAAACACTGTTAAGTGTTCATGTACAGACGCACCTTCCTCCAAACGATGAGCATAAAGACGCTGCTTCATGTGCAACTTGCTTGTTAGAGTTTTCAATATACATATTTGTTCTAGCCTCTTCCATAATTCAGCGGCAGTCTTTTCTTTCATCACATCATGCAAAATTTCGTTGGACAAATGCAGATGTAATTGTGTTAACGCCTTTCGATCCTTACGCCTCTTCTCTTCATCTGTTAATGTCGAAGGCATCTTATCTATCCCTAGCAGGGCATCCTCCAAATCCATCTGTACAAGAACTGCTTCCATCTTAATCTGCCACAACGCAAATCTGGTGTTGCGATCCAACAGCGAAATTTCATACTTCAAAGACGCCATTACCGTGATCGAGATGAATAACCCGGAAGCTCAGATACCAATTTTTTAAAAAAATAAAATAGAAATAGAAATAAAATAAAGAACACACAGATTTTTACGTGGAAACCCTTTCGGGAAAAAACCACGGGCAGAGGAGAAGAAAATTCACTATGTCGAATTCGAATTAATTACAAGAAAATAGACTATATCTATTTATAGGCTTGTAAAGTCATATTCTAGTAAGACTGAAATACCTTATTCTAATAAATATCAAATATATGAAATTTAATAAGGTTTAAAAACCTTATTCTAAAATAAAATAAAAGAAGTGTAATTCTATATGGATTCTTCTTTTATTTTATTTTACCACTATATTTTATTTAAATAAGGATTCGTGTCACTTAATTCTAACATGTTATTATTTTAATAATTTTTTATAATCAGCATTTTTATAATACTTTAGAAATATGCAATAACAAAATGTTTTTCATCAAAAATATTTTTCTTATTTTACTCATTCAAAACGGATTTTATAATATCTTTTGGAATATAAGTTCTATAATAATTTTAAAATAAAAATATTTTCATATTTTAAATATTTTTAAATTGTGATTGAAAATGTTAATAATATATAGCACATCCTATATTAAATTTATTATTTTTATTTTTATTTTTATTTTTATTTACTACTGCTCTTTTATTTTATTTTTACTTTGATGCACTCTTTGTAAATTAGTTCATTTAAAATTTAAATATTGAAATTTAAAATTTTAAAATATTTTTAATTAATTTATGTTATAATTTTTTTAAAATATATATCTAAAATTAATTTTTTGGAATAATATATAAATAAACACTTCTATGTAAATATTTAAAAACAAGTTTACAATTTTTAGATAATGTTAAACAAAATTTAAATAGTATAAAAGAACTAAATTATTAAGGAATATTAATTTAAAACCAATTTCTAAAATGTAAAGTTTAAAATAACTATAATATATTATTTAAAATATAGTTTAAAATAGTAAAAATTTAAAAAAATTTAAGATTTTAGTTATTCTTTAACAAATTTATTTAAAATATTATAAAGTAAAAAAAATTAAAATACAAACTTGATATAACATTATCTAAAAATTAAATATATAAAATATCAAGTGAAAATTATATTAATGTTATGAATAACTTATTAAGTGGATGTCCATCATGATCAAGATAAAGTTTTGATATACTTTAAATTAGTTATTAGAATTAGATCTCTACTTTTTTTATACTTCTTTTGCCTATAAATAGCGACTCTAATGAATCATTGTAAATCGCCATTTTTTATCGATAAAGTACATTCTTTATTACTTTCATATTTTCTTTGTTATTTATTATCTCCATCTCTCTTTATTTTTTAACACGTTATTCGCACGATCTTGCTCAAAGTGATAGTTCCTTTTATTAACGATCAAATTTATCCTTCATGATTTTCAATATCTTTGATAGTAAGATGCAAAGTTTTTATAGGAAGTTTCTCTTATTTAATATTTCATATCTGATTATTATTTTTTGTTCTTCTTCCATTATACGTCATCACTGTTTTGATTAACTTATTTTACTTTTTGTTCTTAAGGATGGTGAAAGATTTGATATCGTTATTTATATGAAATCAAGAAGTAAGATTCAATCTCAGAATGGATTATGGTTCTTATTATTCAATCTCAGAATGGATTATGGTTCTTATTCCCAATCTTTGATTTATTGTATGGGTAAAGTATAGATTTGGTAAGAAACTTTTATATGTCGACTATATTTTCTTTTTCAATTAAGGTATGACTACTATTAATTTTTTTTTGACATAAATTTCACGTTCTGATGGTGTTTAATTTTTGCCTTTTTAAGTTAATTTTTATGTAAGACATAATTGTTGAATAGATATGTTTACTATTAATATGGTATGTTTTCTATATTATTTTTTTGTTAAATCATTCTTTTTGAAGTTTTTTAATTAAGTTATATTATGCATAATATTTAGATGTTTTGATTATTAAATTCTTGTTATTAAATATTCTTGAAATTTTAATTGTGGTGGAAAGTGTTATTAACCTATCATTGCTGATTAAAAGGAAATTTGATAGGATCTATTGAGTCTTATTAACTTGCTAATGTTGAATGATTGTATGATATCTTTTAAATTGAACTTATAAATATTTTATTAGAGCAAGCTAAGATTTTATAATATATATGTGGTATTGAAATTTGATACAATGTGTATCGGATAATTTTCAAGTATGGTACATGAAAATTTTGATTATTTATTAAATAATTTTTACTATTAGATTATAAATGTTATTATGAAAACAAAGTTGTAACTGACTGCAAACTTCTGCTATCGTTTTGTTGTTCAAGTTCAGTGCATTGTCTGATATGATCCTTTCAGGCATCCCATACCGACAAATAATCTCTTTCTTCAAGAATCGACTTACAGCAGACTTAGTAACATTTGCATAAGAAGCAGCCTCTACCAACTTCGTGAAGTAATCAATGACCACAAAAATAAAGCGATGCCCATTTGAAGCTTTTGGTGATATTGGCCCAATGACATCCATGTCCCACATGGAAAAAGGCCATGGAGAAGTCATAACATGTAGAGGTGAATGTGGTACATGAATCTTATCTCCATAGATCTGACATTTATGGCATTTCTTGGCGCAGTTGATACAATCCCCTTCCATAGTAGACCAATAATATTCAAACCTCATGATTTGTCTAGCCATCGTGAAACCATTGGTGTGTGTTCCACAAACACCCTCGTGAAGTTCTTCCAAGATTAACTTAGCTTCTACAGCGTCAACACATCTCAACAGTACTTGGTCCTTTCTTCTTCTATACAAGATGTCCCCATCCAAAACGTAATCGCAGGCTAATCTCCTTAAAGTTTGCTTATCGTTTTCAGTTGCTTGTTCTGGGTACTTACGATCTCTCACATATCGCAATATATCCTGATACCAAGGGTTATCATCCTTTTCTTCTTCCTCAATGTTACAACAGTGAGCTGCAGCCTTAAAGATACTCATTTGAATGGGTCTCATCTCTTCCACTTTATTCACTTTAATCATTGAAGCTAAGGTTGCTAGAGCATCTGCCATTTGATTTTCGTCTCGTGAGATATAGTTGAAAGTGATGTCATCAAACTCCTCAAAAAACCCCAAAACTACCTTTCGATAATTGATCAGTTTAGGATCTCTTGTCTCTCATTCACCTCTAAACTGATAAATTACCAACACAGAGTCTCCATATACCTCCAAGGTTCTTATTCCTCGCTCTATAGCCGCTCGGAGTCCCATGTTGCATGTTTCATACTCAGCCATATTGTTTGTGCAATCAAAATCCAACTTGCATGTGAATGGATAATAATCGCCATTTGGGGATATGAGGACTACCCCAATTCCATTTCCCACTGCATTGGATGCCTCATCAAAGCTCAACTTCCAAGGATAATCCTCTGTAGTTGCTACACACATCAACTCCTCATTTGGGAAATTGAAATTCAGCGGCTCATAGTCCTCTAAAGCTCTACTAGCCAAAAATTCCGCTATCGCGCTTCCTTTTATAGCCTTCTAGCTTACATAGACTATGTCAAACTCTGAAAGCAAAATTTTCCACCTCACCATTCTCCCATTCAAAGCTGTTAACTCCATCATATATTTCAAAGGGTCAAGTTTTGAAATAAGCCAAGTAGTATGATATAGCATGTACTGTCTTAACCTCCGAGTTGTCCAAATTAAAGCACAACACAATTTTTCAATTAGTGAATATCTCATCTCACACTCTGTAAATTTCTTACTAAGGTAGTATATCACCTTCTCCTTTCTTTCCGACTCGTCATGTTGACCAAGCACACATCCCATGGAATTGCTGAATACTGATAAGTACAGTATTAGTGGTCTATCTGGACTGGGCAGAGATAACACCGGAGAATTCAACAAGTACTGTTTGACCTTTTCAAAAGCATTCTGGCATTCCTCATCCCAAGTACCTTGATTGTGCTTTCTAAGGAGGCGAAAGATGGGATCACACTTCTCAGTTAGTTGTGAAATAAACCGAGCAATGTAATTCAGTCTTCCTAGAAATCCTCGAACTTCCTTCTGAGTTTGTGGTGGAGGTAATTCTCGTATGGCTCTGACCTTGTCTAAGTCAACTTCAATTCCCTTTTCACTAACTACAAAGCCTAATAACTTTCCCAATCTAGCTCCAAATGTACACTTTGCTGGATTAAGCTTCAACTGAAACTTTCTCAATCTCAAAAACAATCTTCTCAAGACCTCAATGTGCTCTTTTTCTGTTCGTGACTTGGCAATCATATCATCAACATACACCTCAATATCCTTATGCATCATGTCATGGAACAAGTTCACCATGGCCCGTTGGTATGTTGCCCCCGCATTCTTCAACCTAAAAGGCATTACCTTGTAACAAAAGGTACCCCACAATGTTATGAAGGTGGTTTTGTCCATGTCCTCGGGATGCATCTTTATCTGATTGTACCCTGAGAAACCATCCATGAAGGAGAACAATGAATATCCCGCTATATTGTCTACCAAAGTATCTATGTGTGGTAGAGGGAAATTATCTTTTGGGCTAGCTTTGTTCAGATCTCTGTAATCAACACACATTCGTACCTTCCCATCCTTCTTAGGAACTGGTACAATATTAGCCACCTATTCAGAGTACTTCACCTCTTGTAAGAAACCTGCATCGAACTTTTTCTTGACTTCGTCCTTTATTTTTAATACAATATCTGGTCTCATTCTTCGCAACTTCTGTTGGACTGGTTTACAATCCTGTCTTATTGGAAGACGATGCACCACAATATCAGTATTTAACCCTGGCATATCTTGATAGGACCATGTGAAGATATCCTTGAACTAGCGTAGCAACTCAATCAGTCCTTGCCTTATGTCATCAGTAATATGCGTGCCAATTTTCACCTCTTTCCCTTCCTCTAGGGCTACATTCTCTATTGCCTCTTTCTCATGTGGCATGATTTGTTTCTCCTCTTGTTTCACCATCCTCAAAAGATCTAGAGACAAATCACAATCTTGGACATCTTCAAAATCCTTAGATTTCTCTAAACACACGTCTTGCTCGCGAGAGAAATCAGGATTTGTAATATCAATGCTCATGTCATTGATATCTAGGGATCTGAGAAGTATAAAGCATATATAAAAAATGAATGAATTTAAGAATGATTATTTATGTACTATGAATGAAAGAATAAGAATTGTCAAAATTTTAACGAAATATTGGTTGATAAAAATGAAACAATACTCGTTAAATTGATAAAAGTTATGTTTTATTGAAAAGATAATAGATGATCATAAGCCTATTTCACAAATGTAATTCTATTACTCCTAGGCTCTAGGGTAACAAGAATGTTTCGAGAATTACTCTGAAAAATTCCTAAAGACTACAGGAAGTTCCTCCGCAGTCCAATTGTTTAGAGAGCTTCCCGATTCGTAAGGGTGAATGCCCTCAAGGTTTCCTTGCTCTAATCCTTCGTCGTGTGCAGCATTAATCTGATGACTTTCCTCTACAAGTAATCCTCTTGATATGAAGGTTTTGGATATAAGAGGGAATGTCATCGATTCCCACCCCACTTCTCTTCTATCTAAACGCGCCCTTCTCCTTTTTTGGCGCTTCTCGATGTCCTTCCTCTTTTGCTTATAGTCTGGCCTGAAGCCTAAACCAAAGCGGTCTTTCTTTTCAATCAACTTTGGGATTTGAGTCCCTCCTTGCAGATACTTTCCTAAACCTCTCCCTGGTAAGGCTCCCTTTCCTGCCCTCATTTGTAGAGCCATCCTCGTAGCTCTTGCTATCCTTGGCACCAGTAGCTCACTCCCTTCCAAAATGAAAGTTGCATTTACAAATTCTAAAGAGAGAAAGGAACACTCAATAGATTCTTTGTTTTTCTCGACATAAGGGGCCTTACTAGTGACTGCGGCTATAATGTCCTCCTCCGCATTGATGGTTATTAATCGTCCATTGGTCACTAATTTTAATTTCTGGTGCAACGACGAGGGCACCACTCCTGCTGAGTGTATCCATGGCCTGCCTAATAAACAATTGTAAGAAGGCTTGATATCCATTACCAAGAAATCTATTTCATACATGTTCGGCCCAATTTCCAAGGGAATGTCAATTCTTCCCATCACCTTCCTTTTTGTACCGTCGAAGGCTCTTACCACATTCTAACATGTCTTCATGTGAGAATCGTCAATGGGTAATCTGTTTAATGTAGACAATGGTAGAACATTCAAAGCCGATCCATTATCAACAAGCACGCTTGGAAGTGTGTACCCCTTGCATCAAGTGGTAATGTATAAAGCCTTAGTTGACCCTCTTATAAAGCCTTAGTTGACCCTCTGCCCCCCGGTGGGATTTCATCATCATTAAAGTAGATGAAATTATCCGCACTAATGTTGTTCACTAATCGGTCCAGCTTATTAACGGATATGTCATGGGTGACATATGTTTCGTTAAGCACCTTCATCAACGCTTCCCTATGCGCCTCAGAATTCAAAAGTAGAGCCAATACTGATATACGAGCTAGTTGCTTACGCAATTGCTCGACCAAGTTATACTCGCTATGATTAAGGAACTTTAGAAATTCCTTAGCCTCCTCCTAATTTACTGGCTCATTGATGGGTACTTTGGTCTCTTTCTCTTTCTCAACCTCGACACCTTTTATTTTTGTGGGCTTCACTCCGACGCCCCTCGTATCATAACGCTTCCTACTCCGCATGTGGGAACCTTCAACTTGCACGTCTTTAGATGTGCTGGCTATATTTTCTCTTTCCGGCACTGTCACACTACAGTCATAACTCTATGGTACTCTCTTGCTATCCTTGTAAGGGAAAGGAATAGGCTTACGCGTAATGACCTTGGGCACTGCTGGTGTCTCCACTTCGTTATTCCCTGGCAAGGAGATAATAATCCTTGGCTGGCTGGTTCCTTTTTGTTCATCTTCTAGCACACTTATTTCTCTTTTGTAAGAGCTACCTTCAAAAATTTGTAGCTCTTCATTATCTATAAAGCCTTGCACTAAGGCTCTAAATTCTTCACAATTTTAGGTCTCATGACCCTCTTCTCCATGGAACTCACAGTAGTTTCCCATTTTTTCTCTTTCTCTCCTAGAGGTTATCATCCCTCTCTTCATCATCTCCTCTCAAATCACCTTCATAGGCATCCTCACCTTAGCAACATTTTCCTTCATCCCTCTTTCACTAGCCTCGCCAATGGCATTCACTCCTTGATCGTCATGACTTGGCAAAGGGTTTTCCGTATTTGGGGTATTATCAAATTTCAAAACCCCCATCTTAATCAACCTCTCTACGGCCTTCTTGAATTCGGTACAATTTTCAATTGAGTGCCCCGATATTCCAGCGCGGTATTCGCATCTGGCATTTGCATCATACCATTTCGGATATGGAGGCTGTAATGGTTTCAAGTGGAAAGGAGCAATAGCATGTGCATCGTATAAGCTTTCATAAAGCTCACGATACGTCACAGAGATAGGTGTGAATTGCATCCTCTCGTGCCTTGTACCCGCTTACTGCCTTTGAGAACCCTGTTGCCCAACCGCAGCTAATTTAGGTTGACCAACTGTGACTGCCTTCGAGTTGAAGCTACTTATGTTGTTCACCTCATTGTCTTTTCTCCTTGGGGCCTATCTTTTGGCCGCTTCCCCCTCAATTTTGCCACCTCTTATGGCATTCTCAATCATCTCTCCCGCCATGACTATGTCCGTAAAACTTTTGGTAGTGCTTCCAATCATGTAAGTAATGAATGGAGCCTTCAGAGTGTTGATGAACAACATGGTGATCTCCTTCTCCAGCAATGGTGGCTGAACATGCATGGCAACCTCTCTTCATCTTTGAGCATATTGCCTAAAATTCTCATTAGGCTTTTTCTCCATGTTTTACAGTGTGATCCTATCTGGCGTCATGTCATTCACATGATTGTACTGTTGCATGAAGGCTTGTGCAAGATCCCTCCATAAATTTATTCTGGCCCGGCTCAACTAATTGTACCATCTGGCTACTGCTCCCACTAAGCTATCTTGGAACCAATGAATCAACAGTTGATCATTGTTCACATATCCGGTCATCCTCTTACAGAACATCGTAATGTGAGCCTCTGGGCAAGTAGTCTCGTTGTACTTTTCAAACTCCGGCATTTTGAATTTGTGGGGAAGCACCAAATCTGGGACCAAACTCAAGTCTTTGGCATCAACTCCATGATGCCCATCAGCACTCTTTAGAGCCTTAAATTTCTCCTCCAACCATCTACAACGTTCCTCCAACTGTTTTGCAGCTTCGGCTCTTAAAACTTCCTTTTCAGCCACGTCCAAGTCAGGAATGAGAGGATTGGTAGGGTTGTCACCCAAATTGAATCCCGAACCAGTTGGGTTATTCATATGGATCCCAGCATCAACCGGTCCATGTTGATGCCTTATAGTGACAGATAGCTTCTTAAGAAGTGCCTCAGTTTGTGTAAGCCCGTGGGGTCGAGTAAAACCTGGAGGATAATCCTCTTCCTCCTCACCAGTGATTGCCATAGGGGCTTTTCCCTCATTAGCGGCCCTCAATAACTGAGCCATCTCAATCATCATATTCCTCTGAGCCTCTAGCATTTTCTCCCTCATGTCATTTTGCATCTTGGCCAATTGCTCTTGCAATTGGTCCTGCATGTCCTTTTGTAGCTGTTCAAACCTTTGATCCATATTCTTAGATTTTGCACGAGTTCCGTACTGGTGCGTGGTTTCTAGATTTTCTTTTCTACTTTCTCTGGTAATTTTAACTAATTAGGGTCTTTCTATAACTTTGAATGCAAACGATGCGATGAAATGCTATGAGATGCAAATGCATGAATGCAAAAAGGACATCGATTCTGATTCAATCTCATTTAGAAACTTTATTTAGAAATAGAATATCTTTACATATAAGAGGATTAAAAATACGCTTTCTCCCTAATGCCCAAAGTTTTAACTCTATCTAATAAAAGGGTTAACTCTCGTCCTATATCCGACAATGACTTATACATCAAACTCAATACATCAGCTCGTATTGCCAAGTCTTGCACGTGTTCAGTGACTTCTCGAATCTAGGATACGGCTTCTCTAATGACTTGATCCCTTTCTCTGACCTGTCCTCTAAACTGATGAAGCTCTCCTTTTAAATGATCTTCTCATACCCCAAGCTGCTCGATTAGGAGCTTACTATCCTACAATGCTGATTCCAACTCCTCAACTTTGCCTTTTAATTTCTTTACCTCAACCATAGAATCACGACTTCGATGCAGATGAAGGGATCTCCTGATTCTAAGGTCAAATTTCGCAATTGCATCTCTTGGAACTTCTTCTCCCAATATTCGGCTTTAGCTTTTTCCTCTTGGACCTCTTTCTGCCCCTCATTTGAAAACCTTCCTAGTCCTGCTCTCTTCAAAGTTATTTGTGCCCTTTTATAGTGCTCCTTTAAATCGTCTCAGTCCTCCTCGATCTTTCTTTTTTCTTTCCTCTCTTTCTTGACCTCCATCTTTTGAATGTCGACATCTAGGCTCAAATACATCTTTTCTTCTTCGAGCTTTGCTATCCTCTTCTCGAACTCCAAGTTCTTTCTCTCGAACTCTTGCTTTATAATTTCTAACTCTGAGGGTATCACTTGCAAATATTCCTCTATTGGTCGAGCTCCTTCCACACTTGGCTTAGGGATGTTATCATTAATCCTTCTACCTCTCCACTCGACGTACTCCGAAGTCGTAGCAGGGCTAATAACTACTCCCTTTAATCGACAAGTCTTGTTCCAAGCACTAGAGATCTCACTGACCTTCCTCTTGTAGTCAGCTCCTCTATACATGAACTTACTTTGAACCAAACCATAAGTTGGCGATATGAACTGTCTCAATCCATGTTGCCTCAGCATAAGCAAAGGGGCATAACCAATGGCACCTCAAATTCCCAACAAAGGGACCCAATCAAAACTGCCGCATCGGTAAAGAATCTCACCAGGAATCATCCATGGAGCCCTCCACTCTACGTCTTTTGACTGTAGATTCTGAAGTAGCGCTATCCAATATTTTTTCAGGAATATCAACTTTCCTAGTTGAAGCTGCTATGTCCTTCAATGGGGAGTAATCCTCGAAGAAGACTCAAAAAACCACCCTATCTATCAATCGGAAGTGACTGTAGAACCAAGCTAAAAGTAACTGAGCACAACCAACAAACCTGCCCGCACTGGCCCTCCTACATGCATTCAAGGACCTGAATGTCTCCTCCAAAATCACAGAAACAGAAGTGACCCGTTTGCTAAGTTGATGGAAGAGATCCATGGTCGCCTCGTCCACATATCCCAAAGCCTTGGGGAAAACCATCAATCTGTATAAGCTTAAGGCAAAAATGTCTACCCTCTTCGCCTCGTCTGGATGTGTCTGGATCAGATCTTTCAAAGCTCCCCACGGAATACACTTACTCTCACCCTTTTCCTTAATTCTAGCCATGATCTACTGCTCGCTCACCCCCGTAATGGTCATCAGCTTCTTACTAAAAGTTATGACACAAGCAGCTCGAGAATAAATCCTATCACATTGAAATCTAGGACACCGAAGTAAGGCTGTGTACTCCTCCACAGTAGGCACTAAATCTACCTCCCCAAAGGTAAAACAACTGTATGCTGGGTTCCAAAATTGAGCGAGAGCTCGAAACAAATGCTCATCAACCTGAATATTAAACAAATAGGGCAAATATCTATAATTACCGTAGAATGATTGCTTGGTCTCATTGCCCCACTGATCCCAAATCGCCTTAAGCTCCTGCAGATTATTCTGTGTGACACTGATACGAGTGTAGTCTGACAGCTCCGACATATATCCCAAAGTTATGCTATCCCCTTTTCCTAGCTGAGTTTGCTTCGACCATCTATGGATGTTAGTGTTGCCCTCCACTCTATCAAGAAGTCCGTTCTCCATAATAAAATTTCCTAACTTAGAAACTGATCGTGAATCGATACCTTTTAGATGTAATATGACATGCAACAAAACAAAGAAAAACAAATTGTCAGTATCATATGATAAATAACTTATAAGGGTAATAATCTAGAGTACCACTATCCAAATTGAGCTCTTACGGTTTTTTCTATATGAGGTTTTAGTTCTAAAGTTTAAGGTACCCGAACCAGCAGATTCCTCGATCCTCACCCATTATAGGCTCATTTGAATTGAGTTCAGTTCAGGGGAATACATTTCTCTATGGCTACACGGAGATGAAAATCTCACGAAACCATAGGTACGAATGTATCCCGAAAGTGATCCGCTATCCTGCATGGAGGCAGAAACCTCACGAAGGCGTAGTTTCTCGCTCCCACTTAAGGGTGTGACCACAAAGGTCATGCAAATGCAATGCGTATCAGAATATAGCAACATATGTAATAATACAAACACATATAATGCAAAGAGGATTAAATTTTAAAATTTTTAATTTCCGACATTAAGACAGGAGATAATCAATTACACGGCTTGACGATGATGATGTTAGAGATCTCCAAGTATATTTTACTATGATTTATTTATTATATCATATTTATTATAATTGGAGACTAATCATGACAACATGAATAGATAGATTTTAATTTAAAATCCACACATGTTTACGATGGTGATTATGAAATAAATAATCTATTAGGATGTTTATAAGTTTGCCTTAGTAAATCTATTATATTCCCCGAAGTGAATGTAAACATAAAGAAAATAAAAGATATACTCATGGACCACTAAAAGTGGGAACATAGTAATAAAGAAGAGAACAATGAGAGTTCTCAAGATAACTTTTCAAAGGGTAAAGATAACTTTTGTTATCAATGTGATACGAAAGGATTATTGGCCACATATGTGGCGTATGCCCAAACATTTTGTTTCTGTTAATATTCTTTGAGGAAGATATGAAAATGTAGTAATGAATTCTATCATTACAGATAGAAAATATTTATCTTATTTGGTACTAAAACAAACAAATATTATTTTAATTTTTGATAGTACAAAATTAGTCGAAAGCTCTAGAAGAGCTAATATATCACTATCTAAAAAGCACAAAATTTGTGATGGTTAATACATTACTTTTAAAAGTTATTTGTAATGGATCTCATATTGAGATTGCGAATGAGAAAAATATTATATTTCATATGAATAAAAAGATGATTGAGTTACTAATTTATATTTATTTTATAATCTTTGTGATATTCTTTTGTCATCATCCTTATTAAAGGGTTGAAAGCAAAATATTTGACTGTGAAAGTTCAACTTGTGAGCGATAGAATATGATAATTTTATCTAAAGCTTATTATGGTTGGATGCACCTAAAGTTGCAAGTTTTTTTTTAAAAAAATTGTGATTATAACTCTACAATATTCAGAATAAGTTCTCAATTAAAATTACGTGGTAAAATACTACTGATGAGAACTTGTAAGTGAGAAAATTTATGTATGAAAAGTCATTGGTTATGTACCTGTTGTACACCTGAAAAATAAGTTCCACTCTCAAAGTTTGTTATTAATAGATTTTTGGGCATTTGAAGATTTTGGCATATTCCCTGAAGCTAATATTGCATAAAATTATTTGGAAATTATATTTATTAACTTGGTGGCATTATAGACTTCACATTGATTTAGACATGTCCAATATTAAATGTCACAATAGTACTTATATGTGGATACAAATTAAAAGGAATGATAATAAAGTTATCAATTTGTTACAATTTAGAACAATTAAAACATATGTTAAAGTAAACTAGAAGTTTACTAATACAATTAGACCATCCTGAATCATATATGATGCGAAAATTAATTGAGAATTTATATGGACATTCATTAAAGAACTAGAAGATTCTTTAATTTAAAAGAATTCCCATATGTTGTTTGTTCTCAATAAAAATTGATTATTAGAAACTCAATAGCTAAAGTTGAGATTTAATGTCTTGCATTTCTGAAACAAATATGAGCCTATTCATCCACCATGTGGATGGTTTTGATATTATATGATTTTGGTAGATGCATCTACAAAATAATCACATGCGTTATCAACTCGCAACCTGTTGTTTGCGAGATTGCTTGTTTAAATGACTAATTTCAAATTATGCAATTAAAACAATTCATCTTGCTAATTTTGGTGAGTTTACATTCAAGTTTTCAATAATTATTGCATGTAAATTAGGATAAAAGTTGAACATCCTATAGCTCATGTTCACACACAAAATGATTTAGCCGAATTGTTTATCAAATGCCTCCAACTAATAGTTAAATCATTACTTATGAGAACTAAACTTTCTATTTCAGCATGAGATTATGTTGATTTATATATTATACACATCAAGCCAATAAGTTAGAAATACTCTCATTACAATTGGTTTTTGATCAAGAGCTAAATATTTCTCATCTTTGAATTTTTGTATGTGTGTATATGTTCCAATTGCTCCACCACAACGCACAAAAATGAGTGAATCCTCAAAGAAAGTTGGGAATATATATTAATTACAAGTTTCTTTGTATTGTTAGATGTTTTGAATGCATTGGAGATTCAATTATGACATTATTTGTGATTACAATTTTGATTCGATAGTTTAAGAGAAATAATAACTTGTAATGAGTCAGGGGAAGAGTAATTTTAACTAGAAGTTCAATAAGGATGAATCATTACAAGTTAACTATTAGATGTATTTACAAACTTAATGAGAATAACCAAGTGTTATATAACATCTCATATTTTAGTTTTAATCAAAATCCCAAGAGGACAATCAATTGGAATAAATAATAGATTGATCGTTCCAAATATGAAAATTCTTCTAGATGGTCATATAGTAGGGGTGAGTGCTTCAGAAGAGACCCAAGACATAACTAATAAGAAGAGATTCAAGTACCTGAAACTGAATTTTAAAATAAGAAAATAAGATATCTCGATAAGTTATGTAAATTCGAGAAAATATGGAACCGAATAATAAAAGTGGTCGACAATGGTTTTGCATGCAATATTATTATTGAAATAATGAAATAAAAAGAGGATCCTAAATAGATCTATTGAGAAATATAAATGTAGAATAAACTGATCAAAATAAAAAGATGCAACTCAAGTACAATTAATTTCATGGAGTTTTTGGACCAGTAGTCCAAAAATCTAAAGGTATAAAGCCAGTAAGGGTGCAATTGTTTGCAAAAACGGAATAAAAATATGAAGTATTTCGCGAAGTCCTAGCATTGATTATGAAAAGATATAATAGCATTGATTATAAAAAGATATAATATTCTTTTGTGGTGAATGCAATATCCTTTAGATATATTGTAACACCCTAAACTCAGCCTAGAAGTTTAGACCAAATCCCAGATGTTACATTGATCACCGAAGTAATCGTAGGTAATTTTTTTTTTACAAATAAGTTATCACGTCAAACCAAAACATTTAGTCGTTTAAAATTAGTCAGTAAAAATACAATTAATTTTATTATAAAACCGGAATTAAATGAATGAATAAAAATTCGAAACGGAGCTTGTACCACAGTTTTATAAAATCTTACAATCCAAAAACCGAATAACAAATAGAAACTAGAAATACACACTGATAATTTTATTTTTCTCTGAGGCTGTCTGAAACCTCCACATACCGAGCCCAACGTCAAAATTCAAAAAAGGTACCTGAAAGGAGAAACACTAAAAGGGGGTGAGCTTCACAAACTCAGTGTGAGTTCTAATCAAGACAAAATCAGAATCACAGAATTTAATTCAACATACTTACGAATATTCATAGAGACAGAAAGAAAACCTGGAACTAGCGCCTTAATAGAACATGACACTCAAGCACACCAATTCACACTCAAACGATCAGAGTACAGTCAAATAGTCTAACACCCAAAACACACAAATAGATGCGTATATAATGCAGTCAAATAGAACCCACCCATCCTGCTAGCACACCTCTCTGTCCCTCGATCACATCCCATAAAAGCTATTTAAGCTCATCCAACCTAAACACACCACATAGGACCTCGAGGGCCCATCCAATCCTACACACCATACATGTAGACTAAGTCACTCAGATATCAATACGCAACAGAGCTGGCGTATGTGCTGTACAGTGCAATAAATCACTGTACGAATATGTTCCAGTGAAACTGCCAGATCAGATTAGAATCAGACTCCCTTCTCTTCACAATTCCACCCAAAACTTATTTTATGCTAGTGTATACATGTACACATTCTCACAGAACAGTGACACTTTATCAGACAGTCAGACAGATCAGATATGCATATACACCCCGCAAATCAGATTCAAAATCAAACACCTCACACAACAATTACACTTAACACTTAAGTCGTAGCCCAAATCAGAGTCTTAACTACCATTACTAAAGCTTAGCTAAGAGTTGAGGCACACAGATACAATTTTAGATCAGAAACACACGTAGAACCAAAATAAGTACCTTAGAACCACACGCCTATATGCTCTAGCCGTATGGAAATGCCTAGGTCGTGTGGGAGGTCAAAAGTCCATGTGAAGAGGGGCACACGGCCATCTGACTGAGGCATACATCTGTGTGAAAGGAGGCACACACCGTGTGACTGAGGCACACGCCCGTGTGGGCCAGGGACATGGCCGTGGGAACAGACCGTGTAACTCTCTGTCCATTTGTACTAAAATAGAGTATAGGGCAGACACAACCGTGTGATGTTCTCATACGACCGTATGTCCAAAACACAAGCCTGTGTGGGATCTTTAAATCCCCAAATTAGCCACACGGTTATGTGGCATCAAACCACTCAAACCCTAATTCCCAAACACACACGCCAGTGTGAAAATCGACAAAATCCCCAAATCGGCCACACGGCCGTGTGGCACCAAACTTGCCGAAAAACCCTAATTCTTGAAAGCACATAGCCGTGTGAACTGGCACATGCCCATGTAGCAACCCAAGTGGTCACGAAACCACTTCGGAACAAGCCAAAATCGCCGATTTAGCCATTGAAACAGCCCCCATCCTTTGAACTACTCAAAACCAACAGTTAGAGAACACTTAAGAAATGTCAAAACAATAATTCGCAAAATAAAAATAGTCAAGGTTTGAATCCCACACCTGTTTCGACGATGGAAGAGTGAGATTCTTTGATACACGCGTAGCGAAAACCATTTTCCCAGGGGAAAGAAAGGAAAATCAAAGAAAAAGAAAAGACCACATAGTAAGAAAATAAAATAAAACAACAAGAAAAAGAAAAGAACGTCCCAGCAAAAGAAAAGTAAAAACCAAAGACAAAATAAATAAATAAAAAACTATATATATTAAATTAAAAACAAAGCAAACAAAACAGAACAAAACTATTCCTCCAAAAAGTACACACAAAGACTCAAACTAGGGACCCAGAGGCAAACTAACATACATTCAACCACCAGACCAGCAGGCCCATTCTGACACTTAAATGCCCGACTAACCATAATAGCACACTCTTGTCTCTGACCCTAACCACAGAACCTAAAATTCCTAGCCCCAAAATTCGAGGTGTTACATATATTATTAAATTGACAATTCATAAAAGATTTAACTTGCGTCTAATGGTTATTGTTACAACCTTTTATGAATCACTATATAGTAAAGTTTATATTAAAATCCTTGAAGGATTTAGGATGCTAGAAGCATATCGAAATTCTCGAGAAATTGTTCATCTATATGAATTGAAATAATTTGAATATATGTGGTAAATTTGACTTAGTAAATAGTAGTTGAAGGAGGATTATAAAATGATCCAGAATACCTATTTGTGTTTTTATAAAAAAATCATGATTAAAATTTGTTATGATTGTTGTTGAATCTCTTGAAGAGGTCAAAATATATTTTCCCAAATTTCCCTCACTCATGACTTTTAAAAGAATGGTAATATAAATGCTTAGCAAATACATTCAAATAGTCATTTGAAAAACTAGTATTCAAGATTGAATACGTAGAATATGAGAAAGTATGTGATGTTTTCATGAGGGGGAGTAAATACGTGCTGTACTCTTTTTCCCTTAACCAAGGTTTTATCCCATTAGGTTTTCCTAGTAAGGTTTTTAATGAGACAACATATTATGCGTATTATAGATTGTGTACTCTTTTTCCTTTGTTAGGTTTTTATCCCACAGGATTTTTCCAAATAAGGTTTTAATGAGGCACATTATCTACCAATGGACATCCAAGGGAGAGTGTTATGAATATCTTATTAAGTGGATGTCCATCATGATCAAGATAAAGTTTTGTTATACTTTAAATTCTAATAGTTATTAGAATTAGATCTTTTCTTCTTTTATACTTCCTATGCTTATAAATAGAGACTCTAATGAAGCATTGTAAATAAACATTTTTGATCAATAAAGTATATTCTCTATTGCTTTCATATTTTCTTTATTCTTTATTATCTTCATCTCTCTTTATTTTATAACAATTAACACTACAGAAAATCTCACTTTTATCGACATTTTTAAGCATTGGTAAAAGTAAAGAAAGTCGCGGGCTTTGACCACCAACTAGGTCGATGCTGGTAGAAAGTATCCGGCAAGCTGATCATGAATACACATTTGTTGGAAAAAGTTTTCACGGCACTTTAACCTTCACTATGTTTTTTAAAACATTTATAAATGCCAAAAAATAGGGAAAAAAACACTAAAATCTTTATAAAAAAAATAGCATAACACCTTTAATTATGGATCTTATAATGCTCACATTAATAATGTATATATCTCATATTGAAGTTACAAGGAAGATCAAATACAAGAAAAGAAAACAATGAAATTATCATTGTACATGTAACTTATCTTGTCAACAGAAAGTGAATCATTAAAGACAAAACGGGGTTTGTTGCTACCTTTGAAGATCCCATGGTTCAATGTTATAAAGATCAGCATCTTTGATGACATCCAGGTCAATATTTTTCAAGGCAATCCTTTTACTAGAGTACTAATCAACAAGTTCTTCATTTGTCGGGTCTGCATTAAAGTGCCACACTACATAGTATATCAAATACCAACCCTAATTAAAATGCATGAAATATGCTACGACAACTAAAATCGGCTGTTGGCCTATAAACAGTTCAAGAGGGAACCGGTTTAGCCTAATGCAGTCTAATCAATTCCCAATTACAGGAGTTTTGCCACCAAATGAAAAGGAAACAATCAACAAAAGAGATTCATGTTACACACAATATGATATAATTATGAATACCTCAACCTCAAAAGCTCCATTATCAACCATCTTGTTACGACCCTGAGATTCAAGTTCCTTAGTAGGATTCATTCAATAAAAGATATATTCAAAGAAAACAAATACACAGATTAGAAGTGATACATTACTTTGTTGATAAAATGAGGGTTGTTCATCAGCTTTTTCGACAAAACTGGAGTGAATCCAGGGCAGAAATGACATATAGGATTCAAACCAGATACTCCCCAAGCAAACGTAATTAGCTAATGAGATTCTAAAAGTTTGAGGTCAAATTGAATACCCTAAGGACCACCATAGGTTCAAAAAGTGCAATGGATTGAGGCGGCTCTTTACCTTAATATACATGACCCTGTAAGAGCATCTATTGGAAACACAAGCGTCAGGATAACCATAGTCAGCCAAAGGTAATATATGATACCTGGGCATCCCCCCTTATTTGAGTTAAACATTGTATTAGCCAACTCAGCAGCAGCTGTCTTTTGGTCCTCCTGAATTAAGATCTATATATATATATATATTTAGAAAATGAAATTTTTAAGCAGTGATGACCATCATAGGAATGAAGCCATCAAGTTAACATGTGACTACATAAGCACCTTTTTCGTCTATGAAAGAACAGGACGGGTGGCCTACAAATGGGAAAATAATGAAAAGAGAGGATTTAGATCCAATGAGGAGAACATGTTGAATGAAGTAGATATTGCCACCACAAAACGATCTAGAAAGCATTTCTTACAAAAATTGACAATAAAAGTGCAACTTATTGCATACAAAATCAATGATGGCAGTCCAAATTGATGTGCACGAAATTCAAAAGGCAACTTCTAAATTCTATCAGTAGGAGGCATTTAGATCATGGTATAAGGGGTGGTCCTCGCTACGATAATAATCTAAAGCCTTAGCAATGCAGAAACCTACTCTTAATCCCATTGTCCGCTAGATGGTTTGATTTTCCTCCGTATAATGTGAAGAAAGACTCAAACTTAGCTTGAGATAATAAAAAAAGTCAAGATGTAGATTCAACTTAAAAGCATTTAATTAGAAAACGAAAATGATCAAATAATGTTATCCTTTATATCAAACTTTCTAAGAAAAATCTCCCTCTAGCATAGCTTATGATACCTTGCCAAAGAGATAATAGTGATGGAGATGGAGACGAAGACGAAGATGATAGATTAGCAGATTAGAGCGGGAAAAATTAGGGATTCAAGAGAAAAATATGAAAATTCTGAGGAATGGAGGCTGATATTTAATTATTTTGACAAAAAAATTAGGGGTTGTAAGCAAAGAAAAAGAGAGATTTAAGGATTCATTTTGAATCAACAGAAAAGATTTAATAGAGTAGTTGATAGCGGGAAAGGACAGAAAGAACATATCAAGACAAAAATGATGTGACATTTTAATTTGAGTTTAATAGTGCCATTAAATTACTGGCACTTATTTCACACAAGTGTGAAAAGAATAGTGCCCTTAAATTCATGTCAAAGATTTTCAAAATGTAGTTCATTTGTTTTGATAAACAATTAAATTTGTGCATTTAACAATTATGAATAAAACCAACATTAATGCAAACATGAAGCTTGACCCCGCTCCATTCCCATTCATAATCCAACCACAAGTAGTCATGCCACTATTTCAATTGTTTACGTCGTCTAACGTTGAAGGAAAAATGTAAGACTGTAATTCTAGATGTCTAACAACAAGCCATCTTTGTTAGAAGAAGCAACATTAATGCAAACATGAAGCTTGACCCCGCTCCATTCCCATTCATAATCCAACCACAAGTAGTCATACTACTATTTCAATTGTTTACATCGTCTAACGTTGAAGGAAAAATGTAAGACTGTAATTCTAGATGTCTAACAACAAGCCATCTTTGTTAGAAGAAGCATTCCTACTGCTTGACAAACTCCATTGATCCGAAAATCCAACAGAAGTTTCAACTCTATTTCCACACTTAGCGACAGTCCTAACACTCTCAATTAATTCTTGAGTCCGAGCTTCCTGTGACAAAATTTCCAACAGCTGTTCTGGGGTGATCACTAACTTCACTTTCCAAAACCCATTGTCGTCATGCCTCGACAAAACATCCGTATGAGACCTCTTCAGTGTCCCCTGACCCTGATAATCACATGACATCCTGTAAGGAGCAACAAGAGATGCCGGGATGCTGTTCGACCTTAGATGGCCTTCTCGCACAATCTGGCCGCTATTACCTGAACTTTCTTTGCTGTGAAGTGGAAGTAGATAGTAGGATTTCCCAGGGAGGAGTTCTTCATGGTGAAACAGTGGTTTCCAAAAGAGATCTTGGCTTCGAAAAATGGCGTGCCCTGGGAACTCATCTGTGATGGTTCCTGCCGTAACGAGACCTGAAAACTCCATGACTCCACCGTTTGATGTTATGACTTTGATCACTCCATCACCTTCCCCCAAGCCTCCAAACAAACAGTTCCCCATCTTGTTGTCATACAACAAACAATCTCAAATACCGTATGATCTTTTCTTGGTTTTTTGTATGTTGAAATTGTAAATGGAGGAGTATTAAAGGGAGGAAAAGTTATGGAGCAAAAGAAAAAATATATCGTCGGTGGGATTCTTCTTTAGACCTTCCTCAATCCAACCTTTGATAACACAAATCCAAAAAAAAAAAAAAAAAGCATAAAGAAAAGAAAAGAAGAAGAAGAAGAAGATATGCCACCACTATCATCATTAGGTTTATTAGTTAGTGGCCCAACTATTCATACATGGAAAGCAAGGTTTTCTAAAATCAAATATAATTTATTTTATTCCTACAATTATCTCTATGATATGAAAATTAAAAGAAGAGGATTCATTACTCTGTATTTGTAATGATAACATGGAAATAAATAAACCAAGCCTCATCAGTCATCTCATCACTAGCAGCTCCTAAGATAAAATGGTGCGGCTAAGCCAAATCTTCAGTCTTTTGGGACCCATGTAGCCCGAGAATCCTAGAGATCAACAGAGCCGAAAACAAACTGGACGTTGTTCTTTTTTACCGGATCTTGTTCTTAGTTTAAAGGTCCAGTACAAGTTTTTACCCGTTTTATTATCAACTTTTTATTTTTAATTTTTTGAATTTTGAGGTTTTTAAAAAAATTTATTGATGCCCATACAAGATAAGTTCTAACATGTATGCATTAAGTATACGTGGATTCATATTGGTTATCACATTAATATCGGTAAAATTAATATTTTAGTCAGTATTTTTTAATGGTTAAATTTAACTATAAAAAATAAGAATTAAATTAATAAAAATATAAATATTGAGGACTAAATTTATTATTATCTCTAATTTAAATATATTAAAATATATATTATTCAAAAGAAAAATATGATTTAGTTATGTGTTTATTACAACATAAATGGGGCAGAGAAGCATTTAGAGGGAAGGAAAAAAGCAATGGTCAATGAACAAAAAAACAGGTCCATTCAAGCTTCTTTATCACTTTTTCGTCAATTTACTTTTGACAGCTTTGGGAACTAAAGTTAAATATAAAAGAGACAAAAATTACACCAATGACCAATTTGTAGGGTTCTTCAATGGTTTCTAAATGTAATACATTCTTTTTTCATAACAAATTATTAAATAAAAATTGATGTAATCTCCTAAATTCAAGTTTAATATTTAGATCGAGTTGTAGAGGTTACAATTGAAGTTATGAAATATGCATGTTAATGTGATATTGTTAATACGTGATTTTTTTTTTAAATAACAAATATTTTCTCAATCACATTTTGAAGTCTTTATTGTCTGAAATTAAAGAGCTCGTAAATTGTCTATGATGCTTGTGTCTGACACAATTTTTCTCAAATAGTATAATACCTCACAATATGGTGCAAGAAAAACTTTTCCATTTACATAAGTAGTATCGATTTAATAATATTTGAGTTCACAGTCTAAGTAATTTGTAGTTTTAATTATATAAACTTAATTAGGAAAAAACTTATATTAAGTTATATCCTTTTTATAATATGTAATTTAAATAAAAACAATAATATAAAATTTATAATATATAACCTTTATCAAAATGGTTTTATAAATTATTCAAAAATTTATTACACTTCTTATAAATGATAGAAAATTTTTCATAATTTTAGAAAATTATTTTTTATAAATAAGTTATGATAAAAAAGCTATAACATTTTTTTATTAATAGGTATATATATTTTATAATATATAGTATGGAAAACAATGGCGGAACCAATGGGGCTAGCAGGACCCCAACCCCTCTAAAATAGAAAATTTTAATTTAAGCCCTTTATAATTTATAAAATTTTAAATTAGTAAAAAGAAAAATTGCACTTTAACCCCAAAAATAATAAAATTTGATTTAATCATTTAAAAATTATAAAGATATAAATGATTAAAATGATGAAATTACATTTTGCTAAATATATATAATTTAATTACGCCTCAAAAAAATTCTAGCTCTACCACTGATGGATAAATAAATAAGTTATCTCCATTCTTGGCCATGACTTTTATAAATAAATATATTATAACATGTAAATTATAAACTTTTTCACCATAACTTTAGAGTTTTTAAGATTTAAATAATATAATTTTTTGTTATAACTTTATAAAATACAAAAATATTTTTATAATATAATTTCTTAAGATTTACAATATAATATTTTTTCTATAACACTTCTAAACACTTATACGTGTTCATGCTTATAATATAATTTTTATAACTTGTATAAAAATAGTTTTTAAAATTGAATTTGAGTGTAATTACTCCAATTCTCACTCTCTCCCTAAAAATTGGAAAGTGTAATTGGTGTGCTCCAATTACACCTAATTCAATGAATCCAACAATTATAATAGTTACCCAAACATGTCACAATTGTATAATTGTAAATAGTTACATCCAAATTCAATTATTAAACGTCTTTTCAAACACTACTTTAATAAAAATAATTAAAACATAACTTTTAAATTAATATATGCACCATATCTAGAGTAGTAATATATCACAACTAATCACTTGGTTGTCATATCTATGAAATTAAAATTAGAATCTTAATATTTATTATCAATTGTTATTTTAGAATCCTTCTATAAGAAGAATTTAAGCAAATCGATCCATCTATCATTAAATGAATCAATTTAATTTTGTACTATTAAAAAGAATTAAATAAGGTTAAATTGATAAAATTAACATTTATTGTTTAATAGAATTAATATTTTTATTTTTTATTATTCTATAAATAATTTTTTTGTTTGAAATAGAAATGCTATTAAAAATAAAATTAAAGATATTTTTCTATAATAAATATTAACTATATTACAATTTAAACTCATTTAATTATTTTTACTAATATAAAAACTAAATTAATTCGCTTAATAATATAACAACCAATTTTTATAAAATTATGACTTTTTGGTGAGAGAAAAAAACAACATAATAATGCATAACAAATTTATACTTTAACCGACAATATGGGAAAGATGAGGATAGTGGGAGACCGCGGAATCCGTGAGAAGAGCCATTTTGTCGGCCCATGTAATGAATCCCGCTAGAATTTGGCTACTTGGCTCCTTAATGGTTAGCAAGTGTTATGAATATATAACAAAAGTGGGTCGAGAAATTAAGCTTGAATCTAAGAAAACAACTTCTGGCCGCCATTGTTGAAGGTAAGATATATATAGCAAGAACCTCAGATTTTACAATTTAGGTTTCCAACTTGATAGTTGAATCAAAGGTCCACTAGTTTTTATTATTATGCAATTTGATGCCGTAAGTCTAGTGAAGGAGGGTTTTCCTAAATAACATTTCTTATTACAAAAAACTTAATGCTCCCTTTCACTTTAATGCTTAATTATTTTTTTTATACTTAAACCATCCTCTATTGTTCAAATTGGCCCACACCATTGAAAATTAAAAGACGGACACATTGTACCAATAGAATATAGGCGACGTCTGTCTTCTTATATATTTTTAATTGATTAAAAAGTAAAAAAAATCATATATAATATATAAATAATTCACATTTTCAAAAAATTTAAAATTTTGTAAAAATGGAAAAAATATTTAAATTTTAGAAAATTGAAAAAATTAAAATTAAAGAAATATATATTCTTCTCTCAATATATATTCTAGAAATTTTGTAATAAATTTCAAAAAAATAAAAGACACTAAATTCTAAAAATTGAAAACAATAAATCAAAAATTCACAAAATAGAAAAAAGTTTAACTAAAAAATATAAAGTCCAGAAATTGAAATTTTGAAAACTTTAACTCAAAATTTGAAAAATAAAAAAACCAAAATATATAATTTTAGAAATTTATAATAATTTTAAAATTACAAAAAATACAAATATTTAAAAATTATGAACATTTGAAATTATTTAAAATTATTAGACAACATGGTGAACTATCCAAAGGTACTTTTTAGAAATATTTAATTTTTAATATTCTTTTTTATATATTATATTTTAATTTTAAATTTTAACTTTTAATAATCCTGAATGATATATGGCACTTTTTATTGGCTGAAAGTGTCATGTAGTATATTCTGATTCACGTCGCATGTCAACTGAATTTTTAATGTTATAACGAAAATTGAATTAAATCTGATAATAAAATGATAAATTAGGTATTAAAATGAGATAAAGTAAAGTTTAACTATCAAAAGAGAAAATAAATGTACGTTGAGGGGAGGGGGACAAAGTCAGCATTAAGCCTAAAAAAATACCAATCATTTTAAAATTGACTTAATACCTATTTTGGCACCTGTATTATAGACAAATTCTCAATTTGGTATTTTGAAAAAAAAAAAAAGATTAGCCCGTGTAATTTCCTTTATCCATTTGGTAGCCAATTCTAAATTTTCCTTAAAAATGTTCAGTTAATCAATGAAACGTTGACACATGTCAAGAAAAAAAGTAAAAATTTGGTTAAATTCTATAAAAATTCAATAAAATCATAAAAATCCAAAACAGTATCTGAAAACTTTGAAATTTTAAAAAACTTAAAAGGTCATAATTTATTTTTGAAAAATTGTAAAACTATATATTTTTTGTAAATGATAATTATGAGAAACTTCAAAATTTTTAAAAAATCATAAATGATAAAAAAACCCTTAAAGTATCTAAAAATTGAAAATCTAATAATTTATTAATGAAAAATATAATAAATATTTTTAAAATGATAATTATGTAGAACTTCAAAAGATTCCAATAAAATAAAAATAAAAACCTAATGTTATAAAAAATTCAAAATTTAAAATTCAAAATGGAAAATTGAGAATTTATTTTGAAATTACAATGAAGTATAAAATTGTTGAAAAATGCTTACAGAATAAATCTTGGCAAAGGTACGTCGGGTTCATCAAATAATAATATTCTAAAATATTTTTAAATTTTGATGGGATGAACCTGGTACTTTTTATGTCCAAGTCATAAATTATATTTCTATTAATTTCATACTATTTTTAATTTAAAAAATAAAAGAAAATCTCAAATTCTTAGGTTTGTTTTAGAGATTAATGTTTTCAAAAATTTTTAGAATTTTATGAAAACTTTTAGAGAATTCTTTGTATTTTTAGTATTTCTAGGTTTTTGTTAATATTTAAGATTTTTTTAATATTTTAAAGGAAATTTGAATTTTTCCTGACATGCGGCAGTGTTTGATTAGCCGAGGAGATTTTCTTAACAGAAATTCAAATTGGGGCAACGTGATGAATAAAAAGGAAAGCACATGGGCCAAAGTGACCAAAAAAATTATTGAGGTGCCAAATTGAGAAGTTTTGCATATTACAAAGGCCAAAATAATTATTTTGAAATTTTGATCCTATTCCAATTTTATGCATTGTTTTTCTAATTTGGTATGCAATTTTAATTGAATTGTTTGAAAGAAAAATATTAATAAATAGTTAATTTTCTATCTTTATTTATGAATTATCAAAATAAATATTTAATTGTGAATTTGTAATTGGTCTTCCATTCACATGTGTTTCTTCCCCCACGAAAACGGGCGACAAAGTAGCTAAAAAGTGGTTTCTGCTTTGGCCCAAAACAATAGTGGACGTCCAAGTCAACACACACATGAAAAGTGCTGATTTGTTCCAACTATAAATTTAGTAAAATCAATTCAAAATTGCATACTTCACCTTGACTGCATTTTTCATTTAATAATATCCCCCATTGCTGAAAATGCTGCCTCTCCGTCAGAGCTATGATCAAGGACAACTACTCCCTAATAAAATTCCTTATTCAATGTTCAAAACATTTGTCTCCAAGAATTTAATCTCTATAATTTTAAAATACAAATCCAATTAATAACAATTGAATCTTAATAATTATTTTTATGAAAGTTCATTAATGGAATTAACAAACAAGACAAATACCTAGAAATAAAAACAGAAATATTAAGTTTTAATGTCCAAAAAGTATTTGGACTGAAGGAAGAATTAAACCTTTTTTTTTCATTTTTTTTTAGCATTCTAACCACGCCCTTCTCTTTTATTTATTTCTTCAGAATTGAAGAATTATATATTTCCAAGTAGTTGAGTCGTAATAACCACAATTACCATATAAAATGGTTGAGGTAATAAAATGCAAAAATGCATGTGAACAAAGGCGACCCTGCTTATTAAATGACAATAATGGTGATTTAAATATTCTAAGTCAACCAAGGTTGCACATGGATTTTGAATAAAACATCTAATCCTTCTATTGTAATTTTTAAATGTGATTTTTTAATTATATTAGTTTCAAATTTGATAAATTTTTGATTTAATTCTTAAATTTAGACTCCATTAAATTGTGATGGTACGATACTATGAGTTTGTGGCATGTTATACCTAAAATTTTTAATAATTTTTTTAATTTTCGGTAGATGACATAGCATTTATAAGAATATCACATCATTACACACTATAATGGAATTCAAATTTAGAAACTAAATTAAAAGAATTGTCCAAGTTTTGAGACAATATGACCAAAAAAAGTATTAAGGACCAAATTGAAAAAATTTGACAAAGTTGAGGGATTAAATATTTTATCTCATTAATTTTTTTATGCAACACCCCAAACCCGGTCTAAACATTATGGTCAAATCTAGAGATGTTACAAAAGAGATTTATAAAACCAACATTGTACTAATGAAAATCCCGTTTAATTTGTTACTAAAAGAGTCCACATTTTAGGATTACCTGAACAAAACAGACAACAGAAGTGAGTTTTCAAAAGCTCATGTGTAACTCAACAGAAACATACATGCATATAATTCAGATTTCCAACATAACACAAAAGAAGTAGACATAAGTCCTTAACAGAATCAAATCATATAGAATCATGTCGATATGCAAAGTCCTACCCCCATCCTCTACACACCAACTTCGACTATCCCAATACACCATGTGGGGTGTAAAACACCCACCCATCCGTACACACCACATAGTGTCTATACAACACTTATCAGAATAGTTTGTAGCCAAGCTGCCAGTATATCGGCGAAATGTTGCCTCACATAACACTTCCTCCACATAAACAAATCCCACCCGATATATAGATAACAGATAAACAAATATTAAAGAATTAGCATGTCCTGCATGCCTGTATTCATATATCATACATACTTATACAAAACAGTCAAATCATACATATCAGTTTTTTAAATACTCAAATCAGTCTATCAGATTAGTAGATCTTCCTTTACCAACCTTACGAAAGGCCCATAGTTGATCGAAACGACTTGTGTGACCCTAGGGTAAAATACTAAATTTTGGGCCCACATGCTCATGTAGCCTCATACGCCTAAATTGGCCCTGCCTATGTAGCTTACATACCCAAATTGGCATAGGCCGTATGACCTACACGGCTATATACTCACCCACCATACGACTGTGTGTTGCACATAGCCAACCACAGGGCTAAGCACACACCCGTGTGGCGTCGACAGGGCACTTTTTCGGCTTTCATCGAACTTCATTTTCTTACGTTTTCGTTACAAACCTAGTTTTTTTTATGCCACAGTAAACCCGAGACTTTTGAACCCTAAAATAGTATACTAGACATCGTTTTAGCAATTTAATTTATGAATTCATCAATAATAATTCGACAAAGCACCCAACTTACCGTCGACGAAAACCTCCGCTGACACAATTTAGGCAGTTGGAATGAAACCCACTGCTTCACAGCTTTCTCCTACATAGCAATGGTTGTAGAAAATTAGATTCCCTAACTACACCATTACGCTTTTACCAAAAGAATAAATCCAAACGACCTTACAGAAATCGAAACCTACAGACAAGTGAAACCCCACTTACCAAAACCACACGGAGAACACTGAAAATCTAGATGCAATGATAAGAATAACAAGTTGTGGACAGATTTGAAGGGAAACAAAAAAGAAAAGAAATTGCAAAGAAGGGAAAAATGGGGAATGTTAGGAAGAGAGGAAATATTTTTGGGAAAAGAAAAATAAAAATTTTAACACAATATCACTAATTTCCCCCAACTCCCCACTAACCCACTAACCAACCTAATCCCACCAAATCCACATCCAACTATCTCAGAGTTCCAACTCTACTGAAATTCTATCAGACAACCGTAACAAAAATTATCATTCATGGTCGTACGAGGATTTGAACATGAGACCGTAAAGCAAGCTAACACCTTACCACTCAAACCAGTATGCTCATTTTGATATGATTTGACTAGCAATAGAATATAAGCCAAATCGCCAAGGATAAGACTAGGTTTAAAAATAACAGAATTTTCCATAAACGAGACTTAAACCCATTACTTCAAACACACATAGAGATCATTTAACCGATACTCATTTATGGAAAAATTCACATAATCAAAGTTAAATAAATCAGGATGTTACATTTTATATAATTTTGTTAACTACCCCTACCCATATCCTCTCCCCAACCCTTAAATAGGAGGACTAATGCACTTCAACGCACTCAAACTCACGTCCTCCTGTATTGGCAATTATGTCGATGTCACTCGAGTTAAGACTCAATCAGCTTACCCTTGGATTTATAAACAACCTTGTGCGTGTCAATAGGATAGTCCCATTGCAATTTTAGGTGTTGTTAGGATAATATTTTGCGTATTGAATAAAAAATTTAGGGTAAACTACACCATTAGTCACTAAACTATTTGTAAGTTTTCGTTTTGGTTATTGAACTATTCGAAAGTTTTCATTTAAGTCACTGAACTATTCAAAAGTTTGGAGTCACTAGGCTATTAAGTTTTTTTTTTTAAGTTTCACTAATGAGCTCCAAGTAATGATTCAGCAATTGGTATGGTGGATTAGTACCCATCAACAAGGAGAAGAATATACCTTAGATCCAAGCCAATCTAACGGTCAGTGTTGGAGATCGAAAATTTTTTTTGAATTTTGATTCGTAGATTCGTGATGTCCAAAGTTCTTTCGTGAAGAAAAAAATGAATTATAGAAGAGAAAGGAAAAGAGAGCTTTCAATTTGTGCAAATAGTGTGAACAAATAAAGTCATATACAGCCTAATGACTGAAATGAAAACTTTTAAATAGTTTAGTGACCAAATTATAACTTTTTTAGTTAAGTGACCAAAACGAAAATTTACCCATAGTTCCATAGTTTAGTGACTAATGTTGTAATTTATCAATTTTCTTAAATTATTACATATTCGCCGAATATTTTAACTAATTCCACTAAAAATTGTTCATTCTTACCTTTGTTTTCCTGTTACGATCTTTTTTTTATGTTTCGTAACTATTAAGGGATAAATAAATTTATAGTATCTTATTTTATTAAATACTAAATAATTTTTTTATCAATTTCATTATAGGTTCTCATCATATTTGCTATTTTTTAGCATAATGTCTAGAACTACTAATAGCCCCTCTCTAACATTTAAATAGGAAGATAATATACTTCAGCACACTCAAACTTACGTCCTCATGTATTAATAACAATACATATACTAATCAAACTAAAATTCAAGCAATAAATATTAAATAATTGTTTCATACGTTGCTCGTACACGATAGGATGCCCAAATCCTTAAGTTTATCATTTCCAAAACCTAGTGTTAATAGAAACACTTATAAATACATGTTTATATAATTTTATTTACCCACAGTATGTGAAGCTTTCAAATTATTTTTTAGAAGATAAGCTTTAAACACTCGTGATTTTAACTGCTCCAATTAAACACTCAAAGATTAAACAAATATTACTTTGACAAGTTCCATTTTTAAAATTTTTAACATATCTTCCATTTTCAATCTATTTCATTTCCATTTTTTTATCTGTTAGTTTAACATAATGTTAAATTTTATTATATAACAATGCAAATGCAACAAATATAATATATAATATAATATAAGTATCAAATAATAAATTCTATATTTTGATGCATATTGATACAGCACAACTTGGTTTTTGACTATATTGCAACAGATACTGCTAGCGATGCTGATCGTTTAATTATTCTTAAGTCTTCACTATTTGTGAGACACATCGTGGAAGAAGACATTAAACATTTTATAAAAAAATATTATAAAACTATTAAACACTCTATATAACATTTTTTTTATAAAGCTGATATTATAAATTCCATATTATTATTTTACTTAATTCATGTAGGATGATAGTAATCGAAATACTATAATATAGGATCATAAAGCTGGTTTGTTATTGGAAACTCTAGAATAAGTCAACTACTAATTAGATTTATAAACATCATTATAATTAAATGATTCCAATGTTGGTTTCCACATAATATTTTAGAGTTCTAAGAATTAAGAAATATTGTTAGGAGATATCTCAAAATTAGTTAAAAATTACATTGTGCAATCCATTAATATTATTATCATCTTTTCGTTATTTATTTTATTTTTCTTATAAAAGTTTTAGATTGTTGCATCTTCTTTTCTAGGAAATATTATTTAGTAGATGTTAGTTAAACAAATAAAAAGAAATTCTTATACTATATCGTGGGGTATAATACCATTTGAGAGAATAGATATAAACACAAGCATCAAAGACAGTAGTTAGACATATATTGTAACCTCCCCAACTTGGCCTAGAAGTTAAGCTGGAGTTTGGGAGATTACATCAGCCACTGAAATGGCCTAGTATGATCAGTGACTTATAAAACAACCATATTTAAACATTTTTTTTTATTTTAGAAGAAAAATTTAGCCAATTTTCATAAATACTCACGAGTTTAACAAAACCGTTTAAGTAAAACGTATTCCTTGTAACGGTGACTATTTTTGAAAACTTAGTTAATTTCTAATTTAATTATTACTCAAAATTTTATTTATAATCTAGCAGCGGAAAAAAAGTGATATCTAATTTAGTTTTAATAAAAATCATATTTCATGTATAATTTAAAATCCATAGTTCAATATCCTTAAATTGAATTAAATACCATGCATGCTACATAATCCAAAATAGAAGTCTTATGCCACAATTCAAATAAAGCAATACAATTCCCAAATTAACAGAAATTTCAAGTAGAAAATCTAAAATACTTTTAATAAAAATTAATCCGAGCGTAGCTCTCCATATGCCAAGCCTGCGTCTTATTTTAGTGGGTTATCTGTATAGATAGAAATAATGGGGGAGTGAGCTTATGAAGCTCAGCTTAACTTCAATCACAAGAAAACCAGTGCAAACAGTAGACAAATCATGCAGAATATCAACTCATAGAATAAATCACAATTAATTAGCAACACAAAATATCGATAATTCAAATAAACTAATCAACATAATATCCCAGTGTTCATAGCCATGTAAATGCTTTTGAATGCAATGCAATTTCAATTTATTAAAAAATAGATCTTACCCAAATCCACAACACACCTCACTGGGAGTTCCCTTGAACTCAAACATCCTTATTACTCTGGGTTGTGGTTTAACTATCACTGGTTTGCCAATAAATTGCCACTAGGTTGTGAGTGCACAGTAAGATTCATAGATAAAATCTGCCACTAGGTTGTGGATACACAGCAAAATTCGCAGATAAAAATTTCCACTGGATTGTGAATACATAGCAAAATATCGCAGATAAAATTTGCCATTGGGTTGTAGATGCACAACATATTTGTAGGTAAAAGCTGTCGATGGGTTGTGAATGTACAACATATTTGCAGTTAATAGGAACAATACTTCCATTGGGCTGTGGGTGCACAATAAATTTGCAGATTAACTACCAATTTTTCCTCTGTACATATCGTCCCACCCCATGCAATGCAATATGTCATGTTTTGTAACAAAACAACTCAACATTAGAAATAGACATGTATAACGTGTACTCAATTCGTTAATAACAGTAGACATGTTTTAACATGTACTCAATTCATCAATAACAGTAGACATGCTTATCATGTTCTTAGTAGGCTGATAACTATATTAATAGTTTATCAATTGCACTTTAATAGAAAACATATAATTTCATGTGTCATATGATGTATGAATAACACTTTAGGCCTTAAATCACAAAATCCAAAATTAATGCAATATTAGGGACTTAATTGAGCAAATAGAAACTCTAGAAACAATTCAGGGATTATACATAGACTAAACTAAACATAACATAAAATTTTGGGTAAAACTATAAAATTTGCAAAATATGGGTCACACGACCGTGTGGCCAAGCCGTGTGGCCCCAAACCTAGGCTCGGTTAGCCTTGATTCACTGGTAAAAGAACACACATCTTTTATCGGGAGCCCAAACATCACCTTTCACGTTCCAATATGATCTGATGCACCTAAAACGGGTCCTTCAAATGATATTTATACACGGGTTAACTTTTGTGTCCAAGATTTATCAAGATTACCAATAATTTCGACAAGATTCATAAAAGATTCATTAATTTGAATGAAAGTTTGACATTAATGAAAGATTGACATTAGATGTAAATACTACGAGAATTTGGGTTTAATTATCAGGATTGAATTGTACTTATTGATTCTTGACAAAGATCGAGATTCTATTGATGATAACTCTAAAATCAGTCGGCAGAACGATCGAGTGAGGATATTTTAATTTAAAAAAACAAAATATTCAAGAGCTAAAATATGTAAAATTTGATGTAAAAGAGAGGAAAGAAAAAAAACAGAGAGAAGAAATGGGGAAAAGGAAGAAAATCCTATTTGGGTTTGAAGAGAAAACAAAATCCTAGTTCAATTAGGGATTGGATTCAATTTCTAGGGTTTAGGAACCCTACGGCGGCAAAAGCAATTTTCCCAAAATTTAAAAGAGAAATAAAAGGGACGATTTTGAGGATGGGATGGCTTGAATTAAATTATGCAAGGGAAGAATGAGGCATGATGGCCATTATACTACTGTCTATCCTTGTCAAGTTTCTCGACCAAATAGTATTTATTTTAGTGTGATTTTTATCCTAGTTTACTAAATTTAAAAAAAAAAAAGAAAAAGGATAGGAGTGATTTGAACCTAGGATCTCTAAGAAATGAACTAACAACTTAACCTTCAAGCCAAAGTCATTTTTTAATTACTTATTTCAATTAACCCATTATATTTTGGGGCGCGACATATACTTTAAGAAAAATCTTGATAAAATATAGATGTTGTTATTATTAATGAGTTATAATTATATATATAAAAAAAAAGAATGAAACATTAAAGAAATAAAGTTTTAAAGAGGTAATATTGAATCATATTTGAACAACAATGACACTTCTGAAGCCTAGTAATAATTGTAACGACCCAAAAGTCAGTAAAATTGGAAACGGTGGTTTTGGAATGTTGTTTTCCAATGATAGAATTAGTGAATATTATTTATTCATAGTTAGGAAGGTATTACAATATTATATTGAGGTTGATCTAATAATTTTAATTATTTGGAAAGTTAGACAAGTATAATGTATCGGTTCTAAAGTCGATGATTTTGGAAATTGAGGTATCTGGACCTCGTTTCTATAAACTAGACTCGTGAATATTTTTATTAAGTATTTACAGAGTTATATTAGATGAATTAAATTTTGGTTATATAATTTTGACGAAAGAGTGTTTAATTAGAGTACATGGGCTAAATCGCCTAATTAAATAAAGTAGGATTTATAAATAGAATTAAATATTTAGGACTTACATAATAAATAGACCATAAGATATGTGATCTTATTAGTGGCCGACTATGACTTTATTATATATGCATTTCAATATATATTATAAAGTTTAGTTATAATTATGTTAACTAATATTATAATGTAAGGGATTTATAATGCAATTGTACCTATGTATTTATGTAGCGGACGGTGGTGGGGCTTAAAATTTTAAATGTTATAAATTTATTATTAATAAATAGTTTATAATATAAAAACATTATTAATAACAAAACATCGTTATTGGGGAAATTAAATGAAATGAAAATCAATTTTCATTATTCTTCATGCAAGCCGAATATTTAAGGGAGAAGATAGAACTTTCGGCATTAAGGTTGAAATTGTTGCAAGCTTCATTTGGTCAGTAGATTTTAGTTCTTTTTACTTGAATTTTATGTTTTTGGAAACCCAATAGCATGAACTAGCATACCCATATTGAAATTTGTAGAATGATTGTAGTTAATAAAAATTACTATGGTAGAAAATCTAAGTTCTTAATATTATTTTGGTAAATTTTTAAAGTTAGAAGGAATTTGAGATGATTTGTAATGCTAATTTGTTAAAATATGACTCCTATTTTCAGTCAAATTTGAAAAATAGTCTTTCAGTTAAACTCTGTTTACTTGTTTCAATCAAACACTGATTAGTTTAGATTATTTTATTATTATTTGATTTATAAATTTAGCCTATAAATGGGCTCTTTTACAACCTTAGAATATACACCCATTAGAGATTAGAACTCATAACACATTTAGAGAATTTTGTGTTTACGTTTTGTGGGTTCTTTATTTTTCGGGTTTTCGAAGTTTAGTTTTTATCTCCATCTTTTGTACTCTTCGTTTTTTTGCCATTATAGTAAAATTATCTTTGCCCGTGGTTTTTTATCCTCTTTGGAGGGGTTTTTCCACGTTAAATTTGTGTGTTCAATTTCTCAATTTATTCCGTTATTTTACTTGTTCACTACTTAATCGGGTTAAAATCCTAACAGAATTCATGAAATTGTACGTTGAGAACTAAATTATGGAAAAAAAATTGAAAATATGGGGTTACATTTTTAATTATGTGAAGTTTAGGGATTGTTTTGGAAGTTGTTCTTTGTGCTAAAAATTTTGGGTTGAATTACCAAGTTTTGTGAGCAATTAAAATATTTTGTTCCATGAGTTTTGTTAGTATTAGCTTTTAAGGAATTAAATGCTATAAATTAAATTAGTATGGTGTTAAGTTATAAAATTCAGGAATGTAGGGATTGTTAAAAAATTATATATATATTTGGTTAGCTATGGAAATTAAATGAAGATGTGATTAAGTTAATTTTGATGTTAATGACGGAATTGTGTAATTCCCAATTGTTGAAGGTTAAATGTATAAATATGATTTAAGAGTAATTGATTGAATTGAAATAAAAATTATAGTATTCAAATGGAGTAATTGAATTAAATTGTTAAACTTAGATCAAGAGAAGAATAGATCGGGTATCAACCATGGAAAAGAAAAGGTCACCGAGTAGCTATCTCCGATCTTTAGCATCTGTCGTATTTTGGTAAGTTCGTAGTCCTAGAACTCAAACGTAATTTATTTAATTTAATTAGATAATTTTTAATTATTATTAAACTATGTTCTTAATTGTGTAATTGGATAATTTCTATTGAATGGATATTGTTAAGATTGTATAATTATGTATATGAAATGTGGCATTATGGAATTAATCAATGCATGATTAGTAGTTAATTGAGGTGAATGTGATATTGAATTATGAAATGTGATATTGAATTATTTAATGTGATATTATGGACTTGCAAGGGTGTAATTTATATTTCTGGTTATTCGACTAGCGTTGGCTACAATTATTTGTCAATTATTCAACTAGTGCAAGGCACAATTATTGTTGGTTATTTGACTAGCGTTGGGTGAAAAACTCTATTATGGTTAATCAGTCGAGCACTAGGTGCTAATAACTGGTTGGTTAATATTGAAAATGTTTGTATCATCCCTTGATGATAGTTAGGAAATGAAAGATGGCTTGAATTTGCATATGAAATGTCAATAGGACTTATTGTGCACTATGTGATAACAACTAATATAAATATATTAGATATGAGAATTGATGGAGTATTAAACTCTTATGTACCTATTTAAATTAATCTATAGTTGATCATTCCTTTTTGTACAGGTTAGGTATTTATTTCGATTGCCGAATCAACATCCAACATCAATCTCAAACTCAATGTTGGTGATGTATTTCTTTTTGTATGACTTGGCATGTACCTGGGATAATGATATTTGAATAATGGTCTTTTGATATATGGTTAGTTGCATAGAATGTCATATAAAATTTTGAGTTATGTTTTGTCTTGCAACAAAAGCTTGGAAATGGTTATAAACTTGACTCTTTTGAATGTGTATAAATATTGATGTGAATTGGTAAATGTTTTGTTTATGGAAACTTGGTGAGATTGGTTATATTTTGCTATTTGGTTGAAGTTTGATTGAGTATGAATGAGTAGATTCTGTCATTTGTTCTTAACTTTTTTATGAAATGTTAAAATTTTTTTGAGGTGCCTTTGAATGACATATTGGTTAGGCACATAAATTATAGGAAATTGACTTGTTTTGCTTATTTGGGGAGTGTTTTTGGTGATGTTTATATGGCTATTTATGCTTGGTTTGTTACTTAAGATAGGTGTGATTTATGCCTTGTTTAGGAAGCAAATTTGAGTACACACGGCCTGAGACACGGACTGTCACATGGCCGTGTGACACACACGGCCGTGTGTCTTAATGATTTTAGGTGCAAGGTACACACGGTTTGGCACATGGCATGCAACACAGCCGTATGTATCTAAAAAATTTTGAACACGGTCAGGCATACGGCTTGCGACATGGTCATGTGACCTTAATTCAAATATACACACAGGCGAACACATGGGCTGGGACACGGTTGTGTGTCTAGACTTCGAATATCCACACGGTTTGGGCTGTGACAAACGGCTTGGTCACACGGTCGTGTGTCCCTTGTTTTTAGAATCTTTAACTTTTTCCTAACTTTTCCATTTTTGTTTTGAATTGATCCTAAGAATGTTTCCAATCTATTTTTAAGGTCTTGTCAACTCGATTTAAGGCTCATAAATGTATGTTTATTGTGAATGGATTGTATTTGATAATTTGTAAATTCAATTGAATATTTGTTTTGTAAGTAGTTGTAAATGTTAGAAAAGTTATCGTAATACCTCGTGACCTCAGTCTGATGACGGAGACGATTTATGGGTGTTACAATAATACTGCCCCTTCTAAATATGGATTTTGAAAGAAAGGGTGGCGTTCACAATTGTCTTTTTACGCTAGTGGGTAGAATATTTCCCAACTCTTCTTTACAGAGATAAGTCTTCCGCTTAGGTTTTTTATTTACAATTTCAATGAGATGATTCCCCCTAAAACTAGTAGCTCTGCTGTATACTTGTCCATATTTGCTCTGGGAGCTAGGAATCATTTTTTCTCATTGCATGGGGTCATCATTCCCCAATAGTCATTCTTTATATCTATGACATTCTAAAAAAATCAGAATACAAAGGAAGTAACAAGCAAGAAAAAAAAATTAGAATACAAAAGAAAAAACATTTCAAGATTACCTGCAATATATAAACATTACCAACAATCAAACAATATTGAAATGAATTTTTCATGTACAAGAATTCAATCTCTTTTCTTTCCTCCCATATATTTGTGTTTTTTTTTTTACAATTATCATGTCTTTTGTGAATATTAGGGATAAGACCCATCATGGATTGAAGATGATCAAATACATGTAGTTGTTTTGCTTCGACACCATAGGATCATGGATAATTACCTTTTCCAAAGATATAAGAGATGTCAAAGCCCATTGCAGGGGCGTTTGGCCATCATATAGAGAAGGTAAAAAATTTCTGGGTAGTCTAGAATAGGGGGTCCAGAGAACCTATTTGAAACATTGAAATAGGAAAGAATAAAAAATAAAAGTCATTTGAAAGAATTAAAATCAAATCATTAGAAAGAAGAAAATGATTTCACTTACTCTAGTTGACCTTAAATTTCTAAAATACTTATCAAATTCAAAAACAATTGGGTGATTTTTGTGGTTCTTGGGTGGTATGATCAGCTTTTCATGCCATCCAACTAGCGGCGGGAAGTCCTTAGGACAATTTTTCTTATCCTTGGCTATGACAATTTCATTTATTTCTTTAGCGGGGAATGAAGCAATTGAGATGCAACCTACGGTATGTGCTCTATTATAAATACCTACAACAAAGAAAAATAAAATGTTAATCCACATAAAATAAAGAGAAAAACTACTAAAAAAATGAAACTATAAATATAACTTCTATCCTCACCGTACTAAAATGAAAATTAACATATGGATCTCTTTCCTGTGATTTGTAGTTTTCGAAGCTACAATGGAGAGTTGCTAGCATGGCTGCACCCCATGCATAAGTTCCAATATCATCAACATTCCTCAGGAATGTTAGATAAAATGGAAACACCACTTTAGCACTACTAGGGAATGCAATAGAACCTATGGTGTAGAATACAAGCAATGGAAAAAATAGAATTGTACTCAGAATAGAAAAATCAGAGATAACAATGTTGGTAGTAGAAAAATCAAAGAAAATTTTACCTAATAATTCAAATGAAAAGTATAATTATAAGAAAGTATATACCAATCGAGCATAACTGATATAACTTGTTAGTAATGTTAAAAAAGTATAATCTAAAATGACCAACAATGCACAACAAAAACATTGAACAACTCCCAAAATGAATAAATGAAAAGTATAATTATAAGCATGTATATACCAATTGAGCATAAAATAATAAAACATATGAAAAATAGGTATAAGATAACTATAAACAAAGTTTTCCACAGGCCAATCACCTTAACAATTCATCAAGACAAACAAAAGTTCATACGAAGGGCATATTCATGGAATTCTAATGAAAATAGCATATATGACAATCAATACACAACAGGGAATTCAGGCTAATTGAATACAAGAAATGGAAAAATCAGCATTGTATTCAGAATAGAAAAATAAGAGATAACAATGATGGTTGAAGAAAAATAAAAAAGTCAAGTATATACCTATGATGTAGAGCACTACGACCCTAACATAGCTCTCAAGGTCTTGGCCTTCAAGAATAAGGTTCTTGTCTCAATGCCCGTAAGTTTTCTTAAGCCAAGATAGAGGAATTCCACTTTTTTTTTTCCGTCTAGGCACTCGTTTGTGCCAAAACATTCTATACACAAGTCCTTTAAATTTACATCTTTCTCATTTCCTATAATAGGCCAACCATGTATTGGTAGGCTAGTAATCCTAAGAACTTCCCTTAATCCCATGAAAAGCTTAATAGGAGAACTTTTCCTTCTAAAAGCAAAACATTTATCATCTATACTATATCTATCTACCGCTATTATTATACATGATGTAAAATGTCGTGAAGGACTTGTGAGCTTCAATATGTTATCGAAGCCCGATCCCCGTAATCTTAGCTTTGTGACCGGGTGAAAACTTAAATGTATTGGCAACAAATTCTCAGCATTCTTGAAAACACTTAAAACAAACCTACAAAAAAATCAAACTGCAGGTAAGCATCAAGTTATCAACAATATTAAACAAAAACATGTGAAATGTACAAAGCATTCTTAAGAATTTTTTTACATTGGCGATCCATTTTTTTATTAGAGAGTATTGGAAAGTGAAAAGGATGTTATATATAACTTATTACTAGTGTTAAAAAAGTATAATATTTGATCTAAAAAAATTGAACAAAATATTGAATCATCAAATAATAAGAAAAGTCAAAATGACCCGCAATACATAGCAAAACAGAACAAAACAAATGAAAGGCAAGGATAAGACAACTATAAATAGAGTTTTCTACAAGCCAACCACCTTAACAATTTATCAAGACAAATAGAAGTTCATATCAAGGGCATATTCAGGTAATTCTTATGGAACTAGCATATATGGTGATAAAGACACAATATGGAGTCAAGTTAGTAGAATACAAGCAATGGAAAAATTAGCTTTGTGCTCAGAATAGAAAAATCGGAGATAACAATTTTGGCACAAAGACACAGCATGGAGTTTAGGACAGTAGAATACTAGGCAATGGAAATCAACATTATACTCAGAATAGAAAAATCAGAGATAACAATGTTGATAGCTGAAAAATCAAAGCAAAGTTTACCTAAAACTTCAAATGAAAAGTATAATTATAAGCAAGTATATACCAATCAAGCATAACAAATATAACTTCCACATTTTTCACAAATATTCATTTTTGACTTATGCAATTTCTTATAATTTAATCTATAACAATTTTTGCATTGAATCCACAAATGCTTTTATGAAAATAAAGACACAATAGGGAGTTCAAGCTAGTAAAATACAAGCAATGTACAAATTAGCACTATACTTAGAATAGAAAAAAATCAGAGATAACAATGTTAGTAGTGGAAAAATCAAAGTAAATTTTACCTAATAATAAATTTTACCTAATAATGAACCTTGGTGTTGAAAGAGATTGAGTAAGAGTGATGGTTTTTCAGCCTCAATGTTGAAAGAGGTGAAGCGAGAATGATGGATTTCAGCGATAATATTCAGTCGAAAGGGAGATTTTATTATATTGACCTTCGATCCGGTAATCTTGCAAAATGGGAGGGAAAGAGAGATTTCTTACCTGAGTTGGGTTCGAGTTCTCAATCTTACTACAATAGTGGAAGTAGATGAAGCGACAGAGGAAGAAGGCGATAGAGATTAGGTCTAAGGAAATTTGGGCTACCTATTCTGCTACTCAAAATGCTCCGGCTGTTGTTCGAGTTCCGTAGAAAATACTCAAAATACTAGTTGCAATGTGTACTAGTTGCAATGTTGTTCCATTCTTTTGAATTTTTTTCAAAATTGACCCAAAATTATTGATTAATTACAAAAATACCCACTTGCAAAATCTTATACAAAAATTTAAACTTTTTGTCTATTTCCATGTTAGGTCTGTCTCCTTTTGAAATTAAATTTAAATTGCCTTTAAAATATTTTAGAATCGAATTAAAATTGAATTTGACCATTTTAACACGATTTAAGTATTTTAAATTGAATTAAACTTTCAGTGCATGCATGTGAAGGATGAAGGAAGTCTTTACACCAGTGCAATCAAGTATTAAAAACTTGGAGCTAGTCAAGGGGAAAACTAGCACAGCGTTTGACTGCCAGTTTTGACCCCGATTTTGGCTCATGCTCATCCACCCTATCCTTGATCCTTTCACGCTAGCCTTCATGATATCCCCTGCATCCACCATGTTAAAGGTCGACACCAAGTTGAAGTTTTGAAATCCGTTGAATGTGAACCTTATCCCTTCTATTTTCTGGTCTAGCACCTTGCCTAATTTAAATAAAAACAACCACCTTATCTAATCTTATGCTGGTCTTATTATAACAATGATTAAATAAATTTTATTTTTTGAAAAATATATATAATAATGATTTGACTCTTAAAAAGGTTTTGAAAAAGAAATCCATACTATTTTGCCTTTGAATCCTCATATGTAAATAAAAGAAAACATGCTTTCTAAATACAATTTTGTAGCATTTTATGTTACTAAAAGTGACCATTAAGTAAATTAAACATGAAACATCATTACCAAATTAATATTAGAAAGAAAAACAAGTGGTAAGGAAACAGAGTGGCATATCAGCAGTAGGAAAAGGGAACAATACCGTCACAGTACTCAACAATCTTAAGGATTATGGGTATGGCAAAGTTAAAGTGAGGACGGGGAGGGTTACATCAGCCGCCATTAGCTATCAGCAGAGTTTGCCCTTGAGGTAATAGAGAGGGGAAAAGAGTTCAAATACTATAGAAAAAAAGGGAACACATAAAACCAATAAATAGACTAAAAGCTTGAAAGAATCACCTTTTGAGTTTATAAGAGAAGCAGTCATCCCTGTAACAGCCCATCTTTTAGTGAAATCAGAATAATGGTTTCGGGACCACAAATCCGAGCCAAAATATATTTTATTTTTATTTTATCATATGACCCTTAAAATGTTAAGAATGACGTATGAAAATTTTAATATGAAAATTTTATTGATTAAGTGTTTAATTACAAGAAGGACTAAATCGCATAAAATGCGAAATTTGAATTCTAGTAGCTATAAGGATGAATTAGCTATGGAATTCAAAACTTAAGGTCCTTATATAGTAATTAGACCATTAAAAAAAGTATGTAAATTTTTCTTGGTGACTCATCCATGGAATTATGAAAGAAGGGTAAGGACTAAATTGGAAATACCAAAATACTTAATTAATTAAAAGATGAAAAGAAATAAGTCATCTTATTTTCATCATCTTCAACCTAAAACACATGGAAACCCTAGGAGAGAGAAAATAAACTTTCAAGGCCTAATTGGGTAAGTTCTCTTGTCCCGTTTTTAGTAATTTTAGTATTTTTGAAATCGAGATAGCTTAATCTCTTTATTTGAGGGATTAATTTGAAAATTTATCAAGGCATGAAAATGGATCATGGATGAATTATGCTGGAAATTAGAAATTTATGGTAGAAAATGAAAGATTATTGATAGATAAACAACTTTTACAAAGTGATTTTTTATGAAAATATGATTTAGGGACTAAAATGAGAAGTTGTAAAATTTGATGAAATTTTTTGAAATTTTATGAATACAGTGCTGGAAAATTAGTAATGGGGCTTTGGTTAGGCTTGGAATAAGGAGTAATTTACATAAGTTTCATTTTTGGGGCCTAGGGACAAAATCAGAATTTATGGAAAAGTTAGGGGTAAAATGGTAATTTTACCTAGAACGTAAATTGAGTCCATTTAGTTATGAAATGTGTGAAATTGATGTTAAATTCATTTATATAGATTCAGACAACACTAATTAGAGGTTAGATCAAGGAAAAGAAAAGATTTCGGATTAGTAGACTTTTACGCGAATAATTGTCGAGGTAAGTTTGTGTAACTTAATCGAATATGCAATTATGTTAATTGAATGTTATATTGTATGTAATGATTTATATAATGTGCCTTATATGTATGTTATGATAGAAAATTTATACGTGCTTGAAATGATGATAAATGGTTACTCCCGAATGAATGTTGAATTCTGATGATTATATGCGCTTCCCAAAACGGATAAGGTCCTGCATTTGTTGTGGACGAGATTTAGCTTGGACGAGTAATCCCATTAAACTTTTTATAAAAAGGATTTAGCCTGGACGATTAATCCCGATATAATACCTCTCGAGCATACGTTATTATTAGGGTTTAGCCTGGACTGGTAATTCTAGTTGAGCTCCCCTGAGTATATGTTATATAAAGGATTTAGCCTGAACTGGTAATCCTGTTAAATAATATGTGGTTCGAGAGAGTGTTTCTTGGTTAAGTGCCCTAATGGGTACCCTTGAATAAGAAATTGACTAATTGTTGAATCGTACACTTTGAGTGTACTACTTGAGCATTCATTGGAATTCAATGATTTAAAGGACATATAACTCTTGACTTGGCATGAAAATCTTGAGATGAAATAGTAATGACTAGATAGAATATTGCTTGATGAGCTCATCTATGTTACTTGATTTATACGAAGATTTTGGTGACTAACATGTTTGATTGAATGTATGTACTTAGGAAAATTTAGTCAAATGGATCGATATTGTATGTTTAGATTTAATAATCAAGATTCGTAAGTTTAATTTCTGTTATACGAACTTACTAAGCATGTAATGCTTACTCCTTTTATATTTTCCCTTGTCTTATAGTGCTCGGAAGCTCATGAAGGTTGGGAAATCATTGGAGCATCGTTACACTATCAGCTAGCTATCTTGGGTATATATAGTAGAATCATTTTGGTATAATGGCATGTATAAGACAACTTGGCCAATGGTGGCTTGAAATGTTATTTTGTAACCTAGCAATTCAAATGGCTAGTGATGGTTCATTTTGGGTATGATTTAGTAAGTTATTGTGATATATATATATACACATGTGTTATGCTAAGTTCATGTGATCAAATGTTGTTAATGCCTAAGTTAAGCTAAGGTGAGTTTGTAACCATGTATGCATGAAATGGTATGCCTTGATGAATGATGGAATTGCCAAATTTGAATGCTTGAAATGGTTAGAATTGGTTGAGTGTTTCATCTGCAGGTTTTTGGGTGATTTTGGGTGAGAAATGAAGCTAAGAAATGGCTTTATTTTGTCCACTCGGGCAGACACACAGGCATGTGTTTAGGTCGTGTGTGACACACGGCCTGGTAACACAGGCATGTGGTTAGATCGTGTGTCCCCTATACCTTAATTTTGAGAAACAGAATGCTTAGAATTGAGCACACAGGCAGAGCCATGGGCGTGTGTCTCAGCTCTATGTGCCACACGGCCTAGAACACAGGTGTGTGTCTTAGCCGTGTGAAACCTGCAACTAATTCGAATTTAATTAATTAACCACACGGCCTAGCACACAGGCGAGTGACTTGGCTGTGTGATCTCAATTTGTTCATAAGTTACAAGTCAGGGAGTTACACGGGGTCAGGACACGGGTGTGTGTGACCACACGGCCTGCACACACGGGCGTGTCCCATATTCACATTGGCGTGTGACCCCTATATAGTGGAAAATTTTCAAAGTTCTATAAAAAAATTTCTAAAGTTCTCGGCTTGGTCTCGAGCCACTTCCAAAGCATGTTTTGGGCCTCGTAGGCTCGTATTAGGTACTTTATGATTTATTACAAATGGTTTTAATTTGGACGCAAATTTGTAGGTTGGAATTGTACGATTGTTGGTTATGTGAGTCCGGTAATGCCTCGTACCCTGTTCCAACATCGAATATGGGTAAGGGGTGTTACAATCCCAAAAATCCTAAGAAGATTAGATACACCATCTTCTAACAAGTGATGATAGGATTCGTATAACACAAACAATCCTTAAGCAATATGAGAAAACATAGAAACCATGCCTGGCTAGAGCTATTAGAAAGTAAAACACATGTAGGATAAAAGATAGAAATAAACATTTGACAACTCTGTAAGTGTGAGCCGTCAATGTATACAATTTAATTCAACATAGTTAAGTGCATAGCTTTCCAATATTTGCCATACATATAATTTTTTTGGAGAACTATCTATGAAATCGGATACAAAAGGTAAGGGATGATTCAAAATACACAAAAAATAGAAAAAAAATACTAAAACCAAAAATAAAAAAGTAACCTCTATGGTTCAGTTTTTTTCTGCAGAAATAAATACAAGTCATGCCACATTATTATTTATATACACAAGTCAAACCTTCTAAATCAAAGGCAAATTTATAAAACACTCTAGGTGCAGTCTTTGGTTGTAGATTTGTTTGAGACTCAAGATCAAGTTGTTCAGAGTTGACTGGCTGCACTAGTTTGACAAATTCACCATTTCTATGTTATGGCACAACTAAAGAAATTTCCAAAGCAAATTACGAAAGGAACAAAAAATGATGAAAACCAACAAAAACCCATTTCCATGATCCATTTGAAATTACAAAGAAAGAAACTGAAAATAGAATGAATAAGAACATACTTAACCTATAGGAGAATAAATGAAAGGTTAAAGAATACCTAGGTAGAACAAACAAATACAAGAAAGAAGTAAAAACTATCAAGCCATGGACATAATGATAAACAAATACAAGAAAGAAGTAAAAGCTATAAAGCCATAAACATAATGATAAATAATGCCCTAACTAAATAAAAAGCAAACTAACCATTGCAAAATGAGAGGGAAAGGGAGATTTCTTACCTGAGTTTTCAAGAAAAATAGAAGTTCATACCAGAGAATTCTTATGGCAATAGCATATATGACAATAAAGACATAACACAAAATTTAGGCTAGTAGAATACAAGCAATGGAAAAATTAGCATTGTTCTTAAAATAGAAAAATTCTTATGGCAATAGCATATATAGCAATAAAGACACAATAGGGACTTCAAGCTAGTAGAATACAAGGAATGGAAAAATCAAAACTGTACTCAGAATAGAAAAATTAGAGATAACAATGTTTGCAGCAGAAAAATCAAAGCAAATTTTACTTAGTAGTGTTAAATATTAGCACTGTTACTCAGATGAAGCAAGAATGATGGTTTTTTTGCCTCAGTGTTGAAAGAGAGGAAGCAAGATTGATGGTTTTCTCCAATGGTTTTTAGTAATGTTTGTTGGCGATAAAATTCAGTCGAAAGGGAGATCTTATTAGGATTGAAGAAGTAGATGAAGTGGCAGGCGAATGACAAGCGAAGACACAGAGGAAGTAGGCGACAAAGATTAGGATTGAGGAAACTTGGGGACAAGAAATGTTCTTTGCTCTGCAAATCAATCAACTCGCATTTAATGCCTACAATACTGATGGCTTAAGGGACAAGTATTTCAAATGTATTTTGACGTAGTTTATGTAGCATGTGCTTGTTTATACTAGTACTTTTTGAATAAATTTATATTATTTAATTAGGAATATTTTTTTATATTTATATATAAAATTAATAAAAATAAATTATGGTAAGATTTAAACTTATAATATTATGATTCATAATCTTTTATTTTATATGAAATTTTAATAAATATATTTTACATAATTTTTACTCATATCAGCTATAACACTTGTTTTTTATATTTATATATAAAATTAATAAAAATAATTTATGATAAGATTTAAACTTATAATATTATGATTCATAATCTTTTAATTTTTATACAAAATTTTAAGAAATATAGTTTGCATATTTTTTACTCACATCGGTGATAGCACTTGTTGTCTAATATTCTTTTTTGTTCTCTCCTTTTCAGCGTAGTGATCCTTTGTTTGATGTGTTCACTGAGATGAACCATAGTAGACACCTTTCAGCTATGGTTAGAGTTGAAAAAAATGTTTGAACATATACAATTTACACTTCATGTTTTATTATATTAACCTTCGATCTAATATTCTGCAAAATGAAAGGGAAAGAGAGATTTCTTACTTGAGTTGAGTTCGAGTTGTCAGTTTTGCTGCAACAGTGGAAGCATGTGAAGTGATAGAGGAAAAAGGTGATAGAGATTAGGTCTAAGGAAATTTAGGCTACCTATTTTGCTACTTAAAATACTCTGGCTGTCATTCAGGTTGCTTAGAAAATACTCAAAATACTAGTTGCAAAGCTGGTCCATTTTTTTGGTTTTTTTTTCAAAATTGACCCAAAGTTATTGATTTTTAACCTCCCTAACCCGGCCTAGATGTTATGGTTAGATTGAGAAGGCTACATTAGTCACCGAAATGGCTAAGCTAACTTACGTTACTTTTGAAGACTTTAAATAAACTCATTTTAGAGAAAAACAATATTTACACTTTGAGTTAGTTTAAAAGAGTTCATTTATTAGATAATCTGTACTTATGACTCATTTTGTTATTAATAGTGTTGTTTAAGAAAAAAAATCGTTTGCTTGTCACTTTTCTTTGTAAAAACTCGATGTTAAACTAATGCAGCGGAAAAACCATTTTTCAAGTCATTTTGGAATCTTAGTTGACTTATCAATTTGTTTTTCAAAAATGGTTCATTTGCAATGCAGCAGAAATTAGGGAACAATGCCAAATTTTACTTAAGCCCGATATCATGCATTTTTCAGTTATTATGCTTGAGTAATCCATGTATGCAAACATCCCTAAAAGAAAACTTTCCAAGCCAAAGACTAGAAATAATTAAAAATTACAAACCAAAACTAATAAAGACTTAATAATACTTATTAAGAATAGTCCAAGGTCCAAGGTGATTCTTTGAATGCCGAGTCTGTTTCTAATTTCGAGGTTTACCTGAAAAGTTAAACACTATTGGGGGTGAGCTTATGAAAGTTTAGTGTGAGTTGAAAATTTATTAAAATAGACATAAATAGAAAATACAGTAAGGCATGTTAGCTTTAATAGAAGAACACAGAACTATCATTGGAATTTCATATCATTACATTGCCATTATCAAATTGATGTCAAACGGTGTATGAACACGGGTCATCATTCATTCAAGTAACAATCATTAATTTCGATACTATTCAATACAAGACAATACAATACATAGTATTAATCAATAAAATTTAAATATGTTGTAAGCATGATGCAATGAAAAAAGGTTCCTACCCATATTATCTGCTACACACCATGAGTTCCCAAGAACCTGTTGTCAAATGGAACAATGGAAATGTACAAGTGTACACAATCGCAACAAGTAATAAAGTGACAAGTAAATGTTGAGTTATCGTACCCACAGGCACTGTGCAAATAAATATTTATGAAATAAATTATTTAACAAGTTAGTGGTGAAAATTTGATGATTTGAAAAGGGGTTTAATTAAGATTAAAAATTAAATAAGTAAAATAAAGTAAAAATAACAATTTCTAATGCACGATTTCAAAACTAGTTTTAATCAATATGACATAAACGTGTTAGATCAATTGCATTCTTTAACTTAACATTATCAGAACCATATTCAAGTTTGCTACAAATTTAATTCATGACAACTCGACAATTTTCTAACTTATGAACATACTCAGCTACCAAAATCCATTTATCTCTTGACTATATCTCTATGTCAATTCAATTGATTAAACAAATTTTAATAAGCAAATGTGTTAATGCACATACATACCTATGAAATTAAAACAATCTCTTGTACATATCTTTATGCCAATTCAAACAATTAATTCAATTTTCATAAGCAAGTAAAAGATTAAGTGAGCTAACAATATATCTCTATATTGAAACAATTTAATCACAAAATCCTGTAAGTTATGCAAGGCTAATGTATTGTTTAATACTATCGCTAATTTAACCTTTAGATACCTTAGAAGATTAAACATGCACCAATTAAATATTGTGTCTATTAATTATAATTTCAATCTACTTAATAATTAATTCAATTGTTACCTTACAATTTAAATGCAAGCATAACATAAACATGATTTTATTTAATTGAACAAATCAATAAGGCCTATAACAACACAAATATGATTTTTAATAAATTAAGCAATAGAATGCAACCAATCTAACACGAATTAAATTTAAGCCATTTTAATTAAATCAAGAGTAACAAAACATTGAGCATTCATCATAATAGAATCAAGAAAATAAAAGAGTAGGGAACCAGAAACAAATCCAGTGTCTCTCTGAAGTCACTAGCGGGCTCCTCTTCTTCTCTGCTCGTTCTGTCAAGTCAAGGCCTCTACGAACACTTAAGTGCTGCTACTCCAAGGCAGAAGAAGGCTCTTTCTCAAGAGGAGAAATTGGGAAAGGAAGGGACAAGAAAGAAGATGGAAAACAAAGGGAGAAAAGTGAGTGAAGAGAGAATGTGTTGTGAATGAATTGAGTTGAGTTCAATGATGAAATGGGTAGCAAAGGGAGGTATTTATAGGTGGGATTGGCTGCTAATTTTAGCAAAGAGATATCAGCCATTAACTCCCCCAATGGCCGGCCACCACTCATGCATTTGTTGATGATTTCAACTTGCTATATTTGGCTAGGGGCTAATCTACAAAAGCATAATAAGTGGAGGGGTTTGAATGCGATTTCAAGGAGACTTCAAGGACTAATTTACAAGTCAATAAGTCAGTTGATTTGAGCTGATTGTGTCAGCATTTTGGATGGGTTTGGGCAGCACGATTGCTCGTTTGGATCAATCTTTCATATTAGCACAATTGGATATACTTTCCATAATATAATAAATAATAATTTTTTAACCCAAAATAAAATGGATTAAAATTAAAACTAAAATTAATTGTATTATCTATTAATATTCATAACTTGGACCATCTTAGGCTGAAAAATTAATTCGCCTCAACGTTTCAGAAACCGCTTCACGATTTGAGCTTCTAGCAGTGTCTATTGAGCTAATTTTCACCCTTTCTGCAAATTTGTCGAAAATAAATCAAAATTTATGAAAATTTTATTATAAAATTAATTAAAATTAAACATGTTAATAATTTAAGTAAAATTTAATTATTTTATAATTTTATTTTATTTTTCAACAAGAATTACTAAGAAACTGCATGAATTTGAGTTAAAAAGGGTATAAAAAGTTTATATATCTTTGTGTTTCCACACCCCCAAATTTAATTCATTTTTCATCCCGAGTAATGCAAAAATTTAAAAGAATCTCTTGGAAACACCTTTGAAAAATTCCTTCAGAAAAAATTCTTCCCATAATTATGAAGTTAGTATACTTATGCTCAAGAACAAAAAATTTTGAGATTTATGCCACTTAAGTATACATATCGTTCAAATTATTTTAAATTATTATGATAGCAAAAATAGACTAAATTCTTTCTCAATAAAGACATGTTAAATCCCTACCAATTTGATTTTATTCCTTTATTTAAGATTAAGCTGCAATCATTAAGTTTAATTTATGCCTTCATATGTTGAACATAGCAATTTCTCTTTACTAATGTAGATAACACAAGAACTTGAATCAGTAGGTCTTTTACATAGGTTGTAGCATGGCTAGGTTAGTGGTAGGTAAAAGATAGATAAATTTAGGCTAAAAGCCCTAGACTCAGCTTGCATCGGACCTTCGGAATAATTACCTTCAATACACTAACTTATTTTACTTTTACATGCTCTTTTGGTACATCTATTTCTTTCGAGTACATATGCTCTCTTTTTTTTTTTGAGAATTTGATACTTCTTTTCAACTCCCTCAAACTTATTTTCAAAGAATATTCTAAATAGACTGAGAATATTCTAAATAGACTGAGTCTAGTGTTTGGGATAATTTAAAGGTAATTATGAGAGAAGTGATGGCTAAATATTGCAAAGGTTCAAATAAAATTAGGCCATATAGTCTCATAGTTGGGTCAAGGGATAAATATTCATCAAGGTTGGTCTAAAAGGCTCAAATGGTCCAAGCAAAAGTTTTCCTAAATCATTTTCAACATTCCATGCTTCTTAGGTGTCAAAACTAATTTTTTTTTTGAAAAAACGATCGACATTTGAAAATGAAAATTATAAAATGGGAGTCGCCACCGATCTTTTTTTATTGAGGTGTGATCGGATCACCTCGTAATATGATTATTTTAATAAAATGTTTTGATTTACTAAAACAATAATTTTGGTCTACGAAATTCGAGAAAATGGGTTCGGGAGTCGATTACGTGCGAGGAAGGACTAGCACCCTCGTAATGCCCAAATTTGGTACCTAATTGATTAATTAATGTCTTGATGTCGAAAGTTGAGAACTCGAAAGGAATTTAAAATACGATCCCTCTTTTTATTAACGCTAATTAAACAAAAATGCTTAGATAAATCAAAGCGGATGCTAAAGATCTTCTTGTCCCAAAGTAATAAAATGTCACATCCAGTATGTTAGGACACCGCATTTTAAACCCTCGAGAATAAGCTTGTTTTTTGATTTTCAAAATTCATGCATTTTAATTTTAAAACGATATTCGATCCTTTGGGTTAAACGAGAAAATTTGAAATCCAGTACGTTAGGGCACGATATCTCGAATTTCCAAACACGAAATATTGCCTTTATTAAAAATCCTTTTTTATGAATGATAGCGAGTATAACACTTAAAAGGTATGCATTTATGTTATTTGGAGTAAAATAAAACGATCTATATTGGATATGAAAAAAAATTAAACGTGGCTTCGAAGTGATTTCAATGAAATGAGATGGAATAATAATATAGAACATGGAACAAACGAAATATGGCAATAATCAAAGAAAGATGAAGTAAATAATATATAAAGCAATTTAAAATAAATAATATAAAAGTTTAAAATAATAATATATATATAGTAACTTAAAGCAAATAATATATCAACACTTTAAAAATAGTATATAATAAAAACAGTTTGAAATAAATACTATTTAAAATAATTTAAGATAAAATAATATAATATTTTAAAATAATAATATATGAAAGAAAACTTAAAACAAGTAGTAATAAAATAAAATAAAAATTTAAAATGAATAATACATGAGGATTTAAAATAAGTACAAATTTACCAAAAGGGTTGAAATTTTTATTAAATAAATAGTAGGAAAATAAATAAATGAATAAGGTAAATAATAAACAAAACAAATAATTTTTTTTAAAAAATCAACATCTCAAACATCTCAAACACATAATCTTTCAAAATCCTCTTATACTTTTTCCGAGGTCGAGTCCTTACACGAAAATTAGAGAAATTCAAACATTAGAATCATCGCGTTTCTATGATCGAGTCAAAAGTATAATCAAAATCAACATGGTTATCACAGGCTGAAGAACACACTTTAGATATGGGCCATGATTAATGGATTACAAAATAAAGATGACAAAGAAACCCAGATGAAGAAATCCAAGATAGAGAAATCCAAAATACGATGCCATATCGAAAGACCAAGAATAAAACTCATAAGAAAATAATATATAAGATCCCGATGATTCCTTAGAGAAAAGAGGTCCAAAAGAAAACATCATGCAGACCCACCGAAATTAAATAAAACAAAGACAACGTACTTTTCACATGTATATATACATATCAGATAGAACAAAAATCAGAAGAAACGGAATCATAACATCCTACTCATTTTCTCATCAATTCCCATCAGACGAAATGTAATAGAATGCCAGGGAGAAATAGAGCAACGTAAATTATAAATCCATTAGACTAACAATGCTCTCGTTTAACATCCTGATTAGAAAACATTCTCATATTACAAAATCTTATCAGAGAATAGATAGCCGCGAGAATACTTCTAAGAACGAATGATCACATAGAATACCCCAGAAGAGACTGTCACAATCTGCTCACTATAATCTGCTATACTCAGATATCTCACATTTAAGGTATTATTCCTTCAACTATTTCTACCACCCCTAATTTCGTATTATTTCTTTCACTAAAGAATATCAGTTCATAAGAAATCCCAATTAATACACTCTTTCAACTTCATGCCTGAACAAGTCAATTTACTTAATTTCTTTTCCAACTATGATATGGTGTAAACCGAATAATCTTCAAGTCAATTTGATATCTTTCTAGCTCTGTTTTCACTCGTCATCTCATTCTCAATCTCTAATCACATTTTTTACTGTTCTACCACTGAACCCTTTTTGTTCCATACTTGTGAGCTTATTCGACATAATTCTTGTGAAATCTCATTATAAGACACCTCTTCGATAAGGAGGGGGCGAGGTCGTAAGGCCTCTAACTTGACTTTCACATATACACACGTGTGACATAACTTTCATCATCATCATAATATCATCATGGTTAAATAATTCACTTCAGGCAAATTAACATTCATATCTAAGTCACATGAAATTTCCGATTATCTTATTCAAACAAATGCACTCATGCATACATTCTACTAATTTTGAGTAAATTCACTTATCACATTCACTTAATCAAACAAGTCAAGCGCATAACATCATAAGAAGATCAAACAAATATAGGTGAGCTTATCACAAAATGAACTTTCATATCATACCTCATCACGTACATATCATAAACTCTTATTCATACCTTTCTGATCTTCAACTCATCATAATGACACTTTACTCAAACACTTTAGTACTACTATCAACTTGGTCGGATATAGCTCGGTTGGAGAGTACTTCTATCTAAACAAGACAGTTCCCATTCGCGTCGGGAGACATCACACTATCACAAATTTGTGGCATGTATAGCTAGACTCCTATACATGCTAGGTTAGTCTGAGAACTGACTAAACCATAGCTCTGATACCACTAAATGTAACACCCCTTACCCGTGTCCTACGTCGGCACAAGGTATGAGGCATCACCGGACTTAAATACAATCAATCATGTAAAAAATAGCCATAAATTTTCGTTCTAGTTAAAAACTTTCATTCATATGCTTACCATCCCTTATGTGGGCCTATAGAGCCCAAAACATACATTCGAGGTGGTTTGGGACCAAACCGTAAACATATGAAACTTTTGTAACCCGTAGAAAATTTTTACACTTTGGAGAGTCACACGCCCGTGTGGCTTGGACACACCCTGTCTTCAGCCCATGTAACTCTCTGTTTATGACGTCAGCAAGCGTTTAGAGTCACACAGCCAAGTCACACACCCGTGTGCTAAGGCCGTGTCCCCCACACGGCTGAGACACAAGGCCGTATCTCTGCCCATGTGGTCAACACTTAGGCTATTTTCCAAGCCTTTATGTTACCCTTAATTCTTCACATCTTTATACGCACTAAGGACACATATCATGACATCTTTTTAATGATTTAGAATCTCATATTAAGACATATTCATAACATTAACACCAACCATATATGGCCAACAAGCATAATCACACCACCTCATTACAAGCATTAGAACATAGCATAGATAGATAGGTTCACAAACCATAATCAAAATGAGACATACCTCTTGGCCATATACAAATAACTCAATATAAGCCAATGCATTTGGCTAATCATAATAATACATAACATAGAGATAAGTCCCTATACATGCCACTCACTTAAAATGTTTAACATATATCAATATTACAAAGGTGATGGCTTGATAGTGTGATGCTGCCTCCGATGATCTCCAATCCCGAGCTAACCTGACAACACTAAAGAATAGGAAAGGAAGGGAGTAAGCTTTATAGCTTAGTAAGACCATATGAAAATAATAAGCAATTTATCAACTTGTTTCTCAAGGTAGTACAACCATATTTGCACTTTTACTTATGTTCAGGTCAAGCTGTTTTCTCTAGTCACAGTTATTAAATTATTTATATCTTGAGCTAAGGAACTCCAAATTAAGATCCGCTAAATTTACCTGAAATATACTCACATATCTTCTTACTAGAAAATTTTCAGAATTTTTGGTCTAGCCAATAAGTACAGTTTATTCTTTAAAGTCACCCCTATTTTGCTATCTGATAGTTCCGACCCCTCTTCACTAAAAATTAATTATCTCATAGTACGGGACTCAGATTATGTTTCTATCTATTTTTCCTAAAAGTAGTCTCATTAATAATTCTAACAGATAAATTATAACCCATAACTATTTTTTTCCAATTTTTAATGATTTTCTAAAATTACAATAGGGGATTTCAAAATTGTTCTGACTCTATCTCAAACAAATTAAATATCTCATAATATGAAATTCTTTTGCTTACATCGTTTCCTTTATAAGAAACTAGACTCGATCATCTTAAATTCCATATTTTATTAGGTCTCTAACTCACTTTATACTATTTTTGGTGTATTTTCAAAGTCAGACTGCTGCTGCTGTCCAAAACTATTTTAGTGTAAAATAATGGTAACTAAGCTTATAACACCTTTACAAACCATTTTAAACATCATGGTAAAAAAATACATATTGGTACATCATAAACATAGAGTCATAATCACAAGGTCATCAATATTTCATTCTCATAGGCATAGCTTACTTATTTGTATCCTTACCAAAGATGCATTCATTTCATGATCATAATAGTATTTGAGCTTCGAGTACATACCTGTACCTTTTCAACGTGCTCATAACATTTCATAGTTCATTCATAATACATAAATGGACATAAGCACAACTTAGTCATCACTATCCAATAAATTCATATAGCATATATCAAGCTTACATCTCATACGTTTCAAGTAGGTACCTGTACCACTCACAACATGGTCATAACTTCTCTGATTAAGCTTTAACTGTAAATCTCTCCGTTGAACTGTTCGGAACATTAAAGGATATCTGATAAGCCCCAAACATAGGGTAGGATGCCAATGCCATGCCCCCAGACATGGTCTTACACTGGCTCATACATCAAGTTGATGCCACGTCTCAGACATGGTCTTACATTGACTATCGCAATCGAGGCCGAAGCCATGTCTCAGACCTAGTCTTACACTAGCTCTCACATATTCGTGTCGATGCCATGTCCCAGACATGGTCTTACGTTGACACATCTCATAGCCGATACCATGTCCCAGACATGGTCTTACACTAGCTCTCGTGTCAATGCCAATGCCATGTCCCAGACATGGTCTTACACTGGCTCTCATAATGTGACCGATGAATGTCCCAGACATGTCTTACACTAGCACACGTGTCACGCAAATGTCATGGCATGAATATCCAATCTATTCTTACGGTTCAACCGAGAGTTTATCTCATTAAGTCTCATCATACATTTCTCATAGCCCCATTCAAGCATTTTATGCAAAATTAATCATTCAATGCATAAAAACAATAAGGTTGTTAATATTTACATGCAAGTTACTCGTTTCAATGGAATATCATATTCCATCAAATTTCCAATGTATTCAATCATCACATAAATGATATTAACATTAGGCATCACTTTCTCATATACAATATCATCAACATATAATTTAATACAAATCATAGCAAGATAGATTTCAAGTATATTAACAATAGCATGGATATCATGCTTATTTAATCACACGAACTTACCTTGAATGCAATTTCGGCTAATTACTTCATTTTAGTCCATAACCTCGTACTTTTTTATTTAAGGCCAAATCTCGATTTTATTGATAAGCAAAGGATTTAAGTTGCTGAAAATTTGAGCTTCAAAAGCCCCATGTTTGCTGCCATTTTCAGTGGTTGAAGAAGAAGAAATGAAAAAGATAACAACCTTTTTCCTTATTTTATTTTATTACCAAAAAAGTCACCTAATGCCACCAACCTTTAACTTTTCAATTCTTTTTTCCCTATGGCTGACCATCACTTCCCAAATGGCCTATTTGCACTTTAATGACCTCCAATTTTGGTTCTCTAGCTATTTAATATATTTGGGTAGTAAAACAAAACTTTTGCCTTTTATGCGATTTTGTCTTTTTTTGCAATTAACCTCACAAACGCTAAAATTTATTCACCAAAATTTTCATGCACTCATATAATCATGCTATAACACATAAAATAATATTAAAATAATTTATTGACCTCAGATTTATGGTTTCAAAACCACTGTTCCGACTAGGCCCAAAATCGGGCTATTACACAAAAGTAAAAAGTAAAAGAAAAGAAAAGGATTTGATTGAAAACACGCGAGAAAGCGGAGGGACTAGCTACATAAATATCCCATTTTAGCAAAACACGTCGATGCTCCCCTTGGAGAGGATCAAAGCGCGGGTTGAGGGGGGCCAAACGATGCCGTTTTAGGGCTATTATGGCCTGCCCAAAACAATGTCGTTTGGTAAGCCTTTATAAGCTAAAAGAATTTTAAAAATTTCAGTTTTCCTTCTAAAAAAAATAATTCAAAACCTCTCTCAAAACTCTCTCACCCTCTCCCCATTCCTGGCGAGCTCAAGACCTTTGGTCCACCGTGGCGGTCATGGCTACCAATGACGCTGCGCTTGCCTACTGGTGGCCGGTAATAAAAAAATTTTCCATTTTTTTTGGCTTTTTGACTCCCGACCCCATTTTCACACCATCTATTATCAGAGATGGTCTCTTCGGCCACCCATGGCGGTCCAAACACAAGAAATGTGAGATTTTTTCTTTTTTATGTTTCGTTTGCTTTTTTAACAAAAGAAAAACAAGAAGATAAAAAAGAAAAGAAAAAAAAAGAAATATGAAAGTAAAATGAAATAAAAAAACCACATTTTTCTCTAATCCGAATACTATTTTTTTTTAATGTTTGATTTCTTTGTCTCTGTAAAAAATACATTCGTTTTTGTGGGGGCCTTTATAGTCAATATTTGTTACAACATTTCTATTTTTGTTTTTGCTTTCATTTTGCTTACTATTTTTGTTTGTTTTTTCTGCAGGTTGACGTGGAGGTGCAGAGGCCGTACGAGGGCAATGTACGGAGGAACTAGAGGCGTAGCAGCTGCTAGGTTTTGCTGGACACTGGCTTAATTCGGAGCTAGGTCTATGATTAGTTTTGGGCTTTTTGGGCCAATGTATATGGATTAGGGATTTAAGTCTTTGGTTTTTATTATTTTTGGATTCTGTTAATGGTGAAGTTGGTCTTGGGTCTGTAATGGGTTTAGATTTTGGTTTATTTTTATTATAGTTTGTTCTTTTTGGGTTTTCTTTTGTATTTGTATGGGCCTGGACAGCTTTGGGCCTATACAGCTGCCTCTCTTTGCTCATTGTCGTGTAACAGGAATGAAGCAAAGACTTTTAAGAAGGACCAATCTTACCCGGTCTTTGAATCTCGACCCTTTTTAGGTGCTCCTCTTCTTCAAGTGGCCTTGTTCTGATCCACTGTAACTTCAGAGAGATGAGACTTGTAGCTTTGATTTACTCCAATGTAATTCCAGGGAGAAGAGATTTGTAGCTTCGATCTACTCTGGTGGAACTTAAAGGAGATAAGAATTGGTAATTTCAACCTGCTCCACTGCAACTTCAGGGAGATAAGGTTTGTGTACTTTCTTGCTCCACTACAACTTCAAGGAGATAAGGATTGTAACTTGTAGCTTCAATCTGTTCAGCTGTGACTTCAGGGAGATGTGGCTTTAATCTGCTCCATTTTCACTTCAGGGGGATTAGATTCGTCATAACTTGTAGTTTTAATATGTTCCACTGTAACTTCAAGGAAATGAGATTTGCTATCTTCAGTCTGCTCCGCTTCAACTTCAGAGAGATAAGACTTGTGGCTTCAATCTGCTCCACTGTAACTTTAGGGAGATGAGATTTCCTATCTTCAGTCTACTTCACTGCAATTTCAAGGAGATAAGAGTTGTGGCTTCAATCTGATCTACTGTAACTTGAGGGAGATTAGATTCGCAATGATGACTCAATCCAACCTACTGCAACTTTAGAGGTATGGGATTTATGGTTTCACTGGTCTGTTACGCCGTTCTCTGGGGAACAAGACCTGTAACATCTGTTTGATGGGCATATTTATGCCAAATGATTAGGATGTCATGATTAGAATGCATCAAATGCTCTTAACTATATGCGTGTGAATGATATTTGCATGAATGCAGAATGTCATTTTTTAGAATGGACCCTTTTTTAATGCTTAGGTTGTCATTGCTCTTCGCTCGTCAAAGATTTTTTATTGATACGCTACTGTGCCATCTTACTCAGCTGGTATATCTGATAAACGATTTGAAGAGATAGTCGTAATTTGGACTATCCTTCCTCCAATGTTTCTAATTTTTGAATTTGGGTTAGTTCTGACTAGTGGTCCTGTTTCAGGTTCTTGTACCATTTAGACACTTTTCAGAGTAATATGCAGAACTTTTTTTATATGAACATTATAAGTCTAATGATCATTGTTTCAATGAAAAATGCTTGAAAAGACTATCACAATGAACAAGATAGAATTTTATTGAGAGCAAGGCTTGAAATGGACAAATTAATCAAGATAGCAAATTTTGCTAAAGTACAAAATGAATAAGGTGAAAACAGGTGCCCCAGATATCACTGCACAAGCTTCTCTGTTCAAACTTCTCGAAGACCATTTCAAGCTAGATATGTGTTTAGAAGATCTAAAGTATTTGTTGATGCCCTAAGAATTAACACTCCTCCTTCTTGTTAATTCAGAAAGGACAAGACTACCACATACCCTATTTTTGAAATTTGAGCCGTCTATTTTTGGGTTTTCAGCTCAAAAACCCTTTGGTCTCAAAGCGCCGTTTGGGGGTTTTCGCCTTGGCTTCTCCATTTTCCTCTTCTTTTCCTTTCTCTTCTATTTTTTTAGAAGGTTTCAAAGTGCCCTTTGCGGGTTTCCCCCTTGGTCTCTCCCTTTTTAGGTGAAATACTTCTTGATGGAATCCGAGTTCACAGGATTGGACAAGTTTTTACCATCCATCTTGGCTAGAATCAATGCTCATTCGGAAAAGTCTTTTTTTACCACAAAAGGTCCTTCCCAGTTTGGCATCCATTTCCCTCTGAAATCCTTTTGTATGGGAAGGATCTTTCTCAATACCAGATCTCCCTCATGGAATTATCTTGGGCGAAATTTTTTGTCATAAGCTTGCATTATTCATTTTTGGTACATCTGGTTATGACGAATAACCCTTATCCTTTTTTTTTCAATCAAATTCAGCTGATCGTATCGAGACTAGATGCATTCTGCTTCATCCAACTTCACTTTTGACAAAACTTAGAGGGAAGGAATCTCGACCTCGATAGGTAAAACCGCCTCCATTCCTTAAACTAATGAGAAAGGCGTTGCCTCGGTAGAGGTCCTGACAGACGTTCGATAATCATATAGGGCAAATGGTAGCTTCTCATACAAATTTCTATAAGTTTCAGTCATCTTCCCCACAATCTTCTTGATGTTCGTATTGGCTACTTCCACCGCACCATTCATTTTTGGGCGATACGACGACGAGTTGTGGTGTTTAATCTTGAACTGGTTACAGACCTCCGCTATTGTGCTATTATTTGAATTCAAAGCATTATCTGATATGATCCTTTCTGGCATTCCATATCGACATATGATCTCTTTCTTCAGGAACTTGCTGACTGCCGACTTTGTGACATTAGCGTATGAAGCAGCTTCTACCCATTTGGTGATGTAATCGATGACCACGAAGATGAATCGATGTCCATTAGAAGCTTTTGGCGATATTGGCCCAATCACATCCATGCCCTACATTGAGAAAGGCTATGGAGAAGTCACAACATGAAGAGGTGAAGGAGGCATGTGAATCTTGTCTCCATAGATTTGGCACTTATGACATCTTTTGGCGTAGTTAATACACACTTTCCATGGTAGACTAGTAATAACCGAATCTAATAATTTGCTTGGCCATTGTAAATTCATTAGCGTGTGTTCCACAGATACCCTCATGGACTTTTTTCAAGATTTTCTGAGCCTCTATAGCGTTCACACATCTTAATAGCACCTAATCATTTCTTCTTTTGTATAGGATCTCCCCATCCAAGACATAGTCAATGGCCAATCTTCTCAACGTCCTTTTATCATTCTCGGTTGCCTGGTCTGAGTACTCATGATTTCTCATATATCGCAATATATCGTGATACATAAGGTGATCATCTTTTTCCTCTTTTTTGTCAATGTTGCAGTAATGAGCCGGAGCCTCATAAATACTCATTTAGATAGGCTTCATGTCCTCTTGTTTGTTTACTTTGATCATAGAAGCTAAGGTAGCCAAGGCTTTAGCCATCTGGTTTTCATCTGGCAGGAGGTAGCAGAAAGTGATGTCATCAAACTCCTCCATTAACTCTAGAACTATTTTTTGATAATTGATCAATTTGGGGTCTCTTGTCTCCTATTCGCCTTTGAGCTGATAAATTACTAGTGCAGAATTCCCATATACCTCTAACACTCTGATCTTTCATTCTATGGTTGCACGGATACCCATGATGCATGCTTCGTATTCTTCCATGTTATTTGTGTAATCAAAATCTAGTTTGCTGATGAATGGATAATGATCTCCGTTTTGAGACACTAAGACTGCCTCGATTCCATTACCTATTGCATTTAAGGCTCCATCAAAATTTAACTTCCAAGGGTGGTTTTCTTGAGAGTCAGTTTCAGTGGCTGCAACGTACATCAAGTCTTCGTTCTGGAAATCAAAGTTTAATGGTTTGTAATCTTCCAAAGCTCTACTGGCCAGAAAGCCTGCTATCGCACTCCCTTTTACGGCCTTTTGGTTTACATAGACTATGTCAAATTTAGAAAGCAAAATTTGCCATCATCCTTCCATTCAAAGTTATTGACTCCATCATGTAGGGTCCAATTTCGAGATGAGCCAAATGCTGTGATACAACATATGCTGTCTTAGCCTTTGGATTGTCCAGACTAAGGCATAACACAACTTCTCGATTGGTGAGTACCTTGTCTCACATTCAGTAAACTTTTTACTAAGATAGTAAATAGATCTTTCTTTCCTTCCCGACTCATCATGCTGGCGGAGTACACATCCCATGGAATTCTCAAATACCGCTAAATACAATATTAATGGTTTATCTGGGTTGGGTGGCATCAGCATCGGGGCATTGGATAAATACTATTTAACCTTGTTGAAAGTCCTTTGGCAATCTTCATCCCATACACCTGGTTTATGTTTCTTAAGAAGATGGAAAATAGAGACACATTTCTCGGTTAGTTGTGAAATGAACCAAGCGATGTAATTTAATCTTCCTAGGAATCCTCGGACTTCTTTTTAAGTACGCGGCAGAGGCAACTCTTGTAGGGCTTTGACTTTGTTTGAGTCGATCTCGATCCCTTTCTCACTAACCATAAATCCTAGCAGCTTTCCGGATCTGGCTCCAAAGGTACATTTTGCTGGATTGAGTTTTAGCTGAAACTTTCTTAATCTTAAGAACAATTTCCTCAGGACTCATATATGCTCCTTCTCTGTTCGGGACTTTGTGATCATATCATGGACATAAGCTTTGATTTCTTTATGCATCATGTTATGGAAGAGGGTTACCATGGCCCTTTGTTATGTTGCTCCCGCAGTTTTCAGCCCAAATGGCATCACCTTGTAGCAAAATATTCCCCACATGGTTACAAATGTGGTCTTCTCCATGTCTTCAAGATGTATCTTAATCTAATTGTATCCCGAGAAACCATCCATAAAAGAGAATAGCTAGTAACCCGCTGTGTTGTCCACCAAAGTATCAATGTGAGGCAGTGGGAAGTTATTTTTCGAGCTGGCTTTATTCAAATCTCTGTAGTCTACACACATTCGTACTTTTCCATCCTTTTAAGGGACGGGGACAATGTTGGCTACCCATTCTGAGTATTTCACCACCTTTAAAAATCTAGAGTCGAACTACTTTTTGACCTTTTCTTTTATTTTCAGTAAGACGTCGAGCCTCATCCTTCGAAGCTTTTGTTGAACTGGCTTACATTCTTCTTTTATGGGAAGTCGATGCACCACTATATCAGTATTTAACCCTGGCATGTCCTGGTATGACCATGAGAAGACATCATTGAATTCTTGAAGTAATTCAATAAGGTCTCCCTTTGTTTCTATGGCAATACCGGTTCCAATCTTCACTTTTTTCTCTTCTCCTAAACTCACGATTTCTACTGACTCCTTGTGAGGTAGGATTTTTTTCTCATCTTATTCTACCATCCTCAACAAATCAGGAGACAGGTCACAATCTAGGTCATCTTCAAAACCTTGAGAATCATCCATACACATATCTTGCTAAAAAGGAGACTCTGAGTCATTAGCATCGTCACTCATATCATTGATATCTAGGGACCTGTTATAGAGATGAAGGAAGATCCAAAGAATGAAAGAACCTAAGAATAATCATCTGCATGGTATGATCATGAATGAATAATAAAAGATTAATTGAGAAAATGTCCAAAGGACAAAAGGATCTAAAAATAATTATCTGTATAGTGTAATTATGAATGGAAAGAATAAAGAATATTTTCTCAAAAATGATAGCAAGGATACATTTTATTGAAATAATGATTTTGAACATAAGCCTATTTCACAAAAAAGGACTCTTACTACTCCTAAGCCTAGAGCAATAAGTGTGTTTTGAACATTACTCTGTATTAGCTCTAAAGACTACAAGAATCTCTTCCGCAGTCCAATTGTTCAAAACACTTCCCGGCTCATAAAGGTAAATGCCCGACAAATTTACTCCTCCAGTTCCTTCTTTGTATGTGGTGTTGATGTCCAAATTTTCCAACATTCCTTCTATGGCTTCCTTACTTGGCATCCCCCGCTCAGGCTGAATGATTCCTCTAGACACAAAAGTCTTCGATATATGGGGCAAGATCATTGGTTCCCTTTGATCTCCTCCCCATACAACCGTGTTTTCCTTCTCTCTTGCTTCTTTTCTGGTTCCCTCTTTATTTGCCTCGCGTCCAGCTTAAAGCCTAAGCCGAAGCGGTCTTGTTTGTCCTTTGTCATTGGTGCCTCAATCCCTCCTTGGAGGTGTCTCCCGAGTCTTTTTCTCGGTAAGGCCCCTTTCCCAACAGTTAGCTGCAGGCCCATCCTTGTAGTCTTGGATATCCTGGGCATTGGGATCCTGTTCCATTCGGTAATGAATGTTGCATTCACAAATTCCAAAGATCAAAAGGAAAATTCGATCGCTTCATAGTTTGCCTCTAGATATGGCGCGTCACAGGTCACTGCTGCGATGATGTCCTCTTCAGCATTTATCGTCACTAGTCAACCTTCTATTACCAATTTGAACTTTTGGTGTAGGATGAAGGCATTACCCTTGCTGAATGTATCCAAGGCCTTCCCAATAAGCAGTTGTATGAAGGCTTAATATCCATTACCAGGAAGTCTACCTCGTACGTGTTTGGGTCGATCAAAAGAGGTATTTCAATTCTTCCCATTACCCTTCTTTTCGTGCCATCGAATGCCCTCACTATATTTTGACAGGCTTTCATGTGAGAGCTATCTACAGACAATCTGTTTAGTGTGGATAATGGTAGGATGTTCAAGGTCGATCTGTTGTCAATCAACACCCTTGGTAGCGTATACCCCTTGCAGTGGGTGGTGATGTGTAGAGCTTTAGTCGATCCCATGCCATCGGGTGGTATTTCGTCATCATTGAAGAAGATGAAGTTATCAGTATGTAGCTAACCAGACGGTCTAGCTTGTTGACGGAAATATCATTAGTGACGTAAGTTTCATTTAAGACTTACATTAGCAGGCTACGATAGACCTTCGAGCTTAGGAGTAAGGCTAGCACTGAGATACGAGATGGTTGTTTATGCAACTGTTCCACAACACTTTACTCGCTGTGTTTTAGAAATTTTAAAAATTCTTTAGCCTCCTCTCCATTGACCGGCTCGTTAACAGGAGGTTTAGGTCTGGCCATTCTTCCTTTCTTATGTTCGACCGCTATAGCTTTTTCTTTTGTGGGTTCTGCTCTCACGTTTGCTGAATCGTAGCGCCTCCCACTACACGTATAAGATCCCAGATCTTGGTCTTCCCTTGCAGCATCAGCCAAGTTCTCCTTCCCCGAGATTGTCATATTGTAGTCGTAATTCCATGGAACCTTTTTGCTGTCTTTATAGGGAAAGACTGTAGCTTTTTGGATTCTGACTTTTGGTGGCATTTGTATTCCCGCTTCATTATTTTTGGGTCGTGATATGATGACCACAGGGTAGTTGACTTTTTGGATTTGCGCCGTCGACTCTTCTTCTGACACGCATATATTTCCCTCTTCGGGGCTTTTTACTTCTTCATAAAACTTCATTTCTTTGTTGTTCATCATGTCGTGCACTATGACTTTGAGCTCCCCGCATTCTTGGATTTCATGCCCCACCTCATTATGGAACTCACAGTAGTTCCTCTTTTCTTCAAATCTTCTTCTAAATCCAATACTATCAATCCTCTCTTTATCATCTCCTTCCAAACTCGTCTCAATGGGGTTTTGACTCTGCAACCTCATATTTGACCTTCTTGCTCCCACGTTCGATTATCCCATTTACCCCTTGGTTAGCATGATTGGGTAATGGGTTTCCTGCTACATTGGGTGCAGATGGGTCGTCAAACTTCACAATCCCCATGTTAATGAATCTTTCAATTAACTTTTTGAACGCAGTGCAATTTTCAATTGAATGCCCAGTGATTTCAGTGTAGTATTCACACTGAGCTTTTGCGTCATACATTTGAGATATGGGGGTTGCATTGGCTTTAAGTAGACAGGAGACACTATGTGTACATCGAATAGGTTCTGATACAGCTCCCTATACGTCATGGGTATAGGCGTGAATTGTAGTCTTTCTGTGTTCGTCATCATATTGGATTCTTGTCTCAAGGTGCTCTGATGTTTGGCAGTTACCGTATTTGGTTGGCTCACTGTAAATGACTTGGAATGACCTTTGCTGTACGTGCTCATATTGTTCACCTCATTCTTCCTTTTCCTTAAGGCTGACCTCCTGGTACTTTCCCCTGCATTTATTTTTCCGCTCCTTATCGCGTTCTCAATAGTTTCTCCAATCATCACTATATCTGAGAAGCTTTTAGTGGCGTTCCCTAACATATGAGTGATGAATGGAGCCTTTAAGGTATTGATGAATAGCATGGTGGTCTCTTTTTCTAGGAGAGGTGGCTGGACTTGTATGGTAACTTCCCTCCACCTTTGGGCGTATTGCCAGAAACTCACATTCAGTTTCTTTTCTATGTTCTGCAAAGTAATCCTATCAGGAGTCATATCCGTCACGTGACTATGCTATTTCATGAAAGCTTGTGCAAGGTCTTTCCATGAATTGATCTTGGTACAGCTCAATTGATTGTACCATTTGGATACTGCCCCAACTAGACTGTCTTGGAAGCAATAAATCAATAGCTGATCGTTGTTGATGTACCCAATCATTCGTCTACAAAACATGGTAATATGAGCCTCGGGGGAGCTAGTCCCATTATATTTCTCGAATTCAGGAGTCTTGAACTTGAGGGGAAGCACCAGGTCCGGGACCAATCTCAAATTTTATCATTGATCTCATAATGATAGTCAACACTTTCCATTACTTTGAACTTCTCCTCTAACCACTTGCATCGGTCATCCAATTGTTTCAGGAGCTCTACTCTCGCTCTTTCAGCTTCTACCATGTCATCCAGATTAGGGACTACTGGATTAATAGGGTTATCCCCTGGATTAGAGCCTGAGCCTGCTTGATAGTTGATTGGCATCGAGGCACCGGCCTAAAATTGTTAGGGCCTGATTGTAACAGATGACCTTCGTGTATACACCTCGGCTTGTGTCTGAGCGTTTGTTGGGGTAAAACTAGGAGGGTAAAGAGGATCTTCATTGTCATCTCTAGTATTGACCATAAGGCCCTTTCCTTTCTCCTGTCCACCAGTCAGCAGTTGTGTTAGCTGGTTCATCATGTTCCTTTGTGATTCTAGCATTTGGTTCCTCATATCCTACTGGATTTTAGCCAATTTCTCATGCATTTGTGCTTGCATCTATTCTTCCATCTCTTTCTGCATTTGTTCCAACCTTTCTAGTCTTTTATCCATCGCTTTAGTTTTTCTTCGGGTACCGTGATGCGTACTTGTACGTTTTTTCGGTTTCTAGATTATTGAAATAATTTTTAATTAATTAGGGTCCTTTTGTGAAAATTAATGCATATGATGCGATGAAATGCAAATGCATGAATGCAGAAAAAAGGCATTGACTCTGATTTAATTCCATTTAGAACAACTTTACTAGAAAATAAAATTCTTTACAGAGAAATGTATTATAGATACGACCTAGCCCTAATGCTAAAAGTTTTAAATTTCCTAGGTAACCAAGCCAATTCTGTGACATCCCTAATTTGACCCTAGTCGGAAAGTGGTTTCGGGACCACTAAACCGAGTCTTATAAGTAATTAAAAGTTATATTCTATGTTTATGATGTTAGTAAATGCATGTGTGAAAGTTTCATGCATTAATTTGATCATTTCTATGTGAATTTATTAAAATGGACTTGTATGAAACATTGTTGAAAGGTGATAGGCTAATCTTACAATGGTCTAATAGTACATGCATGCAAAAGAGTGGTTTTGCATGTCAATTTGCCCAAAAAAGGGAAGAGTGGCCGCCATGACAAGTTATGGGCAAGGGAAACATGTTTCAAACATGTCTAGTTAATGGATTATGTAAGGAGGAATAAAAAATAAAAAATAAAAAAGGAAGCATGGGAAATAAACTAATGAAAAATTAAAGGAAGAAAACAAAGAAAAAAAATGTGTCCATCATTCTCATACATGACCGAAAAAAAAAGGAGAAGGAAAAGGCTTCATACTTTGGTTCTTCTTAGTCGTAGAAGAGGGAAAAAGAGGAAGAAATTTAGCCACTTTGAGCTGGAAATTAAGGTAAGAATTCAAGTTAGCTCTTTAAATCTTAGCATGGTTTTAAGCTAGATTCTAAGCCCTTATTTAACCATGCCGAAATCTTTGAAAATTATGGTGATATGAACGTTCGCCATGGTAGATGTTAAAGAAGATGGTGGAAATGTTGTACACATTTGATTAGTAAGTTAGATGGATGAGATTTGAACTAGTTATCAAGTTCTTTAGGTAACCCATGTTGAAATCTTGGTTTTGAATAAGTGAGGTTTTCGGCTAGGGTGACTAACAAGGGTGATGATTGTTGTTTCATGCTGAATCTAGATGAACAATAGTTTAAGAGGAGCACTCGCCATGATATGAGATTGTGATGTTAGTGCTTAATATGAAGATGATGAACTTGAATAAGAAATATTCGGCTAGCATGATAAGTATGAATTATCAAGTAGTTGTGATAATTGATGAGTGAAGTGGCTAATGGGGACTCTTAATGAAATTATGCTAAGGTCGAATGTATCAAATGCTAAATGTGCTTATATGTGTGTGTGTGTGTCGTTAGTAGCTAATGGCATTCGGCATTGTTTAACTAAAATTAGAAATGAATGCTTGAAAGTTAAATATGGTCGCCCTAGTGACCAAATGCGTTAAAAGCTAATATATGAACAAATGATACGAATAAATTGACCTTTGAAATGTATATGGTTGCCGTGTGTTTGTGTCTGATTGAGAAGTAAATTTGTTTGATTTAGCTCAAGATCTTAAAGGAGAGCGTCCAACAAGGGAAATCAAGGTCATCGAGTAGCCGACTTGGAACTATTTTACCTAACACAAGGTAAGTCATTAAGCACATATGTTTGATATTGCTTAAATGATTGTAAAATCTATGCAATTGTGTTTAATGGGATGCTATATATATATAAATGAAATTGTATGTGTATGGAGTGATGACAATTGATGAATGTAAAAGAAATAGTGAAATGTGTAGAAAGTTTGCTTTCGGCACTAAGTGTCTTGGCAATACGTGTATGCGGTGACGAGATTGGCACTAAGTGTGCGTGCTGGAAATATATGGCACTAAGTGTGCGTGCTGGAAATATATGGCACTAAGTGTGCATGCTGGAAATATATGGCACTAAGTGTGCGAGCTCGAAGGGTATGGCACTATGTGTGCGGGCTTAAATCGCATGGCACTAAGTGTGCGAAATCGAGTATTAAGCACTATGTGCGCACTCTATATATATATATATAAATATCTCCGATCGAACAATTATATGGAGGGTGTGTCTCCATCGAGTTGAGTATGGACAGCGGATCGGGTAAGTACCTTGAGCTCATGACGACTAGGTAATATGTTCATGCTCGGGGTTGAGCTTGGTAAGCTTTAAATCTATGTGTTGATTGCAATTGTATGATTGTGGTGAAAATGAGTTGGTGTGTAAAATGCCTCAAATATCTTATTGTATAGAATATGAAATGTGGATGTATGACTTGGTATGAGATTGAACCGAAAGGTCCAAGGAACTATGATATAGTTCGATATGGATGGAGTACTTAGCCTCGTTCATTATTTCATGTTGTAATAATTTTGTTAATGGATGGTTGTGGAATGCTTATGACTTACTGAGTTGTAAACTCACTCGTTGTTTTCTTGTCACCCATTTTAGGTCTCTTGGACTCGTATTGTTGCGTGCTCGGAACCGTCGTTGAAGTCATCACACCGGCTGAAATCTTGTGGTATTGTTTTTGTTGTTGAAGAACATTTGGCATGTATAGGCTATTATATTTTGTCGAATTGTGGGTTGTAAACTTTAAGCCATGTGAAAATGGCCTATGTGGTCGCCGAGTGGGATGCTAGAACCTATAGCCACGAGTCTTAGAAACTCAAATTTTGATAAGGTGGCCATAATTTGTGTCATGTATGATGGATGATTAAGGCCAAGGAAAACTTCATGAAATTGGCATAGTCTACTGCAGTAACTGTTGCGGATAGCAGCAGTGGGATGAGATTGAAAAATCACTAAAAATAGTAGAAGTAGAACTAAATAGTGAGTAAATTATGGAACTGAACCTTGATGAATCTATTTTTATATGGACGAAACGAAACGACCATATAAGCAGTATACTGAGAAATATTAAAGTTCTCGTGAGACAGGACCAGAACGGTTTCTGGGTCCCCTGTCGCGACTTTGAAAATTCATCATAAATTATCCAGAAATAATTAGGAGTCATACCTTATATGTACAGATTCCATTTTGAGTCTAGTTTCATTAGAAACAAACGGCACCAGTATTAAAGCCCTGTACAGAGAGATATTCAAGTTGTAACGCGCGAAGGTCAGAGCAGTCGATCCCTGTAACATGGGTGACTTTAACTAATAAACTGTACCAATTGGCCCAACCAAAAATTCTAAAAATAAATCCATGGATGGGTATATGAGTCTAAATTCAGGGAAAATTTACGAAACCAGTTTCCAAGTTTTGAAACTCAAGATATGATTTTTAAGGCGACGGTGACGCAGTTTTTCAGCCTGTCCAGAAATGCCAAATTGGTCGGTACTTTAAGAGGATTTGTCTCGTTAACCCCTCGTGTCCGACACCGGCGATGGTCTCGGGTTTGGGGTGTTACAAATTCCCGGCCCCGGTCTGATTCTAATTCATATTTCACACTCAATACATCTGCTTGAACTGCTAAAGTCTATAAATGGTCGGCCACCTCTCGAATCTGGGCCACAGCCTTACCCATAATGTAGTCTCTGTCCCTAATTTGACCTTAAGATCGATGGAGTTGCTTACTACACCACTTATTACTTGCTTCAAGGAGCTCAACTTGTAGCTCACTGTTTTGTAGCGCAATCTCGAGTTCTTCAACCTTCCCTTTTAGCTCTTCAATTTTATCCAAGCTCTCCTTCAACTCTATTGCAGAGTTACAACTACGATGCTGATGAAGCGATTTTTCTAATTCTGCTATCCTGGCCTTTACCTTTATCTTCTCATTTTAGGCTTCCTATAGAATCTTCTCTAAAGCTTCTTTTCGACCCTAGGCTTCTTGGTAATTTCTCTCCCATCTATTGGCTTCAGCTTTTTCTTCTTGGATCTCGTGTCGACATTGCTCAGACGTTTTTCCCAATCCGATGGTTCTTATCGATAGGCACAATTTCTTATAATCTGTTTTTAGACTATCCAAATCTTTCTCGACCTTATTCTTTCCTTTTCTCCATTTCTCGGTCTCTAATTTTTGAACATCGACATCTAGCCTCAAATGCATCTTTTCATCTTCTAGTTGCTCTATCTTCTTTCCGAGTTCTGCATTCCTTCTCTTAAAGTCCTACTTTATGATTTCTAACTCGAATGGGACCACTTGTAGATATTCTTCCATCGACTGCGCGCCTTTTTGATTTGGCTCGGGAATATTATCATTGATTCTCTTCCTCCGCCACCCATTATACTCAGGGGTTATTATTAGACCTACTGCCAATTTTTTCATCTGGCGAGTCTGATTCCAAGAGTTGGACATCTCTCGTACCTTCTTCTTATAATTATCCCCCTTATACAAAAACTCGCACTGTGCTAGCCCATGGGTCACTGGTATGAAATGTCTCGATCTGTACTGCCTCCATACAAGCAAGGAAGCATATCCTACGGCTCTCCAAATCCCAAGTAGGGGGACCCAGTCAAAATCCCCACATTGGTGTAAGATCTCGTCGGGAACCAACCAAGGGGCTATCCACTCAACATCTTTTCTTGGAGATTTTGGAGGATCGCCATCCATCTTTCCTCTGATATGTCATCCCGTTTTGGTGTAGCCACTATTTCCTTTAATGGTGAGTAATTCTTAGAGAACACTTGATATGACACCTTGTCTACCTTCTAGAAATGGCCGTGGAACCACACTAGCAATAGTTGCGCGCATCCTATGAATCGGTCCTCACCAGCTCTTCGGCACGCGTTTAAAGATTTGAATCTTTAGGCTAAAATTGCGGGAACCAGTGTAACTCTCTTATCCAGTCGGTCAAACAGATCAGAAATTGCCTCGTCTACGTACTCCAGCGTCTTAGGGAAAACTATTAACCCGTGGATACTTAAAGCAAAAACATCCACTCTCTTCTTCACGTCTGGGTGTGCCAAAATCAAGTCTCGCAAACTTTTCCAGGGAATGCATTTGCTTTCTCCTTTCTATTTGATCCGAGCCGTAACCCACTGCTCACTCATTTTGGTGATAATCATCAATTTCTTCACAAAGGTCGGAACATTAGCGGCTCTAGAATAGGCCTTGTCAACCTGAACCCTTGGGCATCGAAGTAAGGTGGTATATTCTTCCACTGTACGTACCAAATATACGTTCCCAAAGGTGAAACAACTGTAGGCCGAATTCTAGAATTGGGCCAAAGTCCGAAATAGATGCTTATCTATCTTGATGTTGAGTAAGTAGGGTAGATCACCGTAATTGTCGTAAAATAGCTGTTTGACTTCATCACCCTATTGGGGCCACATTTCCTTCATTTCCTGAAGATCATTCTGTGTCACACTGATACGAGTGAAGTCCCATAACTCTAACGTATACCCCGCTGTCAAGCTATCTCCCTTTCCAACTATTTTTCTCTGACCATATACAGACAACCGCATTATCCTCCACTTTATCAATAAATCCATTTTCCATGACAAGCTCTCTATTTAGTAATCGAACATGAACTGACATCCTTTTTTATGATGAAATGCCATGAAATCACAAGCAAAACAACACAAGTCAGTACAATTCATATGAAATTAAAGCAAGCAAGAAATAACAAGCAGAATACGTATTCGGACGATCGCTAATGGTTTGGTGTGGCTCTACCAAGGGTGGGCTCCTATGGGTCACTACATGTGGTTCGGTTCTAAAGACTGGGTCTTTGAACCAGCAGATTCCTTGATCCTCACCCATTATAGGCTTATATAGATCGAGTTCAGTTCAAGGGAATACATTTCCCTATGGCTATACGGAGATGAAAAATCTCACGAAGACATAGTTACAGATGTATCCCGGAAGCGATCCACTATCCTATATGGAGGAGAAAACCTCACGAAGCACTAGTTTCTCACTCCCACTTAAAGGGTAAGACCGAGCGGTCATGCAATGCAATATACAAAAATATTTAACGACTCGAACCAACAAAGCAAGTATTATGACCAAGATCATGAAGATAACAGATGAAATGCAATGAAAGGATTGCATTTTAAATCAAATTTTCAATTTTTAATGAAAAGACATAAATTAATCAATTTGCAGCTTGACTCTCTCATTCCCCAGTGGAGTCGCCAAGCTGTCGAAACCAATTTTTTTTGAAAAAACGGTTGACATTTGAAAACAAAAATTAAAAAATGAGAGTCGCCACCGATCTTTTTTTATTGAGGTGTGATCGGATCACCTCGTAATGTGATCGTATTAATAAAATGTTTTGATTTACTAAAACAACAATTTTAGTCTACGAAATTTGAGAAAATGGGTTCGGGAGTCGGTTACGTGTGAGGAAGGATTAGCACCCTCGTAATGCCCAAAATTGGCACTTAATTGATTAATTAATGTCTTAATGTCGAAAGTTGAAAACTCGAAAGGAATTTAAAATACGATCCCTCTTTTTATTAACGCTAATTAAACAAAAATGCTTGGATAAATCAAAGCGGATGCTAAAGATCTTCTTTTCCCGAAGTAATAAAATGTCACATCCAATACTTTAGGACGTGACATTTTAAACCCTCGAGAATAAACTTTTTTTTTTATTTTCAAAATTCATGTATTTTAATTTTAAAATGATATACGATCATTTGGATTAAACGAGAAAAATTGAAACCCAGTACATTAGGGCACGATATCTCGAATTTCTAAACACAAAATATTGCCTTTATTAAAATTTTTTTTATGAATGATAGCGAGTATTACACTTAAAAGGTGTGCGTTTATGTTATTTGGAATAAAATAAAACGATCTATATTGGATATGAAAAAAAAATAAATGTGACTTCGAAGTGATTTCAATGAAATGAGATGGAATAATAATATAGAATATGGAACAAACGAAATATGACAATAATCACACCACATGTATCATTTCTATAGTAATAATATAAATAAAGAAGAAGTAAATAATATATAAAAAAATTTAAATTAAATAACATAAAAGTTTAAAATAATATATATATATATATTTAGCAACTTAAAGAAAATAATATATCAACAATTTAAAAATAGTATATAATAAAATAGTTTGAAATGAATACTATATAAAACGATTTAAGATAAAATAAAATAATATTTTAAAATAATAATATATGAAAGAAAACTTAAAAAATAGTAATAAAATAAAATAAAATTTTAAAATGAATAATACATGAAAAGATTTAAAATAAGTACAAATTTACAAAAGGGTTGAAATTTTTACTAAATAAATAGTAGGAAAATAAATAAATGAATAAGATAAATAATAAACAAAACAAATAAAACATTTTTTTAAAAAGGAAAGTGAAAAAGAAAGAAAAAAATAAAAAAACTAAGGGTCGAATTAAAATCGAAATGAAATCTGGGTATAAATTATAAAATGCAAAAAATATTCATGAAACATAAATCAGGATCCAATTAAACGCGCGCTAAAAGAAGAGGGACTGACTGAGAAAAAATCCCAAGCCCTCAAAACGCAGCGTTTCGATATGGATCTAAGTGAATCAAGGGCAAAAGGATTTGATCTAAAACGCGCGAGAAAGCAGAGGGACTAACTACATAAATATCCCATTTTACCAAAACGTACGGATCCTCCCCTTGGAACGGGTCAAAGGGCGAGTTGAGGGGGGCCAAACGACGCCATTTTAGGGCTATTATGGCCTGCCCAAAACGACGCCGTTTGGTAGGCCTTTATAAGCTAAAAAAGTTTTAAAAATTTCAGTTTTCCTTCTTCTAAAAAAAAATTTCAAAACCTCTCTCAAAACTCTCTCACCCTCTCCCCACTCCGGTCGAGCTTCGATGCAGGTCCACCGTGGTGGTCGCCGGTCGCCAACGACGGCGCCGCCGTCCACGGTGGCCAATAATAAAAAATTTTCCATTTTTTTGGCTTTTTGACTCCTGACCCCATTTTAACACCATCTATCATTGGAAATGGTCTCCTCAGCTACCCAAGGCGGTCCAAACACGAGAAAGGTCAGATTTTTTTCTTTTTTATGTTTCGTTTGCTTTTTTAACAAAAGAAAAACAAAAAGATGAAAAAGAAAAGAAAAAAAGAAATACAAAAGTAAAATAAAATAAAATAAAATAAAAGACCACCTTTTGCTCTAATCCGTATATTATTTTTTTTGAATGTTTGATTTCTCTGTCTATGTAAAAAAATACATTTGTTTTTGCAGGGGCCTCTATAGCCGATATTTGTTACAATATTTCTATTTTTGTTTTTACTTTCATTTTGCTTACTGTTGTTATTTGTTTTTCCTGCAGGCATTGGAGTATGGAGATTGACGTGGAGGTACGGAGGCTGTACGAGGGCAGTGTACAGAGGCACGAGAGGCACATCAACTGCTAGGGTTTGCTAGACACTGGCTTAATTTGGGGCTAGGTCTATGATTAGTTTTGGGCCTTTTGGGCCAATGTAAATGGATTAGGGATTTAAGTCTTTGGTTTTTATTATTTTTGGATTCTGTTAATGGTGAAGTTGGGCTTGGGTCTGTAATGGGTTTAGATTTGAGTTTATTTTTATTATAATTTGTTCTTTTTGGTTTTTGCTTTGTATTTGTATGGGCCCGGGTAGGTTTGGGCCTGTACATTAGAATTTCTTCTCAAGAAATTACTAAGTCAATTCTAGGGACATAAACTTTCATGCATGCCTAGCTTTCCTAAAGAACTAAAAATTTTATGAATTGATTTAAATAATTTATGAAGAGAATATTTATGTCATAATCCAGATAACATAACAATTATTGAGATAATAGAACTTTATTCATACTAAAGTTAGCATACTTAACAAAATTTCAAATTTTTGAACAAAATATAACCTAACCATAATTAAAAGAAAAATTTATTATGAGAGGAAATAATTTCAATATTTTGGTCCCCCTACTTAAGATGAGCAATGTCCTCTTTGTTAGAACTGAATAGATAATATATACCAGGTAAGATTCTAGAAAAGAAGAGGTGAGTCAATTTGACTGCTTAAGTACCAAGCTCTCTCTAGATACAATCCTAGACATGAAAATATCTATTGCCACACTTCTTATTTTGTAACTTGTTTATTTTTATTTATGATTTCTACCTCTTATTTATTTATACGATAAATAAAAATCCTAATAGAACCTAATTCTAAAAACATTAAATATCCTAAGAAAGAAAATAATATAAAGTAAAGATCCTCCCTTCATAATTATTTGCAGATCCCTCAGAATCTGACCCATCTTTTGCTCTATTGTCTTTGTTTTTGCATGAATCACTTCGTTCCCTCTTCGATATTGGACTCCATGGTTCAAATATAAAATCTGGAAACTTAGGCATAAAAATAAATGTGTCATGAAATATTTTCGTACTAGTGCTTCTCATTGAGTCATCCCGTATTTTTGAATATCTCTAATAAGCTTGTTGCTACCACTGCCTATGTTGCATTATGTCCATCAATTTGACAGCTCATCACGAGGATCTGGGTGAGGCGATTGAGTTCTGAATGTTGAGGCTGCCATGTCAGGTTCAGTTATTGGTTTTGCCTTATCAGGGATTCTAGATGATTGCATTGGTTCAACCTTTGTGGGATCTTCTTCTTTGGGATCCTTGATCAATTCAACTCATTGTTACAAAAAAAATATCTGGCCATCTGGTAGGGGTCTCAATTTGTGATTGTGCCTTGGCTATAACTTGTCTTCTTTACGTTTGCAAGAATTTTGGCTTTCAAGCACAAAATTATTATCGTAAAAGGGAAAGTATGCAGGACAGAACATCTAGCGGCACAATTTTGAATTTCTTTCAGAATGATCTTTCCCACATTAATGGTCTTTTTCATTAAAATCAAGTATAACAAGACCATTCACTCTAATGAAACTGTGGTCCCATATGAAATAGGCATAAGGCTGAATCAAATGAATATGGTGTCAAATATTCTTTAGGACAAGTGTGAGATCCATGCTTTGACACAGTCCATTTAGAACCTAGAACTATAAGTTCTTCAAGAATTTCTTACAATTTTCAGCCTCATTATATCTCATCAAAGAAGAATATCCATCGTCTTCAAAATCAAGTAATTCAAAGGATTCATTAATAGCATTTGAGCTTATTAGTACCTTGTTTCCTAGAACAAAAACTTCCGTTAATTTTCTTGAGGTTAAATCATATAAAATTCATGAACCAACTCTTCATCTGCACTTGGTCTTTTCTCACAAAACAACTCCCAATTGAGGGTTTGAGCAATTTTTCGAATGCATGCCATGAAATCTGTATAGTTGCTCTCTTTCAGTGTAAAGCCTTTTTCTGGGATCATTTGTTGATTCTTGAAAATGCTATCACATCTTGCTTTGGCTTCTTCATAGTGAAATTTGTTTTGTGATTCTTCAACTTGGACAGAGGCACGAGTTCTTTTGTGAGACATAATATAACCTGATTGTCACATAAAATGGAGAAAAATAATATTTCCCAAAATTTAATTAGTATAAAATATTAACAATTTAAAATAAATTAAAGAGTTAAATAATTAAAACAAAATAAAATTTAGGAGAAAACTTTCTTACCACCTTTGTATGGAAAAAAACTCAAAGAAAATAAATATAAAGCTAAAGAGGTTGGTTTAGGGATGGTTGGAGGGTGTCTTGATTGTATGGTGCGTGCAAGGCAAGGGTGTACTCGACAACAGCAGTAGTAGTGTGCAAGGCAGGCGTGAGGCACGATAGTGTTGATGCATGCGAGCTGGAGCTGCAAGCAACAATGGCATGCAGAAAGTTGGAAGCAGGCCACAAAAATGCACGATGACATGGCGTGCGAGGCAGTAGCAATGAGCGATGGTCGACTAGAGCAACCAGTCGATGCGCCCGAACAATGGTAGGAGCATGCGTGTGTGCGTTGGGGCTACTAGGCATGTACTGGTACACCGATGGCGGGTGTTGGTGTGGTTGGTTAAACTGATGTGAATAGGGGATTGGTGGAATTTGTAGGGAAGGGAGAAAGGAATTCAACTTAAATTCCTAGAGTAATTTGATTATAAATATTATAAGTCCTAATGCTACAATAAGTTAACAACAATTAACATATAATAAAATATATTATTTGTTATCACTTCATTTATTAAAATAAAAACTATTACGTAATTTAAAAGCAATTCTATTCTAATAAAAACTTGATAATAATATTAATATATTATAATAAATATAATTATATATTAGTTTTTATCAATTTAATAAAATTTAAAATTAAAACCTTTATTTTAGCTATTTTTAAAAAATATTTACAAAAGAGACATTTAATTTCAATATTTATAAAAATACAATCAAATTTTGCAAATAATTCAATTAAGTACTTGAACTTAAAGAAAATTTGAAATTTGAGTTGTAATTAAAACTTGGATCAAAATTGACCCTTTTATTTGACAAATAAAAAATTATTTTGCCTTTTAAGACATAATTTCTTAGAATATTATGTAAAAATCAATTCCCAAGAAAGATGGGAGGGGTCACAAGCGGTCCCACTTAAGTTCCAATCTCCTAGACAAAATTTATTTCGACATACTAATCTAGAAAGGATAGCCTAAGTCATTTATTTAATAAAAACAAGAAAAATTAAATATCTGATAAAATGATCGAATATTTGTCCCGCTCAATTTTATCCCCCAATAGTGTTTCAAACACTAAGCATTGACTCGAAAATTACCTCTCTTACTGTGGAGTTCAACAACTCCATATGGAAAAACTTGATGAATGGTGAATGGACCGGACCAACGTGATTTCAACTTATCTGGAAATAATTTTAACCTGGAATCAAATAGCAAGACTTGCTGACCTGCTTTAAATTCTCAGACTCGAATGTGCTTGTCATGCCATCTTTTTAATCTCTCTTTGCATAACTTGGTATTTTCATATGAGAACATTTGGAATTCTTCTAACTCGTTAAGTTGAAGCATCCCTTTTTCTTTAGCAAGCTTAAGATATAAGTTGAGTCACTAAAGTGCCTAATAAGCTCTATGTTCTAACTCCAAGGGTAAATGACAGGTTTTCACAAATACCAACCTATAAGGGACATCCCTAAAGGTGTTTTGTATGCTATCCTGTAGGCCTATAAAGCGTCATCCAGTCTTTTGGACCAATATCGTCGGTTCGGACAAACTACCTTCTCGAGTATACCCTTTATCTCTTTGTTTGCCAGTTTATCTTGCCTATTTGTCTGCGGATGGTAAGCTGTGACAAACCTGTTTTTCACTTCATGTCTATTGAGTATCCATTTCAGCCATTTGTTCACAAAATGGGACCCCTCATCACTAATGATATCCCTAGGAGTTCCAAACCTTGTGACCACATGTTTCTGCAAGAACTTTGTCACTACCTTGGCATCTTTTTTTGGATAGCCTCGGCCTCAACCCACTTAGATACGTAGTCTACTGCTACCAATATGTACTTGTTACCAAAAGGAGGAGGGAATGGACCAAGGAAATCAATACCCCAAACATCAAACAAGTCTCCTTCAATGATGTTTGTTTAGGGCATCTCGTTTCTATTAGTAACATTTCCAATCCTTTGGCTATAGTATGTGAACCTCCGAAGTGTCCCCAACTTGGAGCTGTGTGACACTGATATAATATTTCATGTACCTCATCTTCTCTCACGCATCCCTTGATCATCTGATATGCGCACTTCTCGAACAAGTATGGCTCTTCCCAAAAATAGTACTTCACATCATGAAGAAACTTTTTCCTTTGCTGATATGTCTTATCAAAAGGCATTAAACCATAGGCTAAATAGTTAGTGAAATCAACAAACCAAGGGGTGTTATGGACATGACTTACCTTAAATATATGTTCATCTAGGAATGTTTCTTGTATGGGTACAAAACTAGAAGTTCCCTTTTGCGGCTCCAATCTAGATAAGTGATTTGCTACTTGGTTTTCTACCTCTTTCTAATCTTGAATTTCTAGATCAAATTCTTGAAGTAGAAGTATCAATCTCGACTTGGCATCTTTCTCAGCAAGCAAATATTTAATTGTTCAATGATCGTATAAACAGTCACTTTAGTACCTATAAAATAAGATCGAAACTTTTCAAAAGCAAAAAGAATAGCAAGTAATTCTTTTTCGGTTACCATATAATTTAGTTGAGCTCTCATCAAACCCCAACTTGTGTAGTAGATAAGATGAAAAATTTTGTTCTTTCACTGGCCTATCACAATTCTTACTGTGAAGTCACTTGCGTCACACATGAACTCAAATGACAATTCCCAATCTGGTGTGACGATAATTGGTGTTGAAACTAGCCGATTCTTTAGATAATTAAAAGCTTTCAAGCATTATTCATCAAATTTGAATGTTGTATCATTTTCCAATAATTTGCACAAAGGTTTAGCAATCTTGTAAAAGTCTTTGATGAATCTACGATAGAATCTAACATATGCTAAAAAGTTCGTAACACCCTTTACAAATATTGGAGGTAGGAATCTCTCAATGACATTTTCCTTGGCTTTATCAACCTCGATCCCTTGTCTTGTTATTTGGTGCCCCAAAACAATACCTTCTCGTACCATGAAATGACACTGTTCCCAATTCAGTATAAGGTTTGTTTCTTTGCACCGCTTTAGTACCTTCGCTAGATTGGCTAAGAAATAATTGTAAGAATCTCTGAACACTGAAAAATCATCCATAGAAACTTCCAAGTACTTCTCAACCATGTCAAAAAATAACCATCATGCATATTTGAAACATAGCAGGTGCATTACATAAACAAAATGGCATGCGTGTAAATGCAAACGTACTGTATGAGCATGTGAATGTCTTTTGTGTTGATCCTCTGGTGCCATTGTAATCTGATTGTACCCTGGGTACCCATCTAAAAAATAGTTATAGTCTCATCCTACGAGTCTATCCAACATTTGATCCAATAACAACAAAGGAAAATGATCTTTCCTAGTCACCTTGTTCAATTTTTGGTAATCTATGCAAATTCTCCATCCCATAACTGTTCTAGTCAGCATTAGCTCATTGTTTTCATTCTATATGTCTGTGATACCTCATTTATTTACCCATGAGCTATTGGAGATGGGGTAAATTATACCCGTATCTAACAACTTGATGATTTCTTTCTTTACCACGTCCTTCATAATGGGGTTCAGTCTCCGTTGTCCATCATTCGTCCCTTTCTTGTAATCTTCTAGGATGATCTTGTGCATGCACATAGATGGATTAATACCATTAATTCAACTATGGTCCATCCAATAGCCGTCTTGAATTGTTTGAACCACGAATGTCCGCTATGATGTATCTGATAGTCTTCTTGAATTGTTTCAACACTCGAATAAGTTTTTCTTCTTGTTCTTTACTTAGCTAAGCTGAAATAATCACATACAAAGTAGAGACATCACTTAAATAAACATATTTCAAATGTGAAGGAAGTACCTTGATTTCTAATTTAGGTGGCTCTTTAATTGATGCTTTTGGTTGAACATAATCTCTGCTCTCTAATTCCATAGGCTGAAAATGGGATTGTGGATTAAATCCCCTCTGGTTAGCTTCCAGCAAAGCTAAGTGTTCCTCTCCATGATCATCACCTAGAGGGTCTAACAACAAAATTTGTTCCAAAGAATCTTCAGTAGAGTTGAGTTCCTCTTCCAAGACTAATTCCTGTAACTTAGATACTGCAAAACAATCATCAACTACATCAGAAAATTGCATGGATTTAAAAACATTAAACGTTACCTAACTGTCCTAAACATGCATGGTTAGTTCACCCATCTGCACATCAATAAGGGTCCTTCCAATTGTTAGGAAAGACATTCTTAGGATCAATGAAACCTCTTTATCTGCTCCAAAGTCTAAGATAACAAATTCATTAGGAAAAATAATTTTCTCTACATGTACCAATACATCATTGATTTTTCCTTCTGTATGTACTAAAGATCAATATGCTAATTAAAGTGTAACCGTAGTAGGTCTAACTTCACCTATCCTTAACTTTCTGAATATTGACATGGGCATCAAGTTAATGCTCACACCAAAATCACATAATGCCATACCACAATAAATTTCTCCAATGTTGCAAGGTATGGTAAAACATCCAGGATCCTTCAACTTTGGGGGTAGTTTGTCTTGAAGATATGCACTATATTCTTTTTTCAGGGCTACCGTCTCAAATTTTCCAAGTCTTTGTTTCTTGGACATGATATCCTCCATAAATTTGATGTAATTCGGCATCTGTTCAAGTGCTTCTACCAACAGAATGTTGACATGAAGTTGCTTGAGTACGTCTAGGAACTTTTTGAACTGGATTTCCTGCTTCTGCTTCTAAAGTCTTTGAGGGTTGTGTGATGGAGGATTCTTTACTTGAAATGGCTGGTTCATCTTCCATGGCACTTCTGCATCTAACATAGTTGTTAGCTTATTAGAGTTGACTAGATTCAAAGTTACCTTTCCAAAGTTCACAGGTTCTGGTTCTGAGATTAGAGTTTCAATACTTGGTTGAACTTCCACTGCATCTTAAGTATCAGTTGGCTCCTCTTCAAATTTGATAGTGTTAGGCTCTAATGTCTTTCCACTCTTCAAGATCAACGCTTTACAATGCTCCTTCTCAAGATTTCTTGGATTTTCCATATCACTAGGCAAAGTACCTTGTGAACAATTTCTGAGTTCAATGGCAAGTTGACCCACTTGGTTTTCAAGGTTTTTCAATGTGGTTGCTTGGCTTTGAATTAAGGCATCATTTTTTTCTATGTATGCCTTGAACAGGTTTTCCAAACTATTGGATGGTTCAACTTAGATTGGTTCTTGAACTTATTGGATAAATTCAGTTGGCTAGCTCGGTCTAGGTTGTGCATAAGTATTACTAGGCCCTGATCCTTGGTTACTCCAGGAGAAATTAAGGTGGGTTATAAAAATTGGATTGCAGTCCTTGCTTACCTCGGTTTTGGTTACCCATGTAATACATAGATTCTGGGTTTAATGGACATTCTTTAAACAAGTTTCCTTCCCCACAATAAACATAAGCTACATTTTCCTATTGATTCGGTGGTTGAGCTACAAAATTATTAAACCCATTAGTGGTAAAATTTTTAAGTATTGAAGAAATCAAAGATACCTGAGATGCTAGTGAAGTGAGACCATCCACTTCATGAACTCCAGTGACTCATCTTCCTGACACTACTCGATTGGTTGGCCATTGATAATTATTGCTGGCAATTCTTTCAATGATTTCATAGGCCTCATTATAAGCTTAGAAAGGAGAGCTCTATTAGCTGATGCGTCTGCTACCATTCTCATGTGAGCATTGAAACCATTATAGAATGTCTTAAGTTGAATGCAATACGGGATTCCATGATGAGGGCACTTCCGTAATATTTCTTTGTATCTTTCTCATGCCTTAAATAAGGAGTCGTCATCCATTTGTTGGAAAGTAGTGATCCCGTTCCTCAACTTAGCATACTTGCTAGGTGGGAAGTATTTCATAAGGAATCTTGCTGCTAACACCTGCCATGTGGTAATGGAATGTGGTGGCAATAAGTTCAACCAAGCTCAAGCTCTATTCATTAGCGAATATGGGAACAAATTTAACCGTAGTGCATCTTCAGGTACTCCAGCTAGCTTGAAAGAATTTCTCACCTCCATAAACAGTCTTAAGTGAAGGTAAGGGTCTTCGGTAGGCATTCCACTGAATTTTCCATTGTCTGAGACATTTGGAACTTCATTGGCTTCAGCTCTAATTGTTGTGCTTCGATTTCGGGTCTCCTAATACTTGGATTAAGCTCATGAAACACTGGCATGGGATACTATCTTAAGGCTCTATCCCTATAATCAACAATAAGGATAGGATTTTAAGGAGGGTTTTCTCCATTTCCTTGATTCGGATATTTGAAGTTCATCTCTTTGGTCCTTCTTTGACTTGCTTGTCTTTTTCTTTGTTGAAAAGTTCTTTCAATTTTAGGGATCTACGGGGAGTAAATTGATAATTCAATCAATACTCATAAACACCTGAAACAATTATAGAAAAATTAATTAAGTTAAAATTGAAAAGAAAAATAAACCAAAAAGCAAAATTAACAATTTCACAAATAATGAATTTTAAAATAGTCCCTAACAATGACTCCAAAAACTTGGAACGATGGAAATGTGTAAGTGTACGCAATCGCAACAAGTAATAAAGTGACAAGTAAATGACAAGTTATCGTACCCACAGGAACTGTGCAAAGTAATATTTATGAAATAAAATAATTTAACAAGTTGGTGGTGAAAATTTGATGATTTGAAAAGAGGCTTAATTAAGATTAAAAGTTAAACTAAGTAAAATAAAATAAAAATAACAATATCCAATGCACGATTTCAAAACAAGTTTTAATCAATATCAAATAAATGTGCTAGATCAATTGCATTCTTTAACTTAACATTATCAGAACCATGTTCATGTTTGTTACAAATTTAATTCTTGGGAACACGGAAATTTGCTAACTTATGAAAATACTCACCGACCAAAATCCATTTATCTCTTAACTATATCTCTATGTCAATTCAACCGATTAAACAAATTTTAATAAGGAAATGTGTTAATGCACATACATACTTATGAAATTAAAATAATCTCTTGTACATATCTCTATGCCAATTCAAACAATTAATTCAATTTTCATAAGCAAGTAAAAGATTAAGTGAGGTAACAATATATCTCTATATTGAAATAATTTAATTACAAAATCCTGCAAGTTATGCAAGGCTAATGTATTGTTTAATACTATCGCTCATTTATCCTTCAGCTACCTTAGAAGATTAAACATGCACCAATTAAATATTGTGTCCATTAATTACAATTTCAATCCGCTTAATAATCAATTCAACTGTTACCTTACAATTTAAATGCAAACATAACATAAACATGATTTTATTTAATTGAACAAATCAACAAATCCTATAACAACACAAACATGATTTTTAACAAATTAAGTAATTGAATGCAATCAACCTAACATGAATTAAATTTAATCCATTTTAATTAAATCAAGAGTAATGAAACAATGAGCATTCATCATAACATAATCAAGAAAATAAAAGAGTAGGGAACTAGAAACAAATCCAGTGTCTCTTTGAAGTCACTAGTGCACTCCTCTTCTTCTCAGCTCATTTTGTAAATTTGAGGCCTCTATGAAAACTCGAGTGCCGCTGCTCCAAGACAGAAGAAAGGTCTTTCTCAAGAGGAAAAATCGAAAAAGGAAGAGACAAGAAATAAAATGGAAAACAAAGGGAGAAATGTGAGTGAAGAGAGAATGTGTTATGAATGAATTAAGTTAAGTTCAACGATGAAATGAGTAGAAAAGAAGGTAATTATAGGTGGCATTGGCGGCTAATTTTAGCAAATAAATATCAGCCATTAACACTCCCCCATGGCCGAACACTACTCATGCATTTGTTGATGATTTCAACTTGCTATATTTGGCTGGGGGCAAATCTACAAAAGCATAATAAGTGGAGGGTTTTGAATGTGATTTCAAGGAGACTTCAAGGGCTAATTTGCAAGTTAATAAATCAGCTGATTTGAGCTAATTGGGTTAGCATTTTGGACGGGTTTGGGCAGCCCGATTTCTCATTTAGATCAATCTTTTGTATTAGCACAACTGGGCCTCCTTTCCATAATGTAATCAATAATAATTATTTAACCCAAAAGAAATTGGATTTGAATTAAAATTAATTATATTATGTATTAATATTCATAATTTGGACCATCTTACGCTGAAAAATTAATTCGCCTCAATGCTTCAGAAATCACTTCACGGTTTGAGCTTCTAGCAATATTTGCCGAGCCAATTTTCACTCTTTGTGAAAATCTATCGAAAATAAATCAAAATTTATGAAAAAATTATTTTAATTAAAATTCAATATTTTAATAATTTAAGTGCAATTCAATTATTTTATAATTATATTATATTTTTCGACAAAAATTACTGTAAAACTACATGAATTTGAGTTAAAATGGGCATGAAAAAGTCTATTTTTTGTGTTTCCACCAAACTTCAACAAATGTAGGCACAGCTTGATGTGGTAAAACCACCAAATAATCAATAATGCAAAAAATCTGTCGGATATCAAATAGTGCGATACAATCACCAATAACATATAACATGCGATAAAGTCGCCAAATCCCTAGGTATTCCAGGTACAGTGCACTTACTACATATAAATGCGATGTTAATATGCTACCAGTACTTTTAAGGAACTCCTCCATCAACCACAAGATATCCCATTCCAATGCAAATGTAATATGTCACACAAACTCATACATAATCATATCTCAATACTTTTCACATTTATTTAACATGTTCAACTTACCCTCAATAATGACATACTTTCAGTAAATGAAAGCAGCATACCAACTTTCAAATTACCATTAAGATGATATCATTCAACATTATACAATTTCATGTACTTTTATGATTTTCCAACGTGCATGTATAGTAACATTTCCAATATAACATAGAAAATTATCCATGCAATTATATCATGCATAAACTCATATTTCAACAAATCATGCTATATATACAATCAATCTCATACCAAATAACATAATCATACATCATAATACCATTCACACCACTATAAGAAAATAGGTTTTTAGCGGCGTTTTAGTAGAAAACGTACTAAAAAGTGAATAGATAGAGTATTAGCGGCGTTTTCGAAAAATGCCGCTATAGGTGAAAAAACACCGCTAAAAGATTAAGCCGAACGACATCGTTTATTTTGAGCTTTAGTGGCATTAACGGCGCTTAATAAAAAACACTGCAATAGTTGAGCTTTAGCGGCGTTTTTCAAAAAGCGCCGCTAAAAGATTAAGCCAAACGACGTCATTTTACTTTGAGATTTAGTGGCATTAGCGGCACTTTGTCGAAAACGCCGCAATAGATTGAGTATTAGCGGCGCTTTTTGAAACACACCGCTAAAGCTCGATAACTATTTTAAGGTTTAAGGATTAATATGGGTTTAAGGGTTGTGGTTTAGGATTGATGGTTTATGTTTTATGATTTAGGGTTTTGGAGATTGTAGTTAAGGGTTTAGGGTTTAGATTAATTAGTATTTTTTAATTTATATATTAAATAATCTCTTATATAGTTGTAAAAGAGATAATATTAATTTGAATATATTAAAATATAACAAATTGTTTATTAAAAATAAATAAAAAATTAATGATTGATATGGATAGGTAACTATCTATTTTAGATAGGACCAAATTATAAAAATTAAATAAAGTCTTATTTTTATTTTTATTTTTATTTCACTTTTATTTAATTTGATCATATCTGAAACCGACTTTATAAACAATATAAATTAACTACACCATTCACTTAGTTATGGGAAAGTTAATTTCATTTTAGTTACTTAATTATGAAAAGTTACAATTTGATAACTTAAGTTACCAAACTGTTAAAATCAATGTTATGATTTTCTCTAAACCCTAACGCTCTAAACCCTTAAATCACTGAACCTTTAAACCCTTAAAACTCTAAACACTAGACCTTAACCCATAAATCCTAACCCATTAACCCTTAAACCCATAAACTATAAGCTTTAAATCTCAAACCTTAAACTATAAACCCTAAACTCTTAAATCATAAACCCTAAAATCTTAAAATAAATTTTAATATAATATTAATGTGTATATAGATATTAATAAAAAAGAAAAAAAACAAAACACAAACAATGAAAGAGGGAAAAAAGTGAAATGGCAAAATGATGCATTTGGCAAATGGAAGACTATTAATATATTGAAATATCAATCCAACATATATTTGAAGATTACGTTTATGTTTATGAAAATTATTTTTTCGAAATTAATAATTATCTCACTTAAATTATGGTTAGCAAAAAGTTGAACAATAGTGATGTTCTTTCTGACTATTAGTGGGTTTAGTGATTGGGGACTATTAGAGTATTATGGTTTTAGGGTAAGGAGTATTGATAAAAATGAGAAAAAATCAAATGATTTTAAGGTTTAAACAAGCAATAAGAATCTTGACATTTATGGTTAAGAATTTAGGGTGCATGGAATTAAGGGTTAAGGTTTAAAATTTAGGTTCAAGGTTTAGGGTATTGGGTTCAAAATTTAGTTTATAAGGTTTAGGGTATTGGGTATTGGGTTTAGGGTTTAGTCTATAGGGTTTATAGTCTATAGGGTTTAGGGTATTGTGTATTGGGTTTAGCGTTTAGTCTATTGGTTTTGGGCTTAATTATACTTATAAAAATTTGTGTTTAAATCAAAGGCATTAGCGGCGTTTTAGTCTAAAACGCTGCAAAGAAACATTTAAATTTAAACAAAACGACGCCGTATTGGTTTTACATATAGGAAATTGAATAAAAATGCTGTCGTTTTAAGTGGCACAGTTAGTGGCGCTTATTAAAAAATGCTACAAAAATATGATTAAAAGAATGAAAACGGCGTCGTTCTACTTGGAGGGACAGGCCAGGGCCTGAGGAGAGGAACTATTTCAAGCAAGGATGCTATGACCTCAGACTTGAGACCGATTCAAAGATATAGGAATGAATGAATCCAATGTCATCTATACCATGTTTTTGGGCTGTCATAATGTGACAGTTTCGACTTCTGTCGTCTCTGTCTATTCTGTTTAGGGAATGGGCAAATCAATGAAAACGGTGTCGTTCTACTTGGAGGGACAGTGGAGTTAGTGGGGCTAGGTCATAAACGCCGCTAAAAGTATGAGAAATTGTATGGAAACGTCGTCGTTTTATTTTGCGGGTAGTCGATTTAGTGGCGCTATCTTATAAACGCTGCTAAAAATATGAGAGACCGAATGAAAACTACATCGTTTTATGTGGGGCGATTTAGGAATTAGTGGCGCTATCTTAGAAACGCTGCAAAAAAACTGAATTACTGCCGCTTCTTTATAAACGTTGCAAATGTCATTTTATTTATACCGAAACTGTGTCATTTTGGTTTCATTCGTTTTACCCCATTTCACTCTCCTGATACTTCTTGTTTTTTCCCTTAGCAAAATTTCCCCAATTCAGGCTATTCCCCTCAAATCCCTAAATTTCCCTAAGTCTAAATCCCAACCGATCCGCTGGTGAAGACGCTGACCCTACCACTGCTTCATCGCCCTCGACTAACCCCTCTGCTGCGTCGCCATCGGTCTTCGCTATTGCAGTCAATCGGTAAATGTCTCTCCTCTTTCGACACTTTCTGTTGTTTATTTTAATAGAAACCCAGGGAACGCAGATTTCTATTGTTAATGCTTTCTGCTGTTAATGCTCAGCACTCAACCTTCCTTCCACTTGTAAATTTTATAATAGATGATGTTGGTTTAGTAGTTTAATCAATTTGGGCCCTTCGCGTTTATTTTTTTGAACTAATTTCATTGTTGCGGTAAGCTTCTAGGAGGCTTCAATAACTGTCACAATACTTGACCAGAAGAGTAAACTTGTTCACATTGGAACAAGACATTATATCTTTCCATGTAATGTCGTATATGCATGTATCTTTATTAGATTGTAAAGGATTGTTAATAATTTTCTGATCTATAAGTTCTAAAAAAGGAGGGACCTAGCTGAATGTAACACCCCGATCCCGAGACCATCACCGGTGTCGGACACGAGGGGTTAACAAGCCAAGTCCACATATTTTGCCCACCAATTTGACATTTCCAGTCGGGCTGGAAAACTGCGTCACTGTCGCCTTAAAAATCATATCTCGAGTTTCAAAACTCGGAAACTGGTTTCGTAAATTTTCCATGAATTTAGACTCATATATCCATCCATGGATTTATTTCTAGAATTTTTGGTCGGGCCAATTGGTACAGTTTATTAGTTAAAGTCACCCATGTTACAGGGATCGACTGCTCTGACCTTCGCGCGTTACAACTTGAATATCTCTCTGTACAGGGCTTTAATACTGGTGCCGTTTATTTCTAATGAAACTAGACTCAAAATGGAATCTGCACATATAAGGCATGACTCCTAATTCTTTCTGCATAATTTATAGTAAATTTTTAAAGTTGCGACAGGGGACCCAGAAACCATTCTGGCTCTGTCTCACAATAGCTTTAATATCTCTTAACAAGTAACTCCTATGACCATTTCGTTTCTTCCATATGAAAATAGACTCATCAAGATTCATTTACATAGCTGATTCACTATTTAATACCATTCCTACAAATTTTGGTGATTTTTCACATTCACGTTACTGCAGCTGGCAGCATCTGTTTTTTAAGGTAGGTCTTACCTATTTTGTAGTCTCCATGAACCAACTAGTCTTGCCATACATAGGTCCACATATGATCATTTTAACCATGCCAATGACTGATCATGTGACGAACATTCCATTTCCAATTCATAGTCACATCATGACACCATATATATATATACAAACGCAAATAGTCTAAGTTCATTCTTCACTTTTACGAGCCATTTTCGCATGGCCGTACACATATACATCACCACATTTTTAAACCAACAAGGGGTAGTCCTATACATGCCATTTCAAAGTTCAACCAAAATTTATACCAAAATAGAGGCGTTGATAGTGTGGATGACTTCGACTTTAATGATCCCGAATCCGATTGCTATCGAGCAAAATCTATAAGACAGAGAGCCAAAGCAACGGGGTAAGCATTTTTATGCTTAGTAAGTCTCAAGGAATAAAATCAGCTTTAATTAAAGCATTACATTCACATAACCAAATACATCATTTCACTAATACACATTCACATAATCATACTTACTTCACCATCCCAACTCTTAGGTTCATACACAATTAACGGCTTCGTTAAGGCCGATAACTCGTTCCATCATAGGAGCGGATATGCATACGCTCTTACTCCTAGCATAAAGCACACACCACACCTACCTTGTTATTGGGAAATTTCACAAGTGTATTAGCTGAAATTTTCCAGCAAGCTTATAATTTTCAAATCACATACCTTGAGCTTAACCGGATATAGCTACTCGTTCAAACGCCTTGGGACATAGCCGGATATGGTAACCCGCACCAAGGCCTACGGGACTTAACCCGGATATCACGATTGCACAAATGCCTTGGTCTTAGCCGGATAGAATGACTCGCATACGAATGCCTTGGGTCTTAGCCCGGATATAGCCACTAGCACCATTGCCTTGGTCTTAACCGGTTATAATTTCAGCATAATTGTCTTGGGCTTAGCCCGGATATTATTCAATTTCTCATGGGCACATACATCAATAATCATTGGACATACATATTTCATTTTCGTTACTAAGGCTCAAACACAATTATAATCATTAGCATAATCGCCTTGGGACTTAGCCCGGTATCATTCAATACTCATACACACATAAATCAATAATCAATACATCCATATTTCATTCCACATAATTCAATTAAGGTCACTTCTTGAGGACTTACCTCGGATGTTGTCGAACGGCTTTTACGGCTATTCGATCACTTTTTCCTTCCCTTGTCCAATTGTGGCCCTCTAAGCTCTTGAGCTAATTCAAACAAATTCAATTTATTAAAACCTCATTGTGCTAGCTTATGGCGAATATGACAAGGAGTTTAAATGGTCATATGGCCACCCTTTAGCTTGAATACACAATGGTCATGCACATTTTATACTACATCAAGCAATTCAATACAATTCATTCGAGCATCAAGGAAAAGCTAAGGCCTTCAATAGGCTACCTAAGGCGAATATTCATGTCCATGTTGAGGCCAATTATGCACTTAATACCTCACAAAAACAGCATGCATTTTACTAGTTAATGCTTTGCATATTGTAGCTCAAAACTTATATTATAGCATCAAGCACTCATATGTGTGCTAGGCCGAATGTGCTTGCAATTTCACAATCATTCTTCAACATCTTCTTCTTTAAACAAACATATTCATCACTTAGTTCACAACCAAAACATCATGTGCAAACATATATATACATATATGAGCATGGCAATTTCAAGGTGGCCATAGCCATCCAAAACACAAATTTTAACTAACATGCAAGAAGCATGAACCATGCTCATGAGTGCATCATGGCCGAATATGACAATCATGCCCCTTTTCAACTTCAATCATGGTTAAACAAAAAGAAAACTCAAAATCTTACTCATGAGTAGACAATCCATCATTGCATGCATCATCATCAAGCTTCACACTTAGCATGCAATGGCTTTATCACCATAACAACTTTGGCCAAATACCATTTCCATGGCATAACAAAGATTTGAGCCATGGCTAACATGCACATCAAGTTAGCAACCAAAACATGCATGAAACTCCTAACACAACCTCATACATACCTTAATCTTGATGCCAATTTAGCCAAATCACCTTCTAGATCTCTTCTAAACCAAGCATGAAGCAAAAATCCTCTTTCTTCCTCCTTATGATTTTCGGCCAAAAGATGAGAAAGGATGAACACAACAATTTTTTTCTTCCTTCTTTCTCAACTCACGGCAAGGGGGGATTACCACACTCACACACATTTTTTTTCATTCTTTTCTTACCCATGCTTATTTGTTTATTATTTCTCCTAATGCCCAACAAAACATGTTTCATGACATGTTTAGCCCATATCTCTTTGTCATGGCGGCCATCACTTGTACAAAGGGAATTTGACATGCAAGTCCATTATTTTGCATGCATGCTTTAATTAGTCATCACACATTTCCCATCATACTTTCAAAGTTCACTACTAGGTCCTTTCTAGTGAAATTCACCTTTATAACACTAAATCAATCATCAAAAATGTCATACATGAAGACACACATATTATAGGCATCGAAATAAATTTTAAATTATTTTTATGCCTCGGTTTTGTGGTCCCGAGACCACCTTCCGACTAGGGTCAATTTTGGGTCATCACAACTCTCCCCACTTAAGAAATTTTCGTCCCCGAAAATCTTACCGTAAATAGGTTTGGATATCGCTCTTTCATAGAGTTCTCGGTCTCCCAAGTAGCTTCTTCTATCCCATGCTTGAGCCATAACACTTTTACTAGCGGAACCCGCTTGTTTCATAACTCTTTCACTTCTTGTGATAGGATACTGAATCGGTTCTTCCTCATAACTCATATTAGCTTGAATTTTCAATTTCGATGGACTAATCACGTGCGATGGATCGGATCTATAGCGTCGAAGCATCGAAGCGTGAAAGACATCGTGAACCTTTTCGAGTTCAGGGGGCAAAATCAAACGATATGCCACTGGACCGACTCACTCGGATATCTCATATGGCCCAACGAACCTCGGGCTCAACTTGCCCTTACGGTAGAATCGAGTATCTTTTTCCAATGCGATACCTTGAGAAACACTTTATCACCCACGATACTCGATATCCTTACGCTTCAGTCCGCGTCGACTTCGACGATCGGAGGCTATCTTGAGACTTTCACGGATTACTTTCACTTTCATTCAAAGATCTCCAATCAAATCCACCCGAAAATCTTGCTTTCACCAAGCTCGGTCCAAATCAATGGCGTCGGCATTTACGACCGTATAAGGCCTCGTAGGGTGCCATCTTAATACTTGATTGAAAGTCGTTGTTGTGCGAATTCAATCAACGGCAAATATCGTTCCCATGAACCACTAAACTCGAGGACGCAACATCTTAACATATCCTCAAGTATCCGAATTATCCACTCGGATTGACCATCGGTTTGGGGGTGAAAGGCGGTCTTTGAAATGCAACTTGGTACCCAAAACTTCTTGCAACTTTTTCCAAAATCGCGAGGTAAATCTCGGATCTCTATTCGACCACGATGGAAATAGGCACCCGTGTAATCTCACAATCCGAGAAACGTCGATTCGGCTAATTTGTCCATTGAAAAATCCGTGCGTCACGGGACAAAGTGAGCGAGACTTAGTCAATCGATCTACCACGACCCAAACCGCATCCTTCTTACTGCGACAATGGCGGTCCGGATACAAAGTCCATTGTGACTCGATCCCATTTCCACTCGGGTATCGTGATTGGTGAAGCAATCTCAAGGCACCGATGTTCCGCTTTCACTTGTTGATATATTAAACATCTCAAACAAAGTCGAGATGTCTCGCTTCATACCATGCCACCAAAACCGACGTTTCAAATCATTGTACATCTTCGTACTCCGGGTGGATTGCCATTCGGCTACAATGGGCTTCATTCGAATTATCGAAATGAGTTCAATTCTTTGGAACACACACGACTTTTGAACCTCCAACAATCGTCATCATCGATTTGAAATTCGAGTCCTTGTTCGAACACACTCGGCCCGTTTTGCGCCAACTCGTCGTCGACTTTCTCGAGCTTCTCGAATTTGAGGTATCAATAGTGGTTTGGCTTTCAATTCAGCTACTAACACACTATCGGATCGAACAGACAAGTGCACGTTCATCGCTCGTAAAGCGAATAATGATTTACGACTCAAGGCATCCGCAACCACATTCGCCTTTCCGGTGATAGTCAATGACCACTCATAATCCTTTAACAGCTCAAGCCAACGTCTTTGTCGCAGATTTAAGTCTCTTTGGGTCATCAAATATTTGAGACTTTTGTGATCCGAGTACACATGGTACCTTTCACCAAATAAGTAATGTCGCCAAATCTTTAAGGCGAACACGATGGCGGCCAATTCGAGATCATGGGTCGGATAATTTTTTTCTCGTGTGGCTTCAATTGCCTCGACGCATAGGCCACAACTCGACCTTCTTGCATCAATACGCAACCTAACCCAAGGAGGGAGGCGTCACTATAGATGACAAACTCTTTGCCAGATTCGGGTTGCACTAGAATTGGGGCTTCAGTCAAATAAGTCTTCAGTTGATCGAAACTTTTTTTTTTTTGGCATTTCTCCGTCCATTCGAACTTAACATCCTTTTTGGAGTAGCTTCGTCATCGGCGTGGCTATCGTTGAGAAACCTTTTACAAATCATCGGTAATAACCGCCAAGCCCCAAAAAGCTCCGAACCTCAGTAATATTTCTCGGAGGCTTCCAATTAAGTATGGCTGAAATTTTATTCGGGTCGACTCGAATACCCGATGCAGATACCACATGACCCAAGAAGCTAACCTCTCTTAACCAGAACTCACCCTTGCTGAACTTAGCATATAATTGCTTATCCCGTAAAATTTGCAGCACTAACCGCAGGTGTTCAACATGTTCGATCTCATTTCTTGAATAGACCAAGATGTCATCAATGAACACGACTATGAATCGATCCAAATATGGTCTGAAGATCCGATTCATTAAATCCATAAATACCGCAGGGGCATTAGTGAGCCCAAACGGCATCACTAGGAACTCATAGTGACCATATCTCGCTCAAGGCGGTCTTGGGTACGTCCAGAATCTCGATTCGCAATTGATAATAGCCCGATCTCAAATCTATTTTCGAGAGCACCGAGGCTCCCTTCGATTGATCGAACAAGTCATCGATACGTGGTAACGGATATTTGTTCTTTATCGCCGCTTTATTAAGTCGACGATAGTTGATGCACACCGCATGGTTCCATCCTTCTTCTTCACGAACAACACCGGCGCACCCAAGGCGAGAAACTCAAGGCGAGCAAAACCTCTATCCACCAATTCTTGCAATGAGCTTTAAACTCCTTTAATTCCGTTGGTGCCATACGATACGGAGCTATCGAAATTGGAGTGGTACCGGTACCAATTCGATGCCAAATTCTATTTCCGAGCAGGTGGTAAACCCGGCAATTCTTGAGGAAAACATCCGGTATTCACAAACCACGGCGAGATTCGGGTTTCTTTTCGATTCCTTGTCATCGAGCACATACGCAAGGTACACTTCGCACCCTTTTCTTACATATTTCCGGCCAACATTGCGATATTACGGTGACAACCCTTTAAGTCCGTAGACTCAACCCGAATTATCTCGTTATTCGCGCACCTCAAATCGATAGTCTTGCTTTTGCAATTTACGACCGTATCGTGCATGGTCAACCCATCAAACCAAGAATAACGTCAATTCATCGAGCGGCAAAAGCATCAAGTCCGCCGGAAACAAGAACCTCGAACACTAGGGGACTTTTCTTGCACACTTTGTTGACAAGCACGTAATGACCCAAGGGTTTGACACCGAACTACAAACTCGAGAGACTCAATAGGCAAAGTCTTCTTGGATGCTAAGGTTTCACATATATAAGATTGAGTAGAACCGGGGTCAATCAAAGCAATCACATTAGTATTGAAAAGAGTGAAAGCACCGTAATGACATCCGAGAGGCGGCATCCTCGGCGTGCGGCGTATGGCATAAGTCCTCGCGGAGCACGAGCCTCGGATCGATGGTAGCATCTCTAGATCCTCTCGACCGCCAATCGACATTGCCCATATTTCTAGGTGGCCTACCTCGGCGATGGTAGCACCGGGTTTCCACTCGACTCACATTCTGCTCAAGCATCCTCGGGCAATCCTTCATAAAGTGGTCGGCCGATCCACACTTATAGCAGGAGCGATCACGAAACCAACAGCTCCCGAATGCCATTTGCCACAATGTTGACACTCCGCCCTCTCTCGGCGATCATTTCCACCACTGGCGATCGAAGTGACTCGTGTGGTCACAGGGGGTCGATCGCATCCTCGTCTAGAAAAGCCCAAAGCGCCTCTAGACCGGTTCACATCATCTCGAAATCTCTTGATGCCTATTGAAGAGACTTTCCGAGGACCTCTTCGAATTCTCCGGTTCCCACATCACTTTTGTTTCTCCTTTCTAAGCTCTTCGGCTTTACAAGCTCGCTCAACAAGTACTACGAACTCTCGTATTTTGAGAATGCCAACGAACATCCTTATATCATCATTCAGCCCATCCTCGAAGCGTTTACACATAATAGCTTCGGACGAAATGCATTCTCGCAGTATCGGCTAAGCCTCACAAATTTTCGTTCATAGTCGATGTATCGACATAGAACCTTGCTTAAGATCAAGAAATTCCCTTCGCTTTTGGTCGATGAATCTCGATGATATACTTTTTGAACTCGGTTTGAAAGAATTCCCAAGTCACTTGCTCTCTAGGCACCACAGTCGAGTACTCCACCAATAGTAGGCGGAATCACGTAGCAAGGAGATGGTACACTTTAAGCACTCATCGGGTGTACAAGATAGCTCATCGAGCACCGGATAGTGTTGTCCAACCAAAATTCAGCTCGTTCGGCATCATCATCATCCGTAGCTTTAAATTCAAGTGGCCCCATGTTTTCAATCCTATCGATGGGGCTTACTTGACCTTATTTGGTCGATTCTGGGAGGTATTGTAGGTCTTGAGGGTTGCATTTGTCGGGAATGGAGGTTGTGGAACAGTAGTGTTAGTTCGAGTGTATTGGTTAAACCATTCGTTCATCACACTATAAAAGGCTTGCCTAGCCTCATCATTCGGATTGTTGGCCATAGGTTGAGAGTCCGCCAGCGCTGTCCCTTGTCGGGAGCAGCGCCATACTCTCCACATCATCAGCTATTGCTCGGTTGGGATCGGGATCCATTGCTATAAACAAACTCAAAGTCAAATTGTCGAAATCACCACACTATCGATTCATCATTTAATGGCATGTATAGCTAGACCCCAAACACCTCACGGTAGTCCTAGAATCGACTAAACCGTGGCTCGATACCAATAAAATTGTAACACCCGATCCCGAGACCATCACCGTTAGCCGGACACGAGGGTTAACAAGCCAAGTCCACATATTTTGCCCACCAATTTGACATTTCCAGTCGGGCTGGAAAACTGCGTCACTGTCGCCTTAAAATCATATCTCGAGTTTCAAAACTCGGAAACTGGTTTCGTAAATTTTCCATGAATTTAGACTCATATATCCATCCATGGATTTATTTCTAGAATTTTGGTCGGGCCAATTGGTACAGTTTATTAGTTAAAGTCACCCATGTTACAGGGATCGACTGCTCTGACCTTCGCGCGTTACAACTTGAATATCTCTCTGTACAGGGCTTTAATACTGGTGCCGTTTATTTCTAATGAAACTAGACTCAAAATGGTATCTGCACATATAAGGCATGACTCCTAATTCTTTCTGCATAATTTATAGTAAATTTTAAAGTTGCGACAGGGGACCCAGAAACCATTCTGGCCCTGTCTCACAATAGCTTTAATATCTCTTAACAAGTAACTCCTATGACCATTTCGTTTCTTCCATATGAAAATAGACTCATCAAGATTCATTTACATAGCTTATTCACTATTTAATACCATTCCTACAAATTTTGGTGATTTTCACATTCACGTTACTGCAGCTGGCAGCATCTGTTTTTAAGGTAGGTCTTACCTATTTTGTAGTCTCCATGAACCAACTAGTCTTGCCATACATAGGTCCACATATGATCATTTTAACCATGCCAATGGCTGATCATGTGACGAACATTCCCATTTCAATTCATAGTCACATCATGACACCATATATATATATACAAACCGCAAATAGTCTAAGTTCATTCTTCACTTTTACGAGCCATTTTCGCATGGCCGTACATATATACATCACCACATTTTTAAACCAACAAGGGTAGTCCTATACATGCCATTTCAAAGTTCAACCAAAATTTATACCAAAATAGAGGCGTTGATAGTGTGGATGACTTGACTTTAATGATCCCGAATCCGATTGCTATCGAGCAAAATCTATAAGACAGAGAGCCAAAGCAGCGGGTAAGCATTTTTATGCTTAGTAAGTCTCAAGGAATAGAATCAGCTTTAATTAAAGCATTACATTCACATAACCAAATACATCATTTCACTAATACACATTCACATAATCATACTTACTTCACCATCCCAACTCTTAGGTTCATACACAATTAACGGCTTCGTTAAGGCCGATAACTCGTTCCATCATAGGAGCGGATATGCATACGCTCTTACTCCTAGCAGCATAAGCACACACCACACCTACCTTGTTATTGGGAAATTTCACAAGTGTATTAGCTGAAATTTTCCAGCAAGCTTATAATTTTCAAATCACATACCTTGAGCTTAACCGGATATAGCTACTCGTTCAAACGCCTTGGGACATAGCCGGATATGGTAACCCGCACCAAGGCCTCACGGGACTTAACCGGATATCACGATTGCACAAATGCCTTGGTCTTAGCCCTGATATAGCCACTAGCACCATTGCCTTGGTCTTAACCGGTTATAATTTCCAGCATAATTGTCTTGAGGCTTAGCCCGGATATTATTCAATTTCTCATGGACACATACATCAATAATCATTGGACATACATATTTCATTTTCGTTACTAAGGCTCAAACACAATTATAATCATTAGCATAATCGCCTTCGGGACTTAGCCCGGGTATCATTCGAATACTCATACACACATAAATCAATAATCAATACATCCATATTTCATTCCACATAATTCAATTAAGGTCACTTCTTGAGGACTTACCTCGGATGTTGTCGAGCGGCTTTTACGGCTATTCGATCACTTTTTCCTTCCCTTGTCCAATTGTGGCCCTCTAAGCTCTTGAGCTAATTCAAACAAATTCAATTTATTAAAACCTCATTGTGCTAGCTTATGGCGAATATGACAAGGAGTTTAAATGGTCATATGGCCACCCTTTAGCTTGAATACACAATGGTCATGCACATTTTATACTACATCAAGCAATTCAATACAATTCATTCGAGCATCAAGGAAAAGCTAAGGCCTTCAATAGGCTACCTAAGGCCGAATATTCATGTCCATGTTGAGGCCAATTATGCACTTAATACCTCACAAAAACAGCATGCATTTTACTAGTTAATGCTTTGCATATTGTAGCTCAAAACTTATATTATAGCATCAAGCACTCATATGTGTGCTAGGCGAATGTGCTTGCAATTTCACAATCATTCTTCAACATCTTCTTCTTTAAACAAACATATTCATCACTTAGTTCACAACCAAAACATCATGTGCAAACATATATATACATATATGAGCATGGCGAATTTCAAGGTGGCCATAGCCATCCAAAACACAAATTTTAACTAACATGCAAGAAGCATGAACCATGCTCATGAATGCATCATGGCGAATATGACAATCATGCCCTTTTCAACTTCAATCATGGTTAAACAAAAGAAAACTCAAAATCTTACTCATGAGTAGACAATCCATCATTGCATGCATCATCATCAAGCTTCACACTTAGCATGCAATGGCTTTATCACCATAACAACTTTGGCCAAATACCATTTCCATGGCATAACAAAGATTTGAGCCATGGCTAACATGCACATCAAGTTAGCAACCAAAACATGCATGAAACTCCTAACACAACCTCATACATACCTTAATCTTGATGCCAATTTAGCCAAATCACCTTCTAGATCTCTTCTAAACCAAGCATGAAGCAAAATCCTCTTTCTTCCTCCTTATGATTTTCGGCCAAAAGATGAGAAAGGATGAACACAACAAATTTTTTCTTCCTTCTTTCTCAACTCACGGCAAGGGGGGATTACCACACTCACACACATTTTTTTTTCATTCTTTTCTTACCCATGCTTATTTGTTTATTATTTCTCCCTAATGCCCAACAAAACATGTTTCATGACATGTTTAGCCCATATCTCTTTGTCATGGCCGGCCATCACTTGTACAAAGGGAATTTGACATGCAAGTCCATTATTTTGCATGCATGCTTTAATTAGTCATCACACATTTCCCCATCATACTTTCAAAGTTCACTACTAGGTCCTTTCTAGTGAAATTCACCTTTATAACACTAAATCAATCATCAAAAAATGTCATACAGGAATACACACATATTATAGGCATCGAAATAAATTTTAAATTATTTTTATGCCTCGGTTTTGTGGTCCCGAGACCACCTTCCGACTAGGGTCAATTTTGGGCTGTCACACTGAATTTATTATTGCTGCATTAAGTTTCCTACTATCTGCAACAGTGTTTTCGAATGGAAGCTCACTCAAACTATAATATACATGCAAAAGTACAAAACTTGAATACTGCCTATATGAAATTTGCAGTGTCAATAACTAGCAAATAATTTGATTTTCCTTTTACAACTAGTTTTGTATTTACCTATTATCTGATATCGGTGGTAAATAATTTTATTTATAAAAATTTGGGTGAATTGCACTCGTGGTCACTGAAATATTAATAAGTTTACATTTTGGTCAGAAAGTAATCCGGTGGTCTTCATTTGAGTTTTACTCCTAAAAAATCTACTTCATTTTCCTTTTGGTTTGAATCCTTGTTGCTTATATGATTGTATATATAGTCTATCTAGCTTGATTTATTTGGATCTTGTTAACCCCACATTTTTGTTTAAATAAACCCTAATTTTTACATTTATGTTTCCTTGGTGTTGTAGGTGATTCAAGGGCAGGCATAGAAAACCCATTGGAGTGGCTCTTTTCTAGCAGTTTGGCATCACATTATCAGGACTACATTCGCTGCTCTTTTCATACACTAAAGCACAGAAAGCCCAGATAGTCAAAAGGTTAGTTAATCTTTTATTTTCTTTTATTTTCATTTTTTAAATTACTATTCTTGTTTATCCTTAGATTATTTTTCAATTTCATGGCTGTTCATTGTTTGCAGGTGTAATTTAAATTGTCATCCAATTTAATTGACTCTACCATCCAATTTACAATTTTTAAGAGGTATGTATATTTACAAAACTGTTTCTCTTGTCCCCATTGTAGCAGAAATATTATCATCATATCCATGCATATATTCCACCATGCTATTTATGGCACAGTAGGTCCATTCAACTCTTTTAAGTAGAACATATTTATCTTATTTTAAATATTGAAAATGTGACACCCCTAATTTGACCCTAGTCGGAAAGTGGTTTCGGGACCACAAAACCGAGTTACAAAAATAATTAATTATTATATTCTATGCTTATTATTTGTGAATAAGTATGTGTGAAAATTTCATGCTTTAATTTTGTCATTTGGATGTGAAATTTAGCTAAAAAGGGCATATTTGAGAAACTTTAAAAATATGATAGGCAAATGTCCAAGTGATTAAAATGTTAAACTATTAAAGTTGTGGGTTTGCATGTCAAAATACCCAAAATTTGACTAGTGGCCGGCCATGCTATGGGTTAAAATGTATTATAAACATTTTATGTTAGTGTTTTATGTTAGAATTAATAAAATAAAGAACATGGGAAATAAATAATAGTGGTTAGTAGGGGAGAAACAAAAAAATGAGCTAGGTGGCTCCTCCATTGCCGTGAATTGAAGGAAGAAGAAGGGGGGGGAGTTCGGCCAAGATGGTTCTTGAGATTAAGGTATGTTCAATGTTGCTTTTGGAGGTTTACACATCCTTTGGAGGGTTAGCCTACTTCTATTTATCTCATGGACGAAATTGGAGTTGTTGGAGAGTTAGGATTCAGCTAAGAGGCTTCAAAATTTTGGTTGATGCCTTGATACTACTAGCATGTTAGCTATATGGATGTGTTAAGTTACTTGAAATGTTAGATAAATTTGAACTCCCTACCAAATTCTTTAGGCAACCCATGTTAGAAATTTCGGTATTGAGATGTCTAGATTTTTCGGCCATTGTAGCTATGGAGGAATAAAGTTTTTGTTTCTTGTTAAATTGGATGAATCTTGTTGTATGAGTGCTTGAACAAACTATGATTAAATGGATGCATAGATTCAAAGTGGGAAGAAATGGGCTATTATATTTGATGCTAATGCCGAATATGAAGATGATGAACTTGAATAAATAATATTTAGCTAGCATGATAAGTTATGAAATATTAAGTGGATGATATAATTGATTGATGAAGTGGCTAATAGGGATTTCTAATGAAATTTTGCCAAGGCCGAATGTATCATGAAGTAAACAAAAAATGCTAAATGTGCATTTTCTGCTTATATGTGTATTCGGCCAGGGAAGTTTGACATGAAACTTTGATAGGTTTGAGAGATGAATGACCGAATGAGCTAGAGGTTATGTATGGATGAATTTTATGCACATGTGTGTGTGTGGCATTAGTAGCTAATGGCATTCGGCATTGTTTAATTAAAATTAGAAATGAATGCTTGAAAGTTAAATAGGTCGCTCTAATGACCAAATATGCTAAAAGCTAATATATGGACAAATGATACGAATGAATTGGTTTTTGAAATGTATATGGTTGCAGTATGTATGTGTTTGATTGAGAAGTAAATTTGTTTGATTTAGCTCAAGAGCCTAGAGGATCGAAGTTGGATAAGGAAAAGGAAAAAAGTGATCGAAGAGCCGTCGTAATCGTTCGACAACTTCCGAGGTAAGTTTTAAGTGATTAAATGTTGAGTAAATTCAACTATAATAGGATATAATGAGTTGATTTAATAAGATATGATGTGGCCATGATATGTCTTAAACTCAAATGGTAAGTTCCTAAGTGTTTGGACTTGGAAAATTAAGAGCAAATTGTAATAATTTGCTCAGGACAGCAGCAGTAACGTGATTTTAGAAAATCACTATAAATTGTTGGTGTGGAATTATAGGCTGAATAAAATATGTAATCAAATCTTAGTTAGTCTAGTTCCTTATAAAGAGACCGTGGAAGCAAAGAAATTTCCTATAAAGAGATATTTAAAGTTGTGTGGGACAATGTCGAATGACTCAAATCCCCATCCTGTTTTTGGAAAATCATTATAATTTGTACAAAAATGGTTATAAGATAAGATTTATATGCTTAGACTCCTTAATGAGTCTTGTTTCAAATGAAATCAAATAGAACACATTATGAATTCTTTACAATGAAAAATTTGATTCGTAGTGAAGAGTGGTCAGATTAGTCAAATAGTGAAACAGGGGAAACTTTAAGAAAAATCTGGTATTGATTGGCCAAACCTAAAATTCTGAAAAATTTATGGATGGAATATATACGAGTCTATATTCAGGGAAAATTAACGGAAAGTGATTTGGAGTCTTGTAGCTCCGGTTATAAATAATTTAGTGACCATTTCTCAGGAAAACAGCTCTTAGTGAATATGTGATTTTATTATAAACATGGATAAAACTTGTTTTAGTTGCTCATAAGCTATTGACTAAACCCATACTTGAATTCTAAATCGTGATATTGTAAAATGATATATGAGTGTTAGATGGATCTTTGATATTAAAGTTGTGAAATTGTAAGTTTATGAGCATTCGAATGTGAAATGATAGTATGGCGTGAAATTGAATTATTCATTGGAAAGTGATGGCCAAGACCAAGTCTGTACATGATAGTATGTGTGGTATGTGAAGTATATTTGAATAAATGTGAAAGTGTATATATGTGATAAGGCCTAATGGCCGATGTGATGAATGTGAAAGTGTATATATGTGATAAGGCCGAATGGCCGATGTGATGAATGTGAAAGTATATCTATGTGATAAGGCCTAATGGCCGATGTGATGAATGTGAAAGTGTATATATGTGATAAGGCCTAATGGCCGATGTGATGTGAAAGTGTATATATGTGATAAGGCCTAATGGCCGATGTGATGAATGTGAAAGTGTATATATGTGATAAGGCCTAATGGCCGATGTGATGAATGTGAAAGTGTATATATTTGATAAGGCCGAATGGCCAATGTGACGAATGTGAAAGTGTATATATGTGATAGGGCCGAGTGGCCAACGTGATGGATGTGAAAGTGTATAAATGTGATAAGTCCCGAAGGGCCAATGTGAAATATGTATGAGATATGTATATGTGGTAAAGCCGAATAGCTAATATGAAATATATGTGTGATATGTATATGTGGTAAAGCCGAATGGCTAATGTGAATGTTGTACCATGTGATTAAATGTACATGAAATTTGGAAATATATTCCGGGTAAGACCCGATGACTACGTGTGGAGATTTTGTCTAAGCTAAAGGTCTCGCTGATAATCCGAGTAGAGGTTAAAGCTATAAGACTTCGTAATAAGAATTGCTTATAAATATATTCAATGCGAAAGGTTAAACAGGTATGTACTCCAAGTTTATATGTGAGCTTGATTTGAACTAAATCATAAGGTAGTTATGTGATGCATACGAGAGCAATCCATGAGACTATTCCTATGAGTATGTGACATCGGATCAGTGTGAGAGGTTATGTGAAATCATACAATATATCTATGTCACATGAGCTCACTTTTATGTGAAAGTTTATCTACCTATTGTATATGATGAGATGTGCATATTCGGTAAAGGGATGGTATGCCCGAAGGAAGAGTGAAATAAAAATACGAACAACTATGTTATAATTTGATTGTTATCTGTTGACACTGCTTAAAACTTACTAAGCATTGAAATGCTTACTCCGTTTACTTTGTTTTCTCTGTTTTATAGATCTCATTTGGAAGCTACAGGCTCGGGGATCGTCAGCAACTAGTCACACTATCACTATCCACTGTTTGGTACTGCTATGTTTTGGAATATCTTATGGCATGTATAGAATAGACTAGTAGTGAGAGGATATTTTGGTTAATGTACAGGACTACCCTTTTGTTGTAGGTCATGTACCTTTCGGTTTTGTGTAAATTTGGATAGCCATGTGAAAATGGCATAAGTATACTTTGATCATAGCATTATAATCGTTTTGTATGTCGTCCGTCGAGAGGTATGGAAATGTTGGTAACGGTTAGTCATGGGAATGGTTATTCATGATCACTTTTTGTAACACCCCGAACCCGAGACCATCGCCGGTGTCGGACACGAGGGGTTAACAAGCCAAATCCACATATTTCGCCCACCAATTGACATTTCCAGTCAGGCTGGAAAACTGCATCACTGACGCCTTAAAAATCATATCTCGAGTTTCAAAACTCGGAAACTGGTTTCGTAAATTTTCCCTGAGTTTAGACTCATATATCCATCCATGGATTTATTTCTAGAATTTTTGGTCGGGCCAATTGGTACAGTTTATTAGTTAAAGTCACCCATGTTACAGGGATCTGCTGCTCTGACCTTCGCACGTTACAACTTGAATATCTCTCTGTACAGGGCTTTAATACTGGTGCCGTTTGTTTCTAATGAAACTAGACTCAAAATGGAATCTGTACATATAAGGAATGACTCCTAATTCTTTCTGGATAATTTATAGTAAATTTTTAAAGTTGCGACAGGGGACCCAGAAACCGTTCTGGCCCTGTCTCACAATAGCTTTAATATCTCTTAACATGTGACTCCTATGACCGTTTCGTTTCTTCCATATGAAAGTAGACTCATCAAGGTTCATTTACATAGCTTTTTCACTATTTAATACCATTCCTACAAATTTTGGTGATTTTTCACATTCACGTCACTGCAGCTGGCAGCATCTGTTTTAAGGTAGGTCTTACCTATTTTGTAGTCTCCATGAACCAACTAGTCTTGCCATACATAGGTTCACATATGATCATTTTAACCATACCAATGGCTGATCATGTGACCAACACTCCCATTTCCAATCCATAATCACATCATGACACCATATATATATATACAAACCGCAAAAAGTCTAAATTGTACTTCACTTTTACGAGCCATTTTCGCATGGCCGTACACATATACATCACAACATATTTGAACCAACAAGGGTAGTCCTATACATGCCATTTCTAAGTTCAACCAAAATTTATACCAAAATGGAGGCTTTGATAGTGTAGATGACTTGACTTTAATGATCCCGAATCCGATTGCTATCGAGCAAAATCTATAAAACAGAGAGCCAAAGCAACGGGTAAGCATTTTTATGCTTAGTAAGTCTCAAGGAATAAAATCAGCTTTAATTAAAGCAATACATTCACATAGCCAAATGCATCATTTCATTAATACACATTCACATAATCATTCTTACTTCACACTTCATCATTATATACTTTCACAAGGTATCAACCAATTCAATAGCTGAAATTCGTTAGTCGATTGAGCGAATATTGCTCAAACATGTCGACTTTTCCAATGCACATATAATCATACCTTATTCTTTGGGCTTTTCGAGCGTACTAATTGAATTTATTACAGCAGCCAACACTCACCTCCAGCCCAAGCTTCTTCGGAATACAACCGGATATAACCACGTGCACGAATGCCTTGGTCTTAGCCCGGATAGAACGACTTCATACGAATGCCTTGGTCTTAGCCCGGATGTAGCCACTAGCACAATTGCCTTCGGTCTTAACCGGATATAATTTCAGCATAAATGTCTTGGGACTTAGCCGGATATCATTCAATTGCTCATGCACACATACATCAATAATCATTAGACATTCATGTTTCATTTTCATTACTAAGGCTCAAACACAAATGTAATCACTAGCATAATCGCCTTCGGGACTTAGCCCGGGTATCATTCAAATACTCATACACACATAAATCAATAATCATTACACATCCATATTTCATTTCACATAATTCAAGTAGGGTCACTTCTTGAGTACTGTGACAGCCCTAAATTGACCCTAGTCGGAAAGTGGTTTCGGGACCACTAAACCGAGTCATAAAAATAATTAATTGTTATATTCTATGCTTACTATGTGTGTGCATGCATATGTGGAAGTTTCATTCTCTAATTTTACCAATTTTATGAGAAATTATTAAATAGGGATCAATGTGAACCATGGTGAAATATGATAGGCTAATTTTAAATGGCTTATTAGTGCATGTTAACACAAGGGTGGAGTTGCATGTCAAATAACCTATTTCCTAAGGTTAGTGGCTGGCCATGACATGATGATGGGCAAAGAAAACATGTCCTAGACATGTTGGCCTAGTGCATTATGGAAGGAAAATAAAGAAATGAAAAAAAGGAAAATGATGAAAAAAAAAGTGTGGATGCCCCCTTGTTGCCGTGAGTTGAGGAAAAGAAAGGAGAAAAATTTTGTTGTTCATCCTTTCTCATTTTGTTACAATTGCCATGACTTGAGAAGAAGAAAAAAAGTGTCCATTCTCTCATTTTTCTTTGCATGGCGAATGTACTAAGAAGAAAGGGGGAAGCTTGAGAAAATCAGCCATGGGAGCTTACTAGACTAAGGTGTTTTGATACAAGAAGGTATGTTTTATGCCACTCTTGAAAATGCATGCATAGTTTGGAAGATTGGTTCAAATTTTTCCTTGAATCTTGGATCGAAACTAAGTTGTTAGGTGAGTTAAATTTCGCCAAGAATGTTGTATTTCCTAATTAGTGTTTTGATGTTGTTGTGATGAAAGCATGGAGATGAGTGAGTTCGAATGTTTAACAAAAGGAGATTTTTGTGCCATTGAGTTCTTGTTGTTATGTGTGTATGTGCATGAGTATTCGCCATGCTATAAAATTTATGTTGCAAAATGATTTAATGCTTAATGTGATATATAATAGTACTTGTGAATGAGCTTGAGAGCACCTAAATTATTAGTTGGAAGTGCCGAATGTAGTCTTGGATGAATTTTAAAGAACAAAGAAATTTTGGGTGACTAGAGGCCAAGGACATTCGCCAAAGGCTTGTGTGCTAGCAAAATTTGGCCTAGATGGGGTAAATGTTAAGTGTTAAATGCAATGGAAATGCTAGATTAATGTTGCACATTCGGCTATAGTTAGGCATGTTTATGATCTCATTTAGACGATTAGACATAAAAAGGGTGGTAATGAGGCTGAAAATTGTTGAATGGCTAGTTGGGTAATGAATGTAGCATTCGCCATATGGGGTAAAAATGGGTCAAATGTTCGTGAAATAAAACTTTGTGAATTGATGAATTAATGATGATAGTATTGTTGATGTCATGTATATATGTATAAATATTTGGCAAGACGGTTAAACTAGTTAATTTATTGATTAGCTCAAGAAGCTAGAGGGGGAGAATCAAGCAAAAGCAAAGGAAAGAACATCGAATAGCCGAGTTGGAACCATTTTACCCAACACAAGGTAAGTCATTAAGCATATATTTGGCATTGTTTTAAATGATCATAATATCTATGCAATTGTGTTTAATGAGATGATATGTAAATGAAAATGTATGTGTATGGAATGATGACATTGTTGAATGTAAAAGAAATAGTGAAATGTGTAGAAAGTTTGCTTTCAGCACTAAGTGTCTGCGGGCAATACGTGTGTCTGGTGACGAGATTGGCACTAAGTGTGCATGCTGGAAATATATGGCACTAAGTGTGCATGCTGGAAATATACTGACCTTTGGGTGTGCGAGCTCGAAGGGTATGGCACTATGTGTGCGGGCTTAAATCACATGGCACTAAGTGTGCGAAATCGAGTATTAAGCATCGTGTGTGCGTACTCTATATATATATATCTCCGATCGAACAATTATATGGAGGGTGTGTCTTCATCGAGTTGAGTATGGACAGCGGAAAGAGTAAGTACCTTGAGTTCGTGGCTAATAGATACTATGTTCATGCTCGGAGTTGAGTCGGTAAGTTTTAAATCTATGTGATGATTTCAATTGCATGATTGTTGCGGAAATGAAATGATGTATGGAAATTGCTTCAAATATCCTATTGAATAGTATATGAAATGTAAATGTATGACTTGGTATGAGATTGATCCGAAGGTCTAAGGAACTATGGTATAGTTCGGTATGGTCGAACGCAATGGGCCTTGTTTCATTATTTCATTTTATGATAATTTTAGTAACGGATGGTTGTGAAATGCTTATGACTTCTGAGTTATAAACTCACTCGGTGTTTTCTTGTCACCCATTTTAGGTCTCTTGGACTCGTATCGTTATGCGTGCTCGGAACCGTCGTTGAAGTCATCACACCGCTGGAAATCTTTTGGTATTGTCTTCGTAGTTGAACTAGGAGAACATTTGGCATGTATAGGCTACTTTGTTTTGTTGAATCTCGGGTTGTAAACTTTAAGCCATGCGAAGATGGCCTATGTGGTCGGTTGAGTGTGAATCTATAACCTATAGGCACGAGCCTTAGAAACCTTAATTTTGATAAGGTGGCCATAGTTTGTATTATGTATGATGAAATAGTTGGCCATGGAAGAATTATGAAATAGTCATTGTTTGCTTTAGTACCAGATGCTGCCAGCAGCAGTGAGGTGAGATGGAAAAATCACTAAAAATAGTAGAAGTAGAATTAAATAGTGAATAAATTATGAAATTGAACCTTGATGAATCTATTTTCATATGGACGAAACGAAACGACCGTATGAGCTGTATTTTAAGAGATATTCAGGTTTTTACGAAACAGGGCCAGAACGGTTTCTGGATCCCCTGCTCTGACTTGGAAAATTTACCATAAATTATCCAGAAACAATTAGAAGTCATGCCTTATATGCGTAGATTCCCCTTTGAGTCTAGTTTCATTAGAAAGAAACAGAATGAGCATTAGAGCTCTGTACGAGATGATATCCTGGTCGTAATGCATAAAGGTCAGTGTAGTCGAACCCTGAAACAGGGGTGACTTTAACTAATAAACTGTACCAATTGGCCTGACCAAAAATTCTAGAAATAAATCCATGGATGGATATATGAGTCTAGTTTCAGGAAAATTGACGAAACTCATTTTCGAGTTCTGGAACTCGAGATATGATTTTAAGGTGACAGTGATGCAGTTAACTAGCCTGCCTGGAACAGAAAAAGGAAAACAAAAAAAATTTCCAAGAGAGGAATAAGTAAAGTAAGCCGGTAACACCTCGTGGTCAAATCCGGTGGCGGTCACGGGTTTGGGGTGTTACATTTAATTGGTATCGAGCTATGGTTTAGTCGGTTCTAGGACTACCATAGCGCGTGTGAGTCTAGCTATACATGCCAAATCGTTAGTGCTTAATAATGTGATGACTTGACGGTTGAAATTTTGTTTTGATTAGCAATGGAACCCGGTAGAGAGACCCTTGGCGGATGACGTTGAAAGTGTAGCGGCTGCTCTGCGCAAGGGACACCGCCTGTTGAGCCTCGGTCATCCGCGAATAATCAAAATGAAGGCGCGAAACAAGCCTTCTTCACCATGATGAATGAGTGGGTCGTGCAATATGCGAACCAATCCGGCTGTCCAACCATTCCCGAATTTATATAATCCACCCCAAGAGCCCGTAATGCCATCGATTCTCGATCCTGTGAGGTGAGTAAACCACCGTGGACTTGATTAGGAAGCGTGGGGCGAGGAGTTTAAGGCCATAGTTACCGATGATGCCGAAAGGCCGAGTTCGCTTGATAACACCATTAGAGTGTTTGATGAACATCATGCACACCGATGAATGTCTTAAGTGTGCTATATCTATGTTATGAGACTCACCTACTATTGGTGGAGGACCTTGATTTCCATAGTCCCAAAGGAACAAGTTACTTGGGATTTCTTTCAAACGAATTTCGGAAGAAATATATTAGTCAACGGTTCATCGATCGAAGCGTAAGGAATTTTTGGAGCTCAAGCAAGGCCGTATGACAATGTCTCGAATACGAACATGAGTTCGTAAGACTTAGTCGGTATGCTCGGGAGTGTGTGGCTGATGAGGTTGCTATGTGCAAAAGATTTGAAGAATGATTGAATGAAGATTTAAAGTCGCTAGTGGGTATTTTGGAGATAAAGGAGTTCGTAACACTAGTCGAACGAGCTGCAAGGCGGAAGAACTTGGAAAGGAGAAGAAGAAGGCTGAATTTGAAGCAAGAGATTATCGTAAAAGATCGTGAGTAAAGCTCGTTCTCGACCGTAAAGAAATTCGGGGAGGACACTAGTAAGTCGAGGCGATCGGGAATTTCCATCGAGCCCGACCATCGACGGACTCCAGAGCTACTTGGTAGCTAGTGTGGGCAATAATCGTCAAGAGAAACCCGAATGCCCCAATGTGGAAGACGACACCTAGGTGAATGTTGGGGTAAGTCTCATTAATAGGGCTCATTATGGATGCGGTTCGAGGACCACTTCATTAGAGATCGCACGGAGCTAGATGAGAGGAATAAGACGCAAGGTGCAAGACCTAGTGGAACGACGGTGGAGGTAGGCCCCGAGAATTTCTCGGAGGTAGGGGTGGTAATCGAGAGGAACCTCTAATCTGTTGTCCGATCCGAGACCCGTGCTCTGCTAGAGCATATGCCATCCGCGCACGAGAGGAGGCATCCTCCCGACGTTATCACCGGTACTTTTACTCTCTTTGATACTAGTGTGATTGCATTGATTGACCCCTCTCTACTCATTTGTATGTATGTGAAACCTTAGCATCCAAGAAGACTCTACTGTTCGGTCTAGCGAGTTCGTAATTGGTGTCAAACCCTTTGGGTCAATACGTACTCGTTGATAAAGTGTGCAAGAGATGCCCCTAATAATTCGAGAATCTGTTTCCGTACCGATCCGATGCTTCTACCATTTGATGAATTCGATGTTATTCTTGGTATGGATTGGTGACCGTACATGATGCAAAGTGGTGGATTGCAAAAGGAAAACCATTGATTTGAGGAGTGTAAATAACGAGGTAGTCCGAGTCGAGTCTCTCGATTCAAAAGGAGTGCCGTGATAATATCTTCTATGACCGCTCGGAGGTATGTGAAAAGGGTGTGAAACATACCTTGCGTATGTGTTTGAAAGTAAAGAGACGGAAAGGAAACTCGAATCGGTACCAGTGGTTTGTGAGCATTCAGATATTTTTCTTGAGGAGTTACCGGGATTGCCACCGGTTCGAGAAGTGGAATTCGGCATCGAAGTTGTACCCGTACTACGCCGATTTCAATAGCCTCGTATCTTATGGCATTAACGAATTAAAGGAATTGAAGGTTCAATTGCAAGAATTGACGGATAGAGGTTTCGCTCGACCGAGTTTTTCTCCATGGGGCGCACCAGTATTGTTTGTGAAGAAGAAGGATGGAACTATGAGATTGTGCATCGACTATCGTCGCTTGAATAAAGTGACGATAAAGAATAAATATCCGTTGCCACGAATTGACGATTTGTTTGATCAATTAAAGGAGCCTCGGTGTTTTCAAAGATAGATTTGAGGTCGGTACTATCGGTTGAGGGTCCGAGAATCGGACATACCCAAAACCGCTTTTAGAACGAGGTACGGTCACTACGAATTCTTGGTGATGCCGTTTGGGCTCACTAATGCCCCTGCGGTATTTATGGATTTAATGAATAGAATTTTCAGGCCATACTTGGATCGGTTCGTAGTTGTATTTATCGATGACATTTTGGTCTATTCGAGAGATGAAATCGAACATCTTGAACACCGAGGCTAGTGTTGCAAATTTTACGAGATAAGCGATTATACGCAAAGTTCAAGAAATGTGAATTTTGGTTGAGAGAGGTTAGCTTTTTGGGGCTCGTGGTGTCCGCATCGGGTGTCAGGATGGACCCGAACAAAATTTCGGCCATAGTCGATTGGAAACCTCCAAGGAATGTTACCAAAGTTAGGAGCTTTTTGGGGCTTGCCGGATACTATCGACGATTTGTGAAAGGTTTTTCGATGATAGTGCATCGATGACGAAAATACTCCAAAAGATGTTAAGTTCGAGTGGTCGAACGCTGTCAAGAAAGTTTCGATCGACTAAAAACTTGTTTAACCGAGGCCCCATGCTAGTACAGTAGAGTCCGTAAAGAGTTTGTCATATCTGATGACGCATCCTTGCTTGGGTTAGGTTGTGTGTTGATACAAGAAGGTCGAGTTGTGGCTTACGCGTCGAGACAACTAAAGCCGCATGAGAGAAACTATCCGACCCATGACCTTGAACTAGCGACCATAGTGTTCGCCTTGAAGATATGGCGGCATTACTTGTTTGGAGAAAGGTGTCATATTTATTCGGACCACAAGAGTCTAAAATATTTGATGACTCGAGAGATTTAAACTGCGACAAAGACGTTGGCTTGAGTTGTTGAAAGACTATGAACTCATCATTGATTATCACCGGAAAGGCCAACGTGGTGGCCGATGCTTTAAGTCGCAAGGCACTTATGCGCTTTGAGAGCGATGGATGCTCATTTATCCGTTTCACCCGAGGAGGTGCTAGTAGTCGAATTAGAGGCCAAACCGTTATTGATTCATCAAATACTTGAATCTCGAAGGTCGACGCTGAATTGGTCACTAAGCGAGCGAATGTGTTTGGATGAAGAATCGAAATTTCAGATTGACGACAATGACCGCTGACGTTCAAGGGTCGATTATGTATTCCAAGGAATTGAACTTGTTTCGATGATTTTGAGCGAGGCTCACAGATGGTCGAATGTCAATCCACCCGGTAGTACTAAAATGTACAATGACCAAACGCCAATTTTGGTGGCCCGTATGAAACGAGACATTTCAATTTGTTTCAAGGTGTCGATATGTCAACAAGTGAAAGCGGAACATCAAGTGTCATCGGGATTACTTGACCAATCATGATACCGAATGGAAATGGGATCGAGTGACAATGGATTTTATATCCGGATTACCGGTGTCGGCAAGTAAGAAAGATGCGATTTAGGTCATTGTTGATAGATGACCAAGTCGCTCATTTTATCCTGTCATACGGATTTTTCGCTCGATAAATTGGCGAATTATCGTCTCCCAAATTGTTCGATTGCATGGGGTACTGTTTCTATCGTATCGGATAGAGACCCAAGATTTACATCGCGATTTTGGAAGAAATTGCAAGAGGCTTTGGGTACCAAGTCGCATTTTAGCACTTTTCATCCCCAAACCGATGGTCAATCTGAGCGGATAATTCAAATCCTTGAGGATATGTTGAGATGTTGCATCCTTGAGTTTAGTGGTTCATGGGAAAGATATTTGCCTTTGATTGAATTCGCTTACAACAATAGCTTTCAATCAAGTATTAAGATGGCGCCTTACGAGGCTTTATACGGTCGTAAATGCCGTACCCCATTATTCGGACCGAACTTCTCAAGGTAAAATCTTGAGGTTGATTTGATTAAGGATGCCGAGCGAAAGTTCGAGTAATTCGTGAAAGTTTGAAGGCTGCTTCGGATCGCCAAAAGTCGTATGCGGATTTGAAAAGGAAAGGCATTGAATATCAGGTTGGAGACAAGGTATTTATCAAAGTCTCACCCTGGAAGAAGGTGCTTAGATTTGGCCGTAAGGGAAAATTGAGCCCGAGGTTCATCGGTCCGTATGAAGTATCCGAACGAGTTGGACCAGTAGCGTATCGATTAATGTTACCCCGAGCTTGAAAGGATTCTAACGTTTTCCATGTCTCGATGCTTGACGATATAGGTCGACCCGACACACGTAATTACTCCATCTGAGGTCGAGGTTCAGCCTAATTTGAGTTATGAAGAAGAGCCGGTTCGCATTCTGATGCGCGAAGTAAAAGAGTTGCGCAATAAGAAAATCCCATTAGTGAAAGTGTTGTGGCATAAACACGGAATTGAAGAAGCCACTTGGGAACTTGAGGACTCTATGAGAGAGCGATACCCGAGCCTATTTACCGGTAAGATTTTCGGGACGAAAATTTCTTAAGTGGGGGAGAGTTGTGACAGCCCTAAATTGACCCTAGTCGGAAAGTGGTTTCGGGACCACTAAACCGAGTCATAAAAATAATTAATTGTTATATTCTATGCTTACTATGTGTGTGCATGCATATGTGGAAGTTTCATTCTCTAATTTTACCAATTTTATGAGAAATTATTAAATAGGGATCAATGTGAACCATGGTGAAATATGATAGGCTAATTTTAAATGGCTTATTAGTGCATGTTAACACAAGGGTGGAGTTGCATGTCAAATAACCTATTTCCTAAGGTTAGTGGCTGGCCATGACATGATGATTTGGCAAAGAAAACATGTCCTAGACATGTTGGCCTAGTGCATTATGGAAGGAAAATAAAGAAATGAAAAAAAGGAAAATGATGAAAAAAAAGAGTGTGGATGCCCCCTTGTTGCCGTGAGTTGAGGAAAAGAAAGGAGAAAAATTTTGTTGTTCATCCTTTCTCATTTTGTTACAATTGCCATGACTTGAGAAGAAGAAAAAAGTGTCCATTCTCTCATTTTTCTTTGCATGGCCGAATGTACTAAGAAGAAAGGGGGAAGCTTGAGAAAATCAGCCATGGAGCTTACTAGACTAAGGTGTTTTGATACAAGAAGGTATGTTTTATGCCACTCTTGAAAATGCATGCATAGTTTGGAAGATTGGCTCAAATTTTTCCTTGAATCTTGGATCGAAACTAAGTTGTTAGGTGAGTTAAATTTCGGCCAAGAATGTTGTATTTCCTAATTAGTGTTTTGATGTTGTTGTGATGAAAGCATGGAGATGAGTGAGTTCGAATGTTTAACAAAAGGAGATTTTTGTGCCATTGAGTTCTTGTTGTTATGTGTGTATGTGCATGAGTATTCGCCATGCTATAAAATTTATGTTGCAAAATGATTTAATGCTTAATGTGATATATAATAGTACTTGTGAATGAGCTTGAGAGCACCTAAATTATTAGTTGGAAGTGCCGAATGTAGTCTTGGATGAATTTTAAAGAACAAAGAAATTTTGGGTGACTAGAGGCCAAGGACATTCGGCCAAAGGCTTGTGTGCTAGCAAAATTTGGCCTAGATGGGGTAAATGTTAAGTGTTAAATGCAATGGAAATGCTAGATTAATGTTGCACATTCGGCTATAGTTAGGCATGTTTATGATCTCATTTAGACGATTAGACATAAAAAGGGTGGTAATGAGGCTGAAAATTGTTGAATGGCTAGTTGGGTAATGAATGTAGCATTCGGCCATATGGGGTAAAATGGGTCAAATGTTCGTGAAATAAAACTTTGTGAATTGATGAATTAATGATGATAGTATTGTTGATGTCATGTATATATGTATAAATATTTGGCAAGACGGTTAAACTAGTTAATTTATTGATTAGCTCAAGAAGCTAGAGGGGGAGAATCAAGCAAAAGCAAAGGAAAGAACATCGAATAGCCGAGTTGGAACCATTTTACCCAACACAAGGTAAGTCATTAAGCATATATTTGGCATTGTTTTAAATGATCATAATATCTATGCAATTGTGTTTAATGAGATGATATGTAAATGAAAATGTATGTGTATGGAATGATGACATTGTTGAATGTAAAAGAAATAGTGAAATGTGTAGAAAGTTTGCTTTCAGCACTAAGTGTCTTGGCAATACGTGTGTACGGTGACGAGATTGGCACTAAGTGTGCATGCTGGAAATATATGGCACTAAGTGTGCATGCTGGAAATATCTGACCTTTGGGTGTGCGAGCTCGAAGGGTATGGCACTATGTGTGCGGGCTTAAATCACATGGCACTAAGTGTGCGAAATCGAGTATTAAGCACTGTGTGTGCGTACTCTATATATATATATCTCCGATCGAACAATTATATGGAGGGTGTGTCTTCATCGAGTTGAGTATGGACAGCGGAAAGAGTAAGTACCTTGAGTTCGTGGCTAATAGATACTATGTTCATGCTCGGAGTTGAGTCGGTAAGTTTTAAATCTATGTGATGATTTCAATTGCATGATTGTTGCGGAAATGAAATGATGTATGGAAATTGCTTCAAATATCCTATTGAATAGTATATGAAATGTAAATGTATGACTTGGTATGAGATTGATCCGAAGGTCTAAGGAACTATGGTATAGTTCGGTATGGTGGAACAACTGGGCCTTGTTTCATTATTTCATTTTATGATAATTTTAGTAACGGATGGTTGTGAAATGCTTATGACTTACTGAGTTATAAACTCACTCGGTGTTTTCTTGTCACCCATTTTAGGTCTCTTGGACTCGTATCGTTTATGCTTTCGGAACCGTCGTTGAAGTCATCACACCGCTGGAAATCTTTTGGTATTGTCTTCGTAGTTGAACTAGGAGAACATTTGGCATGTATAGGCTACTTTGTTTTGTTGAATCTCGGGTTGTAAACTTTAAGCCATGCGAAGATGGCCTATGTGGTCGGTTGAGTGTGAATCTATAACCTATAGGCACGAGCCTTAGAAACCTTAATTTTGATAAGGTGGCCATAGTTTGTATTATGTATGATGAAATAGTTGGCCATGGAAGAATTATGAAATAGTCATTGTTTGCTTTAGTACCAGATGCTGCCAGCAGCAGTGAGGTGAGATGGAAAAATCACTAAAAATAGTAGAAGTAGAATTAAATAGTGAATAAATTATGGAATTGAACCTTGATGAATCTATTTTCATATTGACGAAACGAAACGACCGTATGAGCTGTATTTTAAGAGATATTCAGGTTTTTACGAAACAGGGCCAGAACGGTTTCTGGATCCCCTGCTCTGACTTGGAAAATTTACCATAAATTATCCAGAAACAATTAGAAGTCATGCCTTATATGCATAGATTCCCCTTTGAGTCTAGTTTCATTAGAAAGAAACGGAATGAGCATTAGAGCTCTGTACGAGATGATATCCAGGTCGTAATGCGTAAAGGTCAGTGTAGTCGAACCCTGAAACAGGGGTGACTTTAACTAATAAACTGTACCAATTGGCCTGACCAAAAATTCTAGAAATAAATCCATGGATGGATATATGAGTCTAGTTTCAGGGAAAATTGACGAAACTCATTTTCTAGTTCTGGAACTCGAGATATGATTTTTAAGGTGACAGTGATGCAGTTAACTAGCCTGCCTGGAACAGAAAAAGGAAAACAAAAAAAAAATTTCCAAGAGAGGAATAAGTAAAGTAAGCCCGGTAACACCTCGTGGTCAAATCCAGTGACGGTCACGGGTTTGGGGTGTTACAAGGACTTACCTCGGATGTTGTCGAACGGCTTTTACGGCTATTCGATCACTTTTTCCTTCCCCTTGTCCAATTGTGGCCCTCTAAGCTCTTGAGCTAATTCAAACAAATTCAATTTATTAAAACCTCATTATGCTAGCTTATGGCCGAATATGACAAGGAGTTTAAATGGTCATATGGCCACCCTTTAGCTTGAATACACAATGGTCATGCACATTTTATACTACATCAAGCAATTCAATACAATTCATTCAAGCATCAAGGAAAAGCTAAGGCCATCAATAGGCTACCTAAGGTAGAATATACTTGTCCAATTTGAGGCCAATTATACACTTAATACCACACAAAAACAGCATGCATTTTACTAGTTAATGTTTTACATATTGTGGCTCAATACTTATAATATAGCATCAAGCACTCATATGGTCGATTATACTTAGTCATACTTGCACCAAATCAACAATAAATTCCAAGATTTCCACATCATATGTGTACTAGGCCGAATGTACTTGCAATTTCACAAACATTCTTCAACATTTTCTTCTTTAAACAAACATATTCATCACTTACTTCATAACCAAAACATCATGTGCAAACATATATATACATATATGTGCATGGCCGAATTTCAAGGTGTCCATAGCCATCCAAAACACAAATTTTAACTAACATGCAAGAAGCATGAACCATGCTCATGAATGCATCATGGCCGAATACATCACAATCATGGTTAAACAAAAAGAAAACTCAATGTCTTACTCAAGATGGCTACAAAGAAATTTCAAGAGTAGACAATCCATCATTGCATGCATCATCATCAAGCTTCACACTTAGCATGCAATGGCTTTATCACAATATCAACTTTGACCAAATACCACTTCCATGGCATAACAAGGATTTGAACCATGGCTAACATGAACATCAAGTTGGCAACTAAAACATGCATGAATCTCATGACACAACCTCATACATACCTTAATCTTGGTGCAAGTTTAGCCAAATCTCCTTCTAGATCTCTTCTAAACAAAGAAAATGAAGCAAAAATCTCTTCTTCCCCTTAGTATTTTCGGCCAAAAAGGAGAGAACAAGGATGAACAAAAATTTTTTGTTTTCCTTCTTAGTTGCACGGCAATGGGGGGGGAATGCTACACTCTCACACATTTTTTTTTTTGTTTCTCTTCCCACATCTAATTATTAATCATTTCTTTCATGCTCCATTAACAAAACATGTTTCAACATGTTTTCTTTGCCCATAACCCATGTCATGGCCGCCACCACCTATAAAGGGGAATTTGACATGCAAGTCCATTATTTTGCATGCATGCTTTAATTAGTCATCACCCATTTCCTATCGTACTTTCAAAGTTCACTACTAAGTCCTTTCTAACGAATTCACCTTTATAACACTAAATCAATCATCAAAAATGTCATACATGAGCATACACATATTATAGGCATCAAAATAAATTTTAAATTATTTTTATGCCTCGGTTTTGTGGTCCCGAAACCACATTCCGACTAGGGTCAATTTTGAGGTCACAACGCTCCCCACTTAAGAAATTTTCGTCCCGAAAATCTTACCGTAAATAGGGTTGGGTATCGTTCTTTCATAGAGTTCTCGGTTTCCCAAGTAGCTTCTTCTATCCCGTGCTTGAGCCATAACACCTTCACTAGCGGAACCCGCTTGTTTCGCAACTCTTTCACTTCGTGATAGGATACGAATCGGTTCTTCCTCATAACTCATATTGGCTTGAATTTCAACTTCGATGGACTAATCACGTGCGATGGATCGGATCTATAGCGTCGAAGCATCGAAACATGAAAGACATCGTGAACCTTTTCGAGTTCGGGGGCAAAATCAAACGATATGCCACCGGACCGACTCGCTTCGGATATCTCATATGGCCTAATGAACCTCGGGCTCAACTTGCCCTTACGGCCAAATCGAGTATCTTTTTCCAAGGCAATACCTTGAGAAACACTTTATCTCCCACGATACTCGATGTCCTTACGCTTGGATCCGCGTCGACTTCGACGATCGGAGGCTATCTTCGACTTTCACGGATTACTTTCACTTTCATTTAGCATCTCTAATCAAATCCACCCGAAAATTTTGCTTTCACCGAGCTCGGTCAAAACAATGGTGTACGGCATTTACGACCGTACAAAGCCTCGTAAGGTGCCATCTTAATACTTGATTGAAAGTCGTTGTTGTAAGCGAATTCAATCAACGGCAAATACCGCTCCCATGAACCACTAAACTCGAGGACGCAACATCTCAACATATCCTCAAGTATCTCGAATTATCCGCTCGGATTGACCATCGGTTTGGGGGTGAAAGGCGGTCTGAAATGCAACTTGGTACCCAAAGCTTCTTGCAACTTTTTCCAAAATCGCGAGGTAAACCTCGGATCTCTATCCGACACGATGGAAATAGGCACCCGTGCAATCTCACAATCTGAGAAAGCGTCTGATTCGGCTAGTTTGTCCATTGAAAAGTCCGTGCGCACGGGGACAAAGTGAGCCGACTTAGTCAATCTATCTACAACGACCCAAACCGCATCCTTCTTACTCACGACAAGGCGGTCCGGATACAAAGTCCATTGTGACTCGATCCCATTTCCACTCGGGTATCGTGATTGGTGAAGTAATCTCAAGGCACTTGATGTTCCGCTTTCACTTGTTGACATATTAAGCATCTCAAAACAAAGTCGAGATGTCTCGTTTCATACCATGCCACCAAAACCGACGTTTCAAATCGTAGTACATCTTCGTACTCCGGTGGATTGCCATTCGGCTACAATGGGCTTTGTTCAAAATTATCGAAATGAGTTCAATTCTTTGGAACACACAGACGACCTTTGAACCTCAAACAATCGTCATCATTGATTTGAAACTCCGAGTCCTTGTTCGAACACACTCACTCGTTTTGCGACCAACTCGTCGTCGACTTTCCGAGCTTCTCGAATTTGATGTATTAATAGTGGTTTGGCTTTCAATTCAGCTACTAACACCTTTGTCGGATCGAATGACAAGTGCACATTCATCGCTCGTAAAGTGAATAATGATTTACGACTCAAGGCATCCGCAACCACATTCGCCTTTCCGGGTGATAGTCAATGACCACTCATAATCCTTTAACATTTCGAGCCAACGTCTTTGTCGCAGATTTAAGTCTCTTTGGGTCATCAAATATTTGAGACTTTTGTGATCCGAGTACACATGGCACTTCTCACCAAATAAGTAATGTCGCCAAATCTTTAAGGCGAATACGATGGCAGCTAATTCGAGATCATGGGTTGGTGCATGTAAGTGTTTTCAAGGCCCCTTTTTAATGATTTCTATGATTTTGAGATCGTTTTAGCTTAATTTAGCTAGCCTGGGGATCAATTTGTAAAATCGTTAGAGATTGAGGGTTATCCCATGAATTCTTTTGTATGATTCTTGATGTTTAATGAAAGATTATGAGTCCTTGTTGATTAATAAACAAGTTTTGTAAAATGATTTTTGATGAAAATTGCATTTAGGGACTTGTTTGTAAAAAAAGTAAAAGTTCATTTTAAATTTGTGAAATGATGATTGGTATGGGCTAGTTTAAGTCACTAGAGAAATTGGTTAGCTTGAAAGGGGAATTAAAATGCTTAGATTTCAATTTATAAGCTTAAGGACATAATTGTGAAAAGTTAAAATGTTAGGGGAAAAATGGTAATTTTGTATAGATATGAATTGTGGACTAAATTGAACACTAGAGGTATTAAATGGATTGAAATTGTCTATTTAGATCAAGAGAGACCACGTATGGATCTATATTGGGGAAAAGCTAAAGCCTCGGATTAGTTCGACTTTATTTCTACGCCTTTTGTAACATTCCGTAATAGGGCCTAAACGGAATAATGGTTACGAAACCATGAATTTGAGGTAAAAAAAATTTATTCCGATTAAGTTTTAAGGTTTATTCATTGATTGAATAATTGTGTGAAAATTTCGTGAAGAAATTTTATGTATAAGTGCCTAATTTGATAATTAGGACTAAATTGTAAAATTAGCAAAATGTGTGTTCTAGATAATAAAAGGGATCTAATTGAAATGGTTTCTTAAAGTGGAGGTCCTTATTTAGTAATTAGACCATTATATTCTAGTTTGGACAAAAATGGGCAAGAATAGGACAAATTTGAAAGAAAACCCTTTAAGGGCATTTTGGTCATTTAGTAATTAAAAGAATTAAAAAGGGAAAATAAAGCCAAAATTGGTCCATCTTCTTCATGGAGGCCAAATATAGCATGGGGGAAGCCATGGCTAGGGTTTCCAAGCTTTCCAAGCTCAACAGTAAGTCCGTTCTAGCCTTGTTTTTAATGTTCTTTACGTTTTTGGAGTCCCGATAACTTGATTTAGCTTATTCTAGCAATAATTCATGCCAGGGTTCATATTTGGAAAAATAATCATAGGTTATATGTGTTTATTTTGATTTTTTATGGTAGAATTTGAAGCTTGAAATTATGTTAAACAACTTTTGCTAAGCGATTTTAAGTGAAAACGAGTAAAACGACATAATCGGTAAAAATACCTAATGTTCATAACTACATGATAGAGTGGGAATTTGATGTTGCCATAGAAGGGAAAAATGTTCAGCGTATCATAAAACATAAGAAAAATGGATAAATTTTAATTTCTGAGCCTAGGGGTAAAATCATAATTTTGCAAAGGTTTAGGGGCAAAATTATAATTTTTCCAAAGTTTGAGTTAGGGAATGTTTTGAATAGTAAATTAATTAAATAAGTGAAATATGATGTTTTAGGTCTCGAAAAGTGTGATTTGGACCAAGAACGAGAGAAAAACAGAAAATCGGGAAAGTTGGTAAAATGGTTGTTTTGGTATCGAGGTAAGTTCATATGTTTAATAAACATTTAATTATGCATATTTGAATGATAAATTGATATTTTGGCCATAAATAATTTAGTATTGAGTTTCAGATATAATGATTAATGTTCGATAATAATTCGATATTGGAAAGAGAACTTGTATAATTTATATGTAAGACCATATTTTGTATTATGGCTTTGTATGATAACAAGAAAGTATTGACTAGCATAGTTTGATGAGAATAAGTTAAGTTGATGATATGATGAGATTGAGAATGTAAGTATGTAAGTTGAGTAGCATTTTATTATTATGCAACTATTGTTATTAGTGTTGTTATTATTGAGTTATGCGACTAACCTTGAGAATTTGAGCAAGTATGTTTCAGCTATGACTTGACAAGGCATTGATATCTTAAGGCCCATGGTTGTACCATGGCAATTAAGGAAGAATTGACAGAAAATTCCATGTTCATAACATGGCATTTAAGGAGGAATTGACGGTTAAGGATACCATGTAAGACCATGTCAAGACATGGCATTGGTAAAGTAAGGATCCCATGTAAGACCATGTCAAGACATGGGGTCGGCATTGATTAAGGACTCCATGTAAGACCACATCAAGATGTGCCATTGGCACTAAGACAAGGATACTATGTAAGACCATGTTTGGAATGTGGCATTTGGTAAGATAAGGATATCATGTAAGACCATGCCAAGGCATGGCATTGATAAGTTCTATAAGGCAAAGAAATCATGTAAGACCATGTCAAGACATGGCATTGATGGGTTACTATAAGGCAAAGGTCCCATGTAAGACCATGCCAAGGCATGGCATTGGTGAGTTCATAAGACAAGGATACCATGTAAGACCATGTTTGGAACATGGCATTTGGTAAGTTAAGTGTAATATCCTGAATTAGGGCTTAATCGGAATAGTGGTTTCGTGACCACAAATCCGAGATAGAAATAATTATTTTATAATTATTTTGATGATTATGATATGATTGCATGATTGTGTGAAAATTTCGTGATGAAATTCTATGCCTAAAGTGCTTAAATTTAAAGTAGGGACTAAATCGAATAAGTTGCAAAACTTGCATTCTAGAAGTTTTTAGTATGAAATTGATTTGGAATATTAATGAGGAGGTCTTAAATAGCAATTTGACCAATTTTAAGTTCATGGACAAAATTAGGACATGGAAGGAATTTTTGGAAAGTTTAGTAGTAAGGGTATTTTGGTCATTTAGTTATTAAAATGAATTAAAAACAAAATTAAAAGCCAATTTTTGTCCATCTTCTTCATTAGGCCAAAATTTCAAGGGTTATCCATAGCTAGGGTTTGTTTCAAGCTTCCAAGCTCCATAGTAAGTGATTCCAAGCCCCGTTTTTAATGTTCTTTACGTTTTTGGAATCCCTGTAGCTCGATTAAGCTTATGTTAGCAATAATTCAACCTAGGGTTTATATTTGGAAAAATACCCATAGGTGAAATTTGTGTATTTTGATGTTTTATGATAGAATATGAGGTTTTAAATTATGTTAGACAACTTGTGCTACTCGGTTTTGAGTGAAAACGAGTAAAAGGGCTTAATCGATAAAAATACCTAATAGTCACAAGTATATGTTAGAGAGAGAATTTGATGTTGCCATAGAAGGGAAAAGTGATCAGCATGTTATAAAACATAAGAATAAGGAATAAAGTTTAATTCCCGAGCCTAGGGGCAAAAGTGTAATTATGTAAAAGTTTAGGGGCAAAAATGTAATTTTTTCAAAGTTCGTATTAAATTCTGTTTTGATGAATGTATGTATTAAATAAGATTAATTTGGTATTATAGATCAAGAAAAACGAGATTCAAGTCGTGACCGAGGAAAAGAAAAGATTGTGGACTAAATTGCAAAATCTTTATATTTTGGTACCAAGGTAAGTTCATGTGAAAAAAATGTAGCATAATTGTTATTTTTAAGTTATTGATGTTAATTATATGATACGCTGATTTTTAATCGTGAAATATTATGCTTTGTGTTTAATGTTGAGTAATATGCAAATTATGTTTACTACTTGATAAATATGAATTGCTACCGAGTATCGGTTTCGATATTCCATGGAAGACGGCAATGTGAGATCGAGGAAAAAAGCCCGTTTGAACCTTAGGAATAGATTAGGATACAAGTGACATGTCACTAGGATGGTTGAGCATCCGAACTCGTTGAGTTGAGTCCGAGTTCACCTATGGATGCGAATGTTCGAACTCGTTGAGTTGAGTCCGAGTTCGTGAGATGTAACTAGGCATCCGAACTCGTTGAGTTGAGTCCAAGTTCACTTATGGATGCGAACGCCCGAGCTCATTGAGTTGAGTCCGAGTTCACTTAGGGGCGGGTTACATGATATCTTGATTACATATGAGGCACTTATGTGCAAATTATCCGTGTATCCGAGTTGTATTCCGATGTGTTCAACGGGTGAAATTTCTAGTGAAATGGAAGAACACTTAAGATGCAAGTGACGTTTTGGTAAGTGTTGTGAAATGGACACTTTGGACAGGTATGTTCTTAACCCTCGGGTTGAAAAGAGATACAACAACGACAAGGTGGTAAGATGATGAATGATGTTTAGAAATGTGATATATGCTTTGGTGATACCATGCTAAAGTTGTTTGGTATATTTGTATTGTTATGTTACTTGTTATTTACATATGAACTTACTAAGCATTTATGCTTACTCCTCCTCTTTATTTACAGTAGTTTTGAACAAGCCAGCTCGGGAATCGGACGGGTCAAGGTTCGATCACACTATCCAAAGGACTTTCATCCGGGTAAATGGCTTGTAAAACTTAAGTATGGCATGTATAGCAATATACTTATTTTGTGTAAATAATTTTATGATATGGCCATGTTTGGTTGAGAAAATGTTTGATATTGATAAGTCATGGTGATGGCTAATTTAGATCATGTTTGATATTATGGAAGTTTAATAGGTTATCTAGTTCATAAAAATTCATGGAAAGATGAAACTTGCCTTAAAACAGAATATTGCTGCAGCAATGACATGAATTTGAAAAATCACTAAAAATAGTATAAATGGAGATAAATGATGAGTAAGTTATGAAATTTAAGCTTAATGAGTCTATTTTCATGTGGATTGAACAAAACAGGCATATAAATTATATTTTATGAGATATTTAAACTTTTGTGAAACAGGGCCAGAGTGATTTCTGGATCCCCTGTTCTGACTTTAACAATTCATAATAAATTTAAAAAAAATAATTAGAAGTTGTTCTTTATATTTACAGATTTCTTATTGAGTCTAGTTTTTAAGAAAAACAAACCTTGTAGTCATTGAAATTCTGTATAGAGAGATATCTGGTTCGTAATACACATATGTCAGAGCAGTCGAACCCTGAAATAGGGGAGACTTTAACTAATAAACTGTACTAATTGGCCTGACCAAAAATTCTAGAAAAAAATTAGTAAATAGATATATGAGTCTAGATTTAGGGAAAATTTACGGATCTTGATTTCGAGTTTTATAACTCGAGATATGATTTTTCTTGTAACTGTGATGCGAGTAGCTCGAAAGCTGTGAATGTAGAAACAAATGATTTGAAGTTCTTAAATTGATAAATTATGTTCGGTAACCCCTCAAGCTCGACTCCGGTAATGGTCTCGGGCGTGGGGGCGTTACAATAAGGATATCATGTAAGACCATGCCAAGGCATGGCATTGATAAGTTGTATAAGGAAAGGAAATCATGTAAGACGATGTCAAGACATGGCATTGATGAGTCACTATAAGGCAAAGGTCCCATGTAAGACCATGCCAAGGCATGGCTTTGGTGAGTTCATAAGGCAAGGATACCACGTAAGACCATGTCAAGACATGGCAATGGTAAGTTCAAAAAGGAACAGGTTCCGGAGTAATCCAAATAGTAAGTCAAAGAAATGACAAGGTGAGAACATGAAGAAAGAGTACAGGTATGCCTTTAACGCTTATTTAATATTGAGATTGTAAGTAATTGAGATTATCAAGTATTAAGTGATGAGTTTTCAGTTATGCTTGTGACACTTTATGACATGATTGGCAATATGCCTATATTATGAAAGAGTACTCATGTGTTAAGTGAGATGTTGCAGGTATGTAAGCAAGTTATTAAGTAACGAGCCTTTTGGATTCTGAGCCTTTGGTAAGCTTACCGATGAGTAAGATGGGAAAGTAAGAACTGAACATTATTTAAGTAAATTATGACAGCATAGTAGTAAGTTAAATCGATTACTAATGCTTATTATTTTACATGTGAACTTACTAAGCTTTATAAGCTTACTTCTTTCACTTTCCCATGTTTCAGAGTATTTAAAAGCAAGCTTGGGTTGGAGGTCGTAGGAGATCACTTCACACTATCGACTATCAAGTTACCAAATGGGTATCTTCGTTTACAAACGTTCTAGTTTATGGCATGTATAGGGACTTAGCCATTTTGTGTGTATGTCCTTATGATATGGCTAAAGAATGGTATGTAAATATTTGATAATGATTAGCTATTGAAATGGCTAATGAAGAACATGTTTCGATGTTATGTATGCCTAAATGGTAGTTAATACGAAGAAATCATGAAAAAGTGAAATTAGCATTAAAACAGTATTGAACAGCAGTAATGACGTGAACTTGAAAAATCACCAAGAATAGTAGAAATGGAATTAGGTGATGAATGAGATATAGAATTAAATCTTATTGAGTCTATTTTCATATGAAAGAAATAGAGTAAGGAAAAGAAGTGCATATTAAGAGATATTTGAATTTTAGTGAGATAGGGTTAGAGCAATTTCTGAATATCCTGTTCTGATTTTATAAATTCACTAAAAAATGTAAAAAAAATAATTAGGAGTTATAGTTTATATTACTAGATTCCTTATTGAATCTACTTTCAATAGAAATAAACGGAATGGTTATTTGAATTCTGTACAGGGAAAAAATTGATTCGTAGTGAGGAGAGGTTAGAGTAGTCAAATAGTGCAATAGGGGAAACTTTAACTAATAAACTGTACTAATTGGCTTGACCAAAAATTCTGGAAAAAAATTAGTAAGAAGATATATGAGTCTAGCTTTAGGGGAAATTCACAAATTTAAATTTTGAGTTTTGTGACTCGAGTTTTGATTTATTTAGTGACTATGATGCAAGTGGGCAGTTTTATAAGGAATAATGAAATAAATTGTTTTGATTTGTCTGAGTATTCAGAAAATTTTTAATGTTCCCGGTTTGGTCCCGAACTGTTTCAATTTCATGTTTTAGGGTCTCGAAGGCCCTTTTTAGTGACATATTGAATGAATATAAATAAATTAATTTTAAAAGCAAATTTCATGCCCCGAATTAGTAAGTTAAGTCATGTAACGCCTCGTGCTCGACTCCGGCGACGATCTTGGGTAAGGGGTGTTACACCTTTAGTCGTTTAGGTAAGTTCGTATGAACAGTTATTAAATTAATGTTGCTTCCTTTGAATGTTTACTATGTTATTTTTAATGTAAATGGATTAATATATAATCGTATTAATGTTATAATGAAATGACGGATATTAAGTCCCGGTTGAACATTAGGAATTCGTAGGATACAAATGACATGTCATTTGGGATTTCATGTTTCGGGTGCTAGTCTTGAATGTCCTATCGATGGCTGAGGTCCTGCATTTGTTGCGGTACTCCACAGCTCGTGTGAGCAGCATCGTGTAGCTTACATTTCGACCCAAAACAAGTGTTAGTAGGCCCATTTCACAGCTCGTGTAAGCAATGATGTAAAGGAAAGGTTACGGTTATATGTCTAAGCACACTTTGTGTGAGCTTTCCCATGTATTCGATGATATTCTAGATGGTTCTGTAACACTCCAAACCCAGACCAGACGTTATGGTCGGATCTGGCTCATCACATTGAAGTGTTTTAGCGAAAACCTTGTTTTCATTGAAAACCCTTCCTTGAAAAAAATATATGAAACCTTAATAAACTTATTAAACTCTCTTTTCAATCACAAAAACCTATTTCTAACATATGATTTTATGAAAACCTATGAAAACTTGTCATTTTGAAATTTAGTTGCGGAAATGTAGTATAAAAAAAAACTAAGGTTTAGAAAACCCATGTTCAACTTCTCGTAATTACAACGCATAAAATAATAATCCAAATAATAACAAAAAAGAAGCCTTATTACATTCCGGTCCGAAAAATACTTAATAAAATAAAGAACTTATATGCTTTTAAAAGAGAAACAAGTCCAAGTTGTCTTGCTAGCTGGCCACCCGGAGCCCTTCCAAACATCGAACCTTCTACTGAGCATCACCTAAAAATAAAATAAAAGAGGGGGTGAGTTTTCACAAACTCAGTGTGTACAACCCTCAACAAAAAACAAGCATTCAAAAATCATCATACATACATGCAATGCAATCCCATCCCAATAATCCTTTGCTACACACCAGCTACATCCCTGTAACACCCCCGTACCCGAGACCGTCACTGGAGTCGAGCACGAGGTGTTAACGGACTTAATTCATTAATTAAACAGCTCAAACAATTTATTTTAGAATTTCCAGACAAGCTGGCTAACTGCGTCACAGTCGCTAAAAAATTCATATCTCAAGTTACAAAACTCAAAATCCAATTCCATAAAATTTTCTTGAAACTAGACTCATATATCTACTTACTAAATTTTTTCTAGAATTTTTGTTCAGGCCAATTAGTACAGTTTATTAGTTAAATTCTCCCCTATATTAAGGTTTGGCTACTCTGACCCCTGTGTATTACAAATCAGATATCTCCCTATACAGAGTCTCAATGACTATTCTGTTTGTTTCCCATAAAACTAGACTCAATAAGGATTTCATACATTAATGTAAAACTCCTAATTGTTTTTTTACAATTTATGGTGAATTTTTAAAGTCAGAATAGGGGATTCAGAGATCGCTCTGACCCTATTCCACCTAAACTTAAATATCTCATAAAAGATAACTCATTTACCTGTTTCATTTCTTCCATATGAAAATAGACTCATCAAGATTCGATTTCATAACTTATTCATCATATAGTTCCATTTCTACTATTTTTAGTGATTTTTCAAATTCACATCACTGCTGTTGTCTGATTCTGTTTTGTGGCCAATTTTACCTTTCCAAGGATTTTCATGGTTTAGTTAAAACATACAGCATACATGTTATCATATATAAACTTGATTAGCCATTCCAATAGCTAATCATTCTAAAACATTTCTATTCCATCCATGGGCCATATCGTAAAATTATACACACAAAATGATTGGAATGCTATACATGCCATATTTCCAAAAATTACAAGTCATTATACCGTGATTGTCCAGTGATAGTGTGAGTGTGCCTCCGACCGTCCCGATCTCCAAATTGACTTGTCAAAACTACAAAGAATGAAAAGGAGGGAGTAAGCATAGATGCTTAGTAAGTCCACATGTAAATAACAAATAACTTAACAAAGCAATTATACCAACATCACCAAAACATGTATCACATTTCTATTCATCATTCATCATCTTACCATATTATTGTTGTTGTATCAAGTCCCAACCCGAGGGTTAAGTACAACCTGTCCAAACTGCCCATTCCACAACACTTACCAATACGTCACTTGCATCTTGAGTATTCTTCCATTTTACTAGAATTTTACCCGTTGAACACATACATGGAAAATTTGCACATAAGTGCCACATATGTAGCCCAGCTACCATGTAACCTGCCTATAAGCGAACTCCGACTCAACTCAACAAGCTCGGGAGTTCACATCCACAAGTGAACTCGGACTCAACTCAGCGAGTTCGGATGCCTAGTTACATCTCACGAACTCAAACTCAACTCAACGAGTTCGGACATTCACATCCATAAGTGAACTCAGACTCAACTCAACGAGCTCGGGCGTTCGCATCCATAAGTGAACTCGGACTCAACTCAACGAGTTTGGTTGCATAGTTACATTTCACGAACTCGGACTCAACTCAATCAGCTTGGACATTCATATCCATAAGTGAACTCGGACTCAACTCAACGAGCTCGGATGCCCAAATATCCTAGTCTATTCCTAAAGTTCGACGGGACTTTCCTCATTCGTACTCCTTTACCATTCTCCTTGGAATACCAATGACGATACTTCAGTAGTCTTTCACATTTTTCACATAATTCATAAAATTTTTGCATGTTGTCCAACAATGACCACAAAGCATAGAATTGCATGATAACAATCATAATATCGTATAAATAGCATTAAATGATTTAAAATAACAGTTATATTACAATATTTACATATGAACTTACCTCGATACAAAATGAGAATAGTCGAGCCTATTCCTCGTAAACTTTATTTTTCCCCCGATCTCGACTCAAATATCTTTTCTCTTGATCCATAATACCAAATTAATTTATTTAATACACACATTCATCAAAACAGCCCCTAGTACGAACTTTAGCAAAATTACTATTTTGCCCCTAAACTTTTACATATTTACACTTTTTCCCCAAGGCTCGTAAATTAAACCTCATCCTATTTTGTTATGTTTTATGACATGCTGGTCATTTTTCCCTTCTATAGCAACATCAAATTCACAATCTAACATGTACTTATGAATATTAGGTATTTTTACCGATTATGTCATTTTACTCATTTTTACGAAAAATCACTTAGCAAAAGTTGTTTAACACAATCTCAAACTTCATATTCTACTATAAAACATCAAAATTCATACATATCATCCATGGGTAAAATTTTAAATATAGACCCTAGCTCAAAATATTGGTAGAAATAGGTAAACCGAGCTACGAGGATTTCAAAATTGTAAAGAACATTAAAAATGTGCATAGAAATCACTTACAATCAAGGCTTAAAAGTGTTGAAACCCTAGCTATGGTGGAGAGCAAAATTTGGCAGCAACTTATGGAGAAGGTGATCATTTTTGTGTTATTTTTCCCATTTTATTTCATTTAATATCCAAATGACTAAAATGCCCTTTCTTACTAAACTTTCAAAAATTCCATCCATGTCCAATTTTTGTCCATAAACTTAGAAATTGGTCAAATTGCTATTTAAGTCCTCCTAATTAATATTTCAAAGCAATTTCATACTAGAAACTTCTAGAATGCAAGTTTGCAACTTATTCAATTTAGTCCTTAACTTCAAATTAAGCACTTTATGCATAGAATTTCTTCACAAAATTTTCACACAATCATGCAATCATTTCATAGACCTCAAAATAATCATAAAATAATTATTTCTATCTCAAATTTTATGGTCCCCAAACCACTATTTTGATTAGGCCTTAATTCGGGTTAACACAGTCCCCTTCACATCATGTGGGGATATAAATATCGACCCACCCAACCGACACATCAATGGTAGCCCAGTTGCGAAACTACCTACATTTACATATTGGTCTTAAAAGTAGTCGAAAGATCCACGACTGTCAAGCAACTATGCGATCCTCATATACTTCCTCCGTTCCATACTTCCCAACCTATATGCAACCTAAGCAGAATATCATATGTATGCAGCAGATATGCATGTCACATCCATAAAATTTATATTTTGGTCATTTCACCCTTAGGGACATTTCAATAATTTTCTCTTTAATACGGTTTCCACCTACCTCGGCCCGTTAACAAATCCCGTGAGCTAAGATGAACGAATACTATGCACCAGGTAGGATTCCAAAGAAGAGGAGGTGAGTCATTAAGACCGCTTAAGCACCAAGCTCTCCCTTGATCCAATCCTAGACATGTATATACCTATTGCCACACCTTAACCCTATGACTTGTCCATGGTTGCAATATATTAATTAAGTTTTATTTAGTTATCATATACTAAGCCCAAAACCCCTACATACATGCATATGGCCCACTTGGCCCAATCTCATTTATATGGCCCATTGGCCCGATTCACATTCATATGGCCCATCAGGCCCAATTTTATATTTATATGGCCCATTAGGCCCAAATAACCTTTTTATGGCCCATTAGGCCCAAATCACCTTATATTCATGCTCACACACAAATTTTCTATCACATAGCATCAATTATCAAATTTTGCCTATTATGGGCCCAATAGCCCATTGGGCCCATTAAGCCTATTCTGGCCCGATTGGCCAATTCACAGTCCAAGTCCATGGAGTTGCTCATGGGCCTCAGATAACCTATCATTTTTCTCCTCATGAGTGTTCGCGCACTCGCAAGACTACCGTAGCCAAACTTTCGGCTTTTCGGCATTTTAGCTTTTGTCGATCTACGTGTGTGTGCAATGTATGTACACACCTGGTAAGCAAGTGTACTGCAATTCCCTTAGTCACCAACCTACAAATGATATCACCCTCAATTAATCGCATGCTTAATACATATTTTACCCAAAAACCGAAACCTCACCTTAACCTTACCTTGAACACCATCCCTAATAACTTCTCCTTGATCACGTACTTCCTAGATCTGCATTAATCTTACTCATTAAAACCAAATACTAGGGGACTCACATCCAACATAATTCACCCCCTTATCTCACTTAAGATCATTCAGCCAACCTTAACCAAAAAGAGAGGAATACTTACTAAAACCGCAAAACACCTTAGGAGCAATTCGGTAGAGAGCTACAATCTGGGATCCGATACTAATTCCCTACTAGAGTTGATTAGAAAGAGTGAGGGAGGGAAGTACTCGGTATTAACAATACTAACCGAAAAAGAGATAAGGTACTTACAATAAAAGAGTAATCAACCCAAGGGAGATTCGGCTTTTCGGCTTTCAAACTAATATGGTGACTAAGGTTTATTTGGCACAAATTAGAGAAGAAGAGTAGAAGAAGGAATAGGGCTAACCCAAAGGGTAAATCAAAAGAGATTTGAGGAGAGAAAGAATGGCAAAAGAATCAACTAGCAAAGATGGAAAATCCAATCGACACTTAAAGAAAGAAATGAAAAATTTGGCATTAGCCTAGGATCCCAAACTCAGCACATATTTATAGCCTCTAGCCAAACCGCTCGACCTCAATTCCCGCCTCTCCATCACTTCCCCCTTCTTATCTCCTTATTTTTCTCCCTGATAACTCCCCAATCTATTTCCTAAATTTTCTCTTCTGAACACTCCCCTTGGAGTCCATCTTCACGCCACATCCAACCTTCTAGATGGCCAAAATTAAACTCCTAAAAATACTAAGCTAGGACTCGAACCTCAGATCTCCTTGCTAGCCACAACGCCACCTCCCTACACCCTAAGTGGAGTCACTTAGCCACTTCACCACAATGCCTTTTTTATGCCATTTTCCCCTATTTTTATTTAAAATCCCAACTACACCTAACCCTGGTTCCTTTAATAATTAAATTAAAATTCCTCTACCACAAAACTCGAACCCAGAACTTCTCCAACAAACCTAGACACTTCAAATTCCTTAAACCCTTAAAGCCAACATGTCTTTTGTCATTTTCTTGCTCACTTAAAAATTTTATGAAACCCAAAGACCAAAGCCCAATTCATCTAGGCCCAAAATTCGGGGCGTTATAGGTTCAATGGGTATGAAAAGGAAAGGAAAAGGTAAGTGTTCAAACAGAATGTATCATATACTTATGAAAAGGAAATGGTGATCTAAATGAGATGAACAAATGTATAAGTTACTTGTTATGGATAAATTCATTTGAACCATGTATAAATGCTCTAACTTGTGTATTTGGTGATAATGTGTAGGCATTGTGCCAAGCTTATGGTATTAGTTGGTGTTATGATTATGCTATTTACATTATCCAAATGAAATTGTAAGTCATGTTTATGTTATAAGAAATTACTAAGCATTATGTGCCTACGTAGTTTCTTTCTATTATTTTATAGATTATCAGAAGCTCGTCGGAGACCTATCACACTATCCAACATAAATATCAGTAGTTTTTGAATGTTTTGGCCAAGGTTATAATGGCATGTGTAGGTGTACTTGTAATGGTATTTTGTTGAATTTTTAGTTGATGATTTGATATGAATAAGTTGTCTTGGTTGATACCATTTGATGCTTGCCAAAATATGTTGTTATAGCTATCTTATGATGCATGTTTTGGAATGGCTTATGTGGTATGTTTCGGGGTAGCTTGAATATGGTTAAGTTATGGCATGTCTTAAAACGCATTGAACTAGTAATTGATTATTGAAATGTGGTAACAAATGTATGTTTAGGTAAGTCTTGATGATTGCATTTGAGGTGCCTTGAATGGCATATTGGTTAGTTAATCTAGGACTATTGACTTGGTCATTATATGTATGTTGAGATAGGGTTTTGATGCCTTGATTATGTGCACAAAAGGCTTAAAGGATTATGCATGAATTGGTGTTGGAAATGGCTTGATTTTAGACAAATTTTAGGTCCACACGGCTTGAGACACGGGCGTGTGACTCATCCATATGTGACACACGGTCTGGCAACACGGTCGTGTGTCTCCTATAAGTTCCTTTGTTTGCATGTCAGTGAGTTACACGGCATGGCACACAGACGTGAGGGGCTATTTCGAGAGTTATACAGCCTAACACACGGGCGTGTGACACAGTCATGTGACCCTACTCAAAGAGTTACACGGGTGAGGACATGCACTGGGACACAGTCATGTGTCCCTAGTTCGAAGGTTACACGGCCTAAGACACGGGTGTGTGTCCCTCACACGACCTAGCCACACGGTCATGTGACATCTATATTCCAAAATTTGTAACTTTTTCATAAACATTCCAAATGATTTCAAATTGGTCCCGAATTGTTTCTAAGGCATATGTATGTTAATGATTTGTTTATATTATGTTTGTGATACCATATGAAATGTATGTTTAAATGTTTTGTTTGTACAGTAATGCTCCATAACCCAAATCTGATGACGGGAATGGGTTAGGGTGTGAAAAACGTAATATTTATAGATATATTATATATTGAAAAAACTTAGAAAATAGCTATAATATTATGAAATTGGTACAAGAAAGAAAAAAATATTTTTAATTTAAATTTTAAATTACAACTACACCTGTTAGCTCAATCGATCAACCAGTTTTAGAACTTTTAAAGAGGGGATTAACTTAGGCCTTTAAAAAATTTGTGAAAGTAGGGATAATAAAATAAGACAATGAAAACAATGATGTTAGAGTGGTTCTGCCCCAATTATCTATGTCACTACCTTAGCTTTCCACGACCAAGAATTTTCCCAAATTCACTAATTTGATAAACCTATGAGGACAATGTTTAACCTTAGAACTCCCTTGAGATTTCTACCTAAATCTTAAAACACAAACCCTTTCAAAAGAGCAAACAAATAATCAAATAAAGAAACAATCTTCACAAGATTAGAATGTCTCCAAATGAAGCACACACCCAATAAAAACACTTGAGTTAAGAAAATACAATATATGCTCACAAGTGTTTACAAGAGAAAGGTGAAAATTTTAAGTACAAAAGGTTGATAATATATTTTCTGATAGCTTTTAATTCTTTTTAATCTCTCTCTTGTTGTAGAAGCTTTGGAAGCTGATATTTATAGTCTCTCATTGATTTTCAACCGTTTGGGTTGTTGGGAAAATGAATTGAGCTGTTAGAGATGTAAAAACCAGAGCACTAATGACTCATGCAACAAAAGGTATCCATACAATTGAAGGGACATCGATAATTTGATTAACGCTTAAATTTAGTGACCATTAAGCCTATAGTATCAATACAATAGGGAATGTATTGATACTTGCTATGAGGTATCGTGTCACACTCGGTCCCCTTAAGGACTCGAAGTGAAAGAAAATTATGGGAGCCAATTGGATGAGAAAAAGAATTAGAAGACTCTAATGAGATATGTAGAAAACTTAAGTGTCTAGTTAGGGGATGATTAAATTAAAATCTTGGTTTAGTATCCACCAGCATGTTGTTATGAATTCCTGGTAATGTCAATTTATTAATGGTGGGACTTGAGAGGGGATTATAAATGGGTTAGACAAAGTTAGGATCGGGGAACAATGGGTGATTCTGTTAGATATTGCCATAAGGTGTTGTTGTGAGAACTCATGATGTGCGAAGCTCTAGGCCTTACAAAGAGGATGCTGCGGTGTTTGAGCATTAATGTTAGGAATAGTGAAATGGAGGAATGGATGGAATACAATGGGAAAGTAAATAACAAAGATCATAGCTAGGCCATAGGTCCAATCAGAGGCTATATGGCTAAAAATGAGTAAAACCATAGCTAAAAGACGCTATGACATCATATGAAAGCACGCCAAAATAATAAGTAGAACTTAGACCATAGCTGAAAGACTATGGCATTCTTTGGTAGTCCGTCGGGATAGTAAACACGGGGTTATATTGAGTAATACCATAGTTAGAAAACGCTACGACATCATAGATAATCTACCGGGACAATAAGCATGGGGCTTACGGTGTGTAAGACGATAGTTTGGCTCTGGCTATCAATGGAGTTTGCCAAGACATTAAACATGGGTTATATTGTGTAAGCCAATAGTGCGACTATGACAGCATAGAGGGTTCACCGGGAAGTAAACATGGTGCAATCTACCAAGTTGAAAGACTTGAGAACGTTAACCAGGACATTTAGCTTAAGGAAAAATAGTGAAGGATCATAGCCAGGTTATGGCATCATGAAGACTCAACTGGTATGGTGAACTTGAGAATTTATTTGGTAAAGATCACGAAAAGGAATGGGTTATAAGGCTTATCGAACAAAAGAATACGCTAAATGAGAGAGCAAAACTTAAGGGTTTGTGGGTAAAGGCTAAGTTACTTGGACTGGCAAAGGAAGGAATTCACCAAAGGTTTATCTGGGGTGGGCAGTCTGCCAGGAAATAGGGAGGATAAGAATTTGAAACTTAAAGAGGTAAATTTCAAATGAAAAATTACCGACATTAGGTCTCTCATCCAACGTTGCGAATGGGGGAAAGAGTTGGATGAGGTGTGTTCATGTAGGTATTCCATGTGAACCTCTACCTCAAAGAGAATTTGTGCATGATACTGATTAAGAAAGAATCGATCAGCGGTGGACTTTAAGAAAAAGTGGAAGACAAAAACCATATTCATACAATCAGTTAATGGCTAAGGACGGCCAATGAGTGAAAGAAAATAATAAAATATTTCTCCTATGTTTCATTCCTTACATTTAAATTTCATTATATAATAGTCACGTAAAAACTCACAAAGTTCTATCAAACTTACCAATGATGTAACAACCTGTTTTTAGGGTTAATCAAAACAGTGGTTTCGGGACCACAAACCGTTATCAAAAAATTTATTTTATTATTATTTTAATATTTACAGCATGATATTATAGTTTTGTGAAATTTTCGTAAAGAAATTTTATCTTTTAAGTGGTTAATTCGGTAAAAAGGACTTAATCGCGTAAAATGCAAAAGTTGCATTCTATTTATTTGGTAAAAATGAGTTAGCTTGTTGTTTCCTTGAAAATAAGGTAATCTGATTATTTTTTATGTGATACAAATATATGTATGATGTTAGTTTGAATTTGTGAGTAATTGTGAAGTATATTCTGCCATAAGTTAAGTGTAATTATGTGGTATTAAGGTTTAATAAATGAGTATATGTAAACAAGTGTTTAAAGATTGACTTTATGCATTGATATTATGATTTTAATAGTGTATGATACTTTGTAATAGACATATGTATATTCGGCAACATGATAAGTATAAGTATGAATATTAAAGCTTGATTTAAGAATATATGTTTATGGGTGTGTATATATTCGATCATATAATGGTACTATGGTTTTGAAATTGATTGTTACCTTGATAATAGATACAAGACATTCGTCCAAAGGTTAAGTATATCGATATCATATTGTGACCTGTGCAAACTTATATAAATGATTATGTACGGCCTTAATGATATAAAGTAAGAATAATTATGAAATGATCCATGAATATATGTATATGAGTTTATGTATATTCGGTTAATTATTGATATTGTGGCTTTGGGAATTTGAATGATATATTAATCTTAATTGTATGGATATTTGGTAAAATGAAAGTATATGTATTATATGAAATTATAAGGTTGAAGTTAAACATGATTACGATAGTATAAATTGGTTTAGTAATTGAATTGTTATTGTCTTTGAGTTATTTATTTGCTTATAGCTTACTAAGCTCTCAAAGCTTATTCTGTGTGTTTTTCCTATGTTTATAGATTTCCAGAGATCTGCTCAAGTTGGAAGTCGATGGAGACGACATCACACTATCCGGTTATCATTTTAGTAAATAATGTTTTGAGACTTGGTTATGTGGCATGTATAGGCTAATCTTGGAGTTAATTATTTTGAATGAGTATGTATTTAAAGCCATGCGAAAATGGCTTGCTTATTATGCTTAAGTTGGTTTTACATGTTCATAATTAAAATGTTTAATAAGTTTGGTTCTGGTAGTCGTTTTAATAGTTAGCTCATTTTGGAAATATGAAATATGGTATAATTAGAGTGATGGATGATGGTATATTAACTTAACAGGTTCGGTGGCTAAGTGGCAAGTAATGAATATGTTTTATGATTGTTTTGGTTGATTGTTTTGGTATGGGTTCAAATGGTAAATGATGGTAATGATTAAGTATGTTTTGGGTTAGTTTTAATGGATAGTTAAAAATGTCAAGTTGTTGTTAATATCAATATAGGTATACATTCATGTGTGGTTGTAAATCTGAATATGATATATAATTCAATTTGATATGCTTATGATATTGATTAGTTAATAAGATAAAATATGAAGTTTAGGTATATTAATATAGATATGAATTAGATGCACACTAGAGTGTTATTTATGTTCAAGTGTTAAGTATGGCTTTTATTTTTAGGATGAATTGTGCACTTGTTATATGCATCATTAGTATGTTCGGCCATGTTATAATGTATTTAAGTTTCATATGTGATTGCATAATAATTTTTGTAATATGATTCAATTGGTTTTACTACGAGCTTGTGCAGAAGTTATCAAATGATATGTTTGATATACGATTAATGAGATAGAAATTGGCATATATTCGAAGTATGAAGTGTAATGATATATAATGGAATATGATTTAATTATGAAAATGGCATTAATGTGATGGATATAGGGAATTGAATATTGGAATTATTAAATATGTGAACATGTCTTTGATAAATACTAGTTTGGTTTGAATTTTAGTAAATATGGAACATGATCAGTTGGGTTTTGATATATGTTCGAACTGAATTAGTTGAAATTTTTGAAATGTGCTTATTTGCGATACATATTCAGTAAGATATGATATTTCTAAATTGGAATTATAACTCATGTATTCGAATTTATAATAAGTGAATTGTGGGTATTTGAATTTGATAAATTTTAAATGTTTATTAATTCTTTGGTGTATGAAAGGTGAGGAATGATTGTGCTGAACTGTGTTTTATACAGTAATGCCTCATAACCCTAATCGGTAACAGATACGGGTTAGGGGTGTTAAAAACGATTTTCTTATTTGCAGGATAAAAGCTTTCACTTGGAATTCGAGCAAAGAGTTGAGCTAGAATTCGCCAAATTGAAGGAGAAGGAAGTGGTAGTTTTAACATGCATATAGAGGGGCACTCTTAGAGGTTATGCCTCAGGGGTTTCGTCAAGTAAAAAATTCTCAAGTTTGATAGTCAACTTTTAAATAGATTGTAAAATAGCAATTTTAAAGGATGTATATGCTAGTATAGACTATTGTGTATTGTTAATTAGTCGAGAACAAAATTCAAAAGTGTTAGCTAGTTATTTAGAATTTGCATCATCCAAGACCCCGAATATGAGATTTTGATGTTGTACTCATATTTGATTTATCAAACATAGGTAAATACAAACTTGATTTGTAGAAAAATAAAGGGAAGGCGAAAGCCATCGAGGATTACCGATATCATTTTGTACTTTCCTAATTTGTTTTCTTTTCATGAATTTAATTAATTAACTAAGCTTGTTGATTTCTTAGCGATTGATAATTCTAAGTTGTGCGTGTGATAATATCATTTTAAATTTTGGTATAACATATAAGTTTCTAGGTATGTATATACGAAACCTATTATGTTAATATGATGGATAATACTATTGGATCTGGTGCTCTAAGTGTAGTATATTCATTTGCAAACTTGTAATTTTTTCGAACAGATTTGTTAATAAAACAAATTCATTGATATACTTTATATAATTGTCCTTTTATGGGTTTTGCACTCAAAGCAAATGTTACGCCCCAATTTTCAGGATTTTAGGGATTTCTGTAATTTTCAATGAATTTTAGAAATATTGTGTTTCGACTGTCTGGTGTGGGTCTGAGTATGTTGGTGGGCTTTTAAAAGGCCTAAGAGTAAATTTAATTCGAGACAATTCCTGAATTTTAATTTTGGAGAGAGAGGGTTCTGGTGATATGGGCTTTTAAAATTGAGGTGGTAAAATAGGACACAAAAAGATATGTGGTAAAGTGGCATGTGGCGCCACCTAGGTGTTTGGGGAGTGACGTGTGGATGATTAGGGGGAGCCAAAGTTCAAGTCACAAGGTAAGCGTATTGTTACTTTTATTTTTGTGTGCATATGCCGGGCATGTGATAGAGCTTAAGTGGAAATTCGGCTAGTGCTTTAGGAAGGTTGGGCTGTGGGTCTGAATGGCCATTAGGGCAAGCTTTATTTTCTTTTTGTTTTTCCGAATTAGGGTTAGCCGCCTAGAGCCTTCACTTTCATTCTATTCTCTTCTTAATGTCGCAAAAAGCCGAAAAACGTGAAGTTAGATCTCCTGAGTGCCGAATTCTTCCTTCTCTTCTCCTCTCTTCTTCTATTTTCTTTTTCTCCTTCTTTTCTTCTCTGGCCGAAACATTCTTACCATTCTACTCATCTCCTCTTTCATTCCCATTCTTTTCTAAACCTCTATAGTTGATTGCTATAAAAGCCGAAATCCCGAAAGTTGTTTCTTGTGCCGATTTCTTCTAGTCAAAATCCTCCTATTTTCTTCATCTCTTTTGGCCAATTTTCACATCCTCTAAACCTCAACCCCCTGTCGGCAATACCACTGTAAAAACCACCATACCAAATCATCTTCCTCTTCACAATTCCAAAAGCCAAAAACACCATAGTTTTTAAGGACGCATAGCCTAATCTTTAGATCTCTAAGATTCAATTTCTGCTACTGTTTAAGGGCTGGATCTGCATCAGATCTGAGTAGAAACTGAAGTGGAATCGTTTTGGTTGAAAGAACCTGAGGTAGGTACTCAAATCTATTCTTTATTTCGGGTTTTAGAAAAGCCAAAATCCCTAAAGGCATAAGGAGGCTGTCGATTGGAGCTTAAGGCTCTAAAGGTTGCAATAATTGATTTGTTTTAGTGTTAGTGTGATCCAGAGGCTGCAGATCGAAGGCTTGGACAAGTGGAACGACTAGATCTAGATCTAGTCTCTAGTTTTGGCGAAGGTAGGATCTCAAGGGCCATAGGTATTGATGGCCGATTATGGTAAGTAAGTTTATGATGGTTGCCATTTTGTTTTGGATTTGATATGTCTAGTGACGATTGTAGGATATCGTGGGAAATTTTGGTAGCAGTTGTCGCAAAGCAGGTGTGTAAATGACACCCACTCATAGACTAGATCGGCAAAAGCCGAAAAGCCAAAATGCCGAAAAGCCGGCATTTTGTGAACTTGCGAGCGTGCAAGCGCTCGTGAGATGATTTGGTTGTTAATTTTGGTAATCACAAGCGGTATGATTGCAGTGTGCACAATTTCGTGCACTTCGGTATATTTGGGCTTAATGGGCCGAAATTGGGTTAATGGGCCAACGGGCCCAGTTCAGTAAAAACGCTCAGTAAGTGTTTCTGTTAATGTGTTAATAGCTGTAATATGAGTGTAAACCCTAAAATAGTTAAATTTACTAAAATACCCCTAAGTATGAAAATTACCATTATACCCCTAGGTGCAAAATTACCATTATACCCCTAGGGTTAATTCTGACTGAAATGCATGATGTTCTGATTCTGTTTGTCGTATGCCATGACATGTATATCTGTTGCATGGGGTGTGGGTTATATTGATGGAGGAAGCGTTCTGGTGGCTCTGTCACAAATATCTGATCTGGTGGCTCTGCCACAAGTATCTGTTTCTGATGGCTCTGCCACAACATTCAGATCTCGTGACCGTCACAATATTCGCTACGCGACCATGCTGCAAATTTTGTGACATGAAGCGGATGGGTGGGTCGAGAAGTCTCCCCACATGGTGTAAGGTTGGCACGGGGGGTGTATACGGATGGATATGGGTTGGGTTTTCTGCATACAAGATATATCTGTTCTGTTTCTATTATGGGCCTATGGGCTTCATTCTGAATTCTGTATAGGGCTAAGGCCCAACTTAATCTGTTTCTGTGGTTTGAACTGATTTGGACTATGGATGGGCTATTTTACACACTGAGTTTTGCAAACTCACCCCTTAATTTTATCCGTGCAGGTAACCCCTAACCATAGTGGACTTGGAGCTGAGAGGGATTCGGAGTGGCCACATGTTTTTGCAAGCTCAATTTTCTTCTTATGACTGGATTAGTTTCATTTACTTTAATTGCTTTGGGTTTTAAGTTGTAATAAGGCCACTTTAATTATTTTTAATTGCTTTAGTATGATTATTAGCTTAGGCATGATATGGATTTAAATGTTTGAAATTGAATAGCTCTAGGGCATGTTTTTAAAAGAGATTACCTGATTTCAAAATATCGTGAAACAAGATAAAGCTTCCGAAATAAAAACGTTTTCAAAAATTAATAAGTGTTTTCAAAGGCTTAAAATGAAATGATTTTTCCTGAACAATCATTCAGTTAAAGTGTGGCAATGGTTGTGTGCATGTCTAGGAGTGGATCCATAGAGAGCTTGGTACTTAAGCAGTCTAATAGACTCACCTCCTCTTTTTCTGGCACCCTACCTGGTGCACAGCTTCCATTCACTTTAATCTATAACGAAAATACCCTTTAAATCACTAAGAAAGATTTTAGATAAGACATGACTTATACAGTAACGCTTCAATGTGACACACCGAATTTGGCCGTAACGTCTGGGCCGGGTTTGGGGTGTTACAGCAAAAATGGAAGCAAATGTTACTCATTGGTTATCTAATGTTTAACTACTACTATGCGATATTATGTGGTCAGATCGTAATACAAAAAGATAACTTATATTAGTAGACGGACCTAAACATGTCATTAGTCTAATAAAAAATGAGCAAATCGATCGAAAGACTAATATGTCATCCATCAACTCCAATTAGGGATGTAACAACCCATTTTTCAGTGAAATCGAAACAGTGGTTTCGAGACCACAAATCTGATCCAAAAATAAAGTTTATTTTATTTTATTATATGGTCTGTATTATGATAGACACGTCGTGTGAAAATTTTGATACAAAAATTTTATCGATTAAGTGTTTTTGATTATGAGAAGGACTAAATCGCATAAAATGCGAAAGTTGGATTCTAGTAGCTATAAGGATTAAATAGCTATGGAATTCAAAACTAGAGGTCCTTATATGGTAATTATACCATTAAAGAAAAGTATGTAGATTTTTGGTGACTCATCCATAGAAATTTAGAAAAAGGGTAAGGACAATATTTGAATTTGAAAAATATTTAATTAATTAAATGATGAAAAGAAAATATCACCTTATTTTATCATCTTTTTTAGGCTAAAATACATGAAATCCCTAGGAGAGAGAGAAGAAACTTTCGTGGCTTGATTAGGTAAGTTTCCATGTCTCATTTTTAGTAATTTTGATATTTTTGAAACCTAGATAACTTAATCTCTCTATTTGAGGTATTAATTTGAAAAGTTATCAAGGTATGAAATTTGGGTCATGGAAGAATATGCTAAAAATTAGAAATTTATGGCAGAAAATGAAAGGTTGTTGATAGATAAACAACTTTTACAAAGTGATTTTTGATGGAAACATGATTTAGGGATGAAAATGTAAAATTGTGGTTTGAAGAAAAATGCTGAATTTTTATGAATACATGTGCTGTAAATTTTGTAATGGGATTTTGGTTACGCTTGGAATAAGGAGTAAATTGCACAAGTTTCATTTTCTGAGCCTAGGGACGAAATGGAATTTATGGAAAAGTTAGGGGCAAAATGGTAATTTAGCCTAGGACATAAATTGAGTTCAAATGAGTATGAAATATGAGAAATTGATGATTAAAGCTATTTATATAGATCCGGACAATTCACATTCGAGGTTAGATCGAGGAAAAGAAAATTATGTTAAATTAAATGTTGTGATTGTATGAAATGTGATTATTATTTATAAGATTTAGTTGGATGTTACAATATGAAAAATTAATACATGCTTGAAAATGATGAAAAAGGGTTATGTCCCAATTGAATATTGAATTCCGATAAACATATGTGCTTTCCTAAAATGAAAAAGGTCCTACATTTGTTGTTGACGGGAATTATCTCAGACGAGTAATCCTATTGACCTCATTATAGGAAGATTTAGCCCGGACGGGTAATCCTAATACGATATCTCTCGAGTATATGTTACATTTAGGATTTAGCCTGGACTAGTAATCCTAATTGAGCTCTTCTAAGCATACGTTATATAAAGGATTTAGCCTAGACTGGTAATCCTGTTATACGTCATATGGCTCGAGAGTGTGTTCCTTAATTAAGTGCCCTAATGGGTACTATTGAAAAAGAATTGACGGGTTATTGAATTGTACACCTCGAGTGTACCACTTGAACATCCATCGGGATTTCAATGATTCAACGGACACAACTCTTGACACGGTATGAGTATTATGAGATGAAATGATAATGTCTTGAAAGAATATTGCATGATGAGCTCATCTATCCTTACTTCATATATATGAAGATTTTGTGACTAACATGTTTGATTGAATGCATGTATTTAAGCAATTTTTCCAAATGGATGGAAAACACGATATTGTATGCTTAGATTTAAGAAATGGGATTGCTAAGTTTAGTTTCTGTTATATGAACTTACTAAGCATTTAATGCTTACTCCGCTTTATTTTTCCCTATTTTATAGTGCTCGGAAGCTCGCGAAGGTTGGAGATCATTGGAGTATCGTCACACTATCTACTAGCTATTTTGGGTGTTTATAGTAGAGTCATTTTGGTATAATGGCATGTATAGGAAAAGTTGGCCAGTAGTGGCTTGAAAATGATGTTTTGTAACCTAGCCATTGGAATGGCTAGTAATGGTTTATTTTGGTATGATTAAGTAGGTTATTATGATATATATACACATGTGTTATGTTAAGTATATGTGATCAAATGATGTTAATTCCTAAGTTAAACCAAGGTAAGATTATAAACATGTATACATGTAATGATATGCCATGTTGAATGATAGAGTTTGCTTAATTTGAATGCTTGAAATGTTTGGTATTTGGATGTGAGTTTAAGTGCAGGTCATTGGTGTGAATTTGGGTGAGAAATGAAGCTACAAATGGCTTTATTTTGTCCACATGGGCAGACACACGGGGGTGTGTCTAGACCGTGTGTGACACATGGACTAGTACATGTTTATAATCTTACCTTGGTTTAACTTCGAGAAAACAGAATGCTCAAAATTGAGCACACGGGCGTGTGTCTCAGCCGTATATGCTACACGGCCTAGAACACAGGCGTGTGTCTTGGCCGTGTGAAACCTGCACCTAATTTCGAAAGAATTTAATCAACCACACAGCCTAGCACACAGGCATGTGGCATGGCCGTGGCACAAGTCAGAGAGTTACACGGGGTCGAACGCGGCCTATAGCAGAGGCGTGTCATAGGGTCACACGGGCGTGTCCCTTAGACCCACGAGCGTGTGAGCCCTGCAACTTAGAAATTTTTTGTAATTTCGCGAAAAATTCTTAGAGTTCCCGATTAAGTCCCGACTCGATTCTAATGCTCGTATTGGGTCCAATTAAGGAATGTTCTAAATGATATCGGTTAATGAATAGAAATTTACATAAATTATTTGTAAAATGTTCTAAAAGTTTTGGTAATGCTCCGTAATCCTATTTCAGCGGCCGATACAGGTTAAGGGGTGTTACATTTAGTGGTATCAGAGCTACAGTTTAGTCGATTCTCAGATTTAACGTAGCAAACATGAGTTTAGTTGTACATGCCATTATATAATTTGTGATAGTGTGATGACTCCTCATCATTTTAAATGTCTTTTTCATATAGTAAACTCATCCAACCGAACTAGAGCTAAATCTGAGGAAGCTGAGAGCAATGCTTCAGCTTTAGTTCAAAGTGTTGCGACTGTGTCTGGTAGTGAAAGAGCCATGTCTGAGGGCCGAAGTGATGAGGCAAACTAAGCCTTCTTTCAAATGATGAATGAATAGTTTACACAATATCTGAGAACAAACCTTGCTGTACAACAACCTCCCCCACCTGCTCCTAAATCGGTTCCTGATGTATCACAGGGTGCTGAACCCGCTAGAACAGGTAAGCTTCCAGTAGATAAAATTCGTAAGCATGGGGCAGAAAAATTTAGAGCTACCGCAGATGATGATTCGGAAAGGGCTGAATTTTGGTTGGAAAATACCATCCGGGTTTTTGATAAATTATCTTATACACCTGCCGAATGTCTAAAATGTGCAGTATCTTAGTGAAAGATACAGGTTATCATTGGTGGAATACCATAACTTTCGTGGTACCGAGAGAAAACGTTACATGGGAATTCTTTCAACCTGAATTCAGGAAGAAATATGTTAGTCAGAGATTTATGGATTAGAAAAAGAAAGAATTTTTAAAGCCTAAACAGGGAAGTATGACTGTATCTGAATATGAACGAGAATTTGTTCGGCTGAGTAAATATGCCAGGGAATGGGTTCTGACTTAGGCTGAGATGTGTAAACACTTTGAAGAGGGTTTAAACAAAGATCTCAAGTTATTGATCGGAATTTTTGAAATAAGAGAATTTGCGGTGTTAGCCGATCGAGCACACAAAGCTGAAGAATTAAGTAAAGAGAAGAAACAAGCTGAAACAGATGATCGGGTTTCTGGGAAAAGAACTATGAGTAAGTCACAATCATTTGCTTCTAAGAAATTAAAGAAGTATTATGATCGTGTTACCACCTCTAAGGGATATTCTGGAAGAAAGCGAGGCTCTCAACGTTCTAACCTGAAGTCTTTATCTCCAACTGTGACCAGTGTGGGTAATGTTGGTAATCCCAAACCGAAATGTAAACATTATAACAAATTTCATCATGGGGAATGTCGGTCTAGAAGCGGAGCTTGTTTTGGATGTGGTTCACTTGACCAATTTCTTACAGATTGCCCAGAAAGAGCTGAAAAAGAGATAGAACCAGCTCCAAAGCCTAGTAATCCTGTCTCGAGAGGCAGACCACCCCGTCATCCCAACAATGTTGGTGGTAGTCGAGGTACTACCAAGGATACAGTAGTTAAATCTGAGGCATGAGCACCTACAAGGACATATGGAATTCATGCTAGAGAAGATGCCTCTAAGCCAGGCGCTGGTACATTTTCTTTATTTGATACTGATATTACTGATTTGATTGATCCTGGTTCCGTACATTCATACATATGCAAACATTTAGTGTAACACCCCAAACCCGGCCTGGATGTTATGACCGGATCTGATGTGCCACATTGATGCGTTCAAAACACTTAGTTTGGAAAAGCTGAGTTGGTGTTGTAAAGACACTTTTAAAAGTAAGTTAAAGTGAATGGAAGCTGCGCACTGTAGGAAACCAGAAGAAGAGGAGGTGAGTCCGTCGACCGCTAAGTACCAAGCTCTTCGGATCCAATCCTAGACATGCACACCGCCATTGCCACACTCTAACATCTCGTATAATTTTGAAAAACCGCTTGATTATGACCATCTTAAGAAAATGATTAAGGTTGCAAAACGTTTGCTTAAATTATTTAATTTTCTTGGGAAAACATTTACTTTGTGGAAACTTTGCGTCATCGTGATCTTTTAAGCAAGTAGATTTTATAAAACGAACCCTAGTGCTAACCAGTTTAATAATCCCTAAAATAAAAGTAATTAAAATAGCAGACCTTATTACAACTTTAAGCATAATAAAAATAAAATAATCCAATTAAAGGCTAAACTTCTTTAAAATCGGCAATTAATCTTCATAGCCACTCGAATCCCGACTCAGTGTCCACCAATTCTAGGGCTCACCGCAAGGATGGAAGAGGAAGGGGTGAGTTTGGGAAAACTCAGTATATCTGAAACCCATCCAAAGCCCAAATCAGCTCGAGCCCATTGAGCCTAAGCCCTATTCAGATAACAAGACACAGAGGTCAAGCCCTTTCGAATCACATGCAAGGCCTTAGCCCTTTTTACATAACAAGGTGGCCCATAGGCCCGCTTCAAGAACATGAGTAACAACAAGAATAATGAATGCAAGCCCATCTGGGAGACTACTCAACCCACCAACCGCTACACCGCCTGCACCAACCCTACACACCATGTGGGAATATCGCAACCCACCCAAATTTCACACACACAGCTTTAAAGAACGCCGCTCAATTTCGATCGGTTGAGGCAAAGCCTCCAAGACGTGGATGAACCACTTTCAAGATTTCCTCCATTAATACCCCAACCCCATGCAACAGATATTAATAAAAGCATATCATGTAAAATACAACATTGATCAATCATGCGTTCGCCAATTTAAACCCTAGGGGTATATCGGTAATTTTACTCTTTAGGGTAATTTTAATTTTGCTCTTTAGGGTAATTCCGTGATCTACGCTACTACACAAGCTAATTCAGTAATTTTATCGCTTTATGCAATTTGATTCCACCATCTACCTAACAGGCTAATTTGCCCATCTTTTGCCCATATTGGTCCGTAAGCCCATTGGGCCCAGTTTTGGCCCATCGAGCCCCTTTTTCTGAAATACGCCAAAACGTCACGTGAACGTGCTTACCACCTTGCGGTGCCAAATCTAACAATTACTCTATGCCTTGAGAGCATTCGCATACTCACATGACCATGAAATGCCGGAATTTCGGCATTTCGGCTTTTGCCGAATTGAACTAAGAAAGGGTGTTCGGTACACACCTGATTTGCGACGACTGCTTCTGAGATCCCTTTCGATGTCCTACAATTTATTAGCACAGTTCTTATTTACAAACCATAATCACTAAACCCCCAAACTTACTTATCCATGGTCGAACCATATCCCTAAAAAGCCTTCAAAACCTTACCTTTTTGCCAAAATCGATAGCTAGCTCCGAATTCAATTGCTCCAATGATTCACGCTTTTGATCCAACACTTAGGAAGACTCTAATCACTGAAAGAAAACATCAGTTACAATCCCTTAAAGCCATATGCCCAAATCGACAGCCTCCCTAGATTTTAGAGATTTTGGCTTTTTCGAAGTTGTAAAATAAGACTAGATCTGAAGTGATGAGCACTTACCACTTGTTCCTCTTTGATTTCTACGTAGATCTGATGCAGATTTATCCTCTAAATGATGGTAGAACTCGAATCTAGAAGATCTGAAGTTTTGGCTATAAGTCCCTAAATCTATGGTATTTCGGCTTTTTAGGTGATGAAGAAGATGATGGTTTGAGGCTATAACCTTGGAGTAACGTTGTTGACGGATATTAAGGGTTTAGAGAAGATGAATGTTGATCACAAGGAACAAAAATACTGAAGGGTTTGGCTTTGGAGAAATCGGCACAAGTAGTGAGTTTTCAGGATTTCGGCCTTTTAATGGTGATTGGTGATGAAGGTTTAATGGAAGATGGGATCGACAAAGAAGGTGAATAAGATGGTCGAAGGTTTCGGCTAGAAGGAGAAGCATAAAGGAGGAGAAAACATGGAGGAAAAGAGAAGAAGAAAATTCGCACAATGAGAAATAGACTTGTGTTTTCGGCTTTTGTGAGAATTCGAAAAGATGAAAGAAAGCTTTCGTGGCTAACCCTAATTCTCCAAGATAGAAAAGAAAAGAACCTAACCCTAATATTAAATTAGAGCAATCGCCCATCTCTAAGGCCCTTGTCGAAATTTACTTGTGTGATCACATGCCTAGTACATGCCTAAAAATTAAAAGAAAAACAATATGCCTACCTTACAACTTGAACCCTAGACCTCCAATTCCTTCCCAGCGCCACTTTTTAGGAACTTAGTGGCGCCACCTTGCCACTTTACCAAGGCCTTATTTGTGTCATAACTTACGCAGTTCTTCTTAAAAGCCCACTTAACCAAATCTCCTATTCACTTAAAAATCCCACCTTGATATTTTACCGTGTTTAGCTTAGTCTTGGGCCTTCTAAAGGTCTACTAACACATTTAAACATAATTCCAATATTTAGAACATGAAAATTTCAAGATTTACTAAAATCACAAAAACAAAAAAAATCCCGAAAATCGTATGCTACAACTAATATTTTTTTCCTTTCAAGTAATAATAATAATTTTATAAATATATCTAATAATAAAAATTTCAAATATCAATAATACAAGAAATAATAATAATTTTCATAAAATTTTCAAACATACATACAATAATATTTTTCTAATAATAATAATTTTGTCTCATAATACTAATTAAAATTTCATAAAAATTTAAAATATCCGTAATAATAAATATAGTAAGAATTTCCTAGTAGTAAAAATTCTTTCTTAAACGATAATAATTAAAACTTCTTAATTATTTAGGTTTTCTTCTATTCGAATCCCAGACTCAAAACCCAACTCTTCTAGGCCCCAAATTCAGGATGTTACATTTAGTGTTTGTTAAGAATGTACCTAGAGAGGGCACGAGTTCTAATCCAGGTGCTGGCGTTATTTTGGTTTGTTTTTAGGCGGACCAAGACTTCAGCAGGTAAGGTTTATAATTAACTGTGACCGTATATAAGTAAAGAGAGAAGCATGGTGCAGTGGCCAGCAGCACGGGCGAAGGCACAAGGATAGGCGGAAGGTTTGAGGTTCAAGCCTCACCTCGCGCACGGAAGGCTTGTATTTTTGCTGCTCACGTGGGGGAGAGTCAGAGTTTGACCGAAACTCTACTAACCATGGCTTGAGTCGGTCAAGCGGTGGACTACTGCTGATGGTGCAAGGAAGTTGGATAGGATTTAAATTGGTGGTGGCTGAAATTAAGGAGAAAAATAGGAATTTAAACTTGGGAAGGATTTGTATGTCAAATAGGATTCATGGTGGTACCAATTCGGCTATAGGCAATTAAATGCCGAAAAAGGCTCTCAAATTTTGGCTAGGATGAATTGTTTGTTTATTTTTTTCAGCTCAAATTCTCTTATCATATTTTCTTTATTTTATTTTATTTTCTCAAACTTCATTCCTTTTGATTCATCTTTCTTTTCTTCGCTGAAGCCTAAATCTTCTATTGCTATTCTTAAAATTCTTTTCCCTTTTCTTTTTCTTCCACCGATCTCTCTCAAACCATTGCTAACCGATTACCCTTCGAAAGGCTGAACCACACTACGTGATAGCCGACTTTACTCCTTAGTCGAATCCTCTATTCTTTTTCTTTGTTATTCTTCTATTTTCTTCTTAACTCGAAATAAGCATACCTAAGAATAAGTTCTAAAGCCGAAAACCCCATAGTCTTAGGAGCATAGCCAAATCTTTAGACTAGTAAAGGATCGATTTCTGCTAAGGTTTGAGGGTTAGATCTACATCAGAATTGAATAAGAACTAAAGTGGAATCGTTGGCTGAAGGAATCGGTGGTAAGTTTTCGAATCTATTTCTCTATTTCAGGAATTAAGAAAAGCCGAAACCCCTAAGGGTGGCTAGCGTTTTGGTCTAAGGGTTTTTTTGCCTCTTTCTTTTGATTGTGTAAGAGTTAGCATAGACAAGAGGACAAGAGGATGTACAACGAAGGGCTTGAAGACTAATTCGATTGGCTCTTCAGATCTAACCCATATTTCGGCAAAAGGTAAAAAAAAACTCTGGGATCTAAGGCTGTGTTGGACGAGTATGGTAAGAGGTTAAATAAGTAGTTTGTTTTCGATATTTAGATTGACGTGGTAGTAATCCAATTGTAGGCGTTCGTGTGGATCTCGCCAACGATCGTTCTAAATCGTGTGTAAACGACACCCACTCATAGACTAGATCGGTAAAAGCCAAAGCCAAAAGCGGCATTTATGAACTTATGACGTCACGGCGCTTGTGAGGTGGTTTGGTTGTTAATTTTGATAATCGCAAGCAGTATGATTGCAGAGTGCGTAATTTCGCACTTCGGTATATTTGGGCTTAATGGGCGAAAATAGGTTAGTGGGCCAACGGGCCGATTCGAAAAAATGCTCGTAAGTGCTTCATTAATGTGTTAATGGTTAGAATATGTATGTAAACTCTAGAATAGTAAATTTTATTAAACTACCCTAAGTATGAAAATTACCGCTTTACCCCTAGGGTTAATTTTGACCAAATACATGATATTCGATTCATTTGTTATATGCCATGACATGTATATCTCATTGCATAGGGTTGGGTTTTGTTATGGAGGAAGAACCTGTTCGGTGGTCGTGCCACATATTACGATATAAGCGACTTTGTCATGGATTATAGTTAGTCTTTGTAATCGGTGCTAACACTATAAGTGTAGGGATGGCGTGGGTGATTTATTCCCCAGGAAGTGTAAGGATGGACGGAGGCAAGTGCGAGGGTTGGATGGGGTTATCATGCATTAATCATATGAGATCTGTTTTATTATGGGCCAATCAGTATTAAAATGGGCCCAATCGTGTTAATATGGGCAAGACCCAATATATCTCGACTTGTAATAGGGCTACGCCCGGTCGATCTCGATATGGGCTAGGCCCAGATGCTCGATATTGTAATAGGGCTATGGCCCAGATTAATCTTGATATGGGCTAAGGCCCGCTTAACACTGATTTTTGAATAGGCTTAGGCCGGAAAGCTTGAACCGATTTGGGCTCGTTGGGATACTTTACACATCGAGTTTTCCAAAGTCACCCCTTTTTCCCATCTTTGTAGGTGAGCCTTAGATCGATGGACTTGGAGTCAAGGGATTTAGAGTGGCCACGAAGATTAAGTTTTGTTTTCTTTAAAATAAGTTTTGCATTTATTATTTTGATTATTTTTATTCGTTAAAGTTCTAATAAGGCCGCTTTTTTATTATTTTTAATATTTTGGGTTATTAAATTGGTTAGCTCTAGGCGTTTTATAAAAGTTACTTATTTTTAAAATATCACGATAACCGAGCAAAGCTTCCGCAACGTAAATGTTTTCAAAGGAAATAAATATTTTAAATAGACTTAAACTTAATTTGTTGTTCGTGGATAAGTAATAAGCTTAAAGTGTGGCAATGGATGTATGCATGTCTAGGATTGGATCATGGAAGAGCTCGGTACTTAAGCAGTCTAATTGACTCACCTCCTCTTTTCTTGAATCCTACCTGGTGCATAGTATCCATTCACTTTAAGCCATGACAAAGAAGGTTTGATTTTTTTCGATACTTAACTGTTTTTTTAAAATAACATGTTTCTGCCACTACAAAGGTTTACAAGTTTTCAAAGTTTCCCATAAGATTTTACGAGGTTGTTAACAATGCTTTGATTATTACAATGAATCACATTTTGGAAAAAAAAATAAGGCTAAGGTTTTATTCAAGTTTAAACGGTAAAAGTTTCTAAACATCAAGAAGGGTTTTCAATGAAAACATGGTTTTCGAAAAACACTTCAATGTGACACGCCGGATTCGGTCGTAACGTCTAAGCCGGGTTTGGGGTGTTACATGATGGGTGAATGATATCCTCTCATTGGCATTATATGATTGATGAAAAGTAAATGTGACAATAGGTCATTCGTTTTTGAGATGAATGACCTGATTACTATTTCGTAGTAATTTACTTTTCAAAAATGAAGATGCAATGGTTACCATGAGATAAAATAGGATCATATTGGGAGAAGACTATTATCCCTAAGAGGTTAAGAATATCCTATGAGGGTAACAGACTTATGACAAGGTCATTAGACGAGCACTGATCAAGTTGCTTTCGTAATGGTATATTGTTGGGGAGAGCTCAGTCATAATACTATAGTGGAATGAATTCATGACAAAATGAGTTTATAATTAATAAGCAAAAAGCTATAACTTAATTATAAATCATTTGAGCCTCAATTGCATATGTCCAATTGGTCCCTCCACTAGCTCATTGAAACCAAAAATGAATTTTAGGATGAATCAAATGAACAGAAATGATAAAGTTAGAGAAATGGGTTACATTCGAAAATGAATGTGGCTTTCTCACTATGTATGGAAATGACCTGAGAATTAATTTATGGTTTTCTGAATTATTAATTAATTAATTAATTGAAGTTCGAAAGTGGATTTAAATTAATTGGCCATTGCGAATCTAATTGAATGTAGAAAATTAAATATATTTTCTCATAGATTCTTTTACGATAAAGTTGTCATTATTTTAATAGAATTAGAATTGGGACCTAATATAGGAGAGGCCTAACTCCCTCATATGAAATACATGGGACAACAAACTCTAGTATTCTCATCTATGGTTGAAATAGTTTTATGTTATTATATTATTATAATTTTGTGCTTATTTTTATTCCAAAAGGACTTCAAATTTGTGTACTTGGTTTTTGGAAAGAAAGGAAAGGGGAGGGGTTAGGTTGCTATCAATAGTGTTTAAAAGACTAAGGTGTTGTTTGATACAATGAAAATTAAATTCAATACCCAAATTTTCAATATTTAATTTTCATTGTATCAAGTTAGAAAAAATTTTATGTATTAAATTTAAGTTATAAAATTTTGGTATATTTCTTGTTTTTTAGCTTTATTCTCACTTTAGCCCTTAAACTATACCCATTCTCATTTTGATACCTAAACATTTTTAGCCCATTTTGATACCTAAACTCTCTCCCTTTGGAATCTTCTTAGCACTTTCCATTACGATCATCAATCTCCTCCGACCAGTCATCATGAGTGGGCAACTTACCATCGCTACCATCACATACTCTTCTCTCTCGTCTCTCCTCCAATTTGTATATATTACTTCAATCCATTGTAGATTTTATATTTATAAAGCACTTGATTTTAAAGATATCAAATACTACTGAAATAGCTTTATGTTATTATATGATTATAATTTTGTGCTTATTGTTAATCCAAAAGGACTTCAAATTTGTGTACTTGGTTTTTGGTATGAAAAATTAACTATTAAAAAATTGTGTATTGCATTTAAGTTATGAAATATGTTAGTATCTTTCTTAAAATTAAGTATGAAATATGGTTAAGTTGTTTGATAAAGGTAATTTTAAATTTTTGAAGGTAAAGTAATGTTCAAAGAAATAAAATTACAAGAATTAAAAATTAAAAAATTACATTAAGTGATAAATAATTTTTTATCCACTTATCATTTTCCACACTCTTTCATTGAAAAAAATATAATCAACAATGCAATCAAAGAGGAAGAAGAAGATAATTGTAATTCAAGAATCAAACTTCTTTTTCTTCTCATCTCCTTCTTTCTCCCCACTTTCGCTCCTCTTTTTAATTGATCTTTCGTCCAATGTCCCCAACTACTAAAATAAAAAGGGGAAGCTATTAAAAGTTGAAGGCCTAATATCTATAATAGTTGTAGATGCACTATCATTAAAGATTTGTTAGTGTGGAGCTAAGTCATTTCCCCTGCAGAAACTAATGTCGATAATGGCAATATAGAACGATTGCAAAGTAATAAGAAAAATAAAAATAAAATATACAGATTTTACATGAAAACCTTTTTAGGAAAAATCATAGGCAGAGGAGAAAAAATTCATTGAAGTCAAATTCGAATGATAGAAAAGGAGTTTAGACTAAATCTATTTATAGGTTGAAAAACCTTATTCTAATCAATGTCAAAAACATGAAGTGTAGTAAGGTTGAAAAATCTTACTCTAATTAATGTAAAATAAAATAAGTATAGTTCTATATGGATTTTACATTTATTTTATTTTACCATTGTATTTTATTTTAACAAGGATTCGAGTCACTCAACTTTAACAATCTCTACCTTGACAAAATTCTTAATAAACAAGTTCTTCACCGTGAACTCTCAATGAACAAGTTCTCCACCTCTTCTACGAAATCCCCCTAAGGGGTGTTCTTCAACAATGAATACCAACTAAGCCCAAGCAATGCTTAAAACTGGTTATAGGAAGTGACTTATTCATCATATTTGCAGGATTTTCATGAGTACTAACTTTGCTCACAACAATATCTCCACAAGCAATAATATCACACACAAAATGATAATGAACATCAATGTGCTTTGTTTTCTCATGAAACATTTGATCTTTCAAAAGGAATATGGTACTCTGACTATCACAAAAACACTGTACTGATTTGAAGGTCTTTACTGAGTTCACTAAAGAATCCCTTTAACCAAATAGCTTCTTTACAAGCCTCGGTAATCGTCATGTACTCAGCTTTAGTAGTAGACAAAACAACCGTAGTTTGCAAAGTGTCATTCCAATTGATTGCGCAACCCCCAAAAATCAAGACATACCCTGTGAAAGATCTTATTTTATCAAGGTCTCTAACAAAATCTTAATCAACATACCCAACGACTCCACATGTGTAACAGCCCATTTTGGATAAGATCAGAACAGTGGTTTTAGGATCACAAATCCGAGCCAAAATAAAAATGTATTTTATTTTATTTTATTTTATTTTATGGTTGGTATCATGATAGGAAGGTCACATGAAAACTTTGATATGAAAACTTTACCGATTGTGTGTTTAATTAGGGAAAGGACTAAATTGCATAAAACGCAAAAGTTGGGTTCTAGTAGCTATAGGTATCAAATAGCTATGGAATTCAAAACTTAAGGTCCTTATAGGTAATTAGACCGTTGAAGAGTAGTTTCTAGATATTTTAATGACTCATCCATGGAAAAATTAGAAAAGAGTAAGAACTAAATTGGAAATCAATAAAATTAATAGATGATAATTAATTAAAAAGAAAAAGTTATCTATTTTCATATCATCTTCCCTAATTTTTCTATGGAACATTAGGAGAGAGGAAGAAAAATTTTGAAGCTCAATAAGGTATGAAATCAAGTCCTGTTTTTAGTAATTTCTATATTTTTAGAATCGGAATAGTCTAATCTTTCTCTTTAAGGGATTTATTTGAAAAGTTATCAAAGTATGAAATTTGGGTCATGGATGAATATGCTGAAAAATAGAAATTTATGGTAGAAAATAAAAATTTATTCATAGATAAACAACTTTTACAAAGCAATTTTTGATGAAAACGTGATTTAGGGACTAAAATAAAAAATTGGTAAATCCCATTGAAAATTCTGAAATTTGTGAAATGTGTGTGCTGTAAATGTAGTATATAAAATTTGGCTAGGCTTGGAAAGAGGGTTAAATTTCATGAATTTTATTTTTCGAGCCTAGGGACTAAATTGGAATTTTTGAAAAAGATAGGGGCAAAATGATAATTTTGCCTAAGATATAATAGGATGCAAATATATATGAAATGTGATAGATTAATAGTTAAATTTACCCACATAGATCCTAAAATACCAACTACGGAACTAGATCGATGAAAGCAAAAGGTTTCGGATTAGTTGAAATTCAAATACGAACCATTTTCAAGGTAAGTTCGTGTAACTTAATCGAGCATGTAATTATGTTAATTGAATTGTGTGATTGTGTTGATATGTGTGAGATGATATATACATAATGAAATAGTCCTAAGTTGTGAAATATGGACAAATTGTCATGTTCCGGTTGAGTGTTGAATTTCGATGGATTAAGGTAAATTCTCGAATAAGAATAATATTGCATGTGTTGCAAACAGAATTTAGCCCGGACGGATAATTCTAATGGAAGCACTTAGATTGGATTTAGCCCAGATGGGTAATCCAGATTAAGCTCTCTAGAGCATATGCTACAGATAGGATTTAGCCTGGACTGGTAATCCTACTGTAAAATGGACGGCTCGTGAGTGTGTCTTTTTATTATGTACCATAATGGGTACTTTTGCACATAAGTATATTACCCAAACATCCGTCAAAATTTCAATAGTTCGACGGAAAAGACTCTTGTAATGTGGAAAGGTAAAATTTAATGAAAGCTTTTAATGTGAAGAGCTCATCTATGTTTACTTGATATTCATGTGAAATTATGTGACTAACTTGTTTGAATAAGTGTATGTGTTTAGGTAACTTACCCAAAATTGATGGAATGTATATTTATGTTTGCTTGTATTAACAAATATGGCCGGTAAGTTTATTTTTCGTTATACAAACTTACTAAGCATAAAATGCTTACTCTGTTTAATTTTCCCTATTTTATAGTGCTCAAAGCTCACGAAGGTTGGAAGTTGGTCGGAGCAATCATCACACTATCCACTATTCATTTTGGTACAAATAGAAATCTTGTTTTGGCATAATGGCATGTATAAGCTTATTGGGTCAATGATGGGTTGTAATGTTTGTTTTGTAATCTGGCCATTGGAGTCGCTAGTAATGGTCTAAGTTTGGCTATTTTTGAAGTGATGTTTTGGCAATCACATAAGTGCTCATTATATGTTAGTTTGTTGGAATTATGTTAGCATATAAGTCTATGATATAAGTTTATATCTATTGATGCATGAGATAATACCATATGATTGATGGCTAATTTTATGTGAATATGATGTTGTATTGGTAGATATATGTTAGTGAGTTTTGGTGCAGGAAAATGGTATGTTTTGGGGTGACAACTGAGGCTAGGAAATGGGTTTATTTTGTCGAGACGGGTAGACACACGGGCGTGTGTCTTGGTCGTGTGTGACACACGGCTCGTCCCATGGGCATGTGGTCCAGCCATGTGTCCCCTGCATTGTGAAAATGAGAAATAGAATGCTCAAAATTAGGCACACGGGCAGAGACACGAGCGTAAGTCTCAGTTGTGTGGTTGACACGGCCTTGGACATGGGTGTGTTACATGACCGTGTGAAAATTGCACCTAAATATCAAAAATAAAATTCGCCACATGGCCTAGCACACAGGCATGTGACTTGGCCATGTCACTTCAATTTCTATGCCTAATAAGTCATAGAGTTACACGGGTTAGGGACACGGGTTTGTCCCTAGACCACACGAGCGTGTGAGCCCTGCACCTTAGAAAATTTTTGAAATGTCGCGAAAAATATTATGAGTTTCCGATTAAGTCTTGACTTGATTCTAATGCTCGTATTGGATCTCAGGGTCCAATGAAGGGATGTTTTGAATGATCTCGGTAAATGAATAGTAATTTACATAAATTATTGTAAAATGTTCTGAATGTTTTGGTAATACTCTGAAACCTTGTTCCGATGACGGATACGGGATAGGGATGTTACAACATGTTGTTCTTCCAAACTGTAAGCAAACATTAGTAGTACCTTGTAAGTATTTGAAAATCCACTAAATTGTTTTTCAGTGTTCTTTATTGAGATTCGACATGCATCTACTAACTACACTAACTGCATATGATAAATCTGGACGTGAGCAAACCATAGCATACATGAGAGATCCCACTGCATTAGAATATGAAACACATGACATGTAGTCAATCTCATTATCTGATTGTGGAGACAAAGCCAATGAAAATCTGAAGTCGGCTACTAATGAAGTACTAACAGGCTTGGCATTCGGCATATTAAACCTACAAAGAACTTTCTCAATGTACCCTTTTCTAACTTAGGTACAATTTATATGCTTTTATATCTCTGAGAATCTCCATCCTAAGTATCTTCTTTGCTACTCCTAAATCCTTCATCCTTCATCTCAAATTCTTTATTAAGTTGGCCTTTGACCTTTCTTAACTCTCTTTTTATCTTTGGATGCTATCAACATGTCATCAACATAAAATAGATACACAAAAGAACCATCACTGTTTTTCTTAAAATAAACATAACTGTCAAAGCTATTTCTTTTGAAATCATGAGTACTCATAAAAGAATCAAACCTCTTATACCATTGCCTTGGTGACTGCTTCAAGCCAGAAAGGGACTTTTTCATCAAGCAAACATAGTCCTCCTTTTCTGAGACTGTAAAAGCCTCTGGTTGTTGCATGTAAATATCTTCCTCAAGTTTTCCATGCAAGAACGTTGTTTTTCCATCTAACTGCTTAAGCTCCAAATCATACATGGCCACAATACCAAGCAAAGCTTCAATTGAACTATACTTCACAACTGGAGAAAACACATACGTGAAGTCTATACCTGGAATCTAACTGTAACCTTCTATAACAAGCCTTGCTTTATATCTGGGTTTTTCAACTCTTAGAGTTCCTTCTTTCTTTTTAAACACCCATTTACAATGAACAACATTTTTACCTTTAGGAATCTTTACTAGATCCCATGTTCTATTCTTATGAAGTGATTCCATCTCTTCTTGCATAGCAATCATCCACTTTTCTAAATCTTTATAGCTAACTACTTCAGAATAAATAGATGGCTCTTGATTTGCATCTATCTCTTCACTGACATTTAAAGTATAAGAAACTAGATCAGCCTTGGTGTGCCTTTTTGGAGGTTTAATTTCTCTTCTAATCTGTCCTTAGCAATAGAATATTATGGTACTAACTATGGTGAAGAAGCAACTCTACTCTAAGTTTCTATTTTAACCTGAGAAGTAGACTCTATTGTAGGTCCTGAATCAATCTGAAGCTCCACCAACTTTTCTTGGTATTTATTGGAAGAGTCTTTAAGAGATAAGTTAGGTAACATAGCAGTTTCATAAAAAATAACATCCATGCTAATTGCAAATTTGCTATTTTCAGGACACCAAAACTTATACCCTTTAACACCAACCTTATAACCAAGAAAAACACATTTAATGGATCTAGGTTCCAATTTCTCATTATCAATATGAGCATATTCAGGACACCAAAAAATCTTCAAAACAAAATAATCAACAAGATTACCAGACCATACCTTTTGTGGAGTCTTTTTCTCAATGGCAACAAACGAAGACTGGTTAATCTAAAAACGTGTAGTAGAGGTCACTTCAGCCAAAAATGAATTTGGTAAACAAGAATTTGACAACATACATCAAACCTTTTCCATGATTATTCTATTCATTCGTTCTGCAACACCCTTTTGCAATGGAGTATGATGAACTGCCAATTATCTCACGATTCCTTCTGATTTGCACAATTCATTAAACTCATCAGAACAAAATTCCAAGAAAATATATGTTCGGAGGTGTTTTATCTATTTTCCTGTCTACTTCTCAATCATAGTTTCCCAAGCTTTAACACGAAAAATGCATCACTTTTCTGCTTCAGGAAGAATACCCAAACTTTTTTGGAAAATCATCAATGATCGTCAGCATATAATTAGCGTCACCACTTGAATACACTCTGGATGGTCCCCAAAGATCAAAATGAATATAATCCAGCATTCCCTTCAAGTTATGGATTCCTCTGGTGAATCATACTCTCTTTTGCTTCCCAAAAACGCAGTGCTCACAGAACTTCAGTTTGCTAATGCCTTGTCTATCAAGAAGTCCTCTTTTCCTTAATTCTATCATGTCATTCTCATTCATATGCCCTAGACACATATGCCAAAGTCTAGTAACATCATCATTTGACAAGGAAGAGGAAGTGGCAACTGCATCACCGGTAACAGTAGAACCTTGCAAAACATATAACTTGTCAATCTTTCTCTGCCCTTTCATCACAACAAAGGAACCCTTACTAATTTTTAGAACCCCACTTTCAGCTGTGTACTTGTGCCCTTTTGAATCAAGAGTACTCAACAAAATCGAATTCCTCTTCAATTCCAATACATGTCGTACACCACTAAGTGTTCTAACCACTCCATCAAGCATCTTAATTTCGATCGTGCCAATACTTACAATTTTACATTAAGCATTATTCCCTATCAAAACAACACCTTCAAACACTATTTTATATGTTGTAAACCAATCCCAATTGGGACTCATATGAAAGGCGCAACCAGAATCGAAGATCCACTTCTCGCTCACTTTAGAGTTGTCAGTAAAAGCAATTAGGAGTTCACCATCACTAAAGTCTTCTACAACATCAGCTTCACCAGATATTTCTGGTTGTTTTCCCTTTCGATTCATACCCTCTTTTTTTATCTTGTTCTGCAACTTATAGCACTCAGATCTAATGTGTCTTTTCTTCTTGCAAAAGTTATAGGTTTTACCTCTATTTGAATATCTCAATCTCCCCTTAGATTTACTACGAGGATTTCGTTCTTGTGTCCTCCAACGATTATCATCTGTAACACCCCTAACTCGTGACCGACGCCGGTGTCGGACACGAGGGGTTAACGAGACAAATCCTCTTAAAGTACCGACCAATTTGGCATTTCTGGACAGGCTGGAAAACTGCGTCACCGTCGCCTTAAAAATCATATCTCGAGTTCCAAAACTCGGAAACTGGTTTCGTAAATTTTCCTGAATTTAGACTCATATATCCATCCATGGATTTATTTTTAGAATTTTGGTTGGGCCAATTGGTACAGTTTATTAGTTAAAGTCACCCATGTTACAGGGATCGACTGCTCTGACCTCCGCGCGTTACAACTTGAATATCTTTCTGTACAGGGCTTTAATACTGGTGCCGTTTGTTTCTAATGAAACTAGACTCGAAATGGAATCTGTACATATAAGGCATGACTCCTAATTCTTTCTGGATAATTTATGGTAAATTTTCAAAGTCACGACAGGGGACCCAGAAATCGTTCTGGCCCTGTCTCACGAGAACTTTAATATCTCCCAGTATACTGCTCATATGGTCGTTTCGTTTCGTCCATATAAAAATAGATTCATCAAGGATCAGTTCCATAATTTACTCACTATTTAATTCTACTTATACTATTTTTAGTGATTTTTCAATCTCATCTCACTGCTGCTGTCCGCAACAGTTACTGCAGTAGACTATGCCAATTTCATGAATTTTTCCTTGGCCTTAATCATCCATCATACATGACACAAATTATGGCCACCTTAACAAAATTTGAGTTTCTAAGACTCGTGGCTATAGGTTCTAGCATCCCACTCGACGACCACATAGGCCATTTTCACATGGCTTAAAGTTTACAACCCACAATTCGACAAAATATAATAGCCTATACATGCCAAATGTTCTTCAACAACAAAAAACAATACCACAAGATTTCAGCCGGTGTGATGACTTCAACGACGGTTCCGAGCACGCAACAATATGAGTCCAAGAGACCTAAAATGGGTGACAAGAAAACACCGAGTGAGTTTACAACTCAGTAAGTCATAAGCATTCGTCAATCCACTGATAAAGTTACTACTACATGTACAACAAATGAGGCTAGGTACTCGTCCATATCGAATCTATACCATAATACCTCGGACCTTTTGGTCCAATCTGCACTAATTCATACATCCACATTTCATATTCTACACAACAAGATAATCGAAGCATTTTTACACATTAACTCATTTTCCAGCACAACCATACAATTTCAATCATCACATAGATTTAAGGCTTACCAAATTCAACCCCAAGCATGAACGTATTACCTATTCGTCATGAGCTCAAGGTACTTACCCGATCCGCTGTCCGTGATCAACTCGATAATATCGCACACTCAGTGCCAATAGTGATGCAAAAGCATATAATAAGTCCGCACACTTAGTGCTATATAATCAGCTCGCACACATAGTGCTATATAATCAAATTCGCACACTTAGTGCTGTACAAATTTTAAACCCGACACTTAGTGCCAATCTTGTCACCGTGTCCATTTATACCCGCACACTTAGTGCCAAGACCAATACGTTATGCATTTTACTACCTTTATACATTCAACGATGGCATCATTCCATACACATACATTTCCACTTACACATCAATTCATTAAACACAATTTCATATATATTATGATCATTTAAATCAATGCCAAATATATGCTTTATGACTTACCTCGGATGTTATCGCACGTCTTCAACGGCTATTCAATTACTTTGTCTTTCCCCTTGTCCAACTTTGATCCTTTGAGTTCTTGAGCTAAAACAAACAAATTTACTTCTCAATCAAACACACACATACGGCAACCATATTTTGCTTTTAACACATTCGTTTTAAATTCTTAGTTAAAATAATGCCGAATACCATTAACTACTAATGCCACACACTCACGTATGCATAAAATTAATCTTTACATGACCTATAGCTAATTCGGTCATTCGTCTTTCAAGCTTATCAAGCTTCATATCATGCTTCCTTGGCCGAATATACATATAAGCACAATGTAGCATTTTTATTCATTTCATGATACATTCGGCCTTGGCATAATTTTCATTAAAAATCCCTACTAGCCACTTTTAAAATGCTAATGTTACAAGAAAGGTTACCCAAATTCACATTCGGCAACTACACATACACAAGCCAATTTTTCTTCCTATCATCAAATTTAACACGAATCACAAACTTAAACCCTCAATAGCTACTATGGTCGAATAGATCCTTTCAATTCCATTTAACTACCATAAATTTAAAGTATTTAAATCAAGTTCATGAGTCCCTAATGCAAGAATTAGGCCAACCTACTAACCTTAACACCCACATTCGCAAGTGACCACATGCACACTCTCATAGCCAATTTCCATATTACCAAAATCCTCAATACTCATATTCCCTTATTCAACTTTAATCTAAGCTCCCTACTCACAAAACACAAGGAATAGAAATCATCTTCTAAGTTTCCTACCTTAGTCGAATGGCCAAATCACCACAAGGATCTAAATACACACATGGGCTCAATCAAAACCTATCCATCAACTAAATTTTTTATGAAATCTCAAAGAATTTACTTAAAACTTACCTCAATCAAACAAGTAGAAGACCGAATACCTAGCTTCTTCTCCCCTTTTTCTCTTCCTTTAGTTCATGACAAGAAGAACAAAACATAACCAAATTTCTCCTTTCTTCCTTTTATCAATTTCCCTCTTCTATTCGCCAAGACACCAAGGATGAGCAACAAAACTCTTTTTTTTTTTTCTTTCTTTCTTTGCTTTTGTTTCTCTCATGTACTGCAAGGGGGAGAAAGCATCCACACTCTTTTTTTTTGTTATCATCATTTTCCTTTTTCCATTTCTTTAATGCTAACTTTCTTATTTTATTGTTTCCTACATGCATCACTAGTCTAACATGTTGGAGACATGTTTCCACCCATAGCATGGCCGGCCATCTTGCTTCATTTTGGCTAATTTGACATGCAAGGACAACACCTTCCCACATGTATTAATAGGCCACCTTACATTTGCCTAGCACATTTCTAAATTTTCTCACATAAGTCCTATTTGATAAAAATTCACTTACAATTAACAAAATCCAAACATGAAATTTTTCACACATGCATGTATACATATAATGAGCATCAATTATGATGGTTAATTATTCTTATGACTCGGTTTAGTGGTCCCGAAACCACTTTCCGGCTAGGGTCAATTTAGGGATGTCACATCATCAATATTTCATTCTTGTCTCCCACGAACAATGAGACTCTCTCCCTGAGAGTCGAATCCAACCACAAGATGTTTCATCTTGTCATACGAGGTTAAGGAAGCATATACTTCATCAACTTGAGAGATTTGCGACTATCCAAAATCGTATCTCTGAAGGTTGAATCAGACAGAGGCAATGAAAAAAGTAGAATTAACCCTAAATCTTCTTTATCATACTGAATGATACATACACAAATAGGACGAAATTTATAAAATTTCAATCATCGAAGATGCTAATTCTTTAGTTTGGGAAATCATCAGACTTGCGATGACTTTTTGGATTGTACCCAGGCATTTATTGTTTAAGATGTTTGCATGGCATTCAAAAACATATCTCTTAGCTTCGAAACACACGTTGAATCACTTGATTTTAAGTTTGGGATCTCAAGTTATGACTATTTTAGTGAAAACTGCGTGAGCAGAATTTAGGGACTGCATTATGACGAGAATTATGAGTTTCAGGCTTTTAATTCGAGTTTAAATCATATTAGATTCAGGTTTTTGGCTTAATTTTTATTATGTATGAGTCAAATATTGTATTTATCAGATCTTATTATTTTATTATTTTGAATTTTTAATTATTATTAATATTTTAAGTTATTTAAGAGTTTTATGTCAACAAGAAAGTTTAGTTTAAAACTACTTCTTACTTAGCTTAATTAGAGTTCTAGTATACTTAAGAGTTTTATTTAGATTTATTTAGCTAGTCTATATAAAGGTTTTTTCATTGTTCATTAAAGATAATTATTTTTCATTAATAAAGTTTTCAACTCTGGGAGTTTGTTTCTTGTGTAAGATTTCTTTCTTGTGATTTTTAGAAGTAGTTTTCTTCTCAATTTTCTTCAAAGAGTTGTAGGAATTCATTCTTCACCCTTCAAGCTTCTAAGAATTATTTCTTACAAGGTTGACTAGAGCCATTAATTGAGTTTGTTGGGATATATATCTTAGAGGGTTCAATTGGAAATTTATCATTCTGTCCATCATCTCCATCGGTTTATCGTTTCATCCTCCACTTTACTTTAATCTATCTATTCTCTATTTAGTTATTATTTTTAATTTTTTTCCTTTATTTTTTAATTTTTCTTATTTTTTATTTTTTCAATTTATTTGGTTTCTTCCTTTCAGGTCACATCGAAATCTTTCCTTCTTCTGCTTTCTCCGCTCCAATTCTCATCACTAAACCTTCATTGCCTCTAGATATGAGAGAATTTCTTTAAACATAGTAAAGTGTACATAGAATTTCTTTAAACATAGTAAAGTGTACATACACATACATACCTTCCTCCAAACAATGAGCATAAAGACATTGCTTCATATGCAACTTGCTAGCTAGGGTTTTCGACACGCATAGCTATTGCAGCTTTGCCCATAATGCAACGGTGGTCTTCTCCTTCATCACATTCTGTATAATTTCATTCAAAAAATATAGATGTAATTGCGTTAAAGCCTTTCGATCTTTACACTTCTTCTCTTCCTCTGTCATTTTTGAAGGCATCTTATCTATCCCTAGCAAGGAATCCTCCAAATCCATTTAAGCAAGAACTGCTTGCATCTTTATCTTCCACAACGTGAATCTGGTGTTGCAATCCAATTGCGGAATATCATACTTCAAAGTCGCCACTACTGTTATTGAGACAAGCAACCTGAAAAGCTCTTGATACCAGTTTGTAGAAACTAATGTTGATAATGACAATATAGAATGATCGCAAAGCAATAAGAAAAAAAAATAAAACACACAGATTTTACGTCAAAACCCTTTCGGGAAAACCCATAGGCAGAGGAAAAGAAAATTCACTAATTTCAAATTCAAATGATACAAGAGGAGTTTATACTACATCTATTTATAGGTTGACAAACCTTATTCTAATCAATTTCAAATAGATGAAGTGTAGTAAGGTTGAAAAAAATTATTCTAATCAATGTAAAATAAAAGTATACTCCTATATGAATTTTACTTTTATTTTATTTACCACTATATTTTAATTTAATAAGGATTCGAGTTACTCAACTCTAACGCCCCATAACATATTTAAATTCATTGTGATGATAATGAAATGATTTGATGGAGACTATCTCATTTATTTTCTTTTTAAATGCATATCTTCTACTCTTATAAGGGTGATTTCAACAGTTATATTCACTCCATCCCACTTATATAAAAATTAATTTAGTTTATTCATCAATATAATTTATTTTATATTTTGGTATGATCAAAGTTTCTTTCATGTCTATTTTACGTCTATAAAGATTAACTATTTTGGAGGCTTATGGTTACCCTTTCTAATAAATATATTTTTGTATAACTACAAGTATTCTCATTCATTTTATTATTTGAAACTAATCGTTTTTTGATTATGGTGATATTCAAGTAAAGTTATGATTGTTGGAATTAGAATGAGTTGATTGGTTGAATTGAGATTTGATAGTTTAACTGGTTCAATTAGTACAAAAAAATTAGAAGAAAATTCAACTAGCACAAAACTGTTTGAATCTATTAAATTGTAAAAAAGTTAAAATCAATTGTTTTTATAATTTATAAAGAAAATATTCATGTTCATTTTATTATTTATTTGTATTTATTACTTTTGTTATTTTTCTATTTTTTGAATTTTTATGAAATTTAATATTTTTTAAAACATTGGATAAAACCTCTTAATAGCAATAACTTTAACAATGTTATCTCTACTATTTGAACACGAGTTCTTTTCTTATGATTATAGTGTGTCTTATCACTACATCACAGAGTAATTGGATGAAAGTGTTACTAGGATAGTGTTCTAGTAATTACAAGGAATTTTAAATCTCTAAAATGTGTTTGATTAATAAAGTGTAATTACATTGTAATTTCTCATTTCATTTTTTGTGGTATAAATTGTAATTATACAACTACACAACTTTAAATTCTATAAATATTAATTATTATAAAATTATTAATAATACTTGAGAAAAAAATTCTCTAAACAAGTAGCAAAACTTAAAATCAAACCGCCAAATATAATACATTAATCCAAAAAGAATTAGATTAATCTCTAATTATTAATAAACATGACATGCAATTTTCTCTAATTATTCTAACATTTCATATTTCTTGGGTTATACTCTAATATTAAACATATACTCTTTATATTGATCTTTAACCAAGTATAAACAATTAATAATAAATACTATGTAATTTAGTTATATTTAGTATGAAATAATTTATAATAAATAGTAATAATTTAATCTATTATTCAGTTTGTTAAAATATATAGGAAATTATCTCTCATCAATAAAAATTTTAGATTATTTAAACAAAATTAATAAAATTATGTATAATTGTATTTAAATAAAATAAAACATATATGCTAAATTAAAATGCAATAATTATTTTATAAAAATAACTTTTAAAACTGAAATCGCGTACGTGCATGTTTGAGAAGTCATAGGATAATTGGATTTAATTCTCACCTCCCTTGAGAATTGTAGGAGAGGATTAGGATGCTTTAATTACACTCAATTTAGCAACACCTACTAATTACAACAGTTACCCACACATGTCATAGATGTGTAAATTATAAACAATTACACTTAAATCCAATTACTAAGTGACTTTCCAAAGGCTTCCTTAATGGAAAATGTTTTCAATGAATTATTTTATTCATTTTAACATTATATTTTTTTGGTTGATTTAAATAAATATGCTGATTTTTTTAATTTAAAGATTTGTGCTAACTTTTTTTTTTATATTTATCGATATATGTTATTTTTGGACAGAGAAAGTGAAAATGCCCCTACAGGGCACATTTTCAGTTGATGTAACATGTATCCATCGCCGGAATAGGGTTCGGAGCATTACCGTAAAAACATAACTTAAAAACATTCATTTCCAGACATTTCATTAATCATAGCATAATCCATTCATACACATGCAACTCATCCCTTATTCAAGCCTTCGAAGCCTTAGAACACTTTAGAAACAATTCGGGACTAAATCGAGAACATTTAAAACATTGAGTAAAAATTTAGAAAAATTCACATTGCAAGGGTCACACGGCCGTGTGGCTAGGCCATGTGACTCATACGGCTGATATAACACCCCTTACCCATATTCAATGCCGGAATAGGGTACGAGGCATTACCGAACTTATACACAAGCACTCATGCAGAACCAAGACATAAATTTTCATCCAAATTATAACTTTTCATATACATTCATATCGTCCCTATTACGAGCCTACGAAGCTCAAAACATACGTTAGTATTGGTTCGGGACTAAACCAAGAACTTTCAAAATTTTTACAACACTTAGAAAATTTTCATGCTTTGGAGGGTCACACGCCCGTGTGGGTAAGCTGTGTGGTCACACACGCCAGTGTGGCTTGGGACACGCTTGTGTTCATAGCCCGTGTAACTCCCTGTTTATGATGTTATCAAAAAAATAGGGTCACACGGCCAAAGCCCACGCCCGTGTGCTAGGCTGTGTGGCGAATTTGATTTTCACAATTAAGGTGCAGACTTCACACGGCCTGGGCACATGCCCATGTCCTATGGTCGTGTCTCTCACACGGCCGAGACACACGACCTTGTCTCATGCCCGTGTACTTACTACTAGGCATTCTATTTCTCAAGACTAAGGTGCAGGGGACACGGCTGGATCACATGTCCATGGGGGCAAACTGTGTGTCACACACGGCCTAGACATATTCCCAGGTGTCTACCCGTGTAGGCAACTTTGAGGCTATTTTCTAGGCCAATTGCCACCCTTATTTGCATGAACACATACAAGACTCCAAAGGCACTTAACATGACATAATTAAGTACCTAAACATCATCAAACAAGTCTTGTTCATGGCAACACCATACATTGTCAAGCCAATTTATAATTTTCATACACTAAGAGTTGTAGATTTACTTCCACTTAACACATTCATGTCTTAGTTGTTATAATGCCAGTCACTCACAATTTATCCATGCTAAATAATTTTAACCACATCATGTATGATCTTGACACATGCATGCATATATGAATAAGTTTACATGCCAATAATCATGATGAGCCATATCTCATGGCCATATACAAAATAAATCATAATATTATTATAAGCCAATATATTTGGTCAAATTAAATGACACATAGCAAAATGTCCAAGTCCCCTATGCATGTCATATTCAAAATATCTAAACCAACTATATCCAAATGACTAAATTGATAGTGTGATCGATGCTCCGATGACTTCCGATTCCCGAGCTAGCTTGGCGACACTATAAGAAATGAAAATGAAGGGGGTAAGATTTAAGCTTAGTAAGTCAGCATATAAATAATAATCAACTTTGAACATACAATAACATATACATAACAGAATGTAAATTAGCACAAACTCATCAAGTTATCATAGACATATCTTTCTCATTTGCATCCTTACCAACAATGCATTTTAAACTGAGATCATTTCTCATGAGTTCTACGTACGTACCTGTACCACTTCATAACGTAATCATAACCTTTCACATCTTTGACATAATCTTTAAATCACCCGTTGAATCACTTGGAATAGTAAAGGATACTCGGGAATCATACACATAGAATCATACCAATGTCATATCCCAGATATGGTCTTACATGGGATCTCATATTCATGCCAATAGCCCAGCTATGGTCTTACACAATTCTCATATCAATGCCATGTCCCAAACATGGTCCTACTCAAAATCTCATAACGATGTCATATCCCAGATATGGTCTTACACATAAACTTATAACACTAATGTCATGACATTTGTATCTAACTATTCCTAAGGTTCAACCGAGAATTTCACTGTATCGAATCTATGCCGAACGAATCCATAGTAGAAATTGTGCACGTCATACAATAACAAAATATTAAATAAATAATATATTATTTACAAACGAACTTACCTTGGTGCAAAATATGGCTAAATAAGTCGATTTAGTTCACAACTTTGTTCTTTCCGCGGTCTAGGTCCGGACTCCGTTTTTCTTGATCTATAATAGCAAATATAGCTCATTTAATTATCAAATTTTTCAAATCAGTCAAAAAACCATACTTTGGAAAAATTATAGTTTTGCCCCTAAACTTTCACATATTTACAAATTAGTCTTTAGGCTCATAAAATGAAATGTACTCATTTTCTTTATTACCCAAGCCTAGCCGAGCCTATATCATGCTTATACCAACCCACATTTTTCATCAAATCACATTTCTACTACCCATTTTTATAACTTTTACAAATAAGCCCTTTTTAGGTGTTTCCATCAAAAATCATTTAGTAAAATATGTTTATCACACATCAAACTTTCATAATCTAACATGAAACATCAAAATACATGTATGTCACACATGGTTCAAACCCTAGGCATCAACTCTAGCTCAAATAAATGGTAGAAATGGCTAGATCAGTTGATAACAACTTCAAAAATGTAAAGAACATTAAAAACGGGGCTAGGATGCACCTACCATCAAGTTTGATAGTTGAACAAAACCCTAGCTATGGTGTCTTGAGAATTTCAGCTATGGCATGGGAAGATGAGCAAATTTTGACTTGATTTTCCCTTTTTATTCTTTTAATTACTAAATGACCAAAATGCCCTTTTTACTAAACTTTCAATTTTTACTTGTTCATGCCCATTTTTGTCCATAAAAATAGAAATTGGTCAAATTGATATTTAAGGACTTCTAATGAATAATTCATAGCTATTTCATGCTTAAAGCTTCTAGAATCACATATTTTGCAACTTTTGCAATTTAGTCCTAAAAATCAAATTGGACACTCTATCAACAAAATTTCTTAATGAACCTTTTATACAATCATGCAAACATATCATAGACCTCAACACATTCATAAAATAATTATTTTTACATTGGATTTATGGTCTCAGAACCACTATTCCAACTAGGCGAAAAATCGAGATGTTACAACTCTCCCCCCTTAGGGATTTTTGTCCTTGAAAATCTTACTAGTAAAAAGGTTTGGGTATTGTTTTCTCATGGTTTTCTCGGGTTACCATGTAGCCTCTTCAACCCCATGTCTTTGCCATAATACTTTCATGAGGGCGATACTTTTATTCCTCAATTGTTTGACTTTCCAAGCCAAAATCTTAACCGGCTATTCTCCATAAGTCTTATCTAGTCAAATCTCAACCTCTTTCGGTGAAATCACATGTAAAGGGTCTGATCGGTATCGGCGCAATATAGACACATGGAACACATCGTGAATCCTTTCCAACTCAGATGGCAAAGCCAACCGATACGCTACTGGCCCTATCCTTTTGATAATCTCATACGGTCTAATAAAACGAGGACTCAAATTGCCCTTCCGGCCAAATCTAAGAACTTTCTTCCACGGAGACACTTTCAGGAATACCTTACCACCGACCTAAAACTCAATCTCTTTCCGTTTCAAATCTGCATAGGATTTCTACCTATCCGAACCTGCTTTCAAACAATCACGATTGTCTTCACTTTTTCTTCAGTTTCTCTAACTATATCGACCCCGTGAATCTGATTCTCTCTGAGTTCAGTCCAATACAACGGTGTCCAACACTTATGACTGTACAATGCCTCATAAAGTGCCATTTTCAAACTCGAATGAAAACTATTGTTATAGGCAAATTCTACCAAAGGTAGATATTTTTCCCAACTACCCTCGAATTCAAGAACATAACACCGGAGCATATCCTCAAGAATCTGAATTACTCGCTCAGACTGACCATCAGTTTGCAGATGAAAAGCGGTACTAAAGTTGAACTTTGTACCTAAAGCTTCTTGCAACTTTTTTCTAAAACCACGAAGTGAACCTCGGATCTCTATTCGATATAATCGAGATAGGCACTCCATGCAATCTAACAATTTCACCAATGTACAAATTAGCTAACTTGTCAATTGAGAATCGGTGCGTACTGGAAAAAAATGAGCTGACTTCGTTAGCCTATCAACCACAACCCAAATGGAATATTTCTTTTTTGGTGTCAAGGGCAAACCTGTCACAAAATCCATAGTGATTCTATCTCATTTCCACTCGGGAACCATCACAGGCTGAAGTAAACCCGAAGGTACTTGGTCTTCAGCTTTTACTTGCTGACAAATCAAGCATCTTGAAACAAACTCGAAAATATCTCTTTTCATACCCAGCCACTATTACAATTTCTTTAAGTCATTATACATTTTCGTACTACTGGGGTGAATTGACAAATAAACACTGTGTATCTCATACGAAATCTTTCGAATCAACTCGGTATATTTGGGAACACAAATCCTATATCAGAATATCAAACACTCATCAGAACTAATCCTAAAATCCGATTCAATACCCGATTCACAATTAACTCTTTTAGCTTGTAATTCACTATCACATTTTTAAGCTTCACAAATCTACTGAAGAAATGTCGATCTAGCTCTCAACTTAGCTAGAATTGAACTACCATCGGTTAAAGTCAACTGGGTGTTCATAGCCCTCAAAGCAAACAACGACTTTCTACTTAAAACATCGGCGACCACATTCGCCTTTCCCGGATGGTAGTCAATCACTAACTTGTAATCTTTTAACAACTCCAACCATCTCCTTTGCCGTAAATTCAAGTCCTCTTGAGTCATTAAGTACTTTAAACTTTTATGATCGGTATAAACATGACATTTCTCACCAGACAAATGATGTCTCCAAATCTTCAACGCGAACACAATGGCGGCTAGTTCCAAATCATGTGTCGGATATTTTTTCTTATGCGGTTTCAATTGCCTCGAAGTATAAGCTATCACTTTGCCTTCTTGCATAAGCGCATAACCCAATCCATTCAAGGAAGCATCACTATAGATCACAAATTCTTTCCCTGGCTCAGGTTGTACTGTGACATCCCAAAATTGACCCTAGTCGGGAAGTGGTTTCGGGACCGCTAAACTGAATCACCGAAACGTAATATTTATTGTCTAGAATATGGGAAAATGCATGTGTGAATTTTGAATTCTTTGATTTAGTTAATTTGATTGTGAATTGAAAGAAAAAGGACTCATGTGAAAGGATTTAAAAATATGTAGCTAATTTTAAGAGGTTAATAAAGGAATGAAGTAAAATAAATGGAGTTGCATGTCAAATACTCCATTTATTTTGGATGAATGGCCACCATGTCTAGATTATGGGCAAGGGACATGTTTCCAACATGTTTAGTTAGTGCATTATGTAGAAAGAATTAAGAAATGAAAAAAAAAAAAAAAAATGAGCATGGATGCCCCCATGGTGCAGTAGCTAGAGAGAAGAAAGAAAAAAAAAAAGTTGTTATTCATCCTTTCTTTGAGCAAAGACTAGGAAGAAAATACAAAGAGAAAAGAAAAGCTTCACCATTTGGTTCTTCTTGGCCGGTTTGAAAGAGAAAAGTTGAAGACATTCGGCCATATTTGCATCTAAGTTAAGGTAAGTTTGATGTTGTGCCATGAGATTCAAGCATGTTTTAGTAGTTAGCTTAAGTTCTAAACTAGCCCATGGTTCAAATCTTCACTATATCATGGAGATAAGGTTCGGCTAAGGTGGATTTGTGGATGTTATTTGCATGCTAAAAGTAAAGCTTGTAATGATGCATGGTATAGTGTTGTATGGCATTCGGCCATGGTAGGAAATAAAAGGAAACTATGTTCGTTGTTCATGTCATTTGAATGAGAAGTGCTAGTAAGGTGAAGTACAAATGTTAGTGTTGATTTACTAGTGTATATGTGCATATTAGCCTAGTTGTGAACTTGAAACAAATTGGTGTTTAGTCGATACAAGCGACCTTACTTGTAGAATGTATCAAGTGTGGAAATCGGCCTTAACATGAATGTGTATGTTCGACCATGAGTAAGCATGTTGAAGGCTTTGTGTGTTGAGTCGATTCATGAATTCGTACTTATGTGACTTTAATGTCTAGTGAATATATGTGGGCTAAGTGCCTTGAGTTCCTCTTTTCGATACTCAAATGATTGAATCAAATTATTTGTTAAATTAAGCTCAAGAGCAAAGGGGGACTAAATCCGATAAAGGGAAGGAAAAAGTAGTCGAATAGCCATCGAAATCGTTCGACAACATCCGAGGTAAGTTTTGAGTATCGAAACTTAGATTTTGATTCGATTGAGCAGTAATAAGCAATCGAAATTGTGCCTTGTATGTGGCCATTGAGCCGAAATGATATTCTTGATTAAGTAAATTTTGCATAAAAGTTTGTTATGAAATTGAAACAAAGATGTGTATGAATGTGCGAATGTGATATCGGGCTAAGCAGAAGGCAATTGTGCGAGTTGTGATATCGGGCTAAGCCCAAGGCAATGGTGCAAGCTATGATATCCGGGCTAAGCCGAAGGCAATGTATGAGTTGTGATATCCGGGTTAAGTCCGAAGGCATTTGTGCGGGTTACCATAACCGGGCTATGTCCCAAAGCGTTTGAGCAGTAGCTATATCCGGTTAAACTCAGAAGGTATGTGATTTGAAAATTATAAACTTGCTGTAAAATTTTCAGTTAATGCACTTGTGAAGTTCCCAACAACAAGGTATGTTTTGTGTGTGCTTTGCACACTATAAGTAAGTCTTGTATGAATATTCGCTCCAATGATAAATGAGCTATCGGCATTAACTAAGCCGTTATTTGTGTATGAACATGAGAGTTGGGATTGTGAAGTAAGCATGTCTTTGAGAAATTGTGCATATGAATTATTGTTTAGCTACTTGAATGCTATACTTTGGTTGTGTGTATATTATGGCTCGAAACTTACTAAGCATAAATTGCTTACTCCGTTTCTTTGTTTCTCTATTTATAGATTTTGCTCGTTAGCGATCAGATTCGGGATCATAGAAGTTGAAGTCAACCACACTATCAAAGCCCTTTTTGGTACTCCTTTAGTTGAGTTTTGGATATGGCATGTATAGGACTACCCTCGGTTGTTTTTAAGTACTTTGTGATGTATATGTGTGCAGCCATGCGAAAATGGTTCGTAAAAGTGGAGTATGGAATTTGACCATATGTGGTTTGTAATTATATTTGGTTTCATGATGTGATTATGGTTTGGAATGAGAGATATTAAAGTTCTCGTGAGACAGGACCAGAACGGTTTCTAGGTCCCCTGTCGCAACTTTGAAAATTTACCATAAATTATCCAGAATGAATTAGAAGTCATGCCTTATATGTGCAGATTCCTTTTTGAGTCTAGTTTCATTAGAAATAAACGAAATTAGTATTGAAACCCTGTACAGAGAGATAATCAAGTTGTAACGCGTGAATGTCAGTGTAGTCGACCCCTGTAACATGGGTGACTTTAACTAATAAACTGTACCAATTGGCCTGACCAAAAATTCTAGAATTAAATCCAGGGATGGATATATGAGTCTAAATTCAGGAAAAATTTACGGAATCAGTTTCCGAGTTCTGTAACTCGAGATATGCTTTTTAAAGGCAACATGGACGCAGTTTTCCAGCTTGCACAGGAATGTCAAGTTGGTCGGTGCTATAAGTGGTTTTGGCTTGTTAACCCCTCGTGTCCAACACGCAGCAGCGGTCTCGGGTTCGGTGTTACAATTTTATTGGTATCGAGCTATGGTTTAGTCGATTCTAGGACTACCGTGATATGTTTGGGGTCTAGCTATACATGCCATATAGTGATAAATTGATAGTGTGGTGATTTCGACAATCAATTTGTGTTTGTTTATAGCAATGGATCCGATCCCAACCGAGCAATAGCTGATGATGTAGAGAGTGTGGCGCTGCTCAGCGCAAGGGACGGCCGGCGGACTCTCAACCTATGGCCACAATCCGAATGATGAGGCTAGGCAAGCCTTTTATAGTGTGATGAATGATTGGTTCAACCAATACATTCGAACTAACACGGCTGTTCCACAACCTCCATTCCCGACTAATGCAACCCCCGCACCTACAATACCTCCGGTAAATGACCAAATAAGGTCAAGTAAGCCCCCAGTCGACAGGATTCGAAAACATGGGGCCACTGAATTTAAAGCTACGGATGATGACGATGCCGAGCAAGCTGAATTTTGGATGGACAACACTATCCGGGTGCTCGATGAGCTATTTTGCGCACCCGATGAATGCTTAAAGTGTACTATCTCCTTGCTACGCGATTCCGCCTACTATTGGTGGAGTACTCTGACTTCTGTTGTGCCTAGAGAGCAAGTAACTTGGGAGTTCTTTCTAACCGAGTTCCGAAAGAAGTATATCAGTCAAAGATTTATGGATCAAAAACGGAAGGAATTTCTTGAACTTAAACAAGGTTCCATGTCGGTTCTGAGACTCTGACGAAAATTTGTGAGGCTTAGCCGATGCAGCGTCGCGAATGCATTTCTTGAAGTCGTGATGTAAACGCTCAAGATGGACTGAACGATGATATAAAGTTGTATGTTGGCATTTTGGAAATTCGAGTTTGTGGCTCTTGTCGAGCGGCGTGCAAAGCCGAGGAGCTCGATATGGAGAAAAGAAAAGTGAAGTGGGAGCAAGGGAGTTTCAGTAAGAGGTCTTGGGAAGCCCTTCCCACAGTCATCAAAGAAATTTAGAGATGGCTTAGGCGGTCTAGAGACATTTGGGCTTTTCTAGACGAGACCGCGATCGACCCCTATGGGCACGCGAGTCACTTCGATCGCTAGAGGTGGAAATGATCGTCGAGAGAGCGAGTGCCGTGTTATGGCAAATGGCATTCGAAGTTGTAGATTCCGTGACCGCTCCTGCTATAAGTGTGGATCGGCCGACCACTTTATCAAGGATTGCCCAAGGTTGCTTGAACAAAATATAAGTCAAAGTGGAAACCCGGGTGCTACCACTGCTCGAGGTAGGCCATCTAGAAATGAGGGCAATGCTAGTGGCGGTCAGAGAGGGTCGAGAGATGCTACAACAAGACCCGAGGCTCATGCTCCTGCTAGGACTTATACCATACGCGCACGCAAGGATGCTGCCTCACCAGATGTTATTACCGGTACTTTCACTCTTTTCGATACTAATGTGATTGCTTTGATTGACCACGGTTCTACTCATTCTTATATATGCGAAACCTTAGCATCCAAGAAGACTTTGCCTATTGAGTCTCTTGAGTTTGTAATTGGTGTCAAACCCTTGGGTCATTACGTGCTTGTCAACAAAGTGTGTAAGAAAAGTCCCCTAGTATTTCGAGGTTCTTGTTTTCCGCGGACTTGATGCTTTTGCCATTCGACGAATTCGACGTTATTCTTGGTTTGGATTGGTTGACCATGCACAATGCGGTTGTAAATTGCAAAAGCAAGACTATTGATCCGAGGTGTACGAATAACGAGATAATTCGAGGTTGAGTCTACGGACTTAAAAGGGTTGCCACCGTAATATCGGCAATGTTGGCGGAAATACTTAAGAAAGGGTGCGAAGCATACCTTGCGTATGTACTAGATGACAAGGAGTTAGAAAGGAAACCGAATCGTGCGATGGTTTGTGAATACCGGATGTTTTCCACGAAGAATTGCGGGTTTACCACTGTTCGGAAATAGAGTTTGGCATCGAATTGGTACTGGTACCACTCAATTTTAATAGCTCCGTATCGTATGGCACCAACGAATTAAAGGAGTTGAAAGCTCGATTGCAAGAATTGGTGGATAGAGGTTTTGCTCGTCCAGTTTTTCACCTTGGGTGCGCCGGTGTTGTTTGTGAAAAGAAGGATGGAACCATGAGGTTGCATCGACTATCGTCGACTTAATAAAGTGACGATAAAGAACAAATATCCGTTACAGCGTATCGATGATTTGTTCGATCAAGCGAAGAACCTCGGTGTTCTCGAAAATAGATTTGAGATCGGGCTATTATCGATTCTTGGTCGAGATTCGGATGTACCCAAGACTGCCTTCAAAACGAGATATGGTCACTACGAGTTCCTAGTGATGCCGTTTGGGCTTACTAATGCCTCTGCGGTATTTATGGATTTGATGAATTGGATCTTCAGACCATATTTGGATCGGTTCGTAGTTGTCTTCATTGATGACATTTTGGTCTATTCGAAAAATGAGACCGAACACGCTGAACACCTGAGGATAGTGTTGCGAATTTTACGGGATAAGCAGTTATATGCTAAGTTCAGCAAGTGTGAGTTCGGGTTAAGAGAGGTTAGCTTCTTGGGTCATGTGGTATCTACATCGGGTATTCGAGTCGACCGAACAAAATTTCAGCCATACTTAATTGGAAGCCTCAGAAATATTCTGAGGTTCGAGCTTTTGGGGCTTCTTAGGTTATTACCGACGATTTGTAAAAGGTTTCTCAACGATAGCCACGCCAATGACAAAGCTACTCCAAAAGGATGTTAAGTTGAATGGACGGAGAAATGTCGAAAAAGTTTCGATCAATGAAAACTTATTTGATGAAGCCCCAATTCTAGTGCAACCCGAATCGGCAAAGAGTTTTTCATCTATAGTGGCGCCTCCCTACTTGGGTTAGGGTTGCGTATTGATGCAAGAAGGTCGAGTTGTGGCCTATCGTCGAGGCAATTAAAGCCACATGAGAAAAATTATCCGACCCATGGTCTCGAATTGGCTACCATCGTATTCGCCTTAAAGATATGGCGACATTACTTATTTGGTGAGAAGTGCCATGTGTATTCGGATCACAAAAGTCTCAAATATTTGATGACCCAAAGAGACTTAAATCTGCGACAAAGATGTTGGCTCGAGTTGTTAAAAGATTATGAGCTCGTCATTGATTATCACCCGGGAAAGGCTAATATGGTTGCAGATGCCTTAAGCCGAAATCACTTTTTGCTTTACTGACGATGAATGTACACTTGTCTATCTTACCCGACAATGTGCTAGTAGCCGAATTAAAGGCCAAACCATTGTTGGCTCATCAAATTCGGAAGCTCGAAAAGTTGATGAGGAGTTGCTTGCAAAACGAGTGAGTGTGTTACGAACAAGGAATCGGAGTTTCAAATTGATGATGACGATTGTTTGAGGTTCGAAGTCGTCTGGGTTCCAAAGAATTGAACTTATTTCGATAATTACGAGCGAAGCCCATTGTAGCCGAATGGCAATCCACCACAGAGTACGAAGATGTACAACGATTTGAAACGTCGGTTTTGGTGGCATGGTATGAAACGAGACATCTCCGACTTTGTTTGAGATGTTTAATATGTCAACAAGTGAAAGCGAAACATCAAGTGCCTTGAGATTACTTGACCGATCACGATACCCGAGTGGAAATGGGATCGAGTCACAATGGACTTTGTATCCGGACTACCATTGTCAGCAAGTAGGAAGGATGCGATTTGGGTCGTGGTAGATAGATTGACTAAGTCGGCTCACTTTGTCCCCGTACGTCGGATTTTTCAATGGACAAACTAGTCGAATTATGCGTTTCTCGATTGTGAGATTACACGGGTGCCTATTTCCATCGTGTCGGATAGAGATCCGAGATTTACCTCGCAATTTTGGAAGAAGTTGCAAAAGCTTTGGGTACCAAGTTGCATTTCAGACCGCCTTTCACCCCCAAACCGATGGTCAATCCGGCGGATAATTCGGATACTTGGGGATATGTTAAGATGTTGCATCCTCGAGTTCGATGGTTCATGGGAGCGGTATTTGCCTTTGATTGAATTAAACTTACAACAATAGTTTTCAATCAAGTATTAAGATGGCACCCTACGAGGCTTTATGCGATTAAGTAAATGCCGTGCGCCATTGTTTTGGACCGAGCTCGATGAAAGCAAAATTTTCGGTGGATTTGATTAGAGATCTTTGAGCGAGAAAGTGAAAGTAATCCGTGAAAGTCGAAGATATTCTCCGGTCGTCGAAAGTCGTGACGCGGTCCGAAAGGAAAAGACATTGAATATCAGGTTGGAGACAAGGTATTTCTCAAAGTCTAACCCTGGAAGAAGGTGCTTAGATTTGGCCGTAAGGGCAAATTGAGTCTGAGGTTCATCGGTCCGTATGAAGTATCTCGAACGAGTTGGGCGATGGCGTCTGATTAATTTTACCCCGAGCTCGAAAAGATTCACAACATTTTCCATGTTTGATGCTTGACGATATAGGTCGACCGACACGTAATTACTCCATCCGAGGTCGAAGTTCACCTAATTTGAGTTATGAAGAAGAGCCGGTTCGCATTCTGATGCGTGAAGTAAAAGAGCTACGAAACAAGAAAATCCCATTGTGAAGGTGTTGTGGCATAAACACAGAATTAAAGAAGCCACTTGGGAACTTGAGGACTCTATGAAAGAGCGATACCCGAGCCTATTTACCGGTAAGATTTTTGGGGACGAAAATTTCTTAAGTGGGGGAGAGTTGTGACATCCCAAAATTGACCCTAGTCGGGAAGTGGTTTCGGGACCGCTAAACCGAGTCACCGACATGTTCGAACGTAATATTTATTGTCTAGAATATGGGAAAATGCATGTGTGAATTTTGAATTCTTTGATTTAGTTAATTTGATCGTGAATTGAAAGAAAAAGGACTCATGTGAAAGGATTTAAAAATATGTAGCTAATTTTAAGAGGTTAATAAAGGAATGAAGTAAAATAAATGGAGTTGCATGTCAAATACTCCATTTATTTTGGATGAGTGGCCGGCCATGTCTAGATTATGGGCAAGGGGACATGTTTCCAACATGTTTAGTTAGTGCATTATGTAGAAAGAATTAAGAAATGAAAAAAAAGAAAAAAATGAGCATGGATGCCCCCCCATGGTGCCGTAGCTAGAGAGAAAGAAAGAAAAAAAAAAGTTGTTATTCATCCTTTCTTTGAGCAAAGACTAGGAAGAAAATACAAAGAGAAAAGAAAAGCTTCACCCTTTGGTTCTTCTTGGCCGGTTTGAAAAGAGAAAAGTTGAAGACATTCGGCCATATTTGCATCTAAGTTAAGGTAAGTTTGATGTTGTGCCATGAGATTCAAGCATGTTTTAGTAGTTAGCTTAAGTTCTAAACTAGCCCATGGTTCAAATCTTCACTATATCATGGAGATAAGGTTCGGCTAAGGTGGATTTGTGGATGTTATTTGCATGCTAAAAGTAAAGCTTGTAATGATGCATGGTATAGTGTTGTATGGCATTCGGCCATGGTAGGAAATAAAAGGAAACTATGTTCGTTGTTCATGTCATTTGAATGAGAAGTGCTAGTAAGGTGAAGTACAAATGTTAGTGTTGATTTACTAGTGTATATGTGCATATTAGCCTAGTTGTGAACTTGAAACAAATTGGTGTTTAGTCGATACAAGCGACCTTACTTGTAGAATGTATCAAGTGTGGAAATCGGCCTTAACATGAATGTGTATGTTCGGCCATGAGTAAGCATGTTGAAGGCTTTGTGTGTTGAGTCGATTCATGAATTCCGTACTTATGTGACTTTAATGTCTAGTGAATATATGTGGGCTAAGTGCCTTGAGTTCCTCTTTTCGATACTCAAATGATTGAATCAAATTATTTGTTAAATTAAGCTCAAGAGCAAAGGGGGACTAAATCCGATAAAGGGAAGGAAAAAGTAGTCGAATAGCCATCGAAATCGTTCGACAACATCCGAGGTAAGTTTTCGAGTATCGAAACTTAGATTTTGATTCGATTGAACGAAGTAATAAGCAATCGAAATTGTGCCCTTGTATGTGGCCATTGAGCCGAAATGATATTCTTGATTAAGTAAATTTTGCATAAAAGTTTGTTATGAAATTGAAACAAAGATGTGTATGAATGTGCGAATTGTGATATCCGGGCTAAGCCAAGGCAATTGTGCGAGTTGTGATATCGGGCTAAGCCCAAGGCAATGGTGCAAGCTATGATATCGGGCTAAGCCCAAGGCAATTGTGTGAGTTGTGATATCCGGGTTAAGTCCCAAGGCATTTGTGCGGGTTACCATAACAGGGCTATGTCCAAAGGCGTTTGAGCGAGTAGCTATATCCGGTTAAACTCGAAGGTATGTGATTTGAAAATTATAAGCTTGCTGTAAAATTTTCAGTTAATGCACTTGTGAAGTTCCCAACAACAAGGTATGTTTTGTGTGTGCTTTGCACACTATAAGTAAGTGCGTATGAATATTCGCTCCAATGATAAATGAGCTATCGGCATTAACTAAGCCGTTATTTGTGTATGAACATGAGAGTTGGGATTGTGAAGTAAGCATGTCTTTGAGAAATTGTGCATATGAATTATTGTTTAGCTACTTGACTGCTATGCTTTGGTTGTGTGTATATTATGGCTGGAAACTTACTAAGCATAAATTGCTTACTCCGTTTCTTTGTTTCTCTGTTTATAGATTTTGCTCGTTAGCGATCGGATTTGGGATCATAGAAGTTGAAGTCAACCACACTATCAAAGCCCTTTTTGGTACTCCTTTAGTTGAGTTTTGGATATGGCATGTATAGGACTACCATCGGTTGTTTTTAAGTACTTTGTGATGTATATGTATGCAGCCATGCGAAAATGGTTCGTAAAAGTGGAGTATGGAATTTGACCATATGTGGTTTGTAATTATATTTGGTTTCATGATGTGATTATGGTTTGGAATGAGAGATATTAAAGTTCTCGTGAGACAGGACCAGAACGGTTTCTGGGTCCCCTGTCGCGACTTTGAAAATTTACCATAAATTATCCAGAATGAATTAGAAGTCATGCCTTATATGTACAGATTCCTTTTTGAGTCTAGTTTCATTAGAAACAAACGAAATCAGTATTGAAACCCTGTACAAAGAGATAATCAAGTTGTAATGCGCGAAGGTCAGTGTAGTTGACCCCTGTAACATGGGTGACTTTAACTAATAAACTGTACCAATTGGCCTGACCAAAAATTCTAGAAATAAATCCAGGGATGGATATATGAGTCTAAATTCAGGGAAAATTTACGGAATTAGTTTCCGAGTTCTGTAACTCGAGATATGCTTTTTAAGGAAACAGTGACGCAGTTTTCCAACTTGCCTGGGAATGTCAAGTTGGTCGGTGCTATAAGTGGTTTTGGCTTGTTAACCCCTCGTGTCCGACACCGGCAACGGTCTCTGGTTCGGCGTGTTACATGTACTAAAACTGGTGCTTCAATTAGCAATGCCTTCAACTTCTCAAAACTCTGTTGACACCTTTCTGACCATTCGAACTTGACATCTTTCTGTAGCAACTTTGTAATCAGAGTAGCAATCATTGAGAATCCTTTAACAAACTGTCGGTAGTAGCCGACTAAGCCCAAGAAGCTTCTAACCTCAGATACATTCCTCGGCGGTTTCCATTCAACAATAGCAGAGATCTTACTCGGGTCAACTCAAATACCATCACCAGAAATAATGTGCCCCAAAAATCTGAATTCTCGAAGCCAAAACTCACTTTTACTAAACTTAGCATACAACTATTTATCTCTCAAAAATTTTCAAACAGTTCTCAAATGCTCAACATGCTCGGACTCATTTCGAGAATAAATCAAAATATCATCGATAAAGACAACCATAAACTTATCTAAGTATGGTCTAAAAATCCAATTCATTAAGTCCATAAACACAGCAGGAGCATTCGTTAAACCAAAAGGCATAACCAAAAATTCATAGTGACCATGCCTCGTTTGAAATGCAGTTTTCAACGCATCCAAGTCTTTAACTCTCAACTGATAGTAACCGGACCTCAAGTCTATCTTTGAAAACCACATGGGCCCTTTTAATTGGTCAAACGAACCATCTATTCTCGGTAAAGTATACTTATTCTTTATGGTCACTTTATTGAGTTGTCAGTAATCAATACAAAGTCTCATAGAGTCGTCTTTCTTTTTCACAAATATTACTGGTGCACCCCACAGAGAAAAGCTAGGTCTCACAAAACCTTTATCCGTCAACTCTTGAACCTGAGCTTTCAAGTCTTTTAATTCTATTGGAGCCATTTTTTACGGAGCAATCGAAATAGGTGCAGTGCCAGAGACTAACTCAATACCAAATTCAACTTCTTTAAATGGAGGCAATCTGAGCAACTCTTCCGAAAACACATCCAAAAATTCACACACTACCAGCACTGATTCAATTTTCAATTCAAACTCTTTTGTATTCAACATGAAACCAAGATAAGCTTCATACCCTTTTCTCATGTACCTCTGAGCTGACATCGAAGAGATCACCTTAGGCAATTCACTCGATTCATCTGATTCAACCCGGAGAATCTCACCATCTAAACATTTCAATTCAATAATTCTTCTTCCACAATCAACTATCACATCATGAGTGGTTAACCATCCATACTAAGAATCATGTCAAATTCATCATATGGAAAAAGCTTAAGATTAGCCGAAAAATAGTGACTTCAAATTATCAAAGGACAATTCTTGCAAACTTTATCTACTAATACATACTTGCCTAAGGGGTTTGACACTTTTATTACAAATTTCGTAGACTCAACGGGCATATTCATACTAGATGCCAATTTCATACAAACATAGGAATGGGTTGATCCCAGATCAATCAAAGCAACAACATGAGTATCATAGAGAAAAAAAGTACCCATAATCACATCAGGAGATGAAGCCTCTTCACGAGCGCGAATGGCATAAGTCCTCGCAGGTGCTCTACCATCGGATCTCACAGCTAGATCTATAAGTGCTCTCTCACTACACGCTCCATTTCCCTGTTTCCTCTGTGGCCTCACTCTAGAAGTAGTATTACCCGATCTTGCACTCTAAAATTTCTCTTTTTTCCACCATCTCGGGGCAATCTCTAATGAAGTGATCTTGGGAACCACACTTGAAACAAGTTCAATCATTCACCCGACACTCACCAGGGTGACATCTACCACAATGTGGACATTCAGGTCTACTAGGTCGAGCATTACCCACACAAGCTATCGAAGTAGTGTGACAGCCCTAATTTGACCCTAGTCGGGAAGTGGTTTTGGGACCACAAAATCGAGTCATAAAAATAATTAATTGTTATATTCTATGCTTATTATATGTGTACATGCATATGTGAAAGTTTCATTCTCTAATTTTCTCATTTGTATGTGAAATTATTAAATAGGACTTATGTGAAATAATTGTGGAAGGTGATAGGTAATTTTAAAAAGGGGTCTATTAATGCATGTCACAAAAAGTTTGGACTTGCATGTCAAATATCCAATTTTTGATTATGGTGACCGGCCATAATGATTGTTGATGGGCAATATATATGTTTAATTAAATATTATAATAAGAATTTGCATTATTTTGAAATAAAATAATAATTAGTAAAATAAGGTAAAGAAAACAAAATTTAAAGAATGCTCATCTTTCTTCTTCATTGCCGAAATTAAGAAAGAAAAGATTGAAAAAGAAACCAAGGCATTCGGCCATGGCTATTTCAATTGAAAGGTATGCATTATAATTTTATTCTAATTGATATTGAGATTAAGTTGATAAGTGTATAGTCTAGTTAACCCATAGTTTAGATTCATGAATTCTTGAATAAATAAAACCATTCGGCAAGTAGATAAATTTGTGATAATTTGATGAGTTTTTTTTTTTTGGGAAGATGTTTTTATATGTTAATATAGCTTAATTGAATAAGTTGAATTCATTATTGGGAGGTAAGAATGGAAGTTGCCGTATGTATGTGTATATATGCACTTTGGAAAGGAGATTTTTGTGTTATTTGAGTTCTTTATATATATATATATATATATATATGTGTGTGTGTGTGTGTGTGTGTGTGTGTGTGTGTGTGTGTGTATGAGTATTCGGTCATGTTATAGATTCATGTTGAAAAATGTTTAATGCTTTATATGTTATATAATTGTACTTGTGAATGAACTTGAGAATATCTAAATTATTGTTTGGAGGTGCCGAATGTGGTTTTGGATGTGTTTTAAAGAATAAAAATTTAGGTGACTAGAGTTTAATGACATTCGACCAAAGGTCTTGTGTGCTAGCAAATTCGGTATAAATGTTCAAGTAATATGCATTTTATATTTGATGTCTTGAACAAATGTTGTTTTGATGTGTTGAATTGAGTAAATTAGATGTTGGAACACTTAAGGATTCGGCATTGTTCACGATTTTTTTTTAATGTGATTTTGAATGATATGAGTAATGTTATGCATAGGTTTCGGCTTTGATAGTGTTTATATAAGTATAATTAGTTCATTTTGATAATATGGTATGAAGTGATAAGTTGAGTGAGAAATGATTTCTCAAATGTCTAAAATGATATTCGGCTTAGGCTTATAAGCATGACTAGTCGGTGTTGAATGTTTTAAAATGATGAAATAGAGATTATGCTTAAGTGAAATTATAGATATGTGATGATAGATTGGTGATATGCATGTTTAAATAACATGCATGCAAAGAATGTGTGAAAGAATGAATTGGAAATAAATTTGCTTGGGACAGCAACAGTAACGTGATTTTGGAAAATCACCATAAATTGTGGGAGTTGAGTTAGAAGCTGAATAAATTATGTAATTAAAGCTTAATTAGTCTATTTTCTTATAAAAGAAACTATGAAAGCAAAAGAATTTCCGATAATGAGATATTTGAAGTGATGTAGGACAAGGTCAAAATCACTTCTAGATCCCCTGTTCTGTTTTTATAAAATCATGATAAATTGTAAAAAAATGGTTATATGATGGAGTTTATATGTTTAGACTCCTTAATGAGTCTACTTTCAAATGAAATAAATGAGGACATATTTTGAATTCTGTACAATAGGAAATTTGATTCGTAGTGAAGAGTGGTCAGATTAGTCAAACAGTGAAATAGGGGAAACTTTAAGAAAAATAAGGTATTGATTGGCTGAGCTAAAAATTCTGAAAATTCTATGGATAAAATATATATGAGTCTATTTTCAGGGAAATTTTAAGGCAATTGATTTGGAGTTTCGTAGCTCCAATTATAAATAATTTAGTGACTATTGCTCAGGAAGACAGCTTATTGTGAATTTGTGATTATCTGGTAAATATTGATAAAAATTTGTTAACGAGTTGCTTAATGTTTTCTTATAAACTTACTATGATCTATATGTGTGAAATTCGTATATATATATTATATTCTGAAAGTAATGCTTGAATAGTCGAACAATGACTAGTTTAAAATTATTGAATTTAAGCTCAAGAGCATAGAGAACCAAGGTTGGACAAGGGAAAGAGAAAGTAGTTGAATAGCCGATCCGAGGTCGTTCAAAATATTCGAGGTAAGTTTTGAGTAGTCACCTTTAGTATATAATTGATGATGCCTTGATATGTGTATATTAGATGAATTGTGACCTTTCGGTTCTACTTGAATTAAGTTGTGTGATAAATAATTTATGTATATGACTTATAGTCGAATGGTCACTATGTGTTAAGCTTGAATGGTGAAATGGATATGTGATATTTATGTATGACTTTGAATCGAAATGTAAATGATGGTATTCATATGGAGCTTATATCCGAACGTAGCAAATGACTACTAATGTGATATGTTGAATAAGTTGTGTTAATATATGATTAAATATGCATGATATTTGATGTGTATCCGACTTAGGGTCCGCAGCTATGTCTTGGAATTATATCCGGACTTAGGGTCCGAGCTATGTCTTGAAATTATATCAGGACTTAGGGTCCGAGCTATGTCTTGGAATTATATCCGGACTTAAGGTCCGCAGGCTACGTGCTGGAAATATGTCCGGGCTAAAGTCCCACAGGCTTCGAGCTGGTATTATACCGGGTTTAAATTCCCGCAGGCTTGTGTTGGTAATTGGTTTCAAGTCCTAAGACCTGACAGGCTTAATGCCAGTAAGTAAGATTTCGATATTGAATGTTCGCAGTAAACCATCGTCGAGTAAGTACTATACATTTAATATGTTCAGGTACGTATTACTTGCTCATCGATGAACTAATTTCGAAGTGAATCATTAGCATCAAAGAAGAATATATATAAATATGATTGATGGTTATATTTGCGAATATGAGGATGATTTAATCGATCATGGTATATTTGTATATGAATTATATGTTAAAATTCTTTATGTACTCATGTACATTTAGTCAATGATTTTGTAAATTATTAGTATCAAAGAATGATACTTAAGTGCGAATGATTATTATATCTACGAGTAAAACAATGAGCTATTCAATCAAATGTTGTTATTATATGAGATTATTTGATTTAAATGCATCACATGAACTTTTAGTAAAAGAAAAATATGTGCTGAGAATCTATGTTTATGTTTATGTGTATTCGGCCATGAAGCAATTTGAATTGAGAATAAGTTTGTTTAAATGAATGTTTTGATTTTCGATAAGTTTTAATTATTTGTGATGCTTAAAACTTACTAAGCTTTGAAAGCTTACTTCCTTTGTTACGTTCTCTATTTTATAGATTGTTAATTCCAGTTACCTGTTCGGAAAGGGAATCGTCAGCTACTCGTCACACTATCTATCATTTTGGGGTACTACTATATTTTGGAGCTAGTATGGCATGTAGGGAATAGACTTAAGCGAATGATATTTTGAGATGTACTTATATATAAGCCATGTGAATATGGCTACCTTTGAATGTCGATACAAGTTTGAATTTCGATCTTTAACTGAGTTTGGCGATGTATATTTTTATTTTATTTTTATTGTGTATGTTTTTAAAATATTAAATTTTGGATCAGTAACTCCTCATAACCCACCCCGGCGACGGACACGGGTTATAGGGGTGTTACAATTTTTTTGGTATCAGAGCTACGGTTTAGTCGATTTCAGGACTAACGTAGCGTGTGTGAGTCTAACTATACATGCCATAAAGTGTTAAAATGATAGTGTGGTGATTTCTGACAATTAAAACGTGTTTTTCGTATAGTAATGGATTCTGATCCCGATCGAGCAGTAGCTGATGATGTTGAGAGCGTAGTGCCTGCTCCCGCGATAGGGACAGCACCGATAGGCTCTCAACCGAATGCTAGCAATCAAAATGATGAGGCTAAACAAGCCTTCTATGCTATGATGAACGATTGGTTTACCCAATATATTCGAACTAATCCTGCTGTTTCACAACCCCCACCCCCGACTAATACAACTCCTACACCTGTGGTAACTCCTATTGTTGACCCGTTGAGGTTGAGCAAACCCCCGGTTGATAGAATTCGAAAGCACGGGGCTACTGAGTTCAAAGCTACTGACAATGATGATACCGAGCAGGCTGAGTTTTGGCTCGATAATACCATTTGTGTGTTTGATAAATTATCGTGCACACCCGATGAGTGCTTAAAATATACTATATCACTATTACGTGATTCTGCCTACTATTGGTGGAATACTTTAGTTTCAGTGGTGCCGAGAAATCAGGTTACTTGGGATTTCTTTCAAACCGAATTTTGTAAGAAATATATCAGTCAAAGACTCATCGATCAGAAACGAAAGGAATTTCTTGAGCTCAAATAGGGTTCTATGACAGTTGCCGATTATGAGCGACAGTTTGTCAAACTTAGTAGATATGCTCGGGAATGTGTTTCATCTGAGGCTATTATGTGTAAATGCTTTGAGGACGGGCTAAATGAAGATATTAAAATGTTTTTTGGCATTCTTGAAATCAGAGAGTTCGTAGTACTTGTCGAGCGAGCTTGCAAAGCCGAGGAGCTTTGTAAGGAAAAAAGGAAAGCTGATGTTGGAGCTGGAGAGTTTCGTAAAAGATCTTCGGGAAAGCCTTTTCAGCAATTATCGAAGAAATTTTGAGATGATTCGGGCCAATCTAAGAACACTTCGGGCTTTTTCAGATGAGACCGTGATCGACCTCCTACGAGTACGCGAGCCACATCAGTTGCCAGTGTTGGAAATGATCATCGGGATAGGACCAAATGCAAGTTTTGTGGAAAATGGCATTCGGGGAGTTGTAGATTTCATGATCACTCCTGTTATAGATGCGGATCATCCGACCACTTCATCAAAGACTGCCCGAGGTTGTCAGAACGAAATGTGAATCAGAGTGGAAAACTGAGTACTGCTATAGCTCGAGGTAGACCACCTAGGAATATGGGAAATGCTAGTGGCAGTCAGAGAGGGTCTAGAGATGCTACGACCAGATCCGAGGATCATACTCCTGCTAGAGCTTATGCTATACGCGCATGCGAGGATACTTCTTCGTCTGATGTTGTTACTGGTACTTTCACTCTCTTTAATACTGATGTTATTGCATTGATTGACCCTGGTTCTACTCATTCATATGTATGTGAGATTTTAGCATCCAGTAAGACTTTACTTCTTGAGTCTATTGAGTTCGTGATTCGAGTGTCGAATCCCTTGGGTCGATATGTGCTAGTTGACAAAGTGTCCAAGAAATGTCCCCTGATAATCCGAGGTTCCTATTTTCCGGTCGATTTGATGCTTTTACCGTTTGATGAATTTGATGTTATTCTCAGTATAGATTGGTTGACTGTACATGATGCAGTTGTGAATTACAAACGAAAAACTATTGATTTGAGATGTGCAAATGATGAGATAATCCGAGTTGAGTCTACTGATTTGAACGGATTGCCAGCAATAATATCCTCGATGTTGGCTCGAAAATATGCGAGAAAGGGATACAACGGTATTGTTTGTAAAAAAAAAGAAAAAAAAAGAAAGACGGAACTATGAGAATGTGCATCGACTACCGTCAATTAAATAAAGTGACAATAAAGAACAAATATTCGTTATCGCGTATTGTTGTTTGATCAGCTGAAGGTGTTTCGAATGTGGATTCAGAGTTTCAAATTGACAACAATGATTGTTTGAGGTTCAGAATTCGATTGTGTGTTCCAAGAAATTCGGAACTTATTTCGATGATTTTGAGCAAGGCTCATAGCAACCGAATGTCAATTCACCTGGGTAGTACAAAAGTGTATAACGATCTGAAGTATCAGTATTGGTGGCACGGTATGAAACGAGACATTTCTGACTTTGTCTCGAAGTGTTTGACATGTCAACAAGTGAAAGCGGAACATCAAGTGCCTTCGGGATTACTTCAGCCAATTATGATACCCGAATGGAAATGGGATCGAGTCACGATGGATTTTGTATCTGGGTTGCGATTGTCACCAAGCAAGAAAGATGCGATCTAGGTTGTTATTGATAGATTGATAAAGTCGGCTCATTTTATTCCCGTACGTACGGACTATTCACTTGACAAGTTAGCCGAACTGTATGTTTCTCAGATTGTAAGGTTACACGGGGTACCTAATTCTATTGTATCGGATAGAGATCCGAGATTCACATCGCGATTTTGGAAGAAATTGCAAGAAGCACTGGGTACCAAGTTGCATTTTAGCACCGCTTTTCATCCCCAGACCGATGGTCAATCCGAGCGGATAATTCAGATACTCGAGGATATGTTGAGATGTTGCATCCTTGAGTTTAGTGGTTCATGGGAACGATATTTGCCTTTGATTGAATTCGCTTACAACAATAGTTTTCAATCAAGCATTAAGATGGCACCTTACGAGGCTTTGTATGATCGTAAATGCCGCACACCGTTGTTTTAGACCGAGCTCAGTGAAAGTAAAATTTTCGAGGTTGATTTAATTAAAGATGCTGAACAGAAAGTAAAAGTGATTCGTGAAAGTCTGGAAACAGCTTCAGATCATCAGAAGTCGTATATGGATTTAAAACGAAAAGACATTGAGTATCAGGTCGGAGACAAAGTATTTCTTAAAGTTTCACCTTGGAAAAAGGTGCTCAGATTTAACTGTAAGGGCAAATTGAGTCCGAGCTTCATCGGGCCGTATGAAATATCCGAACGAATTTAGCCAGTCGCACACAGATTAATTTTGCCCCCTGAACTTGAAAAGATTCACAACGTTTGTCATGTCTCGATGCTTCGATGTTATAGATCTGATCCATCGTACATAATTAATCCATCCGAGGTTGAAATACAATCTGATTTGAGTTATGAAGAAGAACCGATTCGTATCCTAGCTCGCGAGGTGAAAGAGTTGCAAAACAAAAAGGTTCCGTTAGTAAAGGTGTTATGGCTCAAGCACGGGATCGAAGAAGCTACTTGGGAACCCGAGAACTCTACGAAAGAACAATACCCAAATCTATTTACTGGTAAGATTTTCGGGGACGAAAATTCCTTAAGTGGGGGAGAGTTGTGACAGCCCAAATTTGACCCTAGTCGGGAAGTGGTTTCAGGACAACAAAACCTAGTCATAAAAATAATTAATTGTTATATTCTATGCTTCTTATATGTGTACATGCATATGTAAAAGTTTCATTCTCTAATTTTGTCATTTGTATGTGAAATTATTAAATAGGACTTATGTGAAATAATTGTGGAAGGTGATATAATTGTGGAAGGTGATAGGTAATTTTAAAAAGGGGTCTATTAATGCATGTCACAAAAAGTTTTTACTTGCATGTCAAATATACAATTTTTGATTATGGTGGCCGGCCATAATGATTGTTGATGGGCACTATATATGTTTAATTAAATATTATAATAAGAATTTGCATTATTTTGAAATAAAATAATAATTAGTAAAATAAGGTAAAGAAAACAAAATTTAAAGAATGCTCATCTTTCTTCTTCATTGCCGAAATTAAGAAAGAAAAGATTGAAAAAGAAACCAAGGCATTCGGCCATGGCTATTTCAATTGAAAGGTATGCATTGTGATTTTATTCTAATTGATATTGAGATTAAGTTGATAAGTATATAGTCTAGTTAACCCATAGTTTAGATTCATGAATTCTTGAATAAATAAAACCATTCGACAAGTAGATAAATTTGTGATAATTTGATGAGTTTTTTTTTTGGAAGATGTTTTTATATGTTAATGTAGCTTAATTGAATAAGTTGAATTCATTGTTGGGAGGTAAGAATGGAAGTTGTCGTATGTATGTGTATATATGCACTTTGGAAAGGAGATTTTTGTGTTATTTGAGTTCTTTATATATATATATATATATATATGTGTCTATGAGTATTCGGTCATGTTATAGATTCATGTTGAAAAATGTTTAATGCTTTATATGTTATATAATTGTACCTGTGAATGAACTTGAGAATATCTAAATTATTGTTTGGAGGTGCCGAATATGGTTTTGGATGTGTTTTAAAGAATAAAAATTTAGTTGACTAGAGTTTAATGACATTCGGCCAAAGGTCTTATGTGCTAGCAAATTCGGTATAAATGTTCAAGTATTATGCATTTTATATTTGATGTCTTGAACAAATGTTTTTTTGATGTCTTGAATTGAGTAAATTAGATGTTGGAACACTTAAGGATTCGGCATTGTTCACGATTTTTTTAATGTGATTTTGAATGATATGAGTAATGTTATGCATAGGTTTCGGCTTTGATAGTGTTTATATAAGTATAATTAGTTCATTTTGATAATATGGTATGAAGTGATAAGTTGAGTGAGAAATGATTTCTCAAATGTCTAAAATGATATTCGGCTTAGGCTTGTAAGCATGACTAGTCGGTGTTGAATGTTTTAAAATGATGAAATAGAGATTATGCTTAAGTGAAATTATAGATATGTGATGATAGATTGGTGATATGCATGTTTAAATAACATGCATGCAAAGAATGTGTGAAAGAATGAATTGGTAATAAATCTGCTTGGGACAACAACAGTAATGTGATTTTGGAAAATCACCATAAATTGTGGGAGTTGAGTTAGAAGCTGAATAAATTATGTAATTAAATCTTAATGAGTTTATTTTCTTATAAAAGAAACTGTGAAAGCAAAAGAATTTCCGATAATGAGATATTTGAAGTGATGTAGGACAAAGTCAAAATCACTTTTAGATCCCCTGTTCTGTTTTTATAAAATCATGATAAATTGTACAAAAATGGTTATATAATGGCGTTTATATGCTTAGACTCCTTAATGAGTATAGTTCCAAATGAAATAAATGAGGACATATTTTGAATTCTGTACAATGAGAAATTTGATTCGTAGTGAAGAGTGGTCGATTAGTCAAACAAAGAAACAGGGAAACTTTAAGAAAAATCGGTATTGATTGGCCAAGCCAAAATTCTGAAAATTCTATGGATAAAAGATATATGAGTCTATTTTTTCAGGAAATTTTATGGAAATTGATTTTGAGTTTCAGTAGCTCAATTATAAATAATTTAGTGATTGTTGCTCGGAAGACGACTTATTGTGAATTTGTGATTATCTGGTAAATATTGATAAAAATTTGTTAACGAGTTGCTTAATGTTTTCTTATAAACTTACTATGATCTATATGTGTGAAATTCAGATATATATATATTATATTCTGAAAGTAATGCTTGAATAGTCGAACAATGACTAGTTTAAAATTATTGAATTTAAGCTCAAGAGCATAGAGAACCAAGGTTGGACAAGGGAAAAGAGAAAGTAGTTGAATAGCCGATCCGAGACCTGCTCGAAAATATTCGAGGTAAGTTTTGAGTAGTCACCTTTAGTATATAATTGATGATGCCTTGATATGTGTATATTAGATGAATTGTGACCTTTCGGTTCTACTTGAATTAAGTTGTGTGATAAATAATTTATGTATATGACTTATAGTCGAATGGTCACTATGTGTTAAGCTTGAATGGTGAAATGGATATGTGATATTTATGTATGACCTTCGAATCGAAATGTAAATGATGGTATTCATATGGAGCTTATATCCGAACGTAGCAAATGACTACTAATGTGATATGTTGAATAAGTTGTGTTAATATATGATTAAATATGCATGATATTTGATGTGTATCCGGACTTAGGGTCCGCAGGTTATGTGCTGGAATTATATCCGGACTTAGGGTCCACAGGCTATGTGCTGGAATTATATCGGGACTTAGGGTCCGCAGGCTATGTGCTGGAATTATATCCGGACTTAAGGTCCACAAAGCTACGTCTTTGGAAATATGTCCGGCTAAAGTCCCACAGGCTTCGAGATGGTATTATACCGGGTTTAAATTCCCAGCTTGTGCCGGTAATTGGTTTCAAGTCCTAAGACCGACAGGCTTAATGCCAGTAAGTTAAGTAAGATTACGATATTCAATGTTCGCAGTAAACCATCGTCGAGTAAGTACTATACATTTAATATGTTCAGGTACGTATTACTTGATCATCGATGAACTGATTTCGAAGTGAATCATTAGCATTAAAGAAGAATATATATATAAATATGATTGATGGTTATATTTGCGAATATGAGAATGATTTAATCGATCATGGTATATTTGTATATGAATTATATGTTAAAATTTGTTTATGTACTCATGTACATTCAGTCAATGATTTTGTAAATTATTAGTATCAAAGAATGATACTTAAGTGTGAATGATTGTTATATCTACGAGTAAAACAATGACCTATTCGGTCAAATGTTGTTATTATATGAGATTATTTGATTTAAATGCATCACATGAACTTTTAGTAAAAGAAAAATATGTGCTGAGAATCTATGTTTATGTTTATGTGTATTCGGCCATGAAGCAATTTGAATTGAGAATAAGTCTGTTTAAATGAATGTTTTAATTTTCGATAAGTTTTAATTATTTGTGATGCTTAAAACTTACTAAGCTTTTAAAGCTTACTTCGTTTGTTACGTTCTCTGTTTTATAGATTGTTTATTCTAGTTACCTGTTCGGAAAGGGAATCGTCAGCTACTCGTCACACTATCTATCATTTTGGGGTACTACTATATTTTGGAGCTAGTATGGCATGTATGGAATAGACTTAAGCGAATGATATTTTGATATGTACTTATATATAAGCCATGTGAATATGGCTACCTTTGAATGTCGATACAAGTTTGAATTTCGATCTTTAACTGAGTTTGGCGATGTATATTTTTATTTTATTTTTATTGTGTATGTTTTTAAAATATTAAATTTTGGATCAGTAAATCTTCATAACCTACCCCGGCGACGGACACGGGTTATAGGGGTGTTACAAGTAGTCTGAGCCTTATAACCCGAATATTGTTTCCCATGGTTTCTATTTGAAAACCCAACTAAAGCACTTGATTGAGTATTAAACTCTCTTAGTTTCTTAGATAAGGACCGAAGTGACTTACCCATCTGTCTCTTTTCTGAGTCTCGAGACTCAAACTCAGCTTTTCTTTTCTCTTTAGCCAACTCATTGGCCTTACAAGCTCTCTCTACAAGCACAACGAATTCTTTCAGTTCCAAAATGCCAACCAATAATCAGATGTCTTCGTTCATCCTATCTTCAAATCTCTTACACATGATGGCTTCAGTCGAAACACATTCTCGAGCGTATTTGCTCAGTCTCAAAAACTCGCGCTCATATTTTGTTACTGTCATTCGGCCCTGTTTTAACTCAAAGAATTCTTTTCGTTTATGATCGATAAACCTCTTGCTAATGTATTTCTTACGAAACTCTTCTTGGAAAAATTCTCAATTAACTCTCTCCCTTAGTACAACCGACATAAGGGTCTTCCACCATTGATAAGTCGAGTCTCTCAGAAGTGATACAACATATTTCATACATTCCTCAGGTGTGCATGATAACTAATCAATACCCTAATGGTATTCTCAAGCCAAAAATCTGCCCTTTTAGGATCATCATCTATACCAGCTCGGAACTCTTTGGCTCCTTGTTTTCGAATGTTATCAATTGAAGGTCTATTCAACCTCATGAAGTCCATACCTTGAGGCTCTACGGGAATAGGCTGAGGAATAGGTAGGGGTAGGAGGGGTTGAGCATTCAGGTTCGTTAGAACGAACTTCGTATACCATGTGTTCATTATATGGAGAAAGGTTTTCCTACCTCCTTCTTCTTGACTAACTGTAGGGGGTCTATTATCAAACGGCGCTGCCGTTTGAGCGGAAGTCGATGCATTCCTTTCGACTTCATCAACCTCAGCTTGGTTGAGGTCCATTACTATATGAAAACACAATTTTCAATTGTCAAGAGTCATCACACTATCACAGCTCATTTATGGCGTGTATAGCTAGACCGATACACACGCTACGTTAGTCCGAGAATCAACTAAACTGTAGCTCTGATACCACTATATGTAACACCACTTACTCGTATTCGAGGTTGGAATAGGATACGAGGCATTACCGGACTTATACACAAACACTCATGGAGAACTGAGACGAAAATTTCCATCCAAATTAAAAATTTTCATATACATTCATATCATCCCTATTACGAGCCTACGAAGCTCAAAACATACGTTAGGAGTGGTTCAGGACTAAACCGAGAACTTTCAAAATTTTTACAACACTTAAAAATTTTTCATGCTTTAGAGGGACACACGCCCGTGTAGGTAGGCCGTGTAATCACACACGCCCGTGTGGCTTGGGACACGCCCGTGTTCATAGCACTTGTAACTCTCTATTTATGAGATCATCAACAAAATAAGGTCACACAGCCAAGGCACACGCCCGTGTGCTACGCTGTGTGGCGAATTTAATTTTCGCAATTAAGGTGCAGACTTCACACAGTCTGGGCACATGCCCATGTCCAATGGTCGTGTCTCTCACACGGTCGAGACACGCAGCCGTGTCTCGTGCTCGTGTACTTGCTACTAGGCATTTTATTTCTCAAAACTAAGGTGCAGGGGACACACGGCCGGATCACTAGTCCATGGGGGCAGACCGTGTGTCTCACATGGCCTAGACACATGCCCAGGTGTCTACCCATGTAGGCAACCTTGAGGCTATTTTCGAAGATAATTGCCACCCTTATTTGCATGAAACATACAAGACTCCAAAGGCACTTAACATGACATAATTAAGTACTTAAACATCATCAAACAAGTCTTTTTCATGGCAACACCATATCAACTTACACATGCACAAGACATCATACATTGTCAAGCCAATTTACCAATTTTCATACACTAAGAGTTTTAGATTTACTTCCATTTAACAAATTCATGTCTTAGTTGTTATCATGCCAATCACACACAATTCATCCATGCCAAAATATTTTAACCATATCATGTATGATTCTGACACATACATGCATATATGAATAGGTTTACATCCCAATAATACAGATGAGCCATATCTGATGGTCGTATACAAAATAAATCATAATATTATCATAAGCCAATATATTTGGTCAAATCAAATGACACATAGCAAAATGGCCAAGTCCCCTATACATGCCATATTCAAAATATCGAAACCAACTATACCCAAATGACTAAATTGATAGTGTGATTGATGGTCCGACGAATTTCGATCCCTGAGCTAGCTTGGCGAAACTATAAGAAATGAAATGGAAGGGGGTAAGCTTTAAGCTCAGTAAGTCAACATGTAAATAATAATCAACTTTAAACATATAAAACATATACATAACATTATGTAAATTAGCACAAAATCATCAAGTGATCATAGACATATCTTTCTCATTTGCATCCTTACCAATAATGTATTTAAAACCGAGATCATTTCTCATGAGTTTTGCATACGTACCTATACCACTTCATAACGTAATCATAACCTTTCACATCTTTGACATAATCTTTAAGTCACCCATTGAACCACTTGGAATACTAAAGGATACTCGGGAATTACATACACATAGAATCATACCAATGTCATATCCCAGATATGGTCTTACATGGGAACTCATATCGATGCCAATAGCCCAGCTATGGTTTTACACGATCCTCATATCAATGCCATGTCCCAGACATGGTCCTACTTGAAATCTTATGACGATGCCATATCTCAGATATGGTCTTACACGTAAACTCATAACCCTAATGTCATGACATTTGTATCCTAACTATTCTTAAGGTTCAACTGGGAATTTCACCGTATCGAATATTTGTCGAACGAATCCATAATGGTAATTGTACATGTCATGCAATAACAAAATATTAAATACATAATATAAGTTGCATTATTTACACACGAACTTACCTCAGTACAAAATATGGCTAACTAATTCGATTTAGTTCACAACTTTGTTCTTTCCCCGGTCAAGGTCCAGACTCCGTTTTTCTCGATCTGTAGTAGCAAATTTAGCTCATTTAACTATCAAATTGTTCAAATCAGTCCAAAAACCATACTTTGGAAAAATTATAGTTTTACCCCTAAACTTTCACATATTTACAAATTAGTTCTTAGGCTCGTAAAATGAAATACTCATTTGTTTTTGTTACCTAAGCCTAGTCTAGCCTATATCATGCTTATACCAGCCCACACTTTTCATCAAATCACATTTCTACTACCCATTTTTATAGCTTTTACAAATAAGCCCTTTTTAGGTGTTTCCATCAGAAATCACTTAGTAAAAGATGTTTATCACACATCAAACTTTCATAATCAACCATGAAACATCAAAAAATATGCATGTCACACATGGGTCAAACCCTAGGCATCAACTTTAGCTTAAATAAATGGTAGAAATGGCAAGATTGGTTGAATACAACTTCAAAAATGTAATGAACATTAAAAATGGAGCTAGGATACGCTTACCATCAAGTTTGATAGTTGAACAAAACCCTAGCTATGGTGTCTTGAGAATTTCGGCTATGGCATGGAGAAGATGAGAAAATTTTGACTTGATTTTCCCTTTTTATTCTTTTAATTACTAAATGAAAAAAATGCCCTTTTTACTAAACTTTCAATTTTTACTTGTTCATGCCCATTTTTGTCCATAAAAATAGAAATTGGTCAAATTGTTATTTAAGGACTTCTAATTAATAATCCATACCTATTTCATGCTTAAAGCTTCTAGAATCACATATTTTGCAACTTTTGCAATTTAGTCCTAAAAATCAAATTGGACACTCTATCAACAAAATTTCTTAACGAAACTTTCATACAATCATGCAAACATACCATAGACCTCAACACATTCATAAAATAATTATTTTTACTTTGGATTTGTGGTCTCGAAACCACTATTTCGACTAGGCCCAAAATCGGGATGTTACAGCTAAGACGCACGCCTATGGCTCAGGCCCTGTGACTTTCGAAATAGGGACTCACAATCGTGTTCCAGCTCGTGTCCCTGCCTATGTAACTCTTTGACTTGGGTCACACGACCAAGTCATACCCCGGTGTGCCAGGCCATGTAACATTCGAAGTGTAACCTTTAAAACCTACAAGGGATACACAGCCAAGTGTCACACAAGACTGAGACTCACGCCCGTGTCTTAGGCCATGTGGACAAGAAATTAGCCAAGAATAAGCCATTTCTATCACCCATCTCAACATGCACCTAAACTCATTTGCACATATGATCAAGGCATTAAAACCTACCCAAAACATGCATAATAAGACCCATTTAATAAGCCATTTATCCATCCAACCAATATGCCTTATAGGCACCTTAATTACAACCAAGAAATTATACCTAAATTTATGTCAAATTGGTCATATTTCAACCAAACACATTTAGATCAATTCCATATCAAAGCATACCAATATCGACCACATTACAAACATACCAACACATACCACTTTGGTCATAAAACTATATATCAACTTGACCTATTCCATGACAATATAAACTTACCATTTGTACCATAATTATGGCCATTAGAACTTCCACACAGACATATCATTTAGTCACTCAAACATGCACCATAACTTAGCCGTAATCACATACATCGGCAAGGCATCAATAGTACCAAAATTTCATCAACCAAAATGACATATACATGCTAAAATCACCAATACTCATTCATCTACATGTCATTATAACCTTAACCAACACATAAAAACTACCAATACAATTGCTAGATAGTGTGATAGATCTTCGATGAGCTTCCAAACCGATCGAGCTTCCAATAATCTGTAAAGTAAAAGAAAAATAACTACGTAAGCAATTAATGCTTAGTAAGCTCGTATAAGTTTTAAACATAATATTTCATTTTAATACTGAACTTTATAGAATAAATATAAACCTATACCAATGCTATAAGATTCATAAAACTACATAACCATCTACGCTCAAATGGGTAAGTCTCTCAACATCACATATACTTTTTATTCATAACATAATAGGATTTCACAAGTTGTATTACATAATCATTAACCTTTTCATAAAACTATTAACCATTACATTTACTTACTTACCATTCCACTCTAAGTGCTTAGCATAAGTCTAAACGACATTATCAATTCACGAGTTAGTGTACTTATCCACGATATAGGTAAATTTGTCCATAACATATGCAGATTTCTCACATATAAGTACATCATTTAATTTATCAATCTCTTTTTACATATAACATCATGTTACATATAAGATCATCCATAATATACGAAATATACCATCTATGAACATAAAATTTTATTCATTAACATTACCATATCATCATATTATATCCCAATTATGAATTTACTGTTTCATTTGCATAGTACAAAGCATAAGCATAAACATTAACCATAACCACAAGCTTGGCACAAGCTTAAACATCATCATCACATGCATTTATACATAACTCTTTTTGGTTCAACCACATGATAAGCCAATTCATGAGAAAATACACCATTTGATTCATACAACCTTTTCATGAACATAAGCATATTTCCATTGAAGTTTACCATTTCAATCCTTTTCATTAATACATGATATAGTTCATTTGATCACTTAGTGTTCCTTTCCTTTTCATTAATGCATGATATAGTTCATATAAAATTTGATGTAGAGTTACCGAAGTATAACTAGGGGCACGGAAGTGCAACTAGGGGTACCGAAGTACAAATATGGGCACATAAGTGCAATCAGGAGTGCCGAAGTACAAATAGGGACACGTAAGTGCAATCAGGGGTACCAAAGTACAAAAAAGGGCACGTAAGTGCAATCAAGGGTACCAAAGTACAAACAGGGGCACATAAGTGCAATTAGGGGTACCAAAGTACAAACAGGGGCACATAAGTGCAATCATTCAATAATTAACTATGAAAATTTAATTAAAGAACTATATTATAAAAATTCAAGTAGAAATTTATTTATGTATTTGAACACTATGAACTTACCTGGCTAAATTGCAGAAATGTCAAAGTACAGGGGCTATTTGATAATTTTTCTTTCTCCTTGATTTTCCACTTGATTTTGATCTAAATTAATAATTTTAATAAATTCATTAATTCAGAAAACAAAACCAATTCATTTTATACAATTTAGTCCTTTTTGACATTTTTACAAAACTTCCCCCAACATTTTACTTTTATTCAATTTAGTCATTGAGCCTAAAACATGCAAATTAACCATTTTTCTTGAAAACCCATGGCAATAGAATGTTCATAGCTTCCATTACAGCCCATATTTGTAAAATTTTCACATCAAGCCCTTGTATTTTTACTATTTCAATAATTTAATCCCTAATCGTTAAATTCATCAAAAATCACTTAACAAAATATTTATAAATAACAAATAATACTTCAAATTCATCATTTAACATCTAAAATCACAAATATTCATCAATGGAAACATTCAAAATCTTTAATAGTTTCAAAAATGAAGGTACGGGCTACTTAGACCTAATTGCAACTATCGTAAAAACATAAAAATTATTAAAATAGATGAAAAATGACTTACCATGCAAAGAAATAGCCATAGAGGAACCTTGAAGCATGCATATGGTGTATTCGGTGGTGAACAAACAAAATGAAGAAGAAATCCTTATGTTTTCTTATTTTTTTAACCTTTATTCTTTATTTTAATAATAAAATAACTTATAAAACTTATAAAATTAAAAGAAATTAAAAATTAAACCGTCCACCATCTTAAGAATGGGTAATTTACCCATTAAGGCCATCCAATTATAATCCTTTAATAAATTAACACCTTTAAACTAATAGCGATTGACTTTTTCAACTTTTATGATCTAGTCCTTTTAGCTTAATTAACTATCCAAACATTAAAATTTCTTAACAAAACTATAATACAACCTTAATAACACTCTGTAAATATTTATATGGCTCAGTTTATAGAAACGAGGTCCTGTTACCTCATTTTCTAAAACCACTTGACTTTAGGGTCATACCACTTGAACCTAATTAATCATTCATATAACATAAATTACCATATAAAAAACCTTTTTAAAACTATATTTGACTCGTAAATATTAAATAATAATATTTACGAACTTGCTCGCCAGATTTGTGGCCCGGAAACCATTGTTTTCAATAGCATTGAAAAACGGGTTGTTACATGCCCTATAGGACGCATTTTCACTAAAATTAATTGATTTAGCTCTTTTGATTAGATGATTAAATGTTGGTGCTTTTCTCCTTAAGTTTCAGGTTTAATTCTCTCTTTTACATTTTTATTTTTTATTTCATGTTGTTTCCAGTTTTTTGTATTTTTCATTAATATTTTTAACATATTAGCTCTTTTGGTTAGATGATTAGATAATTGTAATTTCATTTTTAAGTCTCAAGTTCATTTCTTCTTATAAGCATTTTAATATGTATTTTTTGTTTCAAGCTTTTTTTATTTTTAATTAATGTTTATAATTAATAAATATATTTTTTCAAATTTTTTTATTTTTAATTTATCTTTTAATTAATAATTCTTTTATTTATAAAATCCAATAATTATTACAAATATCATTATTTTTAGTAAATATAATTTTTATATGCGTAATATTTCTACATTAGAAATCATCATACCCACAATATAAGTGGAGAAAATAAATATTTGACATATAAATATTATATATAAAGAAAAATATGTCAAAAGAATTAGTTGATGTTTTAAAAAATAATTACATGTTTATTATTTGATTATAAAAAAGAGTTATTAATTAAAAATAAAAAGCTTTAAACAAATTAAATAAATAAAAATACAAAAATGGTTATAAGAGAAATTGAGCCCAAGATTGAAAGGCAAAATCACAATTATTCCCGGGACTCAAGGACAAAAATATTAACATTTAACCATCTAACTAAAAAAGGTAAGTTATTAATTTTTAGTGAAAACGCGTTCCATAAGACACGTTTTTACTTTCTCTCTTCAAAAACAACTTATATAGGTAAATACGTACAATAATAAAAACCAGCACATATCCTTAAATTTTAAAAAAAATGTCAGCATATTTATTTAAATCAACCTATACTTTTTGATATCCTTCATATCCATTTTATGATGTTAGGAGTTCAGGGTTACCCTTTCAATAAATTTTAAATTTTATATTTATTAAATAGTCTAATTATATTGTATTTCATATTTGATTTTAAAAATATATGAAATGAATTTTATAACTTAAAATTCAAGTTGTTTTCCATTATTTTGGGTTTTCAGTGGGATTGTTTATTTTCTTTGGATTTAGCATTAGATTTTATTTTGTTTTAGCTTTTTCTTATTCTATTACGCATTCTAACACATTTTTGTTTCTTATGTTAATAGGTACGAAAAGAGTTGCCTCTCATTTCTCCGCGCAACTTACTTCCTTTGGAGTTGAGTTTTTTTTGGCTTCTTAGAGCATTAGGTCAACTTTGTTAGAGAGTGATCCCACATCTTTTTTAATATTATTGAGTTTGATTGCTCTTTAAAAGTTACAAACAAGAAAATCTTAACTTCTTTTCTTTTTCTCTTAGAGTTTTTTATTTATTTTATTTCTAGTATATAACGATGAGGTTTAATTTTCTTTGATCAAAGTTTTCTTAAGTATTTTTATTTTAGCCTTTAATAATGGTACGTACACGTAGTAAGGACGAGGAGCATAATCCATCCCTAGTTTCCATGGACCAATTTAAAGTTATGTTTGATGAACCTTGAAAATATTTCAAATAGGCGCAAAGCATTTGGAAAATAATTCAACACATTGCAAGCTCAAGTCCTTCATCACGAGGTGGTTTAACAAAATTTTAGTCAAACTTTGGCTCAAATGGAAACTAACAATGATAAACCTTGAGCAAGAGATAGATTTCATATTTGTAAAAAAACCCATAAGGACATGTTGTTCCCGATGTTGTTCAACCTTCTATTGTTCATGGACTTTGTAACACCCCTAACCCGTATCCGTCGTCGAATTAGAGTTACGAGGCATTATCGTACAAAACGCAATTCAGCACTGTCATTTATCACTCTTCATGCACTATAGAATAACGATACATTTATAACATTATCAAACTTTTATACATCAAAATCATGTGCACATATTTAACACTTTTATTAATCGATTCCCTATATACATTACATTAATGACATTTTTATAATTGTACCATATTCAAGCATATAATCTCACTTTTCATATATAGAAATACATCAATACATAATTTCATTAACTAAGTATCAAACATCGCATTTTCTAATTCTTTTATATGTATATGATGAAACATATCAAACCAATATGTATACAACTTAATGTCCAATCATATATATACGACATTAGCAATATTACTATATGACCGTACATACCTTTGATGTTTTTATAGTATGCGCATTTTAACCTATTCCATTAATTAAGTCATGACTATACCAATTCATATATTATGCATGTTTGTCTAAATTCTAAACATTCACACGACATAATAGGCATGTTTATATAATATGCATAAACAAGCATATTCATTTAACCACATACAAATATGATTATAATCAAATTTAATCACTAGTACTGAAGCAAAACATACCAAAGTACCTATCTATTATATACCAAATTATTAACCACAAATGTGGTACATTTTCAACTCAATATTAAACCTAACATTTTGATCTTTCATTACCGTACCTCAAACAAAGCATATTAACCAAAACAATCATATAACATACTTATTATTTGTCTTCATCAACCGTACTTAATTAGCCAACCATTCAAGCATAATATATGCACATACATTGCCATTACAAACCGAATCAAGATAACTAATACACATTCAAATATATATATATCATTATCATTTTACTCCATTGCTAAGCCAAATTAATAAACCAATCAAAAAGAAAAAACATACCATACATCAAACTTACTGAAAGTGAGCTAATCATAAGCTATTTGTGATACCTTAACAAAGCACATAAACAAAATTTACATATATTTATCTATGTATAAACCATAGCTGAAACACCAAAACCACAACTAAACATAATCATATATTGATCAAACCTTGAAACTGAACTTAACAAAATAAACAAGCCATTTTCGCATGGCTTATATATATATACACAAACTAAAATCCAACATTTCCAAATATTATCTAGCCTATACATGCCATAGGTTCAAAATTTAGCTTATAAAGTACCGAAAACAGTCGATAGTGTGATAAACTTCACTGACGATCCCCGAGCTCGTAACTTGACTTCAAAATCTATAAAACAAAGGCAAACATACACACACAAAGTAAGCTATCTTAGCTTAGTAAGTCATAAGCAAATAAATAACTCAATTTCAATATCAACTCAATTTAACCAAACCAATTTATGCTATCATAATCACATTTAATTTCAAGCTCACAGTTTCATATACAACATAAACTTTCATATATAAATTTTACCTTGGCCAATTATACATATATATATATATATTATCAAAGTAACATTCAATTTCAAAACCATAGTAACATTATATAACCGAATATATATACACTCATTAGCATATACTCTTGAATCAAACTTTAATATCTCATGCTTATACATAGCATGTGGTTGAATATACTTCACAAATACACTTATATTTACATTACCATCATGTAATAATTTGCATCACATATCAAATAACCAACTTACCTTATTTTCAAATAAGTAATCAACTATCTCATACCTAATCACTTAGCTCAATTTACACATTCGATCACAACTTATCAATGTCTTTTGAACCATTCGGAATTGAATAGGATACTTAGATAATCACACATATCATACAATGCCAACGTCCCAGACGTGGTCTTACATGCTATCACATATCGATGCCACTGCCCCAGACAGGGTCTTACACAAATCAAATACGATGCCAATGTCCCAGACATGGTCTTACATGTAACCACATATATTGATGCCAACGTCCCAGACGTGGTCTTACACGAGAACACATATCGAAAATCCTATGTAATGACATATGTATCCTAGCTATTTCTAAGGTCCGTACGGGGCTTTCAGACATCGTAACTCGATCAAATCAAACTCATACACATAGATTCCAAGCTTATACATATTCGGCTTTCACATATATACTATCACATTATACATTTTATCATATATAGTTCGTATTTAATCAAATAAATAACATCTATTTGCTTATAAACTTACCTCGGACAACGATAATCGGAACGGGACAACTAATTGACAACTTTGGTTTTTCCCCGATCCAAATCCGATTTCTTTGGTTCTTGATCTAAACATATTCAAATTAAACTCATTTAAACATAATTTCATTCAATTTAGTCCAAAAACACATAAATGGACAAATTACCATTTTACCCTTAACATTTAATACTTTTTACAATTTAGTCCAAATTGCACAAAACACAAAACATGCAAAATTTGCACACACCATGCTTAGGCCGAATACTACCCAAGCTCATAAAAGTCCATACATTTCATTTATTTCACATTTTAGTCCTTCAATTTATTATTTTTTCAATTTAGTCCTAATTACTCAAAATCATCAAAAATTCCAATACAAAACATATTAATCCAAAACATCTCTTTCATAATTCATCAACTAACATCACAAAGCTCAATTATTCATCAATGGAATAACTCAAAATATTCATCAAAATCAGAAATTCAAGCATGGGCTTTGTACATCACACTGCAACGATCTCAAAAACGTAAAAATTATCAAAAACTGAGCTAGTTACATACCTTAATTAAGCTTAGCTTTGGCTGAACCCTTAAAGGTTTTGTTTTTCTTTCTTTATTTTCATATTCGGTTAACACCAAAAGATGAACACTATGGCTTTTAATTATGTTTTATTATAACATATATTAACTTATTATTCAATTTTCATATTTAACCTTAATGATTTAATAACAAAACTATATATTGCATGCCATTACCGTCCATTCATATAATAAATGGCCTAATTGCAACATAAGTACTTCATATTATAAAGACAATAACAATTAGGCACTTTCACATTTACCTAGTCACTTTTACGTTTTACGCGATTAAGCCCTTTTCATTAAAGCGGCACTCAAATGACAAAATTAAATCACAAAAATTTTGCACATATAATTTCACATATAATAAACATAGAAAATAATTTTTTAAATATTTTTCTAACTTGGATTCGAGTCCCGAGACCATCTTTCCGAATAGGGTGTAAATCGGGCTGTTACAGACTTGTCAAGAAAGACATTTGTAGAAAAAACATAACATTTTCTGCAAGCTTAAATGACTTACGGTAGAACAAAAGGAACAAGCTAGCAAGTGCATATGGTATAATGCAAAGGGTCACAAAGCCTTTGAATGTCTAATATATTCATTTAAGAAAACATCCATGCAAACTAGGGAATGTAAGTATGACACAGAGCCTATTGAGGAGTCTTCATCTATTGTTATCATTGACGATGATGATATAAATGAGCAAGAAACTTCGAGTGACACCGTTTTTAAATAAAGTAAATGTGATTTTGTACTTGATTCTAGATCTAACATTGCATCTTGTTTCAAAGTTGATGTCAACGAATTTGATAGTAATAGTGTGAGCTATGATGATAGTAATAGTGCAAACTATGATGATAGTGATAGTGAAATTTGTGAACCATAAAAAGTTAATAGTGAGAATTGTTTCCTAAAGTGTACAAATTTGGATGGGTTAGACATCTATTCTTCTCATACATATTTATATTATGATGAATTCAATGTTCAAAATTTTTGTGAAGGGTTGAAGGGAAATGAGGATGTGTCATGGAAAATAATTGAGAGAAAAAAGACATTGAGCGATAAAAGTCAATTTGATGATCCAACTTTGGTGAGTGAAAATTTTTATGAGGTAAAATTGGAGAGTTCAATTCACATTGAAAAAGAGAACATAAAGAAAGAGAGAAGCTATTCGAAAGAGAGGAATAATTATGTTTTCACTAACCGTAACTTGAATGTGTTTAGTGGACTTGTTTCATTATTTCAAAGATTTGTTGATCCTTTATGATGAGCTCTATTAAATGCTTCTCTCTTAAATGCATCTCTTCTACTCTTATAAGGGAGTTTCAACATTTATATTCACTCAATCCCACTTATATAAAAATTAATTTTAGTTTATTCATCAATATAATTTATTTTATATTTTGGTATGATCAAAGTTTCTTTCATGTCTATTTTACGGTCTATAAAGATTAACTTTTTTGGAGGTTTGTGGTTACTCCTTCTAATAATTTTTTTTTTTTGTTTAACCACAGGTATTCTCATTTGTTTTTATGATTTGAAACTAATCGTTTTTAGATTATGGTGATATTCAAGTAAAGTCATAATTTTTGGAAATAGATTGAGTTGATTGGTTGAATTGAGATTTGATTATCTAACTGGTTCAATTAGTACGTAAAAAAAATCAGAAGAAAATTAAACTAGCATTGAACTGGTTGAATCATTAAATCATAAAAAAGTTATTTTTTATAATTTATAAAGAAAATCATTATGTTCCTTTTATTATTTTTTTTTTTTTATTTTTATTATTTTTCTATTTTTTATTTTTATGAAATTTAAAATTTTTAAAAACATTAGATAAAACCCTTACAATAGCAATAACTTCAACAATGTTATCTCTACTATTTGAACATGAATTCTTTTCTTATGATTATAGTGTGTCTTACCACCACATCACGAGTAATTGGATGAAAGTGTTACTAGGATAGTGTTCTCATAATAAGAAAGAATTTTAATTCTCTAAAATGTGTTTGACTAATAAAGTGTTCTCGTAATAAGAAAGAATTTTAATTCTCTAAAATGTGTTTGACTAATAAAGTGTAATTACATTATAGTTTCCCGTTTCATTTTTTTATGATATAAATTGTAATTATACACCTACAAAATTTACCAATAATACTTGAGAAACAAATTGTAACACCCCTTACCCGTGTCCGACGCCAGAACAGGGTACGAGGCATTATCAAACTTAAACGTACACAAACATGCAAAACCGGGCCACAAAATTTCCTTCATAGTCAAAACTATTCAAACACATGTGTTTTGTTCCTTATTTGGGTCTACGAAGCCCAAAACATGCATTAAAAGCGGTTTGGGATAAACTGAGAACTTTGGAAAGTTTTGGAAAAACTTAGAAAATTTTTCCATGAAACAAGGTCACACGCCCGTGTGGACACAAGGACACGCCTGTGTGCCCTCAACACGCCCATGTCCTCAGGCCATGTAACTCTCTGTTTATGACGTCAACAAAACAAATTGAATCACACGGCCAAGCCACACGCCCGTGTTTTAGACTGTGTGGCGAATTAAATTCTCAAAAAAATGCTACAGACTTCACATGCCTTGGACACATGCCCATGTCTCCAGGCCGTGTCCTCCACACAGCTGAGACACGCGGCTGTGTCCTTGCCGTATGACCAGTACTTAGGCTATTTTCCAAGCCTTTTGTTATCCTTAATACCTTACACATTTATACACATCAAAGACACACATCATAACATCAATTTAATGATTAAGCATCCTTTCTTAAGACACATTCTTAGCATTAGCATGTCATCATTCATATGTACCACATACTCATGTGATACCAAGTCTAGGCACAACAATTCATATTCATTGGCCTTGCCATTGTGTTACCATTTTTTACCATTAATTCATGGTTTTCAACTTATCAATTAATCCTAACTTAATCATCAAGCACTCATGTTCAATCATCATCATCTTATTACCATATCACACAATTACTTCTTAACTATGACCATTTCGATTGGTCATAAACCATTCATCATGCAAACATGTCATAACAGTAACCATCCATAGCAAATAAGCATGACTACTTCATCATATCACAAAGCATTAGAACATAGCATGGATAGATAGTCTTACAAACCATAATCAATATGAGCCACATCTCATGGCCATATACAATAAATCAATATAAGCCAATACATTTGGCTAAATCATAAGAACATATACCATAATAACTAAGTCCCTATACATGCCACTCACTCGTAGACACTTAAGGTTTATCAATACCCAAAAGGTGATAGCTTGATAGTGTGATGCTACCTCCGACGATCTCCAACCCCAAGCCAACCTGACAACACTAAAAGAAATGGAAAGGAAGGAGTACGCTTTAAAGCTTAGTAAGCCCGTATGAAAATAATAAGCATTCCATGCCATTTCTTTACTTAAATCAATATTGTAATCACAACATAGCATATATCACAAGCATCTTATGGGTATATCTACATACTTTCCATTCAAAACTCTTATCACACATTTACCTTCCCATGTCGTAACTTATGAACACATAATTTGCATCATACCTCATGTTCATCATTCATTCAAACATAATTCACCACAAGATCATCATGTATCTTAAACACAAAACAATCATATCATTAGCATAGTATACAATAAAGTCTTATAATCATAATTTATTCACTCGCATCTCATCAAGGTCTCATAATCATAACCTTCTTATGTGCAACATTACCACATGTTCGTCACATATTAAGCTCATTGCTAAGGATTTTCGAGTACGTACCTATACCCTTTCAACATGATCATACCTTGTCATTTCTTTGACATAATCTGTAACGCCCCTAATTCTAGGCCTGGAAGTATTGGGCCTTGAGCGTGGGAACTGTTAGTAGGCGGCTTATAAATATTTTAGTGAGAAAGAAAGTGACACAAATTGCATGTTTGGTGTGGTGGTTAAGTGAATTAGGTGTGTTTGGCGATGTCTGAGAAGTCTTAGGTTCAAATCTAGGCTTTAGCAAAATTTTAGTTTTTTCCTTAAGTGAACCTTGGCTTTAGCTTGTAGGCCTTATAAATATTAGTAGTTAAAATTTATCACAAGGAAGCATGTGGTCTAGTGGTTGTGGCGTCATTATGGTGGAAAGGGATCTTGAGTTCGAATCTCATGATTTGCAAGGTACATTTATTTTATTCCCATGAGGTGAGAGAGGTAGAGTTGGATTGAAATTCTGCTGAGGTGGTTGTGGACTTGGTCAATGGGAGAAAATCAAGGGATATGATAAAGGTTGTTATGGACATGGAAGAGAATTGGGTGGAGAAAATCATGGATTTCAAATTTGGAGAGTTTGAATGGAGTTTGAATTGGTCAAAGGAGAGTTTTGAGGAAAGTGGGGAGTTGTCTGCCAAAAATGGGATTTTCTATATGCCATAATCGGTCTTAGGTACTAGGTACAGAATAGGTTACTTTTTGCCCTTTACTAGTGACTTTTCTCTCTTTTTGCTCCTCTCTCGCTACTATTTTTTGTAGTAGCCGAAATTTGGTAGTGGCCTTTTGGGTACGTTTTGGATTAACTTAATTTGATTTTATCCTGCGGTAGGGTACTTCTGTTGGAAAAAAACTTTCCTTTCTCCATCACTCTCTTTTTCCCTAGTGTTCAAGATATTAGCCGAACATTCTTTTCCCCTCTCTTCTCCCTTTTTTTCTTAACCAATCCCTCTTAACCGATTTCACCTTCTCTTCTTTTTCCATTTGAATACTTGGGGCCGATTTTTGTTTGCTCTTCTCACTCGTAGCTGAGTCTCCCTGTGTTGATTAAGGTAAATGGGCTCTTCTCTGTTTATAGCCATATCGGGTGCTTGCAATCACTACTGCTTTGGATGCTCGGTTATACTTTCCCTTCTTTTCTCTCTATCGTTTTAGCATTCTCCTCTAAACCATCTTTGTCTACCATCTCTGACAGGGGCGTTAGCGTAGGTCGAATACTGTTACCAACCTTTTTGGTTTCACGTGTCAGTAAATGGTCTCACTTGGTTCATTATATTCACATATATGGTATGGGTTAACATGATGCAGACGTAATGCAGAGCTCATTAAGGATCTAGAAGTTCATCCTAACTAGCGGTTTAAGGCAGATAAACCATCTTCGTCTTGTTGCGGTAGGTAATAGTTGCAGTTGGGATATAAGAGTTGTGACGAGGGTATTAACCTTATTGAATATTGACTATTATTTATCGTGTTTACTTGAAGGCTATGGTGCTCGTAGACTCATATCGATCTTCGCAACTAGGTGTGTAATCGTTCACCACTCAATTACTATCAAAGCCAAAAGAGGTGTGTAATCACACCCTTGTTAAACTGTGATTCGGCAAAAGTCGAAAAGCCAAAATGTCGAAACACTGGCATTTGAGGCCTCACGAGCTTGCGAACGCACGTGGGGTGATCCGAACCCACAAAACGTGGGCGATAGGCTGTGGAGGCCGCCACGACCGCTCTCGTGGACTTAGGCCTTGATGGGCCTCGATGGACCTGTAGGCCCGCTTGTGTAAATTTACTGTAGGTGAGAAGTAGTTGGGCTTGTTATGTCGTGTACATGGCATAGGTCATTCTGGGCCACGTTAGGCCAAAATGGGTCGTAAGGGCCCAATGGGCTTCTGGGCCCCACACAGATTAAATCCATAGTAAGTGATAAATATTGGACTGGGATATGTAGGTCCATTGTGGTAACTGAGTTTAGGCTAAATGGGCCACATGAGCGTGTGGGCCCATTTTCACCGTTTTGACCATCTTGGTTACTTGAGTCGTTCGCGGTGACGATAGAGCATCTATGAGGTCGTAATCTGTACTGAGACCCCCAAAATTAGAAAAATGACCAAAATACCCCTAAATGGTAAAATGACTATTTTGCCCCTCGTGGGTAAATGACTGATTTGTCTGTGATTTGTATGATTGGTTTTGTGCATAACATTCTGCATACATGACATACTGCTTGGTATTGGGATATTGTTATGGAGGAAGAAACCGTATTGGTGGTTGTGCCACATATTCTGATATTAGCAGCTTTGCTGCGACTCTAGTTATTGCTGCAACCGGTGCTAACACTGTAAGTGTAAGGATGGCATGGGTGATTTATTCCCCACAAGTAGTGCAAGGTTGGACGGAGGCAAGTGCAGGGTTGGATGGGTTATCATGCATTATTGCTATGGGTTTGAAATTGAAATGGGCTAGGCCCAACTGATATGTGTTCTGATATGGGCTAAGCCCAACTAATATTGATTTTGAGATGGGCTAGGCCCAATTGATACTGTGATGGGTTGAGACCCGAAAGCTAATAAATCAGGCTTTGGCCCACATATATTCTGAATTGGACTATTTTGTTACTGAATAGGGCTCAAGCCCAGATTGGTTCTAAATTCTATTTTTGACTGACTGTTTGGATGCTAGGGGATTACACACTGAGTTTTCGTAAACTCACCCCGTTTTTAACTATGCAGGTAATCCCCAGCATTAGATGTAACACCCCTATCCCGTATCCGTCGCCGGAATAGGTAAAGGGGCATTATCGGACTTGAAACTCATATCAGAACAGTAAAAATTTTGAATTTTTTTTCTTGAAATAAAGATCATTCATTTAGATAAATGCTAAATACAACCAGGGATAAAATTAAAACTTCTATAAGTACACATTCAAAAGATGCCATTTTCGCATGGCTTATATACATTAACCAAAATATTCTTCGGCCACTGGTCTATTCTTTACATGCCATAAAATAACTCAAAACATAACAAGAATAAGCAAAGGATAGTGATAGTGTGACTAGTTGTCGACGATCCCCGAGCCCAGTAGCTTCCGAATGAGATCTATAAAACAGAGGAAACAAAGTAAATGGAGTAAGCATTACAATGCTTAGTAAGTTTTAAGCAGGTCAACAGATAACAATCAAATTATAACATAGTTGTTCGTATTTTATTTCATCTTCCTTCTAGCATACCATCCCTTTACCGAATATGCACATCTCATCATATATAATAGGCGATAACTTTCACATAAAAGTGAGCTCATGTGACATAGATATATTGTATAATTTCACATAACCCTCACACTGATCCGATGTCACATAATCATAGGAATAGTCTTATAGATTGCTCACGATGCATCACATAACTACCTTATGATTTAGTTCAAATCAAGCTCACATATAAACTTGGAGTACATACTGCTTAACCTTTCGCATTGAATATATTTATAAGCAATTCTTATTATGAAGTCTTATAGCTTTAACCTCTACTCGGATTATTGGCGAGACCTTTAGCTCAGATGAAATCTCCACACGAAGTCGTGGTCTTAACCTGCATATAGTCACCACATATGGTCATCCGGTCTTTAATCCCAGGTTTACATCATAGAGTTTCATGCATATTTATTCACATGTTACAACATTCACATCGACTATCATATTTGTAATTCATTTACCTCATATCCATCTCATACAAATTTCGAATTAGCCATTCGGCTTCGCCACATATATACACTTCCACGTTCATCACATTGGCCATTCTACCTTATCACATATATGCATGTTCACATTCATCACATTGGCCATTCGGCCTTATCACATATTTGCATGTTCACATTCATCACATTGGCCATTTGGCCTTATCACATATTTGCATGTTCACATTCATCACATTGGCCATTCGGCCTTATCACACATATGCATGTTCACATTCATCACATTGGCCATTCGGCCTTATCACATATTTGCATGATCACATTCATCACATTGGCCATTCGGCCTTATCACACATATGCATGTTCACATTCATCTCATAGAATCCTAAATCAAAATATAAATTTTCATGTATTCATATCACAATTATCCAAATATACTTCACATACCACATATACTTTCACGTATACACTTTGTCTTGGCTGAATCTACATCTATCATTTTCCAATGAATAATTCAATTTCATGCCATACTATCATTTCATACTCGAATACTTATAAACTTACAATTTCACAAATTTTAATATCAAAGATCCATCTAACACTTATATATCATTTTACAATATCACAATTTAGAATTCACGTATGGGTTTAATCAATAGCTTATGAGCAGCTAAAACAAGTTTTATCCATGTTTACAACATAACCACAAATTCTCTACATGCTGTTTTTCCTGAGCAACAGTCGTTAAATTATTTGTAACTGGGGCTACGAAATTCCAAATTAAGTGCCGTTAATTTTCCATAAAAATAGACTCGTATATCCTCTATCCAAAAAATTTTCAGAATTTTTGGTTTGTCCAATCAATACCAGATTTTTCTTAAAGTTCTCCCCTGTTTCACTGTTTGACTAATCTGACCACTCTTCACTACGAATCAAATTTCTCATTGTACAGAATTCAAAATGTGTTCTATTTGATTTCATTTGAAACTAGACTCATTAAGGAGTCTAAACATATAAATTTTATCTTATAACCATTTTTGTACAAATTATAATGATTTTCTAAAAACAGAATAGGGGATTTCGGAGTCATTCCGACACTGTCTCACACAACTTTAAATATCTCTTTATAGGAAATTTCTTTGCTCACACGGTCTCTTTTACAAGAAACTAGACTAATTAAGCTTTGATTACATATTTTATTCAGCCTATAATTCCACACCAACAATTTATGGTGATTTTCTAAAACCACGTTACTGCTGCTGTCCTAAGCAAATTATTACAATTTGCTCTTAAATTTCCAAGTCCAAACACTTATGAACTTACCATTTGAGTTTAAAACATATCATGGCCACATCATATCTTATTAAATCAACTCATTATGTCCTATTATGATTGAATTTACTCAACATTTGATCACTTAAAACTTACAAGGGAATCAAACTCAAATACTTAAGAACTTACCATTTAAGTTTAAAACATATCATCATATATAAGTACTTCTTATTATCACATACAAACCATAATTTAAATATCACTTTTCTAATAACCAATCGGCTAAGGCTCATAGAAGTAACTTATTCCTTATCATTTTACTATAGGTAATTACACCAATTCATAGTCCCATCTTTACCCGTATTCCATATCATTCTTCATTATAACTAAACTTATATGCTAGAAACTTACCTTAAGAGTTGTCGACGACTATAATTCTACGGCTATTCGCTTAGTTTTGCCTTCCCTTTTTCCGACTTTTGTCCTTGATGCTCTTGAGCTGGTATCCTAACGTGTGCTTCTGGATTGATTTGTCATGCCAAAATGAAGGCCACAGGTGATACTTGCTGAAACTTCTATCTCATCCTTATAAATTAAGTACCAGAAGGTCTGCAACAAAGCAAGTATATGATCCCGGCCCCTAGATGGAGGGGCTTGGATGAAGTACAACCGTGAAACAAACACAAGAAGACTCGGACCAAACACATCCAACATCATTGTTACCTGATAGCAGCTCAAGCTTATAACACATAAAACCACAAACATTGCAATGACAGAATGAATACAGCTCCAAATAGCAAATATATAGATACATAAATTAAAGCAGGACCCTATGATAATAAATAGGAGCAGTATATTCGTGAGAAAACACCAGTTGCTATGGTTATCAATCCTCATTTTTTTTTTTTGCAAGAAATCATTTTAAAACTAAAATTGAGACAATAAAACTACAATGCCGGCCACAAATGAATAGCGGCAACACAAATGCTCAAACTCACCGACTGAATACTTGTGATGCTTAATATACCAACCAAGCCACCGTGATCATAACAAGAAAAAAAAATTGTCGTTATGGTTATATCAAATCATAAATAAAAAAAAACATGGAATATATTTCAACTTATGCAGTCTAGCACGGAAATTGAAGCCAGCCATAGATAACTAGATTCTAACAGAATTTGATTTACAACTATTAGAAATTATATCACGGATGAATCTGTCTCAAGGAGAAAAGAAATTGCAACAACCATATTAGTTCTACTCTCCACACCTGTATCTAATTAGTTCACGTCTTTATTTTATTATTTCTTGTTTTTACTTCCACCATCACCGCCGTAGGTTACCTCCAATACCGCTTGCACGCTTTCTTTGCGGCTTTTTCTTGTAAGGCCTTTGCATCTCTTTCACGGCGTTGTTCAGGGGTCAATCCATCGTCCTTAGAACCAGCTTTCCCTTTTGTTGCCTGACCTGGATTGAGCCCTTTCTCTATCTTTTTTTTTTTTTAAATTCCGGCCATATACTATTAATATACTTACTTAAATTCATTTTCTATGCACCCTAATCATTATGGCCGGCCACTACTTCTCAAAATGGGGTATTTGACATGCAAGTCCCCATTTTGAGAATCATGCACTAATTAGTCTTCAAATTAATTCATCACTTTTTTTTTCTCACATAAGCCCTTTGACTAAAATTCACATTCAACTAACAGAATTTAAGCATCAAAATTTCACACATGCACTATCACACATAGTAGATATGAATTTTAATATTTAATAAATTTTATAACTCAATTTTGTGGTCCCAAAACCACATCTCGACTAGGGTCAAATTAGGGATGTCACATTAGAAGGATCGGTGCTGCGAGGGACTCGAAGATGGCCACACGGCTGCTTTTGTTATCTACTACATTTATTTCTTCTCAGTACTTTAATTTCGGTTTGGTTTGTAATAAGGCCTCTCTAGTTTTTATTTTCAACTTTGGGATTTTATTTACCATGTTTGATATTTTTTAAAAGTGGATCACGGTTTCCCAAAACAATAATTGTTTTCAAAACACTATGTTTTTGCCACTTAACTTTTAAACATCATGTTTTCACAAATCGACTTTTTTAAATTAAGCTTCCACAAAAACACCATTTTAAATAGGAATAACTTTCCAGCGAACCACGTTTTTCAAAATAAACCAACGTAAACTAAGGTTTTCACAAGTTTTAAAATGGCTAAAGGTTTTAATTAGTAAGAAGGGTTTTCAATGGAAGTATAGTTTTCGAAAAACACTTCAATGTGACACGCCAGATTTGGCCATAACGTCTAGGCCGGGTTTGGGGTGTTACATAATCTTTGGATTATTCGTTGCACTTCTCTTTGGACTACCCGTCGAACACTTGGAATACTACAGGATACTCGGGAATTCTCATACACATAATAAGATGCCAAGGCCAATCCCCGATATGGTCTTACATGGGATCACATACCGATGCCAATGCCATGTCCCAGACATGGTCCTATATGGGATCTCAGATATCGATGCCAATGCCATGTCCCAGACATGGTCTTACATAGGATCTCATTACACACGGGCCTGCTCACACAAGCCGACGGTCAGAACGTAACTGTACGGGCTGCTCACACAAGCTAACAGGTATCCGCAACACATGCCGGACTACCCAGCCACCGATAGAACGTACAAGACCAGCACCCGGAACGCCATAACATGTGTCACATATATCATGAACTCAGACCACAACTCATGAGCTCAAATCACATATTTCCTAGTGACATGTCACTTGTATCCTAAACTATTCCTAAAGTTCAAACGGGATTTTCTTACTTATCAAGTCACAATCAAACTTGCTCGAAGGGTAGCTTTTACAACTCATAAAACTCATCACAGTATAAGTTTTCATTTCATTATACCTTTTCATAATTTACACAATTCAACAAAACACCATGTTCCATCAACTTTCCAATATATTCATGATCAATCATTACATAACACATAAACGATATTTGGATTATCAAATATTTCATGATATATGCCGCTATCACGTACATAACATCATAAACATATAATTCAACACAATTGAATTAACACACCAATTTAGGTTTCAATCACAAACAGCGATAACATTTTCGTAAGAACTTACTTGTCGAATCCTCATCAAGTACATCCATATAACCAATCATACGGTTTATGTAATAATAAATGAGCATTACAAGTCAAACATAACATTGCGTTATTAGTATTATCACACAAACTTACCTCGAATCTAAGAACGGCTATTTATTCTATTTTAGTCCATAACCACGATCTTTCCTGATCTAAGCCCGAATTTCGTTTTCCTTGATCTAAAAAATCAAATATAACTTATTTAACATTCACATTATTCAAGTCGGTCCAAAAATTACACTTTTGCAAATTTACAAGTTTGCCCTTAACTTTTTAATAATTACACTTTAGCCCCTAGGCTCGTAAAATGAAATGTGTACATTTTCTTTGTTACCCAAGCCTAGCTGAACCATTTTTACACTTATAGCAGTCCACATTTCTCTTTTATTTCACAAATCTACTACCCATTTTACAACTTTTACAATTTGGTCATTTTTAAGCATTTTCATGCAAAATCACTTAGTAAAATATGTTAAACACACATCAATCTTTTATATTCTTCCATTAAACATCAAAATACTAACATATCATGCATGGGTCAATTTTTAAACATAAACCCTACTTCAAAATATGGCTAGAAATGAGTAGATCATGTTACAAGGACTTCAAAAATGCAAAGAACATAAAAAATGGGGCTTGAATACAATTACTATTGAGCTTGGAAGTGACAAAACCCTAGCCATGGTGTTCCATGAAATTTTCGCCCATACTTGAGGAAGATGGACAAGGCTTTTGCTTGATTTTTCCCTTTTTAATCTTTTAATTACCAAATGACAAAAATGCCCCTTTAGTTATTCTTTCAAATTTTACCCATCCAAGCCCATTTTTGTCTAATTTTTTAGAAATTGGTCAAATTACTATTTAAGAACCTCTAATTACTAATCCAATTCAATTTCATGCTAAAAGCTTCTAGAACATAAGTTTTACAACTTATCCAATTTAGTCCCTAAAGTCAAATTGGGCACTTTAGGCATAAAATTTCTTTACAAAATTTTTACACAAGCATATAAACATATCATAGATCATCAAACAATTATAAAATAATTATTTCTATTTCAGATTTGTTGTCTCGAAACCACTATTCCGACTAGGCCCTAATTCGGGATGTTACACAAATCTCTAATAAAGTAGCAAAACTTAAAATCAAATCGTCAAATATAATCCATTAATCCAAAAAGAATTAGATAATATGATTACTAATAATATTAACAAGAAAAATAAACATCACATGCAATTTTATCTAATTATTCTAACTTTTCATATTTCTTGGGTTTTCTCTAAAATTAAACATATACTCTTTATAATCATCAATTGATCTTCAACCAAGTATGAACAATTAATAATAAATTCTATGTAATTTAGTTATATTTAGTATAAAAATTTATAATAAATAGTATATAATTTAATTTATTATTCAGTTTGTTAAAATATATAGGAGATTACCTCTCATCAATAAGAATTTTAGATTATTTAAACAAGATTAATAAAATTATGTATAATTTTATTTAAATAAAATAAAATATATATGCTGAAATTAAAATACAATTATTATTTTATAAAAATAACTTTTAAAACTTAAATCGCATACATGCATGTTTGAAAAGTCATAAGGTAATTGGATTTAATTCTCACCCTCCTTTGAGAATTGTATGAGATAATTAGGGTGTTTTAATTACACTCAATTTAGCAACACCTACTAATTGCAATGGTTACCACACATGTCATAGATGTGTAAATTATAAACAATTACACTTAAATCTAATTACTAGGTGACTTTTCAAAGGCTTCCTTAATGAAAAATATTTTCAATGAATTATTTTATTCATTTTAACATTATATACTTTTTGGTTGATTTAAATAAATATGTTGATTTTTTTAATTTATGGATTTGTGCTGATTTTTTTATATATTTACAGATATATGCTATTTTTGGATAGAAAGAGAAAGTGAAAACGCATGCTACAGGGCATGCTTTCAACCAAGTAGTATAGGTTGATTTAAATAAATATTCTGACATTTTTTAAAATTCAAGGATATGTGCTAGCTTTTTTGTTTTATATTTACTTATATATGTTGTTTTTGGAGAGGGAAAGTAAAAACATGCCCTATAGGTCGCATTTTCACTAAAATTAACAAATTTAACTCTTTTGATTAGATGGTTAAATGTTGGTGTTTTTCTTCTTAAGTTTCGGGTTCAATTCCTCTCTTTATGTTGTTTCAAGTTTTTGTATTTTTAATTAATATTTTTAACATATTAGCTCTTTTAGTTAGATAATTAGATAATTATAATTTCATTTTTGAGTCTCAAGTTCATTTCTTCTTATAAGCATTTTAATATGTATTTTTTATTTCTGTTGTTTCAAGCTTTTTTTATTTTAATTAATATTTATAATTAATAAATATATTTTTCCAATTTTTTATTTTAGTTCATCTTTTAATTAATAATTCTTTTATTTATAAAATCCAATAATTATTGCAAATATTATTATTTTTAATAAATATAATTTTTATATGCGTAATATTTATTTTTCAATCCATATTAGAAATCATCATACTCATAATATAAGTGCAAAAACTAAATTTTGACATATAAATATTATATATAAAAAAATGTCAAAAGAATTAGTTGATGTTTAAAAAAATAATTACATGTTTATTATTTGATTTTATTAAAAAGAGTTATTAATTAAAAAGCTTTAAACAAATTAAATTAAAAATTAAAAAAAAGCTTATAAGAGAAATTGAGCCTAGGATTGAAAGGCGAAACTACGATTATTCCGAGACTCAAGAATAAAAATACTAACATTTAACCATCTAAGTAAAAAAGTAAGTTGTTAATTTTAATGAAAGGATATGTTTTACTTTCTCTCCAAAATAACATATCCTTAAATAAAATAAAAAGCCAGCACATATCCTTAAATTTTAAAAATATCAGCATATTTATTTAAATCAACCTATATTTTTGGTATCTTTCATATTCATTTTACGATATTCAAGTTAAATGTTACCTCTTCTAATAAATTTTATATTTTATATTTATCAAATAATCTAATTATATTATATTTCATGTTTGATTTTTAAAATATATGAAATGAATTTTATAACTTAAATTTTAATATTTCATTTTTCAATTTATTAAACAATAACTAAATTCAGTAATTCTTAATAGATAGAAGGAAAGATATGACATAAAAAGTTTTTAAAATATAAAATATAAAATAAGTTGTGGATAGATGTGAATATAAACCATAATTAAATATAAAATATTAAAAATAATAAATATAAAGAGGAGTACGTCAAATCAAATGAAATAGGTTGGGTGGATGTGTTTTTGGACATATTTCTAAGCATTGGAAGAAGAAAAAGGCAAGAAAAGGGCCTTTGGCTTTGGAATGTTTCCTTTTTTATTAATCATGAAAGAATCGCAGATTTGAAGTGAATACTGAAACATACCAACACCTCAAGGAATTTTAAGTTTTTTCTTATATATGGTTGGATGAGGCCTGAGAGAAAATATAGCACCTCTTTTAATTATTTTACGATAAGATTCATAGCTTAAGCCTAAATGAGGAAGACAGTCATATTTATTTATATTATAGATGGAAGATTTTTTCGAAACAGAAAAATAAATTCATCAATAATGGCGGAGAGATCCCCAACTGCCCTTCAACGGTCGGTACATCTCTTCACTTCTGAGGCTGGCAGCTAGACGCGATTGACTACAGCTCTTGTTTTGAAGGATGAAGGTTGAAGGTTGAAAGTTGAAAAGATTTGTAACTGTTGTATATGTCACACTACAGTCCAGGTGACAATCTCGAGGGATAACAGACCTTTTAACCTTTTCCCATTTAATACCATTAGGTGCCTTCTTTTTTTTACTCTGAAATAAACCAAAATATATCGGACAGTCGGACTTTAGGGTAGCCGACTCCCTTAAGTTTCTTTCGTCCTAAATTAAAATTTGTATAATATAAAAAACAATCCCCATATTTTATAAAATTTTCATTATAACAATTTCAGTTACTTTAAATAATAGCCCATATTTTATCAAATTTTCATTATAATACTTTTTCATAATTTTATTAATATTTTAAGATAAATTATTAAAATAAATTAATAAAATCAATGTCATATTTATTTATAATTCCCACCAAAATCTTGACTTGAAACCTATTAATTTTGTATTGAAACTGGCAAAACAAAAAAATTGAAAGTAGCTAAAATTGATAAAATATGAGATCAATTTTTATATTATGCCATTTTCCATTCGGAAAGAAAACCTTATGGAAGTCGATTACCCTAGTGGCCAACTTAGAAGTCCGTTACCCCAAGATCCGAATTCGACTATTTCTCCAAATAATTTACTCTCCTAATTACTTTGCTAAATAAACTTTTTATTTCATATGTATGAGAGAAAAAAAAGCTTGATTAGGAATATGCCAAAAATGATTTATGGAAGTCATTATCGTTCTTTAACAAAGTGTAAAAATAGAATATCGGTAATGATAATATATCGCAAAGAAAAGAGAAATAAAAATAAAGAACACACAGATTTTTACGTGGAAACTCTTTCGGGAAAAAACTACGGGCAGAGGAGAAGAAAATTCACTATGTCGAATTCGAATGATTATAAGAGGAGTAGACTATGTCTATTTATAGGCTTGTAAAATCATATTCTAATAGGAGTGTAGTAAATTTGAAACACCTTATTTTAATCAATATCAAATATATGGAGTTCAATAAGGTGTAAAAAACATTATTCTAAAATAAAATAAAAGAAGTGTAGTTCTATATGAATTTTATTTTTATTTTATTTTACCACTGTATTTTATTTAAATAAGGATTTGGGTCACTCAATTCTAACAATCTCTACCTTGACACGAATTCTCAATGAACAAGATTTTCATCGCGAACTCTTAACGAATAAATTCTCCACATCTTCCATAAAATCCCTTAAGGGTTTAACTTCAACAATGAACACCAACCAAGTCTAAGCAATGCTCAAACTTGGTTATAGGAAGTGAGTCATCATATTGCAGGATTTTCATGAGTACTAATTGCTCACAATAATATCACCACGAGCAATAGTATCACGAGCAAAATGATACCGAACATCAATGTGTTTTGTTCTCTTATGAAATATTTGATCTTTTGTAAGGAAGATGGCACTCTGACTATCACAAAATACTATACTGATTTGAAGGTTTTCATTGAGTTCACTAAAGAGTCCCTTCAACCAAATGGCTTATTTACAAGCCTCAATAATCGACATGTACTCAACTTCAGTTGTAGATAAACCAATTGTAGTTTGCAAAGTGGCTTTCCAACTGATTGCACAACCTCTGATTGTAAAGACAACCTGTGAGAGATCTTCTTCTATCAAGGTCTCCAGCAAAATCAGCATCAATATACCCAATGACTCCATCTCTAGTTCTTCCAAACTGTAAGCAAGCATTAGTAGTATCTCATAAGTATCTTAAAATCCACTGAATTACTTTTCAATGCTCTTTATCGAGATTCATCATGTATCTGCTAACTGCACTAGCTGCATATGATAAATCTGAACGTGAATAAACTATAGCATACATGAGAGATCCCACTGCACTTGAGTATGGAACATGTCATAATAACAAACATAACATCCTAGGTATATGTCATTTACCAAAAAGAAATGTACTTCACCACAATGAGTTCGGGATTGGCCTTGGATGTTGATTCAACGTTCGAACTTAAACCTATTCTGCGCACGGAAAACAAACCGTATGCTAGGTATAAACTCAGTGGTATTTCTATAATGCGAATACTTTAAATAAATAACATTCTATAAAATATACACTTTAACCATACATAAACATTAACTAATCAATAAATCAATCCATCTATTATTGCTTTTATTGCTCATCAATAGCTATCTCACCTTGATACACATATCAATTGGCAATAACAATACTCTTTCCATGAACTCTTAGTCTATGTATCACTATTGTACAACCAAATCAATATCCAATTTCAAATTCACATTCATTGTCATTCAATATCGATCTTATTGCCAATTTATTTATTTACCCCTATTAACAAGACTCACACTTTGGCTGATACACGAATCCAACCAAAACACACCAGTATGGCACCCAGTGCCTCATCAGATAATTTGAAGTAATAAGTTGACACCCAGTGTCTCATCAGCCTTACTGAATTAAGTTGGTACCCAGTACCTCATCGGATTTATCCGAAGTAATAATATGACACCCAGTGTCTCATCGACTCGTGAGTATCCCTGAACACTTCCAATCCTATGGCATGCCAACTATATCCGACTCAGCCCGATACAGTTAATAGGGTTTCCAAATCACTTTTAAATTTTCAATCAATACACATTTCAATTCAAATTATCACATATATTCATAATTCAACTCAATTCAATTTTCATATTTCAATACAATCAATATCCAATATCCACATTCACATTAATCACAAATTCACTTACATTCAATTTAATATCAACAATACCAATACTCACCTTAGTTTCACTTACCATGTCTATTAAATAATAAATACAAAAAATAATTATTAGATTCGGATTATAGAAATACAAACCCTAATTCCGAGCTAATCCTCGTTGACTTTGTTTTTTCATTTCCTAACCGAGGTCTCCAGCCCAACGTTTGCTATGAAATTAAAATCATTAAAAATCATCAATACAACACAATTTAACATTAAATATTTCAATTTATTCACAACTCTTGCCTAAATTCCAATTTAATCCTTAAATTTAAAAGGTATCGATACATTTTGGCCTGAAGCTATTTTGTTATGTTCAAAAAATATTTTGACTTTATAAAATGATAAATGACTTTCTTACTTAGTCAAAATCATTTTAACTTGATCTTAAAATTGTTTCAAAAATATTCTAAGAGTTCAAAGTAGATATTCAAAATTTTATCTCTTAGTGTTCAATTTTAAACAAACCATTTTGTCAATTTTGTTCAATTTTAACTTTTATTCAAAAACACTTCAATTTGTTATATCAAAATATTTTATCAAATAAAGCTTGGTTTGGTAATCTCCCTTATTTATATAACAAAACATTTGGTAAATTTATTTTATATAATTTGTTCCTCTTAATAAAAGTCATTTTGAACATAAGGCCAAAATAAAATTTGACAAACAATGTGGCATTCATTTTTACTTTAAGAAAAATTAGTCACAAAAATTGCATAAGTTAGCATAAACAAATAATCAATCAATTTACCTTTTCTTCTCCCCCTTTTTGTTATATCAAATGATAAAAAAAGCTTAAGGAGAAAAGATATCAGTCCATCATAATAGATATATAAAAGTAAATAGGAAAGAAATTAAAACAATAATGTATCTCAAAATACCAATAAAGCTATCCAGTGCAAAAAGATATAGACATAGGCATAAATAAAGAAATCTAGGTGCAAATGTTATGAGTATGAAATGAATGACTTAAATATACTCTAATCATCACTAGGAGGAAAAATGAGGAGTTGAGGGGAAGCGAGCTAAAAGAGATGCCATTTGTGCCTCTACTGTCGATAGTCGAGTGTTAGTATATTACCTAAGACTCGAACATCATTGCTCAATGAATGGATAGCATCGAGAAAAGAATTATTAACCTCGAAAGAGGGTTGAGCAACATGAGATGAAGAAGCCGATGAAGAAACATGCTCGGGTGAAGGGAGATGTTCAAAAGCGCCTTCATCATCGTCATCATCAGCAGCCGGATTACCTCCATTGATCCATTTACCAAAGTTAGCATCATAATGATAGCTAGTATGGTGAAGTGCACCGTAACTTATTGGTTGATTGGACGTGATGGGGAGTCTCCAATAGTATTAATTCATAACCGTCTAAAGATGTATGACAAATACGTTTCATGAGGAAGTGTGATATTTGTTTTCATCCCTCTCCCAATAGCATTAGTAATGTCATTAAACATAATAAGAGCAAGTTCGGGATGCCTATTATTTTAGACAGAATCGAGCCACCAATAATCAGTAATTCAAAGCTTGGCATCTTTCATAATAGGACATAAATTCCAAGTTAGGATAAATTGAAAGACTTGATCTTGTAGAGAAAGTTCAGAAGCTAAACTGGACTGAATGAAAAGAGCTTGACTAAAAAGGGCCATTTTCATTAGGGTTACCTCCGAAAGGCAAGTGTAACAAATCTCCAAACTCTTCGATAATGAGGTGAATGGGAGTGTTCATTAAAAATGAGGTGATGACAACAACGAGATCACCAGACTCGTCATTTTTGAGCTTGGAATTTGAATAAAAGGCTTGAACAATGTTATAAAATGTCAGTGAAGAAATTTTTAAAAAAATTCATCCAACCCCAATCTTGAAAAATAGATAGATAAATAAAATGTATTGCTTCAAGCATACTAACATCTATTTTTCTAGATTCTCAAACCTTTTTCGAAGCAAATTTTTTATTAAAACGAGATCGAGAGTTTGAGGATTGAAAACACTTGTTAAAAGATGGCTCTACCCTACTAGATGGGTTAGATGACGATGCACTAGTTCTTGGCATTTTCTTAGAAGTCATTCTATCTAATTAAACACTTAGAAACACTAAGACTCAAAAGAGAACTCTTTGGGGAATTTTAACAAACACTTGGTGGGCAAGGTTTTTGGGTAAAAATGTTAAGAAAATATTTAGAAATAGTAAACTCCTGCAACAAAACATAATATATAGTGTTCAAAACAACCCAATAAACCATCAACAAGCACTATTTCAACCCATATTTTATAAAATTAACAAGTTGAAAGTTTTATGGTTTGACCTCAAAAATGTAGAAATAGGCTAAATCTCCAAGCAATAGTGAAAATATCTTGAGGAAATGATGTTTGAAGGTGTTGAAAAGCCAAGATTTAATGAAAAAAATGAAGAAACTTTGGAGAAGATTTGAGAGGTTTTCAGTGGAAGGAAGAAAAAAATTTAGGTCTTTTGAAATTTTGTTTTAGAAATTGGTACAGGTATCTTTAAACACCCCTTGGTATCGATAATTTCTCATGAGTATCAATATTTTGAAATTGGTATATATACCAAATTGCAATTTTGTTTTTCAAGTACAATGAAAATTGCAACACTGAGATTTTTGAGTCTTTAAAGGTTTTAAGGGTCATAAATGACTCTAAGATCATCCCTAAATGTTTCATATGTATGGAGATTTAGAATATAAGCATGATGCATATAATTCATAAAGGAAACTTAGATTTTAAAGAAAAATGACTAAATTAGTAAGAATAAGACTAATTTAATAAGTTCAAAAACATCACAAAAGAAAGTCATGTTAGATAAATAAGGTCAAAATAGATCAAATATCCACATAAAATCCCCCTATCTTTATGCATACAAGAGCCATGAAATCTTTACTTAACAAGCTTTTTGCAACAAAAATAATCAAAGAACATAAAAAAGTTTCAACACAAAGTCAAGGCAAGGTGGTTAAACCTAGTTCTCTCCTAAATGTCCAAAATCTCTCTTTGTCTAATGGTTTTGTAAAAATGTCAACTAATTGGTTCAAAGGTTTATATACTGTAGAATCATTTCAACCTTTTGGACATGATTCCTAAAGAAATGATGTCTAATTTCAATGTGTTTAGTCCTATAATGTTGGATGGGATTTTTAGTGAGACAAATAGCACTAGTATTGTCACACTTGATAAGAATGGTATCTATGTCAATTCCATAGTCCTTAAGTTGTTGTTTCATCCATAAAACTTGAGCACAATAACTATCGACAGAAATATATTTCGCTTCGGTGGTGGACAAAGCAACACTTTTGTTGTAACACCCCTAACCTGGCTTAGAAGTCTAGACCAAATTCGGAATGCTCCATTGATCACCGAAGTGATCGTAGGAAAGAAAAATTTGCAAAATAGTTTATCTTATCAAACCAAATCATTTAAAACATCTATTAACAAATCAGTACAAATCTTAAAATAAAGTTCAATGTAAAACCAGTTCAAAATATACGAATATAAACACAAATCAAAATTGTACCATAGCACTAGAAATCCTCACAGTTTAAACTTTAACCGAATAATGAATAACACTGAAATTAAAAAAAAAACCCATAGTTTATCCACCAAGACTATCTGAGACCTTCATGTCGAGTCCAAAGGTCCGTAATCCGAATCTGCACTGAAAGGGAAATAGAAGAGGGGGTGAGCTACTTGAGCTCAGTGTGAGATCAAACAGATATTCAATAGTGAGAAAAACCAGAAAACTAGAATCAGTTTGAAAATAGAACATACTTACAAACAGGCTAAATCAAATACATACCATATGTAACTTTACAATCATATGGCTCTGTCAAACACAGTAACGGTAGTTCTCAACAGTCACAATCTGGGCTTACGCCCTTTTCAGAGTCAGCATCAATCTTAGTTTGGGGCTTTAGCCTAACTTAGTACAGTGACAGTCAAATAAACAGATTACTATCAGACACATGTGCCTTTCAAGCGAATAGTCAAATACATTCTATCATACACGTGCTCAGTCAGTCAGAAAAACCAGACAATGTAGTTACACAGTAACAGTAACATTCAATCAAACAAATTCAATCAAATGCAAATGAGTGTGAATGAGTTACAAAACAACCCACCCATCCAACCAACACGCTATCTCCGTCTAACCTTACATCTCATGTGGAGATATAATCGACCCACCTGTCCCTGCACTCCAATTAGAACCTCGAAAAGCCCATCTAACCTTATACCCCCTATCAGGATATAATCAACCTATCCATACGATGTCATCCCGGTTTGTCCGGCAATAATGATCATCTACATCGTCCATGAACCTCAGGGAATTGGGACCGCCCACGACCCTCTGGGTATTAGGGCTGTCAAAAAGCTGTACAGTGCCATATGGAAGACCGCGGTACAGGTATGTAATATGAACTACCAGATCAGATATATTACGCAGCAAAGCTAGAGTATAAAATGTATTGTGCAATGTTGTAAACCGCGGTACAGACGTGCAGTATAATTGCCAGATCAGATAATGGTACATAGCGTAGCTAACATACATACGATACAGTGGAAGGTGGTAATCCGCTATACCGTTATCAGTAATTTCCACGACCCTCAGGATATTAGGACCGCCCATGACCCTCTGGATATTATTAAGGGCTTTCAGAATGCAGATAAACTGCCAAATCATAAATCTCCCTTCTCTTCAACATCCCACCCAAAAGCTTTGTATGTAAACGAATGTATGCAGATGTATATATGTGGATGCATCAACTCAGAAAACCAGTTCCAGACATTCAATCAAAAATAGCCATTCACATTCAGTCAGACAGAATCAGACATGTGCACACTCATAACTCGAATTCAGTATCAACCAAGTCATACATTCATTCACAAATAACACATATAAACCAAAGCTAGATCAGAGTTACAGTTACCCTTTCTAAAACTCAGCCAATGGTTGAATCATACAGAGGTCATGATTGCACTTAAATTCACTAAATTCAAAACTTGGCGAGATAGAGCCACATGCCCGTGTGCCCTTGTAATATCCCGAATTAGGGCCTAATCAAAATAGTGGTTTCGTGACCACAAATTCGAGATAAAAAAAATTAGTAAATAGATATATGAGTCTAGTTTCAGGAAAAATTTACGGAATTGGATTTCGAGTTTCGAAACTCGAGATATGAATTTTTAAGCGACTGTGACGCAGATTGCTAGCTTGACTGGAAATTTTAAAAATAAATTGTTTGAGCTGTTTAAGTAATAAATTAAATCTGTTAACACCTCGTGTTCGATTCCGGCGATGGTCTCAGGTACGGGGCATTACAACCCTGGCCATGTGGAGCAAGGTAGGCCGTGTGGGGGTCTATACACCTATGTAAAGAGTAGCACACGGCCATGTGACATAGGCACACCCCCGTGTGGTGCAGAGGCACGCCCGTGGTAGTAGGATGTGTAACTCACTATCCAAATCCACTAATTTCAGAAGTAGAGTAGACACAGCTGTGTGAAGGTGTCACACACCTGTGTGAAATCCTTAGGTCCTAAATCAGCTACACGGCCATGTGTCCTAAAACACACGCCAGTGTGAGAACCCTTAAATCCTCAAATCAGTAACACGGCCGTGTGGCCAGGTCGTGTGACCCCAAAACTCAGAATCCTTAATTACCGAACCCATACGCCCATGTGCCCATGAGACACGCCCGTGTGGTTTCTAACAAAAATCCCCAAATCGACCATACGGCCGTGTGGCACCCAATAGGCCTGAAACCCTAATTTCTCAATTCCACACGACCGTATGGCTCGGTACACGCCCGTGTGGTCATCGAGGAGGCCACGAAACCACCTTGAGTCAGCCTCGTTTTCACTATTTTAACCACCGAAACAATCCTAAAACCTCACCCTATCGAGAAGGGGTGATTTCTCAACACTCCTATCATCTAAAGGCTCAGAAACGAAGGATTAACGCAAAAAGTCGTAGGGAAAGAGAGTTGCGAATCAAGATACAATCGATTGAAGTAGGAAAGGAAATAAAAATAGAAAGTAGAAGATCAATTTCGAATCCCACACCTGTTTATCGCGATCTGAGATGGCGACAGAGGAGCGAAAATCCTGAAACCCCAAATCAGAACCGAAGATTCCCTAAAAAGAAAGGAAGAGGGAGAGGAGAAGAACAGAGAAGAACGTCCAAAAATAACCAAAATAGAAATAAAAATAAAAATAATAACAATAATCTAATTTCTTAAGACAAAAATTTAATAATTATAGTTACTTATAATTATTAACTAAAGGGGATGAATCAAAAATAAAAAGTTTCTCTAAAACGCGTACCTTAAGACTTGAACCCAGAACCTCAAGGTACACTAACACTCCACTTATCCACCAAACCAGCAGGCCTAATCTGTCACTAAAGCGCACAACTAATCAATTAAGTGCTACCACCTCACTGCCCATATGCTCAACACCCAAAACTTTTAGGCCCAAAATTTGGGGCGTTACATTTGTTTCTTTGGAAACCATGATATTAGCATGATGCCTAGGAATTGATAAGTACCGGAGGTGCTTTTCCTATCTAATTTAAAACATCCAAAATCCGCATCTGAGAATACATGCAAACTAAAGGATAAGTCTCTAAGATACCAAATGCCTAAATTTGGAGTGTCTATAAGGTATCTAAAGATTCTATTAAGGGCTTGTAAATGTGATTTCTTAGGACAAGATTGATATCTAGAACACAAGCATATACTAAACATAATGTCGGGTCTACTTGCAATAAGATAAAGCAAAGAACCAATCATTGACCTATATAATTTTAAGTCAACATATTTACCTTCCTCATCTTTATCAAGCTTTGTAGAAAGGCTCATAAGAGTAGCTTGTAGTTTGAGAGTGTCTATCCTAAACTTCTTGACCATTTCCTTTTTGTACTTAACTTGATTGATGAATATGCCATCCTTTCTTTGCTTGATTTGGAGTCCTAAAAGGAAATTTAGTTCTCTCATCATGCTCATCTCAAACTCACCTTGCATTAACTTAGAAAAATCTTGACAAAGAAGATCATTAGTAGAACCAAAAATAATATCATCAACATAAATTTGAGCTACTAATAATTTTTTGTCTTTTCTTTTAATAAAAAGTATTGTGTCAACATTCCCTTTACTAAAACCTTTCTCAATAATAAAATTTGATAACCTTTCGTACCAAGCTCTAAAAGCTTGTTTTAGACCATATAAAGCTTTTGAAAGTTTAAAAACATGGTTTGAAAATTTTGAATCTTCAAAACCTAGTGGTTGTTCAACATACACTTCTTCATTTATAAAACCATTTTTAAAAAAAGAAGCACTTTTTAAATCCATTTGATATAATTTAAAATCATTAAAGCATGCAAAAGTTAAAAACATTCTAATGGCTTCCATCCTAGCTAAAGGAGCATAAGTTTCATCATAATCTATTCCTTCTTCTTGAGTGCAACCTTGAGCAACAACTCTAGCCTTGTTCCTCACAATGTTACCACTCTCATCGAGCTTATTCCTAAAAACTCATTTAGTACATAAAGTAGATTTATCATAAGGTCTTTCAACTAGGATTCATACTTTACTTCTCTCAAATTGATTTAACTCTTCTTGCATAGCCAATATCCAATATTCATTATTTAATGCTTCGTTGATACTTTTAGGCTCAATGCATGAGATAAATGCAACAAAATTACTAGTATTTCTAAGAAAAGATCTAGTAGTTACCCCTTTTGATAGATCTCCTAATATCTTACCATCCTTCACATAGTTGAATTCTCTTGGATCAGTGATTTCCCTTTCCTCTATTGTAATCTGTTCTAGAGCATCTTGTGTTTGTTCTTGAATCTTCTCAATTGATGATTGATCCTCTTTATGATTATTATTAAAAATTTATGCATAATTATCATCAATACAAGAATTCTTTCTAGAATGAGGGTTAGAGTCATCAAAAACATGTATAGACTCTTCTACTACTAAAGTTCTTTTATTAAACACTCGAAAAGCTTTAGAACTTAAAGAATAACCAAGAAAAATTCATTCATCACTCTTTGAATCAAATTTACCAAGATTATCTTTGCCATTGTTTAAAACAAAACACTTGCATCTAAAGGGATGAAAATAACTAATGTTAGGCTTTTTATTTTTGAAAAGTTCATATAGAGTTTTCTTTAAAATAGGTCTAATCATTACTCTATTGACAACATAGCAAGCGGTGTTTGTGGCTTCCGCCCAAAAATATTTTGGTAAATTATTTTCGCAAAGCATAGTTCTAGCCATTTCCTCTAAAATTCTATTTTTCCTCTCAACAACTCCATTTTGTTGATGGGTTCTAGGTGCAGAAAAATTATGGCTAATTTCATTTAAGTTGCAAAAGTTTTCAAAACCAAGATTTTGAAATTCAGTTCCATGGTCACTTCTAACACTAGTGATAGAGTAACCTTTTCCATTTTTGTTCATTTTTTTCTAAAGCTTCATCTTTAATACTTCAGAAAAGAACCCAAGTAAATCTAGAATAGTTATCAACAAGCACAAAAGCATATTGCTTTCCACCCAAACTAGTTTTCCTAATTGACCAAATAAGTCTATGTGAATTAGTTGAAGAACTCTACTAGTTGATACATCATTAATAGGTTTAAATGAATTTTTTTTATGTTTACCCTTAATACATGCATCACAAACTTCATCTAATTCAAAATCAATTTTAGGCAAACCTCTCACTAAGTCATTTTTAACTAGTTTATGCAATATGCTAGCATATCCTAATTTTATATGTCATAATAAAGAATTATTTTCATTTTTAGTAACTAGGCATATAAGTGAATCATGCAATCTTCAAAATGCACCATATAAACATTTCTTATCGTAGGTGCTACAAGCATAATCTTATTAGACACATTACAACCATTAGATTCAAAAATGACATTGAGACCACTATCACACAATTGACTACTACTAAGTAGATTATGCTTAAGACCATTGATATAAAGGACATTTTCAATAAGAGTTGAAGAGTTTTTACCAATAGAGTCTATTCCTTCTACTTGTCCTTTAGAGTTTGTTACTAAATGTAACTGCTCCTCCATTTTTAGGCTTCAAATTGACAAAATGGCTCTTGTCACCAGTCATGTGCTTTGAGCATGCACTATCAAGGTACCATAAGTTTTTGAGTGAATTCTCTACCTTGAATTAATGCTCATTTTCCTACAAACATAGAATTAAACTTTGATTTTTGAACCCAAATTCTTTTGGGTCCATAAGCAATAGTCCCTATAACTTTAGTCCCTTTAGGTATCCATTTAGAAATCAAGTTCTTATCTTGAGAAGTTATGAGTCATTCAAGGACCCATAAACTTTTAATAATTTTTTTTATAAAAGTTTTGGGGACTTCTATGTTTATAGAAATTAAAGTTAATTGTTAACAAAGTTTTGTTTTGAATTCTCTCCTTTTTCAAAAACTTTGTTAGAGTGAGTTTTTTCACTTCAAGTTGTTTTTGATAATCATCATGAAGTTTAGACAGTAAGTTATGCAAGTCAAAATTATTTTTCTCAAAATATTTTATATTAACTTGTGTATCATTTATTTTACTTTCAAGTTCATTCTTGACTTTGGAAAATGAATTGTTTTCATCTTTAAGTTTTGAAATAGTTTCTTTATATTTTGAAACCATTAATTCAAACTCCAAACCTAATTCATCATAAGCATCTTGTAACTCATCAAAATAATAAGAATTTAAATTAGATGAGTTAGAAGTTACCTTAGAGTCATCGATGGCCATAAGGCAAAGATTGACTACTTCTTAATCTTCATTGTAGGATGAGTCCCCATCACTCCATGTAGTAACATGAGCCTTAAGCTTTTGTTTGCTTGACCCTCTTTTCTTCTATTGTGGACAACCAAACTTGATGTGTCCCGGATTCTTGCATTTATAGCATATGATAGGGCCCTTTTCCTTAGTAGATTCAATCTTAAGTCCTTCCTTCTTTTGAAACTTTCTTCCTTTGCTGGACCTCATAAACCTCTTGAATTTTCTTGCAAACATGGTCATCTCTTCATCCTCATCCATATCTTTATTTGAATTACCTTCTTCTATTGTGGACTTGAGGGCAACTCTAACCTTCTTCTTTTCAACTTTTTGTTCTCTTTTATTCACTCATTTGAGTCTCATTTCATGAGTGAGCAAGGAACCAATTAGCTCATCTAATGAAAATCTCAAAATTTTTAGCTTTCTCTATAGCTGTAACTTTGGCATCCCAAGACAAAGGCAAGCTTCTAAGCATCTTCTAGACTACTTCTTCATTGGGATAGATCTTCCCATAGGATTTGAGCTCATTGATGATGATGGTAAATCTATCAGGCATAGCTTTGATGCCCTCCTCGGGCTTCATCATTAAAGTCTCATAATTTAGAGTGACAATTTTCACATTTGATTTCTTGACTTGATTGGTACCTTCATGAGTGACCTCCAATTTGTCCTAGATTTCCTTAGCATTGGAACATGAAGAAACTCTGATATATTTATCCAGACCAAGTGAACAAAAGAGAGTGTGCATAGCCTTGAGATTGAGTTGTATGTTTCTCATATCTTCCTCATTCCATTTCTTCTTACTCTTTGAAACTAACTTCTCTCCTTCTTGCTTTTGAGCAATGGTTGGACCATCCATGATGACGTTCCACACGGAAAGATCCTTGGCTTGAATGAATAGTGTCATTCTAGTCTTCCAATATAAATAATTTACACCATTGAAGTAAGAAGGTTTATTAATGAATTGAGACTCACCAATCATAATGGAGCTAGAAGAAAATGTCATCTTGTGCTGTTTGAATAGAAGTAAGTTAAGCTACCTCGAGGATCTTCTCTTGGTTATTAGATCGTCTTTTAAAGACTAGCTCTGATACCAATTGTTAGGTCGATAAATCAAACCGAAATTGCCAAGAAAGTGGTGAATTAGCTTTTAAAAATTTTGTGAAAGCTAGAAAGAAAATTGAAAGATGAACACGATAATTGATAGCTGTAACTAAGGATTTTCTCAAATTCACTAATTTGATAAACTTTGAGGATAGGGTTTAACCTTACAACTCTTTTAAGATTTCTACCCCAAATATTAAGACACAAACCCTCTCAAGGAAATACAAATAAGAAAATAAAGAGATAATCCTTACAAGATCAAAGTTTTTGTAAATTAAGCTCAAATACAATGAAATACACTTAAGCAAAAGAAAAAAAATAAAGCTCACAAGTGTATGTAAAAAGAATATGGAAATAATAAGCTCAAATGTTAATATTGATTGATGATTTTTGGTTGAAAGTGCTTTCTTATTGTTGTAGTAACTTTAGAAGTTGGTATTTATACTCCTAATTGATTTCCAACCGTTGAGGTTGTTGTAGTCATGAATAGAGCTATTGGGGACGTAAAAACCAGAGCATTTAATTCACCTGCAACACCGAGTATCTATACCATATAAAAAGGTACTGATAATTTTTGCAATAAACGTTAAATTCAATAACCATTGGAGTTTTGCAATCGATACCAAAAAAAATTTATTGATACTTTATAAAAAGGTATCGATACTTTGTAAGTTTTCTGAGAAGCAGAATGTTGTTTTAGTATCATTTTTACGAAGAGGTATCGATATTTCAGAAAATATCGATACTTAATAAAAAGGTATTGATACTTAATAGGGTTTGTGAAAAAAAAATGTCATTTTGGTATCGCTTTTAAGAAGGGTATCGATAATTCATAAAATATTGATACTTTTTGGCCTGAAGTTATTTTGTCATGTTTGAAAATTATTTTGACTTGATAAAATGATAAAGGACTTTCTTACTTAGTCAAAATCATTTTAACTTGATTTTAATATTGTTTCAAAAATATTCTAAGAGTTCAAAGTAGATATTCAAAATTTTATCTCTTAAACTTCAATTTTAAACAAACCATTTTGTCAATTTTGTTCAGTTTTAGCTTTTATTGAACAACACTTCAATTTGTTATATCAAAACATTTTATCCAATAAAGCTTGGAAAAAAATTAGGGTTCGAAGAAGACAAAAAAATTAGAAACAATGAAAAGAAAAAGAAAAACAAAGCATAAAATCAAGAAAGATAAAGATTAGGGTGAGATGGAAAAATATTGAATAGAAGAGGACGAAAATAAGCTGGATGCTGGAAAGGTTATCCCCTCTGAAGAACAAATCTTCAATAAAAGCAACCAATAGTGATAATCAAAAGCAGATGTCTTATGAAACCTTTTGAAGAAGAAACTTCAACAAGCTTCACAAATGGCCCTAAACAACCCCCTAACGCCAAACCATGGAAAATTTGAAGGGGTGCGATTGAGTCCTTGGGTTTCCGAAATAGTGTAAAAAGAAGTACTTCGAACCATTGCTATTTGACCCGGATCTGTTCTAAAAGAGTCGAGGCATTTCGAATTGTTTGTTGAAGAATGCTCCCATGACTTCAAAGAGAAAACTAAAAGAAAACCTACTTCTAAAATAAATAAAAGAAAAATCTCACAAAGAGAAATAAATCAAAGAGTTGAAATTTATTAATTAATACATATTTTACGAATAATAAAGAGGCCTTTATATAGGCTAACTAATTAAATCAAAATAAAACTCCTAAATAGAATAAAACTCTAATTAATCTACACAATAAGTAGTTCTAATAGAATTAAAATTTCTTGTTGACTAAGAAAACAACTTAAAATACTTAAAAATATCTTAAAATTCAGAATAAATAAATAATAATATGAAACTTAATAGATACAATATTGAGCTCATATATAATCAAAATTAAACCTTAAAATTGAACCCAACATGATTTAAACTGGAATTAAAGATCGAAACTCATAATTTCCCATAACAATTTCATCCAGAAATTTTGCTTGCACAGTCTTCACTAAAATGGCCATAACTTGATTGTGACAGCCCTAAAGTTACCCTAGTAGGAAAGTGGTTTCGAGACCGCTAAACCGAGTCACTAAATTATTTGAATATGATATTTATTGTCTAAAATAAATGTGTGAAAATTTTAAGCTTCGATTTAGTAAATTGCATGTGAATTTAGTCAATAGGACTTATGTGTGACACTTTTGAAATGTGATAGATCAAAACATAAGGACCTATTAGTGCATGTTGAAAAAGGGGGGACTTGCATGTCAATTCCCCCCCATCTAGTAGTGGCCGGCCATGACATTAGGGTGGACAAAGGATGATGGGCAAAACATGTCATAGACATGTTGTGTTGGTGCATCATGGGAGGAAACAATAAAATAAAGTTAGTAATAAAGAAATGGAAAAAAAAAAAAAGGAGAAAGAAAATGATGAAAACAAAAGAAAAAAATGTGTCCATCCTTTTTCATTCTTCTTGACCGAAAATTCAAAAGAAAGAAGGAGGAAATGTTGAAGAGATTCGCCATGCTTGTAGCTAGGTGAAGGTAAGTTTAATGTTGTGCCATGAGATTCATGCATGTTTTTTTTGTTAGCTTGAGTTTTAACTAGCCCATGGTTCAAATCTTTACTATGTCATGGAGATGATATTCGGCTAAGGTGGATTTGTGTTGATGTTATTTGCATGCTAAAAGTGAAGCTTGTAATGATGCATGTGATGGTGGATTGATGACTCTTGAATCTCCTTTTAGCATCCTTGAGTGAGACATTAAGTTCCTTGTTCAACCATGACCAAAATTGAAATGGTATGGTGTTGTAATGCATTCGCCATGGTAGGAAGTAGAAGAGAAATATGTTGTTGTTTACGTTATTGGATGAGAAATGGTAGTAAGGTGAAGTGCAAATGCTAGTGTTTGATTTACTAGTGTATATGTGTGTATTAGCCAAGTTTTGAACTTGAAACAAAATGGTGTTTAGTCAATACAAGTGACCATACTTGTAGAATGTATTAAGTGTTGCAATCGGCCCCAACATAGACATGTATGTTCGCCACATGAATGAGTACATGAGTTGATGTGTATGTTCGGCCATGGGTAGCCTATTGATGGCTTTAGCTTGACTTAGAAAATTCGCTAAGGGGAAATATTAGCTAGTATGTTGAATTCGATTCGTGATTTCGTACATAAGTGACTCTAATGTCTAATGTATATATGGGCTAAGTACCTTGAGCTTCTCTTTTGATGTTCAAATGAATTGTATTAAATTGCTTGATGTGATTAAAAATGCGTATGATCATTGTGTATTTGAGCTAAAAGGTGGCCATATGACCTATCAAACTCCTTGTCATATTCGGCCATAAGCTAGCATAACGAGACTTTAATAAGTTAAATTCGTTTGAATTAGCTCAAGAGCTTAGAGGACCACAGTTGGATAAGGGAAAGGAAAAAGTTATCGAATAGCCGCCTAAAACGTCCGACCACATCCGAGGTAAGTTTTCGAGTAATGGAACTTAGATTATGATTTGATTAGATCATGTTTTAAGCAAATCAAAATCATGCTCTTTGTATGTGGCTATTAAGCCGAAATTTGTAAGTGTGATAAGTGTCTTGTGTTTGAGCTTTGTTAATGAAAATGAAATATGAATGTGTCATGATTTATTGATAAATGTGCATGGTTATTCGAATGATGACCGGGCTAAGTCCCGAAGGCTTTGTGCTAAGTTACTAAATCCGGACTAAGATCCGAAGGCATTTGTGCGAGTTACTAATCCCGGGCTAAGCCCGAAGGCATTGGTGCGAGTTACTAAATCCGGGTTAAGTTCCGAAGGCATTTGTGCGAGTTACTATAATCGGGCTATGTCCCGAAGGCATTCGAACGAGTAGCTATATCCGGTTAAATTCTAAAGGTACGTGATTCGGGAATGAATGATCTTGCTATAAAAATTTCAGTTATTACGCTTGTAAAATCTCAACAATGAGGTATGTTTCGTATGTGCTTTGGAATAGTTGATTCCCTTCGAATAATATTCGCCAGTTGATAAATGAGCTACCGCCTTTGGCTAAGTTGATCTTTGTGTATGAATATAAGGGTTGGTAATGTGAAGTAAGTATGATATTGAGAATTTGTGCATATGAAATTATCTGCTTAGCTACATGAATGCTATACTTTGGTTGTGTCTAAATTCATAACTCAACTTACTAAGCATTAAATGCTTACTCCGCTTCTTTGATCCTCTGTTTTATAGATTTTGGTTCGTCACCATCGGACTCGGATTTTGAAGTTGAATTACCCACACTATCAAAGCTCCTTTTGGTATACTTTTGGTTGAACTTTGAAATGGCATGTATAGGGCTACCCTTCTTGTTATTGGTCACATACCCCTTTGGTTTTGTATAAATTTGGATAGCCATGCGAAAATGGCTTATATACACTTTGGGCATGGTATTATAATCATTTGTATGTTGATCATTAAGAGGTATGGAAATGTTTGGAAACGATTAGCCATTGGGATGGTTAATCATGATCATATTTTGTGCTATATATGTAAAAGGGCTAGTTGAATCATGGAAACTATGAAATAGGTAAAGCCTACCTTAAAGACAGATGCTGACAGCTGCAGTGACGTGGATGTGAAAAATCACTAAAAATAGTAAGAATGGAATTAAATAGTGAATAAATTATTTAATCAAACCTTTATGAATCTACTTTTACATGGAAGAAACGAAACGATCCTATGAGTTGTATGTTAAGAGATATTTAAGTTTTCGTGAGACAGGGCCAGAACGGTTTCTGGAGTCCCTGTTCCGAATTTAGAAATTCATTATAAATTTACCAGAGATAATTAGAAGTCATGCCATATATGTACAGATTCCTTTTCGAGTCTAGTTTCTGTAGAAACAAACGGCATCAGTATTTAAGCCCTGTACAGGGAGATATCCAAGTCGTAATGCACAAAGGTCAGTGTAGTCGATCCCTGTAACATGGGAGACTTTAACTAATAAACTGTACTAATTGGCCTAACCAAAAATTCTAGAAAAAAATTTGTAGATGCATATACGAGTCTAGTTTCAGGGAAAAATCACGAAACTGATTTTCGAGTTGTGGAACTCAAGATATGATTTTTAAGGTGACAGTGACACAGTTAGCCAGCTGTCTGGAAATTTTTAAAATGAACTGTGCTAGTAAGTGGATTAAGCCCGTTAACCCCTCGTGTCCGACTCCGGCGATGGTCTCGGGTACGGGGTGTTACATTGATCTTCCAAACTCAAAATTAAGTGATTCAAAGTGTGTTTCAAAGTTAAGAGATAGCTCTTTAATTGCTATGAATGCATATCAACTCAGAAATGCTTGGATCGTATCCAAAAATTGTTGCAAGTCTATTCATTTTCCAAACTTTAAAATTGGCGGCTCTTGTAATACCCTGAAAATTTTTACAGTAAGATATTATCCTTGATATAGTAAAATAAGGAAATAAAGTGACATAAAGGGAAATTTTGAGTTATGTCAATATTAAGAAGTATATTATCATATATTAATTCAAGAAAGGACTAAATTGTAAAAGTGAGAAAAGTTTTGTTGCACAAGAGTAAATACTCAAAATTTAAGGGGTTAAAGTGTAAATATGAAAAATTTGAAGGACCAATAGTGTAAATATTTTAAGAGTGGAATGATCTAGAAACTAAGGAAAATAGATGAATTAGGACCAAATTGAATAGGTGAAGAACTATGAGGGACTAAATTATAATTTTACCAAAATTAAATGATGACTCAAGGATGGAATTTTAAAAGATAATAAAGGGCAAAATGGTCAATTGGAAGAGAGAGAAATCTAGAAAGTAATGATGATGTTGATGATATTTTATGATTATTTAATTAGATATATATTATTTTAATGAGATCTTTTATTATTATTTTATTATTAATTATTTAGTATAAAAGGAAGGAAAGATGAAGAATTTTCACCATCTTTCCATGCATGCAGCCAACGTTAGAAGAGAAGGAAAAGAAAGAAATTTTCTTTTCTTTACAATTTGGTCCTTCCACCAAAAATTCACCATTTCCACCTAGAAATCAAAAGAATTTCCATTGCTACTAAGAGAGAGAAATGTTAAGGAGGCCATGGGGAGTTAGAATATCAAGTTGGATTCAAGGAATAGAAGCTGGAGGAGAGAGAAAATCAAGTTAAAGATTAGTATCAATAGAACAAGGTAAGTATATCAAGATTTCAATATGTTTTTAAGTTTGTTATTATTGATAAAACATGGAAATGATGTTATAGTAGAGTTTTCTTACATAAGGTCTTATGTTCTTGATATGTTAGTGAAGAGAAAATAAGAGAAAGTGATCAGAAATGGTGTAGAAAAAGAAAATAAGGATGTTATAACATGGTAATTAATATCTTGTACTAAAACAGTATTGGACAGCAGCAGTAGACTAACTTTGAAAAATCACCATAAATTGTATAAATCGAATTAGAAGACGAAAAAAATGTTAAATTAAAGATAATTGAATATAGTTTCTCATAGAAGAAACGGTGTAAGCAATAGATTTGTAAATCATGAGATATAATAAATTTTGTGAGACAACATCAGAATGATTTCGGGTTCCCCTGTTCTGACTTTGAAAAATCACAAAAAATTTTATAATCATAATTATGGGCTTAAATTTATATTTTTAGAATCTTGAATTAGTCTAGTTTCAATATAAATAAATGGGAACATCATTCGAATTCTGTACGAGAAGATAATTAATTTTTAGTGAAGAAGGGTCACAACTGTCAGACAGCAGAATAGGGGTAACTTTAAAGAATAAACTGTACTTATTGAATGAACCAAAAATTCTGAAAATTTTATGGTAAGAAGATATATGAGTCTAGTTTCAAGAAAAATTATCGGATCTTAATTTAGAGTTCCAGAGCTCCAGATATAAATAATTTAGTGACTATGACATAGATGGATAGCTTGAATATTCATAAAAGTAAATAATAAAAATTATGGATAATGTTACTTACAAGTGTGTTATCTACATTAAGGATGTGGAATGGAGAGGAGAAGGAGGAAAAATATGTATGAATATTCATCTAGAATGGCTAATTTGCATATTTTAGGCTCAGGGACTAAATTGAATAAAAATAAAACTTTATGGGCAATTTTGTAAAAATGTCAAAAATGACCAAATTGCATGAAATGGATTATTTTATTATTTAAATTACAAAATTGAATGAAATTATTAATTTAGTTCAAGATCGGGGGAAAACATGTTTTAGGGATTAAATTGAAAAGTGTTGAAATTATGGAAAATTCTGATATTTTATAGAATTCATGGACTGTTATCAATATATATATGAGAATAATAGCTGGAAATAAGGATTAAATTGCAAGAATTTTATTTTCCTAACCCTAAGGGCGAAATCATCATTAATTAAAAGTTAAGGGCAAAATGATAATTTTACCTAGAGCATTAATTAAATGCATTAGAATATGAAATGAATGAAAATGATGATCAAATTTATTTATAAAGATCCGGACGACTCAAATATGAGACTTGATCGTGGAAAAGAAAAGATATCGGATTACTGAAATTATAAACACAAACAAGCAATGAGGTAAGTTCATGTAACTTGAATTATATTCTTAAATGCTTGAAATGCATGTTTTTGATATGAATATGATTTGAATGTTCATTATATGAAATTTTATGAAACATTGACATATTTGATAAAAGAGGAAGAAATCCCGGTTGAATGAAAGGAAAATTCGATGGATCTCTGAAAAGGAATTGACGGTAAAAAGGATCTAGCCCGGACGGGTGATCCTATCCGATATAGCCCTCCAAGAATACGTGTAAATGGATTTAGCCCGGACGGTAATCCGAATTAGGGTCTCAATTTAGCTCGGATGGTAATTTAGATCAAGCTCATTAGAGTAATTGTCGTTCTGGGATTTAGCCTGACCGGTAATCCCGACAATACTCTATGAGTTTATATTACTGAGATTTAGCCCGACCGGTAATCCCACCGTAAGGATGAGGTTCAAGGGAGCGTGCTCTCGATATGAAATGTATAAGACCATGGTTGAAAGATACCATGGCAACCTGATATGAAATGTGTAAGACCATGGTTGAAAGATACCATGACAGCCTGATATGAAACGTGTAAGACCATGGTTGAAAGATACCATGGCAGCCTGATATGAAATGTGTAAGACCATGGTTGAAAGATACCATGGCAACATGATGGGAAATAAATAAGACCATGGTTGAAAGATACCATGGCAACATGATGGGAAATAAATAAGACCATGGTTGAAAGATACCATGGCAACATGAAAAAAAAATGAGTAAGACCTGTGACACCCCTAATTTGACCCTAGTCGGAAAGTGGTTTCGGGACCACAAAACTGAGCCACAAAAATAATTAATTGTTATATTTTATGCTTATTATTTATGAATAAGTATGTGTGAAAATTTCATGCTTTAATTTTGTCATTTGGATGTGAAATAAATAAAAAGGGGCTTATGTGAAAAATCTTGAAAATGTCATAGGTTAATTGGTGGTGGCTAAAAATTGCATGGTTTGAAGCATGAGGGACTTGCATGTCAAACATTCCTTTTTCTTGGTAGTGGACGGCAAGGATGGGCATGAATGACACATTTTGGCATTTTGTATGTTATATTTTAGTTAAATAATATCAAATAGTTTTATAATAAATCAAGTTATTATATGTCATAAATTATAAGAGGAATTAAATAATTAAAGGGTGAGAAAAAACAAATTTGGGTCTTTTCTTCTCCTCCATTGCCGTAGCCTAAAGGGAGGGAGAAGAAAGTTTGGTTGCTTTGATTTTGGCTTAGAAGATGGCTAGAATGAGGTATGTATTGAATGATTCTTGAAAATCTATGCATGTTTGAGATGATTAGTTCAAACTCTACTTATCCCATAGATTAAACTTAGAATTTTGAGGTTTGAGATTGGGTCAATAAGCTTGAAACTCATAGTAGTTTGTTTTGGTAAGCTTGGTATACGGATGATAGATGTGTTTTGGTTTTGGTTTGATAATGATGTTAATGATGGTGATTTTCGGTCATGCATTAACTTAAATTGTAAGTATGATTTATGGTATAATTTGTGTGATGGAATGGTCTTGAGATTTGGCTTGATTAAATGGGTAAAATGCTAAGTGTTTTAAAGATGATGTAATGGTTATTTCGGTTTATGTGAAGTAAATATAGATAATGGTTATAAGCTGTTTTATGATTTGATAATGGTGATTAAATCTTGTAGTTAAGTGTTTAGATATATATATATATATATATATTAATAATGAATTTAGTTGTACTTGCTATGTGAGAAATGTGCAATGCTATAGGTATTTGATTATTAGATATGGTTATTTTAAGTTGATTTGTTATGGTATGATTGCATTGATGAATTGGTTTGGAAATGGTGGGAAGAATTGGCTATTATGCTTGATACTAATGCGAATATGAGAATGTTGTACTTGAAAAATGTAGGTGAACATGACAAGTGTATTCGCTTAGGGCATAAAGGATATGAAAATTTGGTATTTATTTTTTATTGTGTGTGTATGACCATGGATAATTGGCTGCACAAATATTATGAATACATAATGCATGTTAAATTTATTAAGCTACAAAACATTATACATGATCGGCCAATGTAAATTATTTGAGTAAAGTATATCTTGATGGTACATTTCGCTAGTATAAAATGTATATGGATGTCGATGACTATGTTTAATTTGGGAAGTAAATTGTTTGATTTAGCTCAAGAGCCTAGAGGATCAAAGTTGGATAAGGGAAAGGAAAAAGTGACCGAATAGCCGTCGTAATCGTTCGGCAACTTCCGAGGTAAGTTTTAAGTGATTAAACGTTGAGTAAATTCAATCATAATAGGACATAATGAGTTGATTTAATAAGATATGATGTGGCCATGATATGTCTTAAACTCAAATGGTAAGTTCATAAGTGTTTGGACTTGGAAATTTAAGAGCAAATTGTAATAACTTGCTTAGGACAGCAGCAGTAACGTGATTTTAGAAAATCACTATAAATTGTTGGTGTGGAATTATAGGCTGAATATAATATGTAATCAAAGCTTAATTAGTCTAGTTTCTTATAAAAGAGACCGTGTAAGCAAAGAAATTTCCTATAAAGAGATATTTAAAGTTGTGTGAGACAGTGTCAGAATGACTCTGAAATCCCCTGTTCTGTTTTTAGAAAATCATTATAATTTGTACAAAAATGGTTATAAGATAACATTTATATTCTTAGACTCCTTAATGAGTCTAGTTTCAAATGAAATCAAATAGAATATATTTTGAATTCTGTACAATGAGAAATTTGATTCGTAGTGAAGAGTGGTCAGATTAGTCAAACAGTGAAACAGGGGAAACTTTAAGAAAAATCTGGTATTGATTGGCCAAACCTAAAATTCTGAAAATTTTATGGATGGAAGATATATGAGTCTATATTCAGGTAAAATTAACGGCAATTGATTTTGAGTTTTTTAGCTCCAGTTATAAATAATTTAGTGACTATTGCTCAGGAAAACAGCTTGTAGTGAATATGTGAATTTATTGTAAACATTGATGAAACTATTTGAGTTGCTTATAAGCTATTGCTGAAATTGATGTACAAGATAAATATATATGTGTGTGGTAAAGCCGAATGGTTAATGTGAAATATGTATGAGATATGTATATGTGGTAAAGCCGAATGGCTAGTGTGAAATATCTATGAGATATGTATATGTGGTAAAGCCGAATGGCTAGTGTGAAATATGTATGAGATATGTATATGTGGTAAAGCCGAATGGCTAGTGTGAAATATGTATGAGATATGTATACGTGGTAAAGCCGAATGGCTAGTGTGAAATATGTATGAGATATGTATACGTGGTAAAGCCGAATGGCTAGTGTGAAATATGTATGAGATATGTATATGTGGTAAAGCCATTCACACCTATGAGATATGTATATGTGGTAAAGCCGAATGGCTAATGCGAAATATGTATGAGATATGTATATGTGGTAAAGCCGAATGGCTAGTGATTCGGCTAGTGTGAAATATGTAGGAGATGTGTGTATATTGTGGCCGAATGACCAAATGTGAAAGGTGTGTATTATTAGATATTTGATGAGGCAAATGAATTACAAATATGGCAGTCGATGTGAATGTTGTAACATGTGAATAAATGTACATGAAACTTGGAAATATATTCCGAGTAAGACCCGATGACTATGTGTGGAGATTATGTCCGGGTAAGACCCGATGACTACGTGTGGAGATTTTGTCCGGGTAAGACCCGATAACTACGTGTGAGGACTATTCGAGCTAAAGGTTTCGCTGAAGATTCGAGTAAAGCATAAGATTATACTACTTCACAGTAACGATTGGTAATAAATACGTTCAATGCGTTAAGCTGGTCAGGCATGTATTTTGAGATTATATTTAAGCTTGATTTGGACTAAATCACAAGGTCGTTATGTGATGCATATGTGAGTAAAGCAATAAGACTGTTCTATGATTATTGTGCGTTTGGTCAATGTGGAAAGTTAGGTGAAAATATGTAATGTACCTATGTTTATAAGAGATCACTATCAAGTGAGAATTTATCTGCCTATTATATATGATGAGATGGGCATATTCAGTAAAGGGATGGTATGCCCGAAGGAAGAGTGAAATAAAAATACGAACAACTATGTTATAATTTGATTGTTATCTGTTGACACTGCTTAAAACTTACTAAGCATTGTAATGCTTACTCCGTTTACTTTGTTTCCTCTGTTTTATAGATCTCATTTGGAAGCTACAGGCTCGGGGATCGTCAGCAACTAGTCACACTATCACTATCCACTGCTTGTTGCTGTTATGTTTTGAATTATTTTATGGCATGTAAAGAATAGACCAGTGGCCGAAGAATATTTTGGTTAATGTATATAAGCCATGCGAAAATGGCATTTTTGAATGTGTACTTATAGCAGTTAAATTGTATCCCTGACTGTCTTTAGTATTTACCTAAAGGAACGTTCTTTATAAAAAAATAATAATAATAAATAAATAAAATATTCAAAATTTTTACTGTTCGGATATGAGTTTCAAGTCCGGTAATGCCCCTTTACCTATTCCGGCGACGGATACGGGATAGAGGTGTTACATTTTATTGGTATCAGAGTTACGGTTTAGTCGATTCTAGGACTAACGTAGCACGCGTGAGTCTATTTATACATGCCATAAAGTGATAAAGTGATAGTGTGATGATTTTTTACTATTAAAATGTGTTTGTTGTATTGTAATGAATTTTGATCCCGATCGAGCTGTAGCAAGCTTCTGACTATGAGAATTTGCGATATAACTTCACTTGGATATGCTTAAATTATTAAGTTGATCAGTGCACGATCATGTACTCGTATTTGAATTTTGATATGGATTGAATTATAAGGGTATAAGTGATGCAATTTTGAAAGAGTGTTACGACTATAAATGTGATCTTTGTATGTGGCTATGGAACTGAAAGTTGAATGGTCGATAAGCATGTTGTGTTTGTATTCAAGTAATGTAAATGATATACTAATGTGTATTGTTATATATGTATATGTGCATGAGAATTGAGAGTTATATAGCCGGGCTAAGTCCCGAAGAGCATTCGTCTTTGGTGTTATGTCCTGCTAAGTCCCGAAGAGCATTCGTCTTTGGTGTTTTGTCCGGCTAAGTCCTCAAGAGCATTCAGATCTTGGTGTTATGTCCGGCTAAGTCCCGAAGAGCATTCGTGCTGGTGATATGTCTGGGCTAAGTCCCGAAGAGCATTCGTGCTAGTGATATATCCAGGCTAAGTCCCGAAGAGCATTCGTGCTAGTGATATATCCGGGCTAAACCTCGAAGGCATTCGTGCTGGACTTATGAGTCACTGTGTGTGCAAGTTCTTCAATCGAGCGCTATGTGTGCGAGATTGGTAATTGAGGCACTATGTGTGCGAGTTCTTTAATTGAGGCACTATGTGTGCGAGTTCTATAATGGAGCGCTATGTGTGCGAAATCAGTCAGTGGGCACTGTGTATGCGAAGTGTGTTTCACGTATGACCTCGTGTGAGACGATGGCATTGATTTGTAATAGTAAGTAAGACCTAAAGAGAAAATTCATTAAACGGACTAAACACTGGTGAACTAATTAGAGTCGGAGATTATACAACATTGTGCCAAATTGGTAATGAAATAAGTTCGAGACATTAAATTGACAAGGTATGTGATATATATATACATTATAAATACGAGATTCTCGGTATATGCAATTATATGTGCTATTGTGAATAAACACTATTTTGTTAATCATGTTCAAGAAATTATTTTGACTAAGTTTCGACATTTGAAAGTTGGTAAGAATTTCTGATGAATGGTGATAATTTTGGATATATGAGTTATGTGCTAAGAATAAATCTTATGCCAGAATATTATATTAGGCTTTATGCTTATTCGACTGTATACGGGTAATGTTAACTATGAAAGAATGTGCTAAATGAAATAAATGTTCAGGTACGTGGAAGTTGATTTTTCCTTTGAAAATAAGTTAAGTTAAATATTGATGCAAGATGTTAACATAATCTCGTATCAGCTTATATATGTTGCTGAATTGAGAATTTAAAACTTTCACTTATGTATCCAGGTGGTTACTTGAAATAGCCGAAGATAAAGGATAGTATTAAATTCTTATTGATAGTGCTTTATTGATGAATGGGTGTGTGAAAGATTATCTAAGTTACATGTATAAAAATAAAATAAAATACTTTCATAAGATGTTAAATGAGTGTTGTCATGAACCAAATGAATATATATATATATATATATATATATTTGAGTTATTCAGGCCTTGTGCCTAGTAGGTTTGGGACCGGTGAAGTGTATACTAGGCTAATAGCCTAATTAGTTGATGGCGGTCGAGTTTATTCGGACTTTGGGATTAAGTAGGCTAGAACCTGTGTGTGGGGTTCAAGCCTATACCTAGTAGGTTCAGACCGATGAGTAAATTGTGTTATACCTATGTGTGTTATTACCGAAATGAAAAGTAAGTGAGTAAATGTCAATTTTGTGGATCTCTGTGATTTATTATGATCAAACTAAGAAAGTTTTGTTAGTTAAAGCACTGAAGCGTAAGTTCGGAGTAGGGGAAACTAGGTGGGATCTAGAGAACACAACGAGAGAAAGTTGCCCTATCTTATTTTCCGGTAAGATTTTCGGGGACGAAAATCCCTAAAGGGGGGGAGAGTTGTGACACCCCTAATTTGACCCTAGTCGAAAAGTGGTTTCGGGACCACAAAACCGAGCCACAAAAATAATTAATTGTTATATTTTATGCTTATTATTTATGAATAAGTATGTGTGAAAATTTCATGCTTTAATTTTGTCATTTGGATGTGAAATAAATAAAAAGGGGCTTATGTGAAAAATCTTGAAAATGTCATAGGTTAATTGGTGGTGGCTAAAAATTGCATGGTTTGAAGCATGAGGGACTTGCATGTCAAACATTCCTTTTTCTTGGTAGTGGACGGCAAGGATGGGCATGAATGACACATTTTGGCATTTTGTATGTTATATTTTAGTTAAATAATATCAAATAGTTTTATAATAAATCAAGTTATTATATGTCATAAATTATAAGAGGAATTAAATAATTAAAAGGGTGAGAAAAAAACAAAGTTGGGTCTTTTCTTCTCCTCCATTGCCGTAGCCTAAAGGGAGGGAGAAGAAAGTTTGGTTGCTTTGATTTTTGGCTTAGAAGATGGCTAGAATGAGGTATGTATTGAATGATTCTTGAAAATCTATGCATGTTTGAGATGATTAGTTCAAACTCTACTTATCCCATAGATTAAACTTAGAATTTTGAGGTTTGAGATTCGGTCAATAAGCTTGAAACTCATAGTAGTTTGTTTTGGTAAGCTTGGTATACGGATGATAGATGTGTTTTGGTTTTGGTTTGATAATGATGTTAATGATGGTGATTTTCGGTCATGCATTAACTTAAATTGTAAGTATGATTTATGGTATAATTTGTGTGATGGAATGGTCTTGAGATTTGGCTTGATTAAATGGGTAAAATGCTAAGTGTTTTAAAGATGATGTAATGGTTATTTCGGTTTATGTGAAGTAAATATAGATGATGGTTATAAGCTGTTTTATGATTTGATAATGGTGATTAAATCTTGTAGTTAAGTGTTTAGATATATATATATATATTAATAATGAATTTAGTTGTACTTGCTATGTGAGAAATGTGCAATGCTATAGGTATTTGATTATTAGATATGGTTATTTTAAGTTGATTTGTAATGGTATGATTGCATTGATGAATTGGTTTGGAAATGGTGGGAAGAATTGGCTATTATGCTTGATACTAATGCCGAATATGAGAATGTTGTACTTGAAAATGTAGGTGAACATGACAAGTGTATTCGCTTAGGGCATAAAGGATATGAAAATTTGGTATTTATTTTTATTGTGTGTGTATGACCATGGATAATTGGCTGCACAAATATTATGAATACATAATGTATGTTAAATTTATTAAGCTACAAAACATTATACATGATCGGCCAATGTAAATTATTTGAGTAAAGTATATCTTGATGGTACATTTCGCTAGTATAAAATGTATATGGATGTCGATGACTATGTTTAATTTGGGAAGTAAATTGTTTGATTTAGCTCAAGAGCCTAGAGGATCAAAGTTGGATAAGGAAAGGAAAAAGTGACCGAATAGCCGTCAGAATCGCTCGGCAACTTCCGAGGTAAGTTTTAAGTGATTAAACGTTGAGTAAATTCAATCATAATAGGACATAATGAGTTGATTTAATAAGATATGATGTGGCCATGATATGTCTTAAACTCAAATGGTAAGTTCATAAGTGTTTGGACTTGGAAATTTAAGAGCAAATTGTAATAACTTGCTTAGGATAGCAGCAGTAACGTGATTTTAGAAAATCACTATAAATTGTTGGTGTGGAATTATAGGCTGAATAAAATATGTAATCAAAGCTTAATTAGTCTAGTTTCTTATAAAAGAGACCGTGTAAGCAAAGAAATTTCCTATAAAGATATATTTAAAGTTGTGTGAGACAGTGTCAGAATGACTCCGAAATCCCCTGTTCTGTTTTTAGAAAATCATTATAATTTGTGCAAAAATGGTTATAAGATAAAATGTATATGCTTAGACTCCTTAATGAGTCTAGTTTCAAATGAAATCAAATAGAACATATTTTGAATTCTGTACAATGAGAAATTTGATTCGTAGTGAAGAGTGGTCAGATTAGTCAAACAGTGAAACAGGGGAAACTTTAAGAAAAATCTGGTATTGATTGGCCAAACCTAAAATTCTGAAAATTTTATGGATGGAAGATATATGAGTCTATATTCAGGTAAAATTAACGGCAATTGATTTTGAGTTTTTTAGCTCCAGTTATAAATAATTTAGTGACTATTGCTCAGGAAAACAGCTTGTAGTGAATATGTGAATTTGTTGTAAACATTGATGAAACTATTTGAGTTGCTTATAAGCTATTGCTGAAATTGATGTACAAGATAAATATATATGTGTATGGTAAAGCCGAATGGTTAATGTGAAATATGTATGAGATATGTATATGTGGTAAAGCCGAATGGCTAGTGTGAAATATCTATGAGATATGTATACGTGGTAAAGCCGAATGGCTAGTGTGAAATATGTATGAGATATGTATACGTGGTAAAGCCGAATGGCTAGTGTGAAATATGTATGAGATATGTATATGTGGTAAAGCCATTCACACGTATGAGATATGTATATGTGGTAAAGCCGAATGGCTAATGCGAAATATGTATGAGATATGTATATGTGGTAAAGCCGAATGGCTAGTGATTCGGCTAGTGTGAAATATGTAGGAGATGTGTGTATATTGTGGCCGAATGACCAAATGTGAAAGGTGTGTATTATTAGATATTTGATGAGGCAAATGAATTACAAATATGGCAGTCGATGTGAATGTTGTAACATGTGAATAAATGTACATGAAACTTGGAAATATATTCCGGGTAAGACCCGATGACTACGTGCGGAGATTATGTCCGGGTAAGACCCGATGACTACGTGTGGAGATTTTGTCCGGGTAAGACCCGATAACTACGTGTGGGACTATTCGAGCTAAAGGTTTCGCTGAAGATTCGAGTAAAGCATAAGATTATACGACTTCACAGTAACGATTTGTAATAAATACGTTCAATGCGTTAAGTCGTCGTATGTATTTTGAGATTATATTTAAGCTTGATTTGGACTAAATCACAAGGTCGTTATGTGATGCATATGTGAGTAAAGCAATAAGACTGTTCTATGATTATTGTGCGTTTGGTCAATGTGGAAAGTTAGGTGAAAATATGTAATGTACCTATGTTTATAAGAGATCACTATCAAGTGAGAATTTATCTGCTTATTATATATGATGAGATGGGCATATTCGGTAAAGGGATGGTATGCCCGAAGGAAGAGTGAAATAAAAATACGAACAACTATGTTATAATTTGATTGTTATCTGTTGACACTGCTTAAAACTTACTAAGCATTGTAATACTTACTCCGTTTACTTTGTTTCCTCTGTTTTATAGATCTCATTTGGAAGCTACAGGCTTGGGGATCGTCAGCAACTAGTCACACTATCACTATCCACTGCTTGTTGCTGTTATGTTTTGAATTATTTTATGGCATGTAAAGAATAGACCAGTGGCCGAAGAATATTTTGGTTAATGTATATAAGCCATGCGAAAATGGCATCTTTTGAATGTGTACTTATAGCAGTTAAATTGTATCCCTGACTGTCTTTAGTATTTACCTAAAGGAACGTTCTTTATAAAAAAAATAATAATAATAAAAAATAAAAAAAATATTCAAAATTTTTACTGTTCGGATATGAGTTTCAAGTCCGGTAATGCCCCTTTACCTATTCCGGCGACGGATACGGGATAGAGGTGTTACAAGACCATAGTTGAAAGACACTATGGCATCATGTCAAAGATAAATAAGACCGTGGATGGGAGACGCTATGACATCTGTTGAACAATTGATATTCGTGTAATATGTATCGATGACGAATGGTTATATGAAATAATTATAAAGATAGATAAACGAAATAAGTATAAGTACATGGAATATAATTTATGTTAAGTTTGATATAAACTATTACCTAATAAATATACATAAAATATATGGAAATGATAGAGCATGAAATATTGATATAATGAAATGAATGATATATGCTTATGAAGAAACGGTAAGAGCATGATATGTTTCATGACATGTACATATATGATTATCTTTGATATGTTGATACAAGGAAATTATGTAAGTTGAGACTATTATTAAACTCAAGTGCGATATGTCGAGAAAATAGATATATCAATGTTGAATTTATATGAGATATGTGCAAGTATACTAACAATGCTGCTGTTTGATGCTTATATAAGTGTCAAAACTGTTGATTGAATGGTAATATATTTATTTATATGATGCATTGAATCGGTAAGTATTTAAATTTTTTTTTAGTGATCTGTTAATGGTAGTAATGCTCTGAAACCCTGTTCTGGCAGCGGATACGGGTTAGGGGTGTTACAACTCTAGTGATTTGAATTAATAAATTTCACCTCATCTATGCATGTATTATTAAGCCAAAAATGACACCATCTACATAAATATAAGCTATTATGATCAATCGTCTCTCTTTCTTGATGAGTAATGCTTTGTCATATTACCTCTTATATAAACTTGTTTAAGTAAGAACTTAAAAAGCCTTTCATACAATATCATTGGGGTTTTCTTTAATCCATACAATTCCTTAATGAGTTTGTAAACATGATTGGGATGCTTGGAGCCTTCCAATCCTTTAGGCTACTCCACAAAAACTTCTACACTGATGAAACCATTTAAGAACACAGTCCTTACATCTATTTGGAACTATTTGATATCTAGGAAAGTTGCAACAACCAACAATAGTCTGATGGCCTCCAAACGAGTTATAAGTGTAAAAGTCTCCTCAAAGCCAACTTCCTCCACGTGTATGTAACCTTGAGCCATAAGTCTATTTTTGTTTCTAGTGATGTTCCTATGCTCATCATTCTTGTTCTTAAATATCCATTTTGTCACAATTACATTTCATCATTCAGGTTTAGGGACTAATTGTCATACATCATTCCTTTGAAATTGATTCATCTTCTCTTGCATAACCTGAATCCAATGCTTATCTTTGAGAGCTTCTTCAAACTTCTTGGGCTCCATGGAAGAAGTGCAACACACCACCAGTTTGGGCTAGGCTTGTCCCTAATCTTGATTTTACCATCAATTTCACCAATTACACTATCCAAAGGATTGTTTTTGCCTACCCTTGGGGATGGTTGTGGTTAGGAAAAAACATATTCAAGTTTGTTAGTACTAACAATTTGCCTAGTTGCAACTTCTTCTACAACTGGCTCCATAGTTTTTTTATTTGCATACTCACTAGATAAGGGACTTCTTGGTACAACTTTGATAACTACATTGGTGCACTTGTTGTTCACTTTATGGGTCTTATTATTTGTAAAGTACCCAAGGAAAATACCCTCATCGTTGTCTGCACTAAACTTCTATTGGTATGTTTTATCTCTAAGTATATAACATACACTCCTAAACAGATAAAAGCATCTTACAGACAGTTTCCCTTCCTCTCTACAATTCATAAGGTGTCATCCCATTTAAGTCCCAAATAGATAAAAAAAAAAAAAGAGTTGAACTTGACCATCAACCTTTTCAATTCAACTCTTTTTAAAAGGATTTGAATTTTTCATTTTTTTAACAGAAATATTGGCTAAAACGTTAAAATTTTAAAATGGCAACCCCCATAACAATCCACGTGTACTTCATGTTAATTTTTGAATTTTATAAACCTTATATATATATATATATATATATTAATTTTAGATATTTTTTAATTTTTAAATTATTTGTTGACATGGTATATAAGACAAATAGTGTTGTATCTTCATAAAGTATAAGTGGACTATCATATGGGTTGTCACACTAACATTATTAAAAAATTAATGTTTTGTTTAATATTTCTGCTGAAAAAAAACGATTTGAGTCTTTTGAAAGGTTAATAATTAACTTTAATTTTAAAAAATAAAAATAAAATTAACAAAAATTGCAAACATTAAGTACTAAATTTGTCATTATGGGTTAATTTTATAGATAGTTTGTGATTATGCCAATTGTGAGGATTGTTATTTCTTTTGTTTTAGTACATTATTGGAGGGAAATTACATTAGTAGGTTTGAATTTTTGTGATTGAGGAATCAAACAAAGGAAGTCTAGAGACCAAGTCAATTTGACCCCTATTTTGTTATGGTATTCACATTATGGCTGCTATTAAGCCATTATTATTTATAATTTCCTTAATCCTCTCTTACTTTTGCAACCAAGAAAGAAAATGCGGAAGAGACCCGACTTAAAAAAGTAAAAAAGGGAAAAACGAAGAAATTACTGGCTAGTTTCCTTTGCATTACTAGGAGCTTCTAAACTATCACTTTGGTTTAAAACTGATTTCCGTCTTAATTTTATTCATAAAAAATAAAACAATTTTAAAATAAATTTTATTTAAAAAATAATCATCTGAATCGGGATACTTCCCATCTCAACCTCTTAAACTAAGTATGGTGAGAGTCAATGTCATGTGCATGGGCATGTGCATGTACATGGGCATGGGTATGGACATGGGCATGGGCATGGGCCAACTTATTTTTTGCCCAATCGAGCTGAATTTTTCTAGTTTTATTTTCACTGTTATTTTGTGCTATTGTTTTGCTATTATTTTTTATTATATTATTACTATATTATTATTATTTAAATATTAAATAATTTTTATTTTATTATTAATTTTAATATTATTTTAGAGATATTTATTTGTTAAATTATAACTATCTTAGTCTTATTTAAATATAAAAACTTTTTAATATATTTTTAATTTTAAATTATAACTATTTTAGTGTTATGTAAATATAAATAAAATTTTTAATATATTTTTAATTTATTAAAATATTTATTTTAATATTTTTATTATATTTAATATATTATATTTTTAAATTTATTTTATATAAAAAATTTTAATACGAATCAAGCTAAATTCTAATATAACAATTTTTATTTAAGTTAAATATAAATAAAATTTTAAACTTATTTTTCAAATCAAACCTCAACCTAAAATTTTAAATAGCCTGACCCAAGCTTGATATGTGGAACGTGATATCATCTATATCCCTATTTCCTATCCCCTACCTGTCGTGTTTAAAAGTCAATAATGCACTTTATTGACTTTATTTTTTCTCTGGAATTGCTTGGAAACAAAACTGGTAAGAATAATATGATCGGGATTTGACTTGAATTGATATAAAAATTATATGATTAGATATTGATGGGTTTATGGTAAAATTCTGAGGATCTAAGGGGGCTTTTATTATCATTCTAATTTCCTTCTTGCTTTTGGTATGTTTGGTTCCTGAGAAATTTGTTTCTGGGGATTTCTTATTTCTTCCAAAATATTGTTTGAAAACATCGGTCGTCTCTATCAATATGACCGCCTCATTTTAAAAAAATATATATATATATATATATGAATATATCACATGTCAGATTAAAAAATGATAGCGTATTTGATTATAAAATTTTAATATTTTGACTGTTAGATTAAAACTGGAGCGTTGGACCATATTACCCCACAAATTAATTGCGCAATAAAAGAAACAATATTCAGGGATTAGACAATTCCACACGAATTAAACAGTCTTTTTTTTTAATCATCAAGCCATGTGAGATTACTTATCTAAGCTTATAAATATTACCCAGAATGAAGCTTCAAACACCCGCCTTTTCACATCAAAACAAACTCTACACCAGGTTTCTGATACAATCTCAGCCGCTTGGTTCATTAAGAGAGAGAAGAAGAACATGGATGTTGGTTACCATTCGTATGAGACTGAGTCAACCCACACTGCAGGGAAAGTCATCACTTGCAAAGGTAAACAAAAGGCGCCTCTGGTTTTCTCTCTATTTTCCTATGATCAACAATCCGGGATTTAGATTGAATGTGATGTTCCCTTGTTGCAGCTGCTGTAGCATGGGGTCCTGGACAGCCTCTCGTCATTGAAGATGTTCAAGTGGCGCCCCCTCAAAAGATGGAGGTGAGGGTCAAGGTTCTCTTCACTTCAATCTGTCACACAGATCTCAGTTCTTGGAAAGGCGAGGTAATTAGACCCATCAATCGTTTGTTTTTAACTCTTTAGTCTCAACCTCTGACCCTTGTGGCTTTTGTTTTAAAGAATGAAGCACAGAGAGCATATCCTCGAATTCTAGGCCATGAAGCTGCAGGGTATGTGACCAGGAACTAATCATATTTGCTTTCCCCCAAAGAAAACTATGAAAGCGTATTACTGATGAATGAAGGATGTTTGTTCCAGGATCGTTGAGAGCGTTGGGGAAGGTGTTGAAGACATGAAAATAGGTGACCATGTCATCCCTTTCTTCCAAGGGGAGTGTGGCACCTGCATCTGTTGCAGAAGCCGAAAAACTAATCTCTGCCAAAAGTTTGGAGTGAATCCATTGAAGAGCGTAATGGTAAATGATGGGAAGACGAGGTTTTCCACCATGGATGGGAACCCCATCTTTCATTTCCTCAACACCTCCACTTTCAGCCAGTACACCGTTCTTGATTCTGCCTGTCTAGTCAAGATTGACACCAAGGCCCCCCTCGAGAAAATGAGCCTCTTAAGTTGCGGTGTCTCAACTGGTATAAACTAATCACCAAAAAAAAAAACAAAAATCCCTCTCTGTTGGCCTATATTCAGCTCGTAGTAATGTCTCTGGCTGACTGTCAATTTGTCAGGCGTGGGAGCAGCTTGGAATGTAGCCAACGTGCAGCCTGGCTCAAGCGTGGCAATCTTTGGGTTGGGTGCCGTGGGACTCGCTGTAAGTCGCTTTGTTGATCCAATAAAATTCATATTTTAGTATGAATACAGTGTTGGCCGTTATGAGAAGTGAAAAGATTCAAACCATGCAATCTAGCGTGAACCGGATAAGCCGGAAATAAATAAATAATACATAAAATTTATATGTGGACAGCTCTGATTTCCTTGCCATTTTTGCTTTTTCATGAATCTAACATAAAATAGAAATGCATATTTTTCAAGTAAATCACATAATAAGTAGCGTGAATCATCCCATGTGCTAAAGATGTAAAATAGTGAAGTAATGGCAAATTGGAATGGAGCAGGTAGCTGAAGGAGCACGAGTAAGAGGTGCATCGAAAATAATAGGCGTTGATATCAACCCTAGCAAATTTTTCAAAGGTATTTATTCCCCACCCCATCTTTTCTAGCGATGGCAAGATTTAGTGTTTTATGAGTAAATTAATATTGGAAGGTTATATAATGTTGTGGGTGGCGGTGGAGCAGGCAAAGCCGTGGGAATTACAGAATTCATAAACCCAAAGGATCTAGACGTGCCAGTGCATGAGGTTAGTATTTAGTAATCATCATTTATGCAACTGTGGAATATAATAGACTTAAAAAAGCAAATGGGTGAGCGCAGAAAATCGGAGCTATTACAGAGGGAGGTGTAGACTACAGCTTCGAATGTGTAGGAAACCTTGAAGTTCTTCGAGAGGCATTTTTGTCCACCCATACCGTAACTCCCTCCTCTTATCACCCTGCCTCTGATTTCCCAGTTTCATCTATTGTTGTCCCCCTTTATTCATCAAAGTGTGGCATGCATATACAGGGATGGGGACTGACTGTACTACTGGGGATTCACCCAAGCCCAATGTTGCTGCCTCTCCATCCAATGGAGTTATTTAACGGACGCCAAATCGTAGGATCCATCTTTGGAGGCTTCAAAGGCAAAACCCAACTGCCAAAGTTGGCCGAACAGTGCATGTGTGGGGTAAGTAGAAGTTAAATCATCAATTCAAGACCTGCTTCTTTATTACAATCAAACTGAGTTTTTGGAATATGATTCCAGACCCTGAACTTGGACGAGTTTATCACACATGAGCTTCCCTTCCACAACATAAATGAAGCTTTTCAACTGCTAATCGAGGGGAAATCGCTTAGATGCCTTCTGCACCTCTGAGCTTTTACGCAATAAAATTATATAAATAAAATCATATAAGTGCCGGTTGATTCACAATCACTGGCTTGTTTGTAGTAAAAAAATTTAAAATTTACGGTGCTTCCGTTCAGCTTGAGTCCCCCACAAATTCCCTGCTTGTTAGATGATGTAAAACTTCTATCGATCAATTTGATATCCCTATATTATTTTTCTTTGGAAGTTCGGAGCCTCCATGAATGTACAACCTGGAATTCTCAATGACTTCGATTGATATTGGCGTAAAGCAGAGCAGATCATATAGTTCATGCACCCAAGAAAAAATCCAACTAGCATGAATTTTTAACTAATGCCACCAAATAGATCAAATGAAATAACACAAATTTAAGACTAAATAGGAGAGGAGGAAAAAGAGTTGATAGAGTGGGCATCTCATCTCCAGTGGCATCAAGCCGAAGCTTGGCACAGCACCAGTGACACAAAAGTACTAGAGAACCACTCCATCAATTACATAGCCCAGAATGTGCAAAAAGAAGTTCAATTTGGGACAAGCCCCGTCCACATTAGTGAGTAATAATGCATAATATCTTTCAAAGCCTCGAAGTTCCATCCAACTCTATGTACTGCAAGTTGCAAGAATAAACAAAAGACAACAACACCTAGGGTAAACAACCAAGCGCTGCAGAGGACAATATATATAATATAAATGGACAAGCCATCAACATGGGAAACATCTTTACATGGGTGTGTGTATGCATTTTAAATATATATAAACCAGTACTAAAATCAGTTGGAGTGCCATGATGATTCAGTGCATGGGAAGGCGAGGGGTGCGAGGCCGAACTGGGGTCTTTGATGGGCTTACCCTGATCATACACAACATCAATAATATACTCAGAACACAATGGGAATAAATGCGTAATCAATCTTTGCAGATAAATTATAGCAAAATAAAATCACTTGTAGAACTAATGCAAAAAACAGGAATCTAACCTTATTGGCAATGACCCCAGAACCACACCACTACAGTTGAGAGCAGCAATTGCACTTTCAGCCTGCAAGTGAATAATAGAATATTACAGATTCATTCATTCATGAACAGTCAAGCAACCCATTCTCAAGATGGTCCAAAAGCAGCTACATATCACTTTATTTGAAAACTAGGACATCGTCTCTGATAAGCCAACATCGGTTTACTAACCAAAGAGGGCAGACAATCGAGAAATAATTCACAAAATCACTTGCCATCCCAATCCAAACCACTTCAAATAATTCCTTTTCCAGTAACAAACACATCATATTTTGATAATAAGTATTCCTTTGCTTCTAATGCAAGGCAAAGCTACAGTAATTAGCAAGTTGCTACTATACAAATGAAACATTTTGTAATTTAACAAGCAAAAATGCAATGCTATGGAAATGCAAATACCTAGAATACTCTAGAATATAACTAAATACTAGTATTTGAGGTACCCTCTGGATTTCAATCAGCACAAACTAAACCAAAGTTCTAAATATGACCAAGCATTGCATCATCACAACTGTAGGAAGCACCGGAGCAAAGAGTATAAATGTATAATAGTTGATAAGCAAGTCCTCAGTGCAAGAGCAGAATACACTCGTCAAAAGTTTCATGCACATAAGACACAATCTGACCCATGTTAAAACAGAAAAGTTTGACTGTACTGCCACAGGTGGAAGATTTAGTAGGAGGATTGTTATGGCAAGAGGTCCATAAACAGCATTGAAATGCTTGGGAGTATATAGGACATGCAGAAATGAAGCTACACAAACATTACCCTAACATCACACGTAAATCAACTTAAAAGGAACATACATCATAGGAAACAATTAATCCGGCCACTTTGCATCATTGCATTAGAGAAATAGGAAGCACAGCATGCCATCTTTGAGCACAAGAAAGATTCAAAGAAAGGAGGGTCACTGCTATCTACGCAAAATAGGATTATACAGACACAAATTTCCCTAGAAGACAATAATGTGTTATACACTTGGAGTATATAGGACATGCAGAAATGAAGCTACACAAACATTACCCTAACATCACTCGTAAATCAACTTAAAAGGAACATACATCATGGGAAACAATTAATCCGGCCACTTTGCATCATTGCATTAGAGAAAAAGGAAGCACAGCATGCCATCTTTGAGCACAAGAAAGATTCAAAGAAAGGAGGGTCACTGCTATCTACGCAAAATAGGATTATACAGGCACAAATTTCCCTAGAAGACAATAATGTGTTATACACGTGGTTTCAAATGCAAATCCATTGTATCTACTAGCAAAAGGCAGATTTGCATCTATTAAAAAAATAGATCAACTAGGTAGCTTATCAATTTATTTTTCTGACACCTAATAAAAAAATTTGCTCCAATATTCTTCCCGTCAATAACTCAATTGAAGATACCTCAGGCTTATTTCATTTTAGGTAAAATTTTAGAAGGAAAAGGTGCTCCAAAACACAAGTATTCTTAGAACTTTCCTCTCCGACCTTTAACAAGGAGTCAAGGACTTTCCCCAAGATACAGGAAAAAAGGAAACTTTTGGCCATTCCCCAAGAACCAAATTATTGGTACAGTCTTTAGTTTCATTTCACTATCTTGCCTTTCCCTTTTTTTTCTTTCCCCTACTTCCTATCCATAGAACCCTGAACTTTTGAACAAAATGTTAGTATAGAAAGGATCAGAAACCCCAATATTTTGAGCTAACACAAACTTCTTGCTTGCTGGCTAGCTTACATCTTTAAGATCTTAAAGTAAGGTCACACAAAGACCTAGAAAACCCTTTTCATATCCGTCAAAAACCAGAGGATATTTGTTCAGGCATGTTCAAAGAATAGCATGAATAGAGAGGAAGAAACAATTACCATTACAAACTCAACAAAAGCAATGCGAGTTGAATGGTGGTAGTCCCCCAGCAACCTCAGGTGATAAACCTACATGAGACAATATGTCCTTCTAAATGCATCCTCACTTAGGTTTTTGATGTAATAAATAAAAGAAACAAAACTTTGTAGTCATGGAATAACAAACCTCCCCACAGACTGTTTCAAAAAAGAGCTTAACATCAGCTTGAGTAACCTGCAGTGTGTAAAATCATGTAATAAATGTAAAGAGCCTTTATTGCAGTCAGGACTATTATTAATAATCAACATCCCAGAATGCTAAAAGCTTCTCACCTTCTTGTCAATGTTTGTACAGTAGATAGTTCTTGCACACATCTGGCGTTCATCTTCATTCTGAAAAAGAAATAACAAAACATTTAACAAACTGAATAGGAGAGGAGAATGGCTTATGCATCAATTACTCAAGTTATAAATGAGTTCCAGCACAATAAATTGAAGAATGAGCCTCACCCTCGGCAAAAATGTTGGATTAACTGGTGCAATAGCTGTTTTCGAAGGTAGCACCCTAACTGGGTAGAATCCAAGCATAGTCCCTGCATGATTCAGAGCAGCTCGCGCACCTTCTGAACAGTCAAACCACCATGCAGTAGCATGTAAATATAAAGTTTTACAGTTAAATTCACAATCCTTAAATCATGCATCAAATAACCGTATCTAAACATCACCTTCGTCAGTGAACTCAACAAAGGCAAAACGAAGCACAGAATTAGGATCACCACATATGCGGCAATCAACCACCTTCATAAGAAACAAAATTCATTCAGATACATTGCTTTTGATGAAAACTGCTAAGAAGCAAAGAAAACCGTATCACCTGCCCGCAGCTCACAAATAAACCTGCAAGCTGCTCTTCAGTGACCTACATCCCAACAAGCAAAAGACTGCATGAATCCAAATAACAAAGAGCAGAAATTGTAGAATTAATTTCAGCATCCTAACAAGCTCAAACCTGTTGGTCAATATCAGAGACATAAACAGTCCTACGGATAACCTCTTCTCTCTGGGCCATACTTGTCCTATTGTTCAATCTCCTTTTACCTTGATTGAAATTTTTCTTCTGAGAAAATACAAAAACCAATGAACAAATCCATGAGATTAGATGATTCTCTCATCTACAATAGAGATTATGTATAAAAAAAGTTTGATAACATTTGGAAATTGGACCTTTAAATTTCATGCCACTTAAAATGTACATGAACCGTAGCCTCCACTAAAATTAACCAAAAGAAAAAACACATGAAATTTTCTTATGCAGAACGCACTCAATAACAAAACAGAAACTTGAAAACCTTCATCCTTAAAACCCCAAACAAACAAATTTTATTCTTTTTTTTTTATCTGCTAATTTTCTTCCTTCAAGATGACTAAAATTCTTAATAAAAAACAGTAAACACAGCAATCAATCAACAAATGGGTTTTTGATGGCATACCCGCCTACCAGCACCATTTTCATTAGCATGACCATTCCTCGAGATGTTGGTGTTGTTTTGCAGAAAAGAGTTGTTAATGAAAAACCCTCCAGTAAGTCCATGGTTAGCAATTGAATGGGGCACGAACTCTTCAGCCATGGGGTTAAGCTTGGAGAACAGTTCTTGCAACTCTCTCATGTCTCTCTTGAAGCTATCCCCAACGTCATCCCCAGTACCACCATTGCTCATCTGTAAATCCCCACCGTTGGATCGATGATGGGGGGCACCGATCTTGTCGTACAACCCCTGATCGTTCTGGTGTAAGCTTGGATCAATTCTTGACCCAACATGGTTTTGCTTTGACTGATCCTGATCGTTTGATGCCACTGCTGTTGCAGCCGCATCTTGATTCGAACCATTCTCAACTACTGCCATGGCCTGATGATTATTCCCAAAAAAAAAAAATCTCTTTTATCGACTGATCAACAAAAGGACCTGAAATTTATAAGCCCAAACATCAAAAAAATAAAAAAAGATGATTTTTTTTAAATGGCGTTGTGAAATGTAGGGAATATAAAAATGATAGAATCGTTTCGGAAACTAAGCCAAGGCTACATCCATCTCCATTGATGACGAGCAAAACTAAAAACCCACCTCGAGATCACTACGGAGAAAACGAAATGGAAATAAATAACGGCAGAAAACAAAGTAGAGCAGCCAAAAAAAAAAAAGGGGGGGGGGGGGGATGATTTTCCTTTTCTTACAGTGTCTGTAACGCTGAGCTTAACCTTTTTTTTAAATTGTTTTCTATCTAAAAATTAGGGATTTTGGGTCGTTTACTGAAATGTAAAAAAAGAAAAAAAAATACATGTCTATGTATGACATGATATTGATTGCATGTATACTTGGCGACATCATCATGAGTCTGTACTATGACGTGTCAAGTAGTTATTGGCTGCTGGGCTGTAACTTTTAACCATCATACCAGTGAGGTACTGTTTCAGATTTTACGAGTGAATAAAGGGTGTTCTGGTAAATCAGCCCGATTCGCTAAACTTGGTTTGAAACAAATGTAAAAGATTTAGGTAGGTTTTGATAGTATTAACGAACACAAATATAGCTGGGGACCCATGTAAATAGAACCAACCAAAAATGCAGTAAAACTTTTGGCATTTAATTTTTTATGTATTTAATAATTCATAAAAATCTTATTCTAAAATAATAGTTCATATAATTTTTTAATATTAAATAAATTATAACCATATTTATTAATATATCCAACACGGGTTAATTGCACTCTAAACATTTAAATTGACTCAAATTTAAAATTAATATTTAAACTTTAAAATATTCTAATTAAATTTTAAAATATTAATATTGTATCAATCATGTCTTTACATTAATTTAATGTAAACTTAATAGAGTGTGAAAATATGTTGTAATTAAAATTTAAAAGGGTTATTTGTTTTCTTAGAATAATATCAACAACAAAACAACAAAACATCATGTCTACTTTTACAAAATGTCATTCCTACAAGGCTTTTTAGGTTTTTTTTTTTTTTTGCAAAACATCATTTTAACATCATAATGACTCTTGAAACTTATTAAATTTATTGAGAGGTCCTTTCATTTTAAAATTATATTTTAAAATAGTATGCTATTTTTAAAATTAAAAAATATTTGAAATGTTAGATTCTTTTAAAACATGAAAACTTTAAATTTACTTGTTAAAAGAAATTATAGCATTTTTTTAATATGAAACATACAAATTACAAATTACAAATTACTTTTTTAAGAAAAATGTTGGATTGCTTATTATTAAAAAGATAGCACCAAAACATAAATCAATAACAAAACTCATAAAGCCTAAATTAAACACCTTCTTAACCAAAAATCCCTAAAACAAAACTGTTAAGGCCCTATCAACCTAAAAGCCCTTATCCTAAACTTAATCCACATTTTTCCTAAAACCTTAAGACAAAGCTGCAGCCAGCTACCAAAACTTGTTGGTCACTCTCCCTCATTTCTCATTTAACTTTATCATTTCCTATGTTCTGACCGACCTTTCTAGAACTCTATTTCTTAAGGCATTCCAGCCATGGCCAAGCTCTCTTCACCGATCCAATTCCGTTTACCAATCTGCCCATACTAAAATGCCTTTACTCAGTTCTTATTGTTTCCATTCCATTTTCCCAAGTTATTCTTCTTCAGCATCTACCTCTTTGACTCACTCAATTCGTTGTTCCTAGACTTTGCTTCAGATGTACTGTCTCTTTCGATCCCCGTACATTGTTCTTCCTTTTCGCTAAAGTCTCTTACCTATTTGCAGCAATCGTCGACAATCCTCTACCATAGCGGCTAACACTGCCCCAGAAAGTCTGTTATTCAGATAAGTATCGTCTCCTACCCTGAGTCCCTCTTTTGCAAAGGTATGTGCCATAATATTCCCTATTCTTGAACCATATTTGAATTTGCAGTTAATAAAGTTTCTCTTTAGACCCTTAACATTAAGAATATAAGCTCTGATTTTTTATATATCGTCTAAGGCTTCCTGCAATTTTCTTAATACTGATAAGACATCATCCTTGATGTTGACTCTTAAATAACCGGATTTGGCTCCAAAATGGACTGTTTGTACACAAGCTAGGGCTTCTGCTGCAAATGCATTTGGTATGTATTTGTTTAGGTATATTTTAGCTTTTAAAACCTGACCTTCTTCATCCCGAATCATTATTCTTGTACATGATTTCTTGTTTTATTGTTGATATGCAACATCAAAGTTTATCTTGACATGTGTCGAAACCATTTTTTTGAAATAGACTTTTTATTTTAAAATGAAAATGGGAGTCGCCACCAATCTTTTTTATGAGGTGTGATCGGGTCACCTCATAATTTGATTGTTTTAATAAAATGTTTGATTTAATAAAACAATGATTTTTGTCTACAAAATTCAGAAAATGGGTTTGGTAGTCGGTTATGCACGAGAAAGGATTAGCACCCTCGTGACGCCCAAAATTGGCACCTAGTTGATTACGTGATGCCTTTAGTGTCGAAAATTGAAAATTTGAAGAGAATTCAAAATACGATCATTTTTTGTATTAAGATATATTAATGGAAAAGGCTTTATTTTGAATTAATCCAGAAGAAGAATCATGCCCCGTGAGTTAGGACACGACGCCTTTAGTTTTCGAAAACTAGAATAATCGTCGTTTTAATAGTTACTTGAATCTCCTTTTTTTAAAAAAAGATATTCGATTATTTCAGTTTTAGAAAAAAGTCATATTCCATAAGTTAGGAACACGACTTTTCTAATTCCAAAAATAACGAATATTGCCACGATTAAAAAAATTACCTTTTTTATGCATCGTGCAAAAAAACGAATGTAACACTTAAAACGATATGCATTTTACTTATTCGGCATAGTATACACATAGATAAATGCTATAATAATAATATAAATATAACAATAATAAGATTATTAATTCATGGCATTAACAACAAAATAAAGTAACTTAACATAAAAAAAATGGAATGAAAGTGCTTAATGAAAAGGAAGTATAAGTAATATAAAACTTAAATATTTAAAAAGTAAAAGAATAATAAATAAATATATAGATATAACAAATATAAATAATATTAATTTTAGGTATTTAAAAGTGAAAGAATAATAAATAAATAAATAAAACAAATATAAATAATACTAAATTTAAAATAAAAATAGGTAAAGAATAATAAATAAATAAATAAGTAAGATAAAAAATCTATAAAGGGTTGCTATTAAATAAATAAGGATGAAATTGAAATTAAAATGAAATTAAGGGACAAATTAAAAATATAAACTAACAAAATAGAAAAAGAATCAAAATAAAAACACACGAAAAGACGCAAGGATTAAATGGGAAATTATCCCAAACTATCTAAACGCATCTTTCTAGGGGACCAAATTGAAAATATAATCAAAATTTCATAGCATAAATTTTAAATAAATAAATAAAAAGGAAAAGGACTGGATTGAAAAGTAATTTAAAAGTAGAAGGGTCAAAGCGGAAATTAGGCCATTTTTAAAAAAAAATGCGAATCCTGCTGGATCGGGTCGGGTTGGCCAGCTAGTTCCTCAAAACGACACCGTTTTGGGGTTTATGGGCTCATGCCAAAACAACACCGTTTTGAACCCTTATTTAAGTAAAAATTCTAAAAAAAAAATCATTTCATCAGTGTTTAAAAAAAACCCTCTTTCTCTATTTTTTCTCTGAAAGCAGCCTAAAATCCGGCCAAGGGAGTTGCCGAGCTCCACCGTGACAGTCGCCAGTCACCAGCGACGACTCCACTGTCCAAGGTGGCTGGAAAACAAAAAAAACTTCCTGTTTTTGGCCTATTGACTTCCAAAGCCTGGATCTGAAGGTTAAAAGCCTAAAAAGGTAAAAAAACACAAAAAGCTTCAATCTTTTTTTTTCCTATTCGTCTCTTTTATATTTACATATATATTTTTTTGCTTTCAAAAAAAAAATAAATAAACACAAAAGAAAAAAAAACCTTTGAAGTGTTTTTTATTTTTGTATTTTGATTGCTTCTTTTTTAAAAAAAATTCAAAAATCTCCTTTTTACAATTGGTTCAATGGCTTTTATAGCCGATTACAACATTATTTTTTTACTGTTTCTACTGTTCTTTGCTTGTATGTTTTGCTTGTTCTTCTTTTTTGCAGGTGGTGGTTGACAGTGGCAGACTTCGGGCGACGTGTCTGCAAAGGGGGTGTGGCGCTAAGCTAGGGTTTTTTATTGAAAAATAGTTTAGGTTATTGGGTCATTGGGCCATTAGGATTTTTTTTTTATTTTGGGCTATTTTGGGCTCGCAAATTTGGACTGTTATTATTATTATTTTTATTCTTGGTTTGTTTTTATTGTTGGGCCAGGCAAGAATGAGCTTCTACAGCTGCCCTTCTTTGCTCGTTGTCGTGTAACGAGAACGAAGCAAAGACTTTAGGAAGGCCAATTTTGCCTAGTCTTGTCGAATCTCGACTTCCTTGGTTTTTCTCTTTTCCAAATGGCTTTATTCCATCCCACTGCAACTTTAGGGGTGTAGAAATTGTTGCTTCGATCTACTCCACTGCAATTTCAAGGAGATAAAACTTGTAGCTTCAATCTGTTCCGCTGCAACTTTAAGGAGATGAGATTTGTATCTTCAATCTACTCCACTGCAACTTCAGGAAGATAAGTTTTGGCTTGAATTTACTCCTCTGCAACTTCAGGGAGATAAGATTCACTATCTTCAATCTGCTCCACTGCAACTTCAAGAAGATAATATTTGTGGCTTGAATCTGCCCTTCTACAATTTCAAGTAGATAAGATTCACTTGTAGCTTTAATTTGTTTCACTGCAACTTCAAGGAAATAAGATTCGCATCTTCAATCTGCTTCACTACAACTTCAGGGAGATAAGACTTGTAACTTCAACCTATTCTGCTGCAACTTTAGGGAGATAAAGTTTATAGCTTTAATCTGCTCCACTGCAACTTCAGAGAGATAAAATTTGCTATCTTCAATCTGCTCTACTGCATCTTCAGGGAGATAAGACTTGTAATTTCAACCTGCTCCACTGTAACTTCAGAGAGATAAGATTTATAGCTTTAATTTGCTCTACTGCAACTTTAGAGAGATGAGATTTGCTATCTTCAATCTGCTCCACTGCAACTTTAGGGAGATAAGACTTGTAACTTCAACCTGCTCCACTACACCTTCAGGGAGATAAGGTTTATAGCTTTAATCTGCTCTACTACAACTTCAGAGAGATAAGATTTGCTATCTTCAATCTGTTCTGCTACAACTTCAGAGAGATAAGATTTGCTATCTTCAATCTACTCCACTGTATTTTCAGGGAGATAAGACTTGTAATTTCAACCTACTCCACTACAACTTCAAGGGTGTGGGATTTATGGTTTCTTTGATCTTGTTACACCATTCTCTAGAGAACATGACTTGTAGAATCCATTTCATGGGCCTATTTATGCCTAGTGATTAGGATGTCATGATCAGGATGAATAAAATGCTCCTAACTAGATGTGTATGAATGATGTTTGCATGAATGCAGAATGTCATTTTTCGAGAATGATCCCCTTTTAATGCTTAAGTTGATATTGCTCGCTACTAACGCAATACCCTACCTTCTTGTTCAGCGAGTGCCTTTGACAGAAAACTCGAAGAAATAATCAAAATTTAAACTATTCGTTCCAAACCTTTCCCACTCTTAGATTTGGTTAGTTCTGACTAGTGGTCCTGTTTTAGGTCCTTGTACTATTTAGAAAACTTTCAAAGCAATATGCAATAAATCCTTTTACTTGAATATTATTAGTCCATTAATCATTATTTCAATGAAAAATGCTTGAAAAAGATTATAAGAATGGACAAAAAAGAATTTTATTGGGAGCAGAGCTTGAAATGAATAAATTAATCAAAGATAACAAACATTGCTAAAATACAAAATGAATAAAATGAAAATAGGTGCCCAAATATCGTAGTATGAGCTTCTCTGCACAAACTTCTTGAAAACCATTTTAAGCCTGATATGTGTTTAGAAAATCTAGAGTACTTTGTTGATGCCCAAAGACGTAGCATACCTCCTCCTTATTAATTCGGGGATAACAAGACTACCACATGCCCCATCTTTGATCAAAATTTGAATTGCCCTTTTCCTGAGTTTTCAATTCAAAACCCATTTGGTTTCAATGCGCCCTTTTACGAGTTTTCACCTTGGCCCTCTCCCTTTTTTCTTTTTTTTAGGTGAAGTATCTTTTGACTGAATCTGAATTCACAAGATTAGGTAGGTTTTTGTCATCCATCTCGGTCAAAATCAATACTCCTCTAGAAAAGGCCTTCTTTACCACGTAAGGTCCTTCTCAGTTTGGCATCCACTTTCCTCTAAAATCCTTTTGTATGGGAAGGATCTTTTTTAATACCAAATCCCCTTTATTGAATTCTCTGGGATGAATCTTTTTTTCGTAAGCTCACATCATTAGTTTTTGGTACATCTGACCATGATCTTTTAACCTTTTTTCTTCAATTAAGTTCAACTGATCATATCGAGATTGAACTCATTCTGCTTCATCTAACTTCAACTCTGAAAAAACTCGGAAGGAAGGAATCTCAACTTCAATGGGCAAAACTGCCTTCATTTCATAGACCAATGAGAAAGGCGTTACCCCGGTGGAGGTTCTGACAGACGTTCGATAAGCATAAAGGGCGAATGGTAACTTCTCATGCCAATCTTTATAAGTCTCAGTCATTTTTCCTACAATCTTCTTAATGTTCTTACTGACTGCCTCCACTGCACTGTTCATTTTTGGGCCATATGGTTATCATACTATTGTTCAAGTTTAATGCATTGTCAGATATAATCCTTTCTGGTATTCCATACCGATATATGATCTCTTTCTTCAAGAATTTGCTGATTGCCGGCTTTGTGACATTGGCATATAAAGTGGCTTCTACCCACTTGGTGAAGTAATCAATGACTACAAAGATGAATTGATGCCCATTGGAAGTTTTTATCGATATCAGCCCAATGACATCCATGCCCCACATAGAGAAAGGCCATGGAGAAGTCATAACATGAAGAGGTGAAGGAGGCACATGAATTTTGTCTCCATAAATTTGGCACTTATGACATCTCTTGGTGTAATTAATACAATCCTCTTCCATGGTAGACCAATAATACCTAAATCTTACGATCTGTTTGGCTATTGTAAAACCATTGGTGTATGTTCTGCAGACACCCTCGTAAACTTCTTCCAAGATTTTCTTAGTCTCAACAACGTCTACACATCTTAGTAACACTTGATCTTTTCTTCTTTTATATAGGATTTCCCTATCTACAGCATAGTCACTAACCGATCTTCTCAACGTCCTTTTATCATTCCCAGTTGCTTGGTTAGGGTATTCACGATTATTTACATATCACAGTATATAATGGCACCAAGGGTGATCATCCTTTCCTTCTTCCTCAATGTTGTAACAATGAGCCGGAGCCTCATAAATACTCATCTGGATAGGTTTTACATCCTCGTGTTTGTTCACTTTGATAATAGAAGCTAAAGTAGCCAAGGCATCAGCCATATAATTTTCATCTCGTAGGAGGTAATAGAAGGTGATGTCATCATACTCCTCAATTAACTCAAGAACCAGCCTTCGACAATTGGTCAATTTGGGGTTTCTCGTCTCTCATCCACCTTTGAGTTGATAGATCACTAATAAAGAATCCCCATATATTTCTAACACTTTGATTTTGTGTTCTATGGTTGCACAGATACCCATGACGCATGCTTCGTATTCTGCTATATTGTTTGTGCAATCAAAATCAAATTTACTAGTAAAGGGATAATGATATCCATTTGGGGATACTAGGACTGCCCTGATTCTATTACCTACAGTGTTTGAGGCTCCGTCGAAGTTTAGCTTCCAAGTATGACCTTTTTGAGAGTCTTCTTTAGTGGTTGCAACATACATTAGATCTTCATTTGGGAAATCAAAGTTCAAAGACTCATAATCTTCTAGATCTCTACTGGCTAGAAAATCTGTTGTTGCACTTCCTTATACCTCCTTCTGATTCACATAGACTATATCAAACTCGGAAAACAGAATTTACCATCGGGACATCTTACCATTCAAAGTAGTCGACTCCATCATGTACTTTAGAAGGTCTAGTTTTGAGATGAGCCAAGTTGTGTGGTACAACATGTACTATCTCAGTCTTCGGGTTGTCCAAATCAAGGCGCAATACAACTTCTCGATTGGCGAATATCTTGTCTCAAATTCAGTGAATTTCATACTGAGATAGTATATTGCTCTTTCTTTTCTTCCTGACTCATCATGTTGGCCTAGTACGCATCCTATGAAATTTCCAAATACTGCCAGTACAGTATCAGTGGCTTATCTAGACTGGGTGGCATCAGTACAGGGGTGCTAGATAAGTAATGTTTGAACTTGTCAAAAGTTTTCTGGCACTCCTCATCCCATACACTTGGATTATGTTTCTTAAGGAGATGGAATATGGGGTCACATTTCTCTGTAAGTTGTAAAATGAAAAGAGCGATGTAATTTAACCTCTCTAAGAAACCTCGAACTTCTTTTTGGGTACGCGGTGGATGTAGCTCCTGTATAGTCTTGACTTTATCCTGGTCGATCTCAATCCCCTTTTTACTGACCACAAATCCTAGCAATTTTCCTAACCTGGCCCCGAAGGTATATTTTGCTGGATTAAGTTTTAGCTGAAATTTTTTCAACCTCAAGAACAAATTTCTTCAGGGTTTGTATATGCTCCTTTTCTGTTCGGGACTTTGCAATCATACCGTTGACATAAAGCTCGATTTCTCTGTGCATAATGTCATGAAACAAGGTTACCATGGCTCTTTGATACGTTACTCCAGCATTTTTCAATCCAAATGGCATCACCTTATAGCAAAACATTCCCCACATGGTTATGAATGTAGTCTTCTCCCATGTCTTCAGGATACATCTTTATCTGGTTGTATCCCGAGAAACCATCCATGAAGGAGAACAGTGCGTAACCTACCGTGTTGTCCACTAAAATATCGATATGAGGCAATGAGAAATTGTCTTTCGGGCTAGCTTTGTTCAAATCCCTGTAGTCTACGCACATTAGTACTTTCCCATCTTTTTTAGGGATAAGGACTATATTGGCTACCCATTCTGAGTATTTAACTGCTTGTAAGAAACCAGCATCGAATTGCTTCTTGACCTCCTCTTTTATTTTTAGCAAAACCTCGAGCCTCATCCTTCGGAGCTTCTGTTGAACTGGCTTACACTCTTTCTTTATAGGGAACCGGTATACCACAATATCAATACTTAACCCGTGCATGTCTTGATATGACCATGCGAAGACATCCTTGAATTTTTGGAGTAACTTAATGAGGTCTCACTTTGTCTCTGTGGTGATATAAGTTCTGATCTTCACCTCTTTCTCTTTTCCTAAGCTTACAATTTCTACTGATTCTTTATACTTGTTCTACCATCCTTAACAAATCAGGAGATAGGTTACAATCTCGATCACCTTTAAAGTCTTGATGTTCCTCTAAACACATATCTTGCTCAAAATGAGATTCTGAGTTAGTAGTAGTGTCGCTCATATCATTGATATCTAGAGACCTGTTATAGGTATCAAGAAAGACCCAAAGAACCAATGAATCAAAGAATAATTATCTGTGTGGTATGAGTATGGATGAATGAAAAAATAAAAGAACATTTGCCAAAATAAGACGTAAAGATGCATTTTATTGAAATAAAAATAATGGACATATGTTTTTTTCACAAAAGGATTCTTATTTCTCCCAGGCTTAGAACAATAGGTGCGTTCTGAATATTACTCTGAAATGGTCCTAAAAACTATAAAAATCTCCTCAACAATCTAGTTGTTCAGAACACTTTCAGGGATGTAGGAACAAATTCCTAATAAGTTTTTTTTTTAATTCTTTCTTCAAAGGCACAAACATCTTTCCCTTCCAACCCTTCGATATCTTCAAAGAATTTCAACTCTTTATTATCCGCCAGGCTCCGTACTAGAGTTTTGAACTTAACGCACTTTTGGATTTTATGAAATTTATTGCATGCAATGAAATGTACTGTTAATGAATGGAAAATATGTATGCAAAAAGGCGTTGATTCTAGTTCAATTCCATTAGAACAACTTTACTAGAAAACAAGTTTCTTTACATAAAGTGGATACATATATGGCCTTACTTTCACACTCAAAACCTTAGCTTTCCCAAGAAACAAAACTAATTCTCAGCCCTGATCCGACTTCGATTCATATTTCAGGCTTTAAACGGCTGGGGTCTGTAAGTGGTCAGCCATTTCTCGTACTCAGACCAAAGTTTCGCTCATAACGTGGTCCATATCTCTGATCTGCCCCTCTCACAAGCTGTCACCTTTCTCTTGTTACCTTTTCTTGGACCATATTCGCGCAACCATATTGTCTTCCACTTTATCAAGAAACTCATTTTCCATGATGAGCTCTCTATTTAGCAACCGAACGTGACACCCTTTTCTATGATTAAAATGCAATGCAATCACAGTTAAGACAAAACAAAACAAGTTAGTATATTTCATACAAAGCTAGAATTCAAAGCAAGAAATAATGTATAGAGCACCTATTCGAGTAACTACTAGGGTTTGATATGGTTCTACATAAGGTAGGCTCTTAGGGCTCATTATATATGGTTTAGTTTTAAAGTAAGGGCACCTGAACCAGCAGATTCCTCGATCCTCACCCATTATAGGCTCATACGGATCAAGTTCAATTTAGGGGAATACATTTTCCTATGGCTATACGTAGATGAAGATCTCACGAAGAAAAGGTATAGATGTATCCCGAACGCGATCCACTATCTTATATGGAGGTGAAAACCTCACAAAGGAATAGTTTCTCACTCCCACTTAAGAAGGGCAAAATCGAATAGTTATGCAATGTAATATGCGACAAACACACAAAAAGACTTTCAAACCAATAAATTAGATCGGTATACAACCCGAAATACTAAAACATGAAGGATGAAATGTAACGAAGGGATCTTAAATTTAAACCAAATTATCAATTTTTGACAAAAAGACCAAAAGTAATTAACTCGAGGCTTTACTCTCTTATTTTTTCCCTAGTGTAGTAGCCAAGCTGTCAAAACCATTTTTTTAAATCGACTTTTTATTTTAAAATGAAAATGGGAGTCGTCACAATTCTTTTTTTATGAGGTGTGATCAGGTCACCTCGTAATTTGATTATTTTAATAAAAGGTTTGATTTAATAAAACAATGGTTTTTGGTCTACAAAATTCAGAAAATGAGTTCGGGAGTCGATTACGCACGAGGAAGGATTAGCACCCTTGTGACGCCCAAAATTGGTACCTAGTTGATTACTTGATGTCTTTAGTGTTGAAAATTGAAAATTTGAAGAGAATTTAATAATACAATCTTTTTATGTATGAAGATATTTTAATAGAAATGACTTTATTTTGAATTGATCGAGAAGAAGGATTATGCCCCGTGAGTTAGGACACGACGCCTTTAGTTTTCGAAAATTGGAATAATCATCGTTTTAATCGTTACTTGAACTCGTTTTTTATTTTTTTGAAAAGGATATTCGGTTATTTCGGTTTTAGAAAAAATTCATATTCCGTAAGTTAGGAACACGACTTTTCTGATTCCAAAAATAACGAACATTGCCACAATTAAAAAAATTTACCTTTTTTATGCATCGTGTAAAAAAAAGAATGTAACACTTAAAATGATATGCATGTTACTTATTCGGGCATAGTATACACATGGATAAATGCTATAATAATAATAATATAAATATAACAATAAATAAGATTATTAATTCATGGCATTAACAACAAAATAAAGTAACTTAACATAAAAAAAATAGAATGAAAGTCGCTTAATGAAAAGGAGGTATAAGTAATATAAAACTTAAATATTTAAAAAGTAAAAGAAAAATAAATAAATAAATAGATATAACATATATAAATAATATTAATTTTAGGTATTTAAAAAGTGAAAGAATAATAAATAAATAAATAAATAAGATAAAAAAATCTATAAAAGTTTGCTATTAAATAAATAAGGATGAAATTGGAATTAAAATGAAATTAAGGGGACAAATTAAAAAATATAAACTAACAAAACAAAAAAAGGATCAAAATAAAAACACGCGAAAAGACGCAAGGATTAAATGAGAAATTATCCCAAACTATCTAAATGCATCTTTTCAGGGGACCAAATTGAAAATAAAATCAAAATTTCATGGCATAAATTTTAAATAAATAAAAAAAGGAAAAGGGCTGGATTGAAAAGTAATTTAAAAGCGGAAGGGTCAAAGCAGAAATTAGGCCATTTTCAAAAAAAAAATGCTGATCCTATTGGGCAGGGTCGGGTTGGCCGGTCGATCCCTCAAAACGAAACTGTTTAAGGGTTTATGGGCTCATGCCAAAACGATGTCGTTTTGAACCCCTATTTAAGTAAAAATTCTAAAAAAAAAAATCATTTCATCAGTGTTAAAAAAAAAACCCTTCTTTCTCTGAAAGCAACCCAGAATCCGGCCAAGGGAGTTGCCAAGCTCCGCTGTGACAGCTGCTGGTCACCTGCGACGGCTCCACTGTCCATTGTGGCCAGAAAACGAAAAAAATTCTTTTTTTTGGCCTCTTGACTTCCAAAGCTCGGATTTGAGGTCTAAAAGCCTAAAATGGTAAAAAAAACACAAAAAGGTTCAATCTTTTTTTTTTATTTGTCTCTTTTGTATATACATTTTTTTTTGCTTTTGAAAAAAAAAATAAACATAAACAAAAAAAAAACTTTGAAGTGTTTTTTATTTTTGTATTTAGATTACTTCTTTTTAAAAAAAAATTCCAAAAATCTCCCTTTTACAATCAGTTCAATGGCTTTTATAGCCAATTACAACATTATCTTTTACTATTTCTACTGTTCTTGCCACTGTTACTTGCGTGTTTTGCTTGTTTTTCTTTTTTGCAGGTGGTGGTTGACAGTGGCAGACCTCGGGCGACGTGTCTGCAAAGGGGGTGCGGCGCCAAGCTAGGGTTTTTTACTGAAAAATAGTTTAGGTTATTGGGCCATTGGGCCATTAGGTTTTTTTTTTGGCTATTTTGGGCTTGCAAATTTGGATTGTTATTATTTTTTAAAATTTTTATTCTTGGTTTTTTTTATTGGGCCGGGAAGAAATGGGCTTCTACAACATGCATGGGCTCTGGTGGTCTCCACCTGTAATGACCCAAAATTTACGGTTATCGGAAAATGTATTTTTGGATCTTTGTTTTCGAAAAATATATTCGTAAATATTTATTATAAATATTTACGAATTTAGTTGTGTGGTTAATAATGTATTAGTTAGGTAATTAGCTTGAATTGAGGGTAATTAGGTATAAGGACTAAATTGCATAAAAGGTAAAAGTTGAATTATAGAGTAGAGAAAAGTTAATGGACTAATTAAGGGATTAAACAAAATTATAACAAGTGTTTGGTATATATGGTGACATGTGGTAAAATTAAATACATATATTTGTAATTATTATTATTTACTTATTATTTAAATAAAAATATTATATTATTATAACTAAAACATAAAAGAAATAAAACAAAAGAGTTAAAAGAAAGGGATGAAACAGAGAAGAAAAGGAGAAAAAAAAAGAAAGGAAAAACTAAGGTTTTGAGGTTCAAAGTTAATTTGGTAAATCAATTTAGTTCATTTTCTTGTAATTTTGATGTTTTTAGAATCCTAGAACAAAATACTACTTGATTTATGTTGAAATTTTAGAAGTTAGAGAATTTTTTAGAAGTTGTTCTTGTTGACTAAAATTTAAGTGTTAGGGGTTAAATTGATAGAATTTCAAGTTAGAAGTGAAAAATGGATTGAATAGTAAAATAAATCATAAGTTTTGAGTAATAGGGACTAAATTAAGAGAATTTCAAATTAGAGTTTATGGTGAAATTTGAAAGTTGAAATTAGTCTAAAGTGATTTAAATGAAAATATGAAATAAGTTTTAAATAAAATAAAGTTAGTTTTGATTAAGGACTAAATTAGAATTTAGGCAAAAGTTGAGTATAAATTGAAATATTCAATGTTAAATTGTATTGTATTAATGATTTTAAATTGTTTTAATTTTCATAGCTAACGTTGTGCCAGAGACTTTAGCTAAGAAAAAAAAGGAAAATGTTGACTAGGAGTGACTCAGGAAACTACGATTTCTATTTCTATAATTCGAATCTAATTATTATTAATTGTTGTATTTTGATTAATAAGTATGGTAAGTGAAATGAGGTAAGTATTGATATTATGATGTAGAAATTGAATACATGAATATATGTGAATATTGATTTGTAATGGATATTGATTAAATGGAAAATGTGATTGAAAACTCTATTAATTGTATCGGGAGTCGGATATATTTGGCATGCCATAGGATTGGAAGTGTTCAGGGATACTTCGACCATGAATCGATGATACATTGGGTTTCAAACTATTACTTCGGATAAATTCGATGAGGTATTGGGTACTGACTTACTTCGGCATGGCCGATGAGACACTGGGTGTCAATCTAATACTTCGAATTATCCGATGAGGCACTGAGTGCCATACTGGTGTGTTTTGGTTGGATTCGTGTATCCGCCAAAGTCCGAGTCGTGTTAATAGGTGTAAATAAATGAATTGGCAATAAGATTGATATTGAATGTGAATTTGAAATTGGACATTGAATTGAATTGTACAAATGAAATGCATGAACCAAGGGTTCATGAAAAGAGTATTGTTATTGCTAAATGATATGTGAATCAAAGTGAGAAAAGTTATTTGAATTAGCTATAATAAGAAGTGATGGTTAAATGGATGAATTGAATTATTGATTGTCTAATGTTTATATATATGGTTAAAAGTGTATGTTTTATAATGTTTTTTTCTTTAAAGTATTCAGATTATAGAAATACCACTGAGTTTATACTCAGCGTATAGTTTGTTTTCCGTGCGCCGGTTAGGTTAAAGTCGAATTACTAAATCAGCATCCAAAGTCGATCCCGAACTCAAAGCAGTGAAGTTTATTTCTTTTGGTAATGACATGTACCTAGGATGTCATATGTGTGTCATTTTATAAAATGATTGTATATGATGTTATAAGATAATACTAGCTACTTATATATATATATAAGAACATATGTATGTTATGTTGAGGTATAATATGGTGTGTTCAAGTTAATACTCATGTAGATATGAAATATGCAAATCTAAGGTTGAAATGGTATGAAAATTTGGGTTAACTTAAATGGTGGTATGGTGGATTGTTGAATAATATATGTAAAATACCTATGAGGGTATATTGATTAGGAGCTTAGATTGATGATTTTGGCATATATTAAAGGTGTTCGAATGTGTTTTGGATTGGTTGAAAGATTGGATTTTGAGTTGTTCGTTGTTCAAAATTTGCAAGGTTGGTAAACTTGATGTATAAGGCTCATTTTGAGTCCATATGGCTTGGCACACGGGCGTGTGACCAAACCGTGTGAGACACACGGCTAGTGCATGAGCGTGTGGGTTGGTCGTGTGTCCCTTGCATATTAAAAATTTTTAAAACAGAATGCTCAAGTATTACCATGGGAAGAGACACGGGCGTGTGTCTCAGCAGTGTGAGGAACATAACTTAGTACACGGGCATGTGCCCTGGTCGTGTGAAAATTGCACTTAATTTTGGAAAAATAAATTGATCATACAGCCTAGCACATAGGCGTGTGACTTGACCATGTGAGTAAGTCAGAGAGTTACACGAGGTAGGACACAGCCTAAAGCACGAGTGTGTTTAAGGTCACACGGGCGTGTTCTTGGGTCACACGGGCGTGGCAGCCCTGTACTTAGGAAAAATTTTGAAATTTCACTAAAAATTTTCTAGACTTCCAATTAAGTCCCAATTTGTTTCTAACATGTGATTTGGGCCTTGAGGGTTTAATAAAGGGATATATTGATTAAATTAATATGTGTATGTTAAATTATTATGTGATTGTTCGTATTTGTTCTGAAATATCCGGTAATGGTTCGTAACCTTATTCCTGCGACGGATAAGGGTTAGGAGGTGTTACATCACCGTTCAATCCCTATTCTCTGAACAGGTAGCTTATTCTCGATTCCTTTTAATTCTAGTAAATAATTTTCAATAAAGCGCTTTATCTTATCTCTGGTTTGTTGTTTTATCTCATGAAATAATGTATGTCTTGTTGTCTGTAATGCCCATATAGTACATGCAATTGTTCTGTGTATAATTTTGCTCTTGTAGCCATCCAATCTGCAACTTTGACCAAACTTTTGATGCTGTTGGGTAGTCCCTAAAGACATGCTCCACACTCTTTGTATGGCCTTAACATTTTGGACAATCTGTCAAGCTTACTAACCTCTGTTGATATAGGTTGAATAGATTTAGTAGATAGTTGTTTGTGGACTTCCATACCATAATTTTGATTTTAGAGGGTAAATCTAGTAGCCATAATTTTTTGTACATCTGTTTGTAATTATTTTGGCCAATTTGTAAATTTGTGTTGTTGTTTTGTAATAAGATTTTGTAATCACTCCTCACTGAATAATCTCCTGAGGCTTCTCTGCGCCATACCAACCTATCTTCATGTTGATCAACTGAGAGGGGTATACATAATATTATTTCCGCATCTTCCTCATAAAAGGTACTTTTGACTGAATCCTCATTTTAGCTATTTGACAGTTGATCTATTAAGTCAGAAACTAGTTTGATATTCTGGTTTATCTCTAATGTTTGCACATTGTGATTCACAGCACCTGCTATCCATGCATTGGTCCAAACTGATATTTGATCTCTTGAACCAACACACCAGCATATCCCTTTCTCAAGAAGTCCCCTGGCTAACCTCTAGGTATAAGATGGTAAGTTTCTCAATTGTGCATTCATAAATTTTGACTACAGGTAATACTTAGCTTTTACGGATTTTGCTAATAAAGAATCTAGATAACTCATTAAATGCCATCCTTGTTTTGCTAAAAGTGCTATATTGAATTTTGATAAACACAAAAACCCATACCTCTATCTTTTTTTAATTTACCCAGTTTTCTCCATTTGCACCAATGAATTCCCCTTTTATTATGTTTCTTTTTTCACCAAAATCCCCCATTAAATTCTCCAATTCAACACAATAAGATTTTAGTAATAGAAAACATGTCATAGAATAAGTAGGGATTGCCTGCAAAACTGATTTAATAAATACTTCCTTAACACCATGTGAGAGATGCCTTGTGCTCCACCCATTGATTTTACTTAGTACTCAGTCTTTCAAAATTTGAAAAGATCTCTTTTTGTCCCTTACCATATTAGGTGAGCCCAAATACTTTTTTTGGGTTTCGTAAAGTTCTTACCTCTAATATATCTACAATTTGTCCCTTCAGTTGCTTCGAAACATTAAAGCTAAAACAAGCAATTGATTTTTTAAAATTTATACACTGTTCCGAGCATATTTCATATTCTCTTAGAATCGTCTTTAAATTCTGAGCTCCTCTCTCTTTAGCGTCTCTGAATAGGATACAATCATTTACAAATAAAAGATAAGTAACAATCGGTCTTCTGTGACACACTTTTGCTCCTTTGATTCTACTTTCTTGCAAAGCTAATCTCATTAGAGACAAGTGTCATTCACTACAAATTAAAAACAAATAGGGGCTTAGGGGGTCATCTTGTCACAAACCCCTAGTTGGTTTAAACTGACCCCCTATCTCTCTATTTATACATATCGGATAGCTTGCTAAGCTGATGCATCTTAAGATTAAATCCACAAGAGACTCTACAAAGCCCATCTTTAGCATAGCTTTTTCTAGAAACGTCTATTCAACTCTATCATATACTTTACTCATGTTTAGTTTTAATGCCAAGCCTCCGTGTTGTCCCATCCTTTGTTGTTTGAGAGTGTGCATCAATTCATATGTAAGCAAGATATTATCAGTAATAAGTCTTCCTAGAACAAATGCACTTTGAGCTTCGTCAATGCATATATGTAAAACTTTTTGGAAACGATTTGCTATCGTTTTTTAAATAATTTTATAAAGAACTGTGCATAAATTGATAGGACGAAAGTTTTTAAAGTTTGTTGGATGGGCCACCTTTGGAATAAGAACTATATTTGTCATATTAACACCTTCAAGAGAGCCCTCTTTATTCAGAATATCAAGGCAGAATTCCCCAACCCCCTTTCATGTATGTACCAATAAGTTTGAAAATATAATTCTTAAAAATCCATCACTTCCAGCAACTTTTTCTGGCCCCATGGTTTTTAACGCAAGGACAATTTCTTCCATTGTATATTTAGTAGTCAACCCTTGATTCATGCTCGTTGTAATACAATTTCCAATGTCAGAAAGGATATAGTCTAAATTGCCAATACCACCTGAAGAAAAAATATATTCAAAGTACCTCTTTGCAACAACTGTCATTCCTTGTTTATCCATAGTTGTTTGTCCTTGTTCGTTCTCCAATTCATCAATCCGATTTATCCTTCTCCTTTGGGATGCAAAATTGTGGAAAAAATTTGTATCATTATCTCTCATCTTTAACCAATTCGCTCTAGCTCTTTGCTCCCAATATCTTTCTTCCTTTTCAGTTTCCAAGTTCAATTGTATCTTTGTGTCAATTAGCTCTGCTAAATTTAATTACAAATGCTAAATTTAATTACAAATTACTTTTAAACTCGTAAAGTACATTTAAAATTTTTTTCTGCATGATAAAAAAGATAATTACAGATCTAATTTATAAAAAACAATATACTATTTTTAAATTAAATTTTAATGTTGAAGGATTATACAAAAATATTTGATAAACTTCAAGAACCATTATCCCAATTTATAAATTTGGAGCATGAGGCATTTTTGCTCGTTGTATGTCCACCAAAGCATCATGTTGAAATGGAATACATCGAATTAAACGCATAATAACATTTTCAATAACATTCATTGTTCACCAATTGCCCTAGCTTACTCGCTAATCTAACTTTTAGTACAACTAATAATGAGCAGGGTCATTCGTCTAGATTCGAAAGTTCGTTCAAAAAGTGAAATGATTTGGCCAAAAAAATAGGCCTGAAAAATGAGTTTGGATAAAAATATAGTCTGCTTTCTAAACAAGTTGAGCCTCGGGGAGGATTTTTTTAACCCTACTTGAGTTAACCTAAACTTTTTTTTGTTGTTGTTTTGCTACCATTTTGCTGCTGTTTTGCTGCCATTTTGTTGTTATTCTTTGGATATTTTATAACTATTGTTTTATTGTTAATTTTATTACTATTTTATCGACATTTGTGTAGCGACGTAAAATTTTTCGCTTTCGGTCGCTAGTTGTGGCGATTATTTGAAAATTTGAAAATGGAATTTCGAATTTTAAAAAAGAAAAGGAGTCGCCACCGATCTTTTTTTTTAGGTGTGATCGGACACCTAATAAATCCTCCCTTTTTAAGAAAATTTACTTTTGAATACAAAAAGAGGCCGAGTTTAGGTCTACGTCGAAATCCAGAGAAAAAGTAGGGTTTGGAAGTCGGTTACGCGCGGGGAAGGTATTAGCACCCCCGCGACGCCCAAAATTGGTATCTCATTAAACGCGCGTTGTCTTAATTCTCAAAAATACGAGTTCAATTTAAATTTTAATCGTGATCCGATCAAAACACGAGAATTTTTAAAATTTTGGTTTCTTTTGAGAAGGGCGTTCCGTTTTTAACACGAGCCGATGATATTCACCCAACATAGCGATGAAATCGACGACTTAATATTAAATCGGTACGTTACCTTATTTATTGAAGTTAAAAACATGAATGAAAATATTTTAAACCCGAATTTTGCAAAAATAAATAAACGATGCAAACAATGATATAATGAATGAAATATTAACATATAATATAAGAGCATTAGGATAATAATAAAAACAATATTTACAATAAAAGGAAAATAATAATAAAAATAATGATATGCTAATAATATAATAAGAAAAGCAAACCGATATGAATGGGTAAGAAACAAAAATAAAAGAGTTAGAAATACATCAAGCAAATAATAAATATGACAATAATATTTAAAACAATAACAATGCATGCGATATTAAACGTAATAGTAGTATTAAACACGAAATAAAAACAATGAATATATATATACATATAATAACAGTTAGTAAAGTGACGGAACATGATATTAAAAACACTAATAATGTTACCTATATACATATGTATATATATATATATATTAAAATATGAACATAATAATAGTATTAAAAATATGTACCTAATATAGCGTTAAAATATATACATAATATAATTATTAAAAATATATTTACATAAGATAATATAAAAATATATACATGAAATAGTATAAAAATATATAACTAATAATATTAAAATATATACATAATATATATAAAACATATACGATATATATATTAGAAATGATAATAATATGAAAAAAACTATTAATACACTACACAAATACGTACATGTATATACATATATAAACATTAAGTGAAAATCAATACTAGTACTAATAATAATAATAATAATAATAATAATAATAATAATAATAATAATAATAATAGGAGGTTTACAATAAATAATAAAATAATTTAAAATAATTAACATATAAACAGTATGGCTAAATGACATATAAGAAATTTAAAATAAACATTATATATAAAACGGTCCAAAATAAGAAGATATATATATATAAAACTTCAAAATAATAATATGTATGGTAATTTAATAAGTAATATGCATAAAGTTTAAAATGAATGATAGTTTGAAAATACATGATGTATAGAAAGAAAACTTAAAATAAATAACAATAAAACGATTTAAAAGTAACAAATGGAATACAAAACCATTAGAATAAATAATATATAAAATAATAAATAAAGAAAAATATAAAAGAATTAAAATCAAATTGATTAGGGTTTAAATTGGAATAAAAATGGAATCAGGAGTGAAAACTATAACCAAATAAAAAAATAGGGGTAAATATGAAAGTGCGCGAGGGATTTGAGGACCAAATGGAAATTAATCCCTACCCCCTAAATGACACCGTTCAGGTGTTTGGTCGTTCGAGTGGTCTGGGGACCAAATTGCGACAAAAACAAAAGGGATGGTCAAATTTAAAAACATTAAAGAAGCAAAATAGGACCATATTGAAGTCAGCTTCAAAAGCGAAAGGTCTGAGGGCGCAAATAGACCCTCAGTCCAAAAACACGCTGATCCTGGGCACAGGCGGGTCGGGTTTGCGGGTCAGCCCCAAAACAACGTTGTTTTGGGGCTCTTCAGGGCACCTTGAAACGGCGTAGTTTTATAAGGCTATAAAAGCCAAATTTTTGAGAAAAAAAATACTTCTGCTATCATTTTAAAAAAAAATCTCAGCAGCTCTCTCACTCCCTCTCTCTCACCCTCTGGTCGGAGCTAGAATTCGGTGAGTGGGCCTCCGTCAGCCACCGTCGCCGGCCACTGCGAATTTCGAAAAAAGGTGCTTTTTTTTTTACTTTTATTTTCTTTGATATTTTTGAAAAAAAATGGGGAAAATATGGATATGTCTATAAATAGATTAAAAAAAAAGAAAATAAAATAAAAGATGAAGTAACCTTTGGCCTTGTATACCTTGCTATTTCTCTGAATCTGTTTTTTTGGGATCTTTGTTTTTGTATTTGAATCTCTGATTTCTTTATGTTCAATATCTACTGTAAAAAAATTTTATATTTCAAAAAAATCCAACCCTTACATCTGATTTTTTGGTGGCTTATAAAGCCTTTACATGTATTTTTAATATTATTTTCCTGTTGTTTGCATGTTCTTCTTGCAGGAGCAGTTGGGGCGGTGCTGAGTAGGTGGTGGCAGACGTCGGTGGTGGATGGGACAAGTGCGGCTAAGGTTTTTTCTTTTTTTTTTCTTTTTTGATTGTTGGTTTGGGCTAGGGTTTGTTTGTAATTGGGTTTGGGTAGTTGGGGTTTAGGTTATTGGGCTGATGTAAATTGGACTTTTTGAGTTGTAATTTTGGATTGTAGAAAAAAATTGGACTTTATTTAGTATTATTTTTTGTTTGGTTATTTTCTGGGCTCGGGCTAAATTGGGTCTCTACAATTTGCTTGCTAAGTTGCAACTCTCTTAATGTCATTTAAGCACAAAGACTTTTTTTTAATATATTTTCAATTAGTTAGGAAATATTTATTTTAGTGTATTTGATATATTATATTTTTTAAATTTATTTTTATATAAAAATAATCTAAAAAATTAATATAGGCGAGCCAGATTGGGCTTGGGTATAGCAATTTTAATCTGGATCGGACTTGGGCAGAATTTTAGGCCCATTTTTAGGCCAAACGAACTTAAAATTTTGCATTGATCCGACCCAAACCCAACCGATCCAACCCATGATCAAATTTATTGTCTAATAACAACATTACAAACAACTTCAACAATCCAATTAACCAGACTAATTAATTAAATTAAATTAAACCATTAATACTAAATCTACTCCTAAATACTTAAATAATAAAGAAATAGTTGATGAGATGTAAATTAATCTAATCTCATTAAACTAAAAATGTAAGATAAATAAGATTAAGAATAATAATCATATATAATAAACAACTGAAAGCATATATGAAAATATGATTAACCTGATCCTATTTTTAATACATATCTTTTTAATTGTATTTAAAATTTAAAATTTAAAATTTAATTTTAAATTTTAAATATTATCAAGTAAGTCACATTAGGTCAATTCTTTGAAATACAAAACACTTCTTTTAGTTATTTTTAAAGTGGATATCACTTTTAAATTAAATTTTAATAATAAATTATATCAATCATATATATACACAATAAAGTAATTTTAGTTTTTTTTTATTATCCATGTTCATTTTACGGTTTATGTTCGGGGTCTATAACTGTCCCTCCTAATAATGTCGTCTCCAAAGTTCAAACATGCACCTTTATTTGAAAGTACAATATGTCTTACCATTGACATTTTTAAAAATAAACAAATATATTATTTCACCTCATTTTAGCTGAGAAGAAATAATGGTGTAATCTTAGATAAAACAGAATTCATTGCTCCTCTATTTCATTTTTAATAATTTACAATATCACAATAATAAAATATATTATTTTATATTATTATCTATTTATTTCTATAATTAAATTTAAATAAAAGTATTTTAAAAATTATCTTATTGAAATTCAGGCCAAGCAGACCAAGAATAAAAAAAATTAATGGATACATATTTAATATCCTTTTAATTTTTATTTACATTTACTATAATTAAATCAATCAAATTTAACCATTTAATATACATTCACTTTTAAATCAATCAAGCAGACCAAGTGTTAAGAGAATATCTAAATTGAAATATAACTTATAAGCATTAACTAAATTATTAACGATCACTCTCATTTATCTCTACCATCCAAGTTGAATAGCCTTAATAGTTAGTGAATCTCTTCAGTAGCTTGGTAATTATTTAATTAATGAATAATACTTTCTTTTCTCTTCTTATTTACTTCACATGTTTTTTCTTTTTTCAGTTTATAGATATATTTTATGAGTATTTTTGTTGTTTTCACAAGTTATGATGGACAGATGATGGCTCCTGTCGTTCTTTAAAACTTCACCGGCCATCAGTAAATCTTCTTGGAAAGTGAGTGACTCTTCATCAGCTTCTTAATATGTTTTTGGTTTGAGAGTATTTCAGAATAATAAATTATTTCACGAGTCTATTTGAACCCGTGTTGTACGTTCTATATGTTTTTTGTTTGTTTTTCCATTGTTTAATAAATTTTTAGTTTTAGAAGTTTTTGTCTACTCTTGTAGCATGTTTTTTTAGTCTTGTTTATGCATATAACCTTAGTTTTACAAGTGATTTTAGGGATAATTTTATCGTCTTCCTCTTTAGTTTGGTGAATGTTTGATTCTTTTCTCGATTTTTACTCGCTACTTTGGATCATCCGGAGTTAATTTTCTTATCATATTAAGTGCTTGCAATCACTCCAGATAAGTCGTGCTTGAGTTGTGATGAAGTCAATTGTCAACGTGTCATAATGTTCTATTGATGCTAAAGCTAAAGTATTTGTTGTGTTGATAGAGCTTGTTTTTCTCCGTCTACGACGAATATTTATTATTTTTTTATAAATTGTATAGTTCTATTAATTAAATGAATTAACGAATTTTCTATTTAAAAAATATTATTCTATTTCAGTAACTACGTTAGTAACCTGTGATTCCTAATCACTTACATAGTTTAGTTTATTTGGAAATTCAAATAAATATAAAACATAAATAGTGGAGGTTGAAATCAACAAAAATAAATTTATACTAAAAATATAAAATTTGTACATAATAATGAGTAGGGTGAAATCCAATAAAAATAATTAAAAATAAAAGGGAGCTTGAAGATAGAAATTAGAATTACGAAAGAAGTAATAAAATTTTAGTAAAAGGTAAAATTTATGTTTTGATTCATGAATTTAATCAAATATAAATTTTAATATTCTTCAATAAATTAGCTATAGTTATTGACATTGTGCCTCGCAATCGATCTTCTTTCCTTCTTGATAATCAATAAGAAGGTTGTTGAAATTATATCTATTATTAACAAATAACACTATAACCATGGACTTAAGATTGATAAGTGCTAAAAGTAACATGTTTTAATCTAATTTTTAATCCGTTTTTGGATAATTATTTGATGTTAGTGGTGAATTTTATGCTCCTAATCCTTTAAATTCATATTTTTATATTTAGGAGAGTATTGGGGAGTAAAAGGAGCGAAAACTGAAAAATTGGAGCGAGTTATAGGAGCCACACGACCTGGATTATTCTATATGGCCTGGACACACGACCGTGTGATAAGCCGTGTCAATTTCGCGAATTGCACTCCGAACAACCAAAAAACTCTATTTTTAGGTTTTTCGAGCATTCTAAGACATATATATGTAAAAAATATGAAGATAGGAGAAAGTCGTCATATAGAATATTCAAGAAAATAACTCGAAAAACACCATTGAAGTCGATTTTGAAGCAGATTTCCGTCAAGAATGAAGACTCCTAGTTGATTTCTTAGGAGATTATCATGAGTTTCTTTATATATTTCGGTTATATTGTCTTTTGGATGTTTTTATTTGCAAGCATGAACTAATTTTTTAAATACCTAGGGAGATGAACCCTATTATGGATTTTGTCGTTTGATTTTTATTTTACACAATAAATACTTAGATCTTGTTCTCAATTATATGTGCTTAATTTTTAGTTTAATATTTCTAGACTATTGATCCATATTTGATGTGCTTAAATCAGAAGAGGAATATACTTTATTTAATAGTAGATCTAGCATAATTGAGTGGAGTTGCATGCAATCCTAGAAATAAGACGACATAAATCTAACATATTAGAGTCAAATCTAATAGGGAAATCATAGATCGATTTAATGTGATAATAGGGGTTTTAATTAGAAAGAAATTTCAATTAATCAACCTAGAGTCAGTTGCTCTTAGAGATATTAACATAATTTAAGAATTTCTATGGATCAAGATACTAAGTGAAGAAATTGAGTAATTTAGATTGATAATGACAGATGAAATCCACGTGAATTCTTTCATGGGTATTGTTTCGTTTCTTGGTTATTATTCGATTATTTTCATAATTTGTGCTTTGTCACGTTTATAGTTAATTAATTTAGTTAATTTTAGTTTTAATCAATCACTCAAATTTATCAGTTAAATAATAGAAAAACAGTAACATTACTATTACTTTTAGTCTTCGTGGGAACAATATATTTGCTTACCGTAGTTGTACTATTAATTGATAAGTGCACTTACTATAATCGAATTTTTAGTTAGTTTTGTGAACATCAAAGATTTATTTTATTAATAATATTAAAACTAAAGAGATCTAAGAAAATGAATTTAAATTAAATCATGTATCCAGGCAATATAAAATGTAATATCTACTTTATCACCCATCTATAATTCAATCAATTAATGAAGCTTTTAGTTATAACAATTATATATTTTATTTGACATTAAGAAATGGTAAGATTTATATATACATAGATGTTGACCTACAATACAATTAACTCTCTCAATTCAATTCCTTTGATTAAGAGTAACTTATTTGAATTTAATTCTACATTATCAGAAAAAACTCCGCCAACTTTGGACGGAATTGAACACTGACATAAATCAGGTGGTTGGTTTGAATTCCAATAGCAAAAATAAGTCGCAATAAAAAATTATTAAAATCACCTAAAAAGGTACTACTATATGAGATGCTTTCCCTCCCTCTCACTCACCAAACCTATCACCCTACAAAATATTTATTAGAATAAATACCAACAGTAGAAGATCACGTTTAAATTTAGAAGAAAAATAAATGCCTTTGCCTCTTTTGATAATCATCTACGTGCACTTTGGTTTTGTGGAGTCGAAAACAAAGTTGTTGATTCCTTAGAATCAGAATTTTACCTTTTCCCTAACCATGAAGCTGCCTCTTATTCTCTCTCTATTCTTTTTCCCCTTCCTTTAAATCTGATGCAAAGAAAGAGCTTTGGATTCGTCTCTAAACCAAGGTTTTAATCATCAACAATGGCGCCATCAGCAGCACATGCCCCAATAATTGATATCTTTGCTGCTATCAATCCAAAATTTTTGAATCACGTAAATGTCACCATTTCAAAGTTTGTCATGCAAGAAGAATTCAATGAATGGCATACAACTTACCCTTGTGGAAGAAATGGACATATAACCTGTGGAAGAACTCATCGGATAATACGGGTTCGTTACGGCATTCCCGAAACTTCCACCACCGACGGTCGTATTTCTCCCGACGACATTGTTAGGAGTGATCCCGAGAGGATACGCGGGTGTTCCGTCTGGCTTAAACAACCCGTAATTCCTCTCTGAAGTGGGACCTGGTTTCATATTCTCATTAAACAAAGCAAAAATGTAAATGTTAAGATCCGAATTCGGCCTCATTGGAGTCCCTGTTTTTCCCGACATCAACTTAATCAAATTCCCATTGTATTTTTCAGCATTTTCGGGTGTAGCTCCTGCCTCGTCTTCATCTCCCTTTGAAGGCCACCCAGTTTCCGATATGTGAACCGGGAGTTTCATGTAACCCAAGGAAGCTAAAGCAGAGTAAACGGCGTCGATTTGAGCATACAACATGTTATCGTAATCTAAATGGGTTTGTGGATCGGTGACTCCTTGGTTTGGCTGAAAAAGAACAAAATCCAATGGAACTTGCTCGGGGTTTCCCTTGTATGCAAAGTAGGGATAGGCATTAATCAAAAAAGGAGAGCCAGTTTTTTGATGGAAATTCAACGTTTCGCACAAAGGATCCATCAAATCTTCACGGAACGCACCAGCTGAAGACGGATACGAGGTTTGAAGAATGGCAAGGGAATGTGTTGTAGTGACGGTCACCTGTTTATCCAGTCCGAGGTTAAGCAGCGCAGCATGGACGCTTTGCATTGCCGGGAGAAGGCAGTCGGAGAGAGAAGTGTCGTTTAAAGTGAGAACCTCGTTGCCGACAAAGATGGAGGTGATTTTGGTGGCTGGTAAATGGGGTTGAACGTTTTCTTTCACCCATGCTTGGGCATTAGTTGGATCTCGCATCTTGTCCAAGTACTCGTTGCCTAAACCAACCATGAATTCAACGTCGGTGTTTGCAAAAGCCTTAAGGACTCTGGGGTCTGCATCGTAAAGTTTTACTTTTGTTGCTCCGATTGATTTCACCAGTGGCACCGCGTCTTCTGGAGATGGAAGGTTGTTTGCTATTTGTCCATAATTTATCCCAATCGAATTAACCATAATTGGAAACAAACAAGCTACAATAACCCAGAAAATAAATCATTCAGCACAATTTAAACCAAGTAGATAGAAGTGGAGAATGAGTGAGTTATAAGTTACCTAAAATTGAAACATAGCAGAAGAATTCAGGGAAGTCCATGAGAAGAGAGAGAGAGAGAGTAGCAGCAGCAGCAGCAGGAGGTAAAGTGAGGGAGCAAGCAAGCGTGTAGAGGGAGGCAAAAGATGATTGGCTCAATTATCAGTATGTCTTTAAGCCAAAAGATTCGAATTGTGACGGAAAGTCATTGGCCAAAAGTGTTGAACAAGGCAACCAAATAAGAAATAGAGAGACAACCGTAATGAGCAAATGAGTTTAGCTTGGCAAAAAGAATATTAAAGAAATATAATGTTTATTTAGAGAAGATGAATTGTTTTTCTTTCAATTAATTATTCCATTAAGCATTTAATTGAGTTCAGTGCGGTTTGCACTTTTGCACTTTGCAATGGTAATGCGTTCAGAGAGTGATATAATATATGTGATGAGAAGAAGATAAAGAGACAGCACTAGATACATGGGCAGGGCATCCATGCAAAGCAAAGAGATTGGAGGTCGCTTTCGGTGTCCCCACTTCCCCTCGTTGGCTTTGATGGGGATTGGTTCCTCTCAATCGATCACCCACTATTTGCATTTCTAAACATCACTCTTTTGCCGAGGATCTCCCCCACTACAAATTTAAGCCATAAAAATGCATCATCTGCTCCAGCCAATTAGTTAATCCCAATTGAGCAAGCATGGACACCTTGGTAATAAAACCCCGATCTCCCATGTTATAAAAATATTTTCTGTTCAACACATTTTAAGAGAACGGGACTCTTCATATTCATAGCCTTGACTATTTTCCCATCGCAATTCTCCATCCTTCTGAGACCCAAAACATCCATCATTTTACCTAATTACAATAAAAAAAAAGAAAAAAGATGGAATATAGGACATATATAAAGCTCAAATATGATGCAAGCATTCATTCACGTAAGAAGACACCTTAAGTAGAAGTTGGAACATTTTATCTTATTTCACATTGCTCACTACTCATAAAACTACACAGAGAAACTGATTCTCCTTTAAGTTCTTGACAACATTACTAACACCCATTAGCTGCTATAACTATGTATTTATATCATACTATCTCCTGACTTTTCACTCTCAAAAATAGCACCACTGACTTCACGTATGGCAGATCAGTTTGTTTTCCGCCGGTCAAGCCAATAGCTATCGAGAGTAGACAGGTACTTGGACTTGGTTGTCTAAGAAAACAGGTTACTAAGCTTTATCCATAGTTGCCTTCTGATTATGCTTAGGGTGTGGCAACATTTTCCCTGGCAAGAGGAGCAATCTCCTCTCCTTCAATGCCAGGTTCACTGCCAGCCACCCCGAGGCTCAACAACATCTTCTCCCACAACCTTGATGGTCCCTGCACAAATCAATAAATTTCCATTTAAACCTCAAAGAACTAGAGATGCGTATTCGTTTCTCCCTAGAACTCTAAATTAGCTACATTATCCACCATATGCAAGACAAGCTTCCTACACGAGCTACTAACCTTCCATGAAAAATCTTGTGCCATACAATTCTGGATCATTTCTTTCAGTGCTTGAGTCCCATATGTTGCAAGAGCTCTCTTGACAGTTTTTACCACCTTAATCACATCACTTGGATCCACTTCATCACACTGCAAACACATCCCATTGAGATGAATGATCTTCCCATAAAAGGTGGATGAGATAAATATAAATATATCATTCACGGAGCTTCACACAAAGACAAATCATTTTTACTACTTACTTCAACATTGAAAGCTCCCATTTGGAACCCTGTGAATCCTTCCTTGACCGTGTCAACAAGTCCACCAGTAGAGGCAACTATCGGAACCTATAGCACAAAACCGATAGCGTATCGAGGTTAATCCGGTACAATGAGACTAAGATTAACATAACATAGTGCTTATGACATCAAATCAGTTAGTTGCCGGAAAGAGATGGCCAGAAGCATTTACAGTTCCATATCGCATAGCATGCAGCTGAATGAGACCGCACGGTTCGAATCTACTAGGGACCAAAATGTAGTCAGCACCAGCAATAATCATATGGGCCAGTGGGACATTGAATTTGGCTACTGCTCTAACGTTGTCAGGGTATTGGATCTCCAGCTGCTCAATCTGATTCTCCATGGCCTTTTTGCCTGTGCCCTGAAAGGAAAATAGATCCCTTTATTAATACTATACTCGTTGAAGCAACGGTAACAATCACAGAAGGGGGAATTCTAAAATTTGACACTAACAAGGACTACAATCTGGCAATTTTCAGCAGCTAATTTCGGAATAGCTTCTGCCAAAATATCTGAACCCTTCTGCTCTTCTAGCCTACCAATGAATCCGATCAAAGGAACATCTCTGTCGCAAGGCAATCCCACCTCACCTTGAATAGCTTCCTTTAACAATGGCTTTGCCTTCATTATCTGCATTGACAGTTACTAAAAAACTCGTCTCCTAATACCACAACCAACCAGGAAACTGGATGCTATAGAAAGCACTTACAGTTGTTGCATCATATTTGACACTGATGTATTTGTCAGAGGCAGGATTCCATTCTTGAACATCCATGCCATTCACGATGCCGGTGATGCCAGTTTTACGAATGATGTTATCAAGTTCTACACCTTTGTCTTCACCAGATACAAGCTCCTGGGCATAGTATGGGCTTACAGTCAAGACTCTATGTGATTCCAATATTCCAGCCTTCATCCAATTAATTTTCCTTCCCATGACAGGCTTGTTATACCTGACGATGAAAACCTTTTAAATCCTTGACTAAAGAAAACAATTCATCAATACTGTAACAAAAATAGTATCAGCAGCAGCACTTTTGGTTTCATTACCCATCAATGAAATCGAATGAACTCTTGAACCGTTCAGGCAAATTGAGACGTTTGAAATCTGCAAAGGCAAATCTTCCCTGATAGGCTATGTTGTGGATGCAAAATACAACCTGACATATTTATCACGCACAATGTAAGATCCAACCTTCTGCTTGCTTAACTTAGCGTTTCAGAGGCCATCAACCATACCTTTGCACTCATGTAGATACCCCTTGACTGGTACATGCTTTTTAAATAGCATGGAAGAAGAGCACTGTGCCAATCATTTGCAATAAAGACAACATCTTCCCCTGCAGAAGATGGTGGTGAAGCACATTAGCCTAAACCATTTCATGGAAGAAGAGAGTTAAACTTTCAAGGTTAGAACTAAAGAGGAAGACTTCATACCATATGGTCCTGAGAAATTTTTACTGCTATTTAAATTTAGAACCCTGGGTGCCTCCAAAGCAGCCTAAAAACAAAAGAAGTAAAAATGGCATTAAATTAGGTTGACTTATATTTGAAAGAGATAATATCATGGTTAGACTCAGGGACATGGCAAAAATTTTATTTTACCTGGCATAACAAGCTGAACCGCAGTTGATTGTCTTCGTAGTCCAAACCTGCTCTGGGGCCATAGATTTTGGAAGCCGTTTTGCCCCATACCTGAATCATCAGAACAGCGACCATAAGAAAATTGATGAACTAGAATCATTTACGCAGGAACATTAAACCAAGGCAACAATCATTTCAAACCTTCTCAAGGAACATGGGGTGATCGACAAAGACACGATCAACTCCACGTTTGTAGCAGTGGAAGAACCGAACAGTTACAACTTTGTCTCCGACTTTTAGCTGCATATTAGGATCTCAAGTTTAAGAAATTAATCCAAACATAGATCCTTTTAGTGGAATATGAAGTACTAAAAAAGTAAAATATGATATCTCTTGAATCGAGCAGGATTGGAAACCTTACATCAACTAACACACTTGTGTCCCATGCATCCTTGTACTGATCATAGCGAGGACACACTGTCATAACACGGTGTCCTTTGGCCTATTGAACGATAAATAAGCAATAGCGGCTAGTTATCTCACTTAAATACCAAAACCAAAGCCAAAATCTCTACTTATATGTACTTACAGCCATTGCGGGAGGAAGTCCACCGAGGACATCACCGAGTCCACCAGTTTTGCTCCAGGGGCCACACTCAGCTGACACAAACACTATATTCATCCCTATTCCGCAAATAATTTTTCCCAAAGGCCTGTAATCTGCCTGTTTCATAGCTTTCGTAACGACAGCCTTTGCGTTGGTGGTCCTCATCCGCAACCTATCGACCTTGTTCAAAGACCGCAAACCATTGTGAGTCATGGCTTGATTCCTGGCACCAACCTGTGCAAGATTGGCCTTAGTGTCTGCTCCATGGCTGCTGAAATGAGAACTTGTCGAAACCAAGTGTGAGGTTGTCAGGGTTGCCATTGATCGAAAGCTGATACCAAAAAGAAAACCAAACCAAATTAACTAAAGACAAAAACCAAACATTTTATATAGCTTCAAGAGAACGTAGGGTGATGAAAAGCAAACAGGAACCTATGTAACTGATACAGTGGATCACTCAAAATCAGCTAAGTTAGCAGTACCTGAAGCACTCGAGATGGTTCACTCACTGAGTGCAGCTGGGTTAGGAGTGATGGAAGTTGTTGAAGTGGCGTGGTCACTGAAGTTCACCTAGGGTCTGCCAATTTGAACTGATTACAACGTTGAACTACAATAAAACGTGGCTTAATGAGAGAGGAGAAGTCTCATCTCAATGTCTAAGTGCTTCCCACGTGGAAGGTGGGGGCCCTTAGCTTAGTATGAGTATTCAGGAAATTTGCGGTCACTAGTCACGCTTAAATCTACGGTACAAGTGGTTCATAACTGGTGGGCTCCAACAAATGTCTGTTTCATCGTGAAAAAACTTAAAGTTGGTAGATTGCTTTTCCCGATATTTTATAATTTTAGTACTATGAATTGAAGTTAATTGACGGTGTCCAATTAGCCATGGCTGTATTTTTGCCTATTTTTTTCCTCTTGTTTTTAGTGCAAAAATTGGTAGCGGACAAACTTTTAGGTAGCGTAAGCGTTGGATTAAAATTATGTTAGAGAAGAGTTTATTGATATGAAGAATTTTAATTTAATTTAATTTTTTAAATTATGTTGAATGAAATTAAATTTAATTTGAGTCGAATTAAATTGAATTGAGTAAAATTATTTGAATCAGATTAAAAATTAAATATGTCAAATTAACATCTTGTTACCATATAATTAAATCTATTTTAAAGCATGTAAATTTGAAATAATATATATTTGAAAACTTTTTCAATTTTAAAGTAAATTAAGAAAAAAAGATAATTTAGTATGATAAACTTAAATCGTTAATTTATTTATTTATGTCCTAAAATTATTGTTTTAGAATTCTTTTAACTTTTTATATATTTTTAGAATTTTTTAATTTTTATAAAATTTTCAAAAATATATAAATTTTGGAGTTTTAAAAATATTTTGAATTTTAAAAATTAATTTGCTTATTTTTAAATTTTAACAATGATCGAATTACTTATTCGAGTTGACTCAAATTAATCAAATTAATTAACTCAAAATTTAAATTTTAAATTTTTTTAAATCAAATTAAATTTTACTATCATACTCTTAAACTCAGTAATTTATAAAGTATATGTATTTCATATTATATTTATATTATTTTTCAACATTATATTTATTTTATAGAACAATATTATATTTAAGTTTTTCATCATTTATAACTATATCACATCAGAAAATTATCAGCTTTTCCAGTCATGTGAATATTCCTTGGCATCCAGCATCGCATGTGCTGTGGAAGATATTTCTGCCAAATTTATACTGTATTCGTATGGTCATTTCCCTTCAAATCAATAATATTGACTCCATCGGTTCGTTAAATTTAATTAAATAAATTATTAAAATTATAAAATATTTAAAATAAAAATGAATTCAATCATCAATTCATATGAATTTGATTCACTTTTGAAACCATGTTAGGAGGATGTATTCTTTTAATAATATTATTATAAGTTTTGATCATATTTATTTTTATATGATATTTAGAATTATTCATAGTCTCTCCTTAACCCATAAATAAAAAATAATGCGCTTTATTATACTCGAACTCGCGTTCTCCTGCATTAATAACAATGTCAATTCTGATCGATTTAAGACTCAATCAACTGCAAAAGTTGCATCCTTTTAAACATTGCTAAAGATAAAATTCACATTTAGTTATTAACTTCAAAGGTTATTGTTGATAATCAATTTTAATGAAATAATTTTATAATCATATATATTACAATATTTTAAGTTTTAATGTGTTCATATCATAAATTTTGACTTAAGATAAGGAAATAAAGTAAGAATTTCTTGAAGTGGAAATTTGTAACATAAACTCTTTTGCTTTTATTATTATTATTATTATTATTATTATTATTATTATATATATATATAATTTTAACGGTATTTTGTAAGTTATATTTTCTTAATAAATTTTTCCAATTTGCTATATTAAATAATTTAACTTACAATTCTACATTATAAGTTACCGTAAATTTTAAAACAATTAAAAATTCTTTTTAAGTTTATCATTATTATAAAAATTAAATACACTATTAAAATTAAAATAGATATTTAAAATATAAATAATGGTACAATAAATTTGTTAGTGGTCATAATATTTAAATTTAATTAACAATCTATACCCACTAATTAATAATTAAAATTATATTAGAAATTATATATAAAAATAAAATTTCATACAACCTACCATTATAATATTTATACTTTAAAAAGTTTACAAAATTTAAAAAATAATTAAATGTAATTTTATTAATACATATAATCAATACATAGATGGTATGTAATGACTCGAATTTTACCGTTACGAAAAAGTGTATTTTTGGGTCTCCGTTTCTGAAAAATGAATTCAGTAAATATTTATTAAAAATATTTACGAAGTAAAATAGGTGGTTAATTAGAGTTTAATTAAGTGAATTTAAATTTAATTAAGAGTAATTAAGTAAAAGGACCAAATTGAATAAAGTGTGAAAGTTGAATTATATATTAAAAGAAAATAAAAAGGCTAAAAGAGCAATTATACAAAAGTATAAATTAAGGCGGAAGAAAATCTAAGATTTTTTATGTTTAGTATATTATTATATTATTATATAATAAAGATACTTTATATTTTAATTATATTATATTATATTATATTATATTATATTATATTATATATATAAACTAAAGAAGCAAATGAAAGGAAATAGAAACAGAATGAAACGAAATAGAGAGCAGGGGAGAAAAAGAAAGAAAGAAGGGGAGATAAGGGAAAATTGAAGGTTTGAAGCTTTAAGCTTTAATGGTCAATGTGGTACCGAAAATCTAAGCTAAGAAAGGACAAGATAAAGTCAACGGGAGTTAGCTCGAAAATTACGGTTTGTATTTCTATAATCTGAACTTAGTTATTATTTGTTATATTTATATACATATGGCAATTGTTAGTGTTAGAATTATGATGTTTTACAATTGGAATGGATTGATTTTGGTATGCGATGAATTTATTGAATTTATATTGATTGAAATTATTTTGATTGAATTTATATTGATTGAATTATATAATATATATGATTTATGTAGAAATTTGAATATTGAATGAATATTATATTGAAAAATATATTGATTAGAAATATGAGGAAATTGATATGAATATATGAGATTGTGATATTTGAATATTTGATGTCAAAACCATTTTCAAATCGGGTTTTGGAAAATGGGAATCGATTTTAAAAAACGAAAACGGGAGTCGCCACCAATCTTTTTAGGTGTGATTGGATCACCTTTAAAACATTTTGTTTTAAAATCATTAGTTTTGGTCCACGAAATAAAAGAACGGGTTCGGGAGTCGGTTACGTACGAGGAAGGATTAGCACCCTCATAACGCCCAAAAATTGGTACCTAATTGATTATCAAATGTCTTTAATGTCGAAAGAAAAAAAATTTAAGATGTAGTCCTCTTTAAAATATTTTAACTTTGAAAATTGGGATTCACTAGCATCAAAGTATTGACATTAAGTTATCCCTTTTTTGAAATTCCTATCTCGAAACAACAAAACTCTATATCCAATAAGTTAGGACATATTGCTTTGAAATTCCAAGATAGTGGCTTGCATTTAGAAAACCTCTAAAAAAAAACTTAGAAGGGTACTTAATTATTCGAATTCAACGAGAAAAGTGGCAACCCAATAAGTTAGAAGACTTTGCTTTCTCGAAATTTCCAAACACCAAGCATTGCCTTATTTGCAAAAATCTTATTTCAAGGTAACAAATAAATAAATAAAACGAATAAAAGATAATAACAAATAGGCTAGGAAATATTCGAGATTAAAAAACTAGTAATAAATAAACAATCATTATGTAAGACTAAAGAATGATAGTATAGTGAAGATAATAATAATATTAATAGTAATAATACAAATAAAAATTTTGGAATGATGTGTGAAATTATATATATGTATGTGAATATATAGATAAGTAAACAATATATATAGTGAGTGAAGAGTAAAAGGTAAAACTAGTGTATTTAAAGAGTAATGGGTAAAAATATAATAATAGTGTAATAGTAGTAATAACGTAATAGTATTAGAAATATACGATATATAATATTGAAGGTAAATACATAATATATACATATTAGAAATAATCATAATATTAGAAACAACTATTAATAATACTACATAAATAGATATATAGTAGTAGCATATACATGATATAGTTAAAAATATATAAAGTAAGATAATATGGGAAATAAAAAAATATATAAACGATATAATATTAGGGCATATGCAAAACAATAAAAATACAATATTAAAAGATATATATATATATATATATATAATGTATACATAATATAATATTAAAATATTTACATGGTATATACATAATAATGTAAAAATAAACTATTAGTAATATTATAAATATATACATATAGTAGTAATAATAATATAAAGGTATTTCATATAAACAGTATGCACGTGAAAAAAAGAAAAGAGAAAATAATAATTACAAAAGTATGAAATCAAAATAATATGTAGAAACATGTTTATTCTAAAAAGAATAACTGAAACTTAATTGAGAGAAGAAACAAAATCCAAGAAATAACTTACAAGTAAAACAAATTATTGAAACAGAATTTTGGGCTAAAATTAATTGCGTATAAATGTCCGAGATCTAAAATTAAAAATACCCAAAATCTTAAAATACCGCGCAAAGGGGGTAAATTGAAATAGCACACAGACTGCAGGGCCAATTTAAAATAATATAAAACTTAAATATGGCCCGATTGAAGGCTAGCATAAAGGAGGGGACCAATTGCGCAAATTACCCAATTAAAGGTAACATACATGGTCCCAAGCAAAAAAGTTGATTCCACTTCCCCATGCTACTTTGTTTTATTATTAATTAAAACTACTCTCCCATACTATTTTGTTTTTATTATTAATTAAAACTATTCCCCATACTATTTTGTTTTTATTATTAATTAAAACTATTTCTCCATACTAATTTGTTTTTATTATTAATTAAAACCATACTTTATTTTCTCTTTTTTTTATCATAAAAAAAATCTTTTTTTTAAGAAAAAAAACAACAAAAAAAAGGAGTTAAAACACCACCTTACCACCTTACATTCATTTTTCAAAATAAAGAGAAGGCTCTTAACTCTCTCAACCCTTCCCCTCCTCCGGTCATCGGACTGGCCATCAACTGTCACGCCGGTCACCGGCCATCGACGACGGCACCGCTGTCCACGGTGGGCGAAAAATCTTCCGAGGCCCTTTTTCGCTTCTCTTCTCGAGGAGAGCCCGAATTTGGGGTTAAAACAACCCAAAAACCTTCAAAAATTAATGAGAAACACCATAAAACTCAAGAATCCATTCGGATTCCGGCCACCGATCCTTGGCGGTGGCTTCCTCGGTTGTCCACAATTTTGGAAAACCGAACACCGGTAAGTTCCTTCCCTCCTTTCCTCTTTTTTTATTTTTCAAGTTTTTTTTTGTGTTAAAATATTTGTAAAATAGATAAATGAACGAATAGAAAGAAGATCAAAAATAAAAATAAGGACAAACACCTTTTGAACTTGTTTTCTCCTTTTGATTTCTCCCAAAAATCTCTGTAATACAACCCCCTTTAATACAATCTCTTCTCTCCAAAAATCAATCGATTCTTCCTCAAAATACCATCGATCCCCCCTCTCTACAATCGGTTCTAGTATGGCTTTTATAGCCATTTACAAACTTTATTATATATATTTGTTATCTTTTCTTCTTCTTGTATGGCAGGCAAACGGTGGTGGAGGCATGTGCCACTTGGTAGTGGTTGGAAGTGGGTGGTTGAGGCTTGCGACTAGGGTTTCTAATTTAGAAAATAGGTTGTGGGCTAGGGTTTCTAAGCTTTTGGGCTTCTTTTAGGTTTTAATTTTGGGTTGTAATTGGGTTGGTAGCTTTGTTTGTAAATGGACTTTTAATGGGCATTTTGATTTTTTTTATTTTTATTTTTCAAAATTTAGTTTATTTATTTTAAGGCCGGGCAAAATATGGGTTCTACATTTGATATTGAAAAGTGAATTGAATTGTATTGAATTATGAATTAATGTGAATAATTGAAATATATTGTTGAATTGAATGAAATTGTATGAATTGTGAAAATGGGTGAATATATGTGATTATCGAATGGTATATTGATGAAAGAATTATTAAATTGAGAAAGTGAATGAAATACCCTATTAACTACTCTAATTTGAGTCGGATATAATTGGCATGCCATAGGATCCGGAAGTGTACGGGATTTGCTTGGCTTTATCGATCGGGCACTTTATGTGTCGTATTTCGTGCACCTCGTGTGTCGTATCGGGCACCTCGTGTGTCGTTTTAGGCACTTTATGTGTCGATATCGATCAGTACTATGTACCGTTTTAGGCACAATGTGCCGTACTGGTGTGTTTGGGTTGGAATCCGTGTATCCGTCAAAGTCCGGGTTTGTTAATAGGGGTAAATAAGTGAAAGATAAATCGAATAAATTTGATTGATCAAGCTATTGAAATGAAACGAGAAATTGAATTGAGAATTGAAAATTTAGATATGAAATTGAAAATATGAACCAAAGGTTCATGAAATGATTGGAGTTCGAATTGATGATATATGATGCCACTTGATGAATTGAAATGTGATTTGAGATATATGAATCGTATGTATATCTTGAAAGCTATCGAGGATAGTAAGTTGATATGATATAAATGAAATTGATGTTATTGAAATGAATTAAAATGGAATATGATTGATAAGTGTATAGTTGAATATAGTTTAATGATATTGAATTGTGAGTAAATTAAGGAAAGCTATACCGAGTAGTAAGTGAAAGAATGGAGTAAATAATAATGGATTTAGTTAAGAATTGAACAATTATGTTATTGTGTTTATTATATGATTTGTATAAAATTTATATGGTAAGTAGTTGAAATTTATCTATGAATAAATAATTGAATAATTGTAATTGTTATTATGATCTTAATTATTTGTTATATTATTAATTGTTCGGATTATAGAAATACCACTTGAGTATACCATACTCATTGTGCGTTTGTTTCGTCATGCAGTTAAGTAAAGATAGTACGTTGAATCAACATCCCAAGACGATCCCGAATTCATTAAGGTAAAGTATCTTGAGTATTGATAATGACATGTACCCAAGATGTTTAATGAGAGTCAATTAGGTTGTAAAAGTATTGAAGAAATGAGTAAATTATGGTTGGCAACGGTATGTAGTATGAATTTTGAAATTTACTAAAAAATCGTAGTGATTCTAAATTAGTCCCGAATTGAATTTACTGTTCATATTGGACCACGAGGGCCCATTAAAGGGACAATATCTTAAAACTAGGATGTGTGTGAATATTTATTTTAATTAATGACCGAAATTAGACTGTACTGACTGGTAATGTCTCGTAACCCTGTTCCGGTGACGGTATAGGGTTAGGGGACGTTACATGGTAGAGTAAAGAAAACTACTCTATATTTATACTTATAGTAAAAAAAAATTTTTTTTTGCCTAGATAGAGCCTTTGATAGACATCTATCGATTTTTTTATTTTGTTTTTAGCATAATGATTTATTTGACCCTCTAACTTTATAAAAAAATAATTTTAGCCATTCATTTAAACTTTTGTCTTTTTTAGCTCTTAAACTTGCATTATTTGTCAAATCACCTAAAACTAGATGAAAAAGTTAACATTGATGATGTGACATACATGTAAATTTCTACGTGAATGTCATGTTAACAATTAATTAGTTTTTAAAATTTAAAAAATTCAAAAAAATATATAAAAAGTATTTTAAAAATTATAAAAAGTATTTTTAAAATTTAAAAATAATTTGTTAATTGCAAACGTGGTGTATGCTACGTCAGCAAAGTTAACAAACATTAACTTCTAGCCATTTTGGGATGATTTGACAAATAATACAAGTTTATCAGCTAAAAGAGAGAAAAATTAAATGGATGCCTAAATTTTTTTTTTAATTTAGAGGGCAAAAAAAGTTATTATGCCTTTTTTCTAATACATTCTTTTTGGTTTCTAATGGACATGAACATTTGGTACATGAATTTGACATTTTTCTTAATTTGGTACTTAAAACTTTTTTGTCTCAATTTGGTACTTGAACTTGACACTTTTTCTTAATTTGGTACCTAAAATTTTTTTAGCCCAATTTGGTACTTGAACTTGACATTTTTTCTTAATTTGGTACCTAAGCTTTTTTTCTAAGTTCAATTTGGTACCTAAATTTATTGTTATACAAATTAAGCAAAACATTAATGGTGTTAATTTTTTTTTGTTATGCTACAAAAATATTGTCAGTATTAGAGGAAATTCATGTTAAAAATAGGTATTGAGCTATACTTAATGAATTAATATTAAATAAGAAAAATAAACCCCAAATTAAAAGAAATTCATTGTTTTCATTGTTTTCAATTAACAAAATAATTAAAAACTAAATAAAACTAAAAGCAATTAAACATGTAAAATACAAAATATCATACCATTTGTCATATATCGACCATACATTGATTATTTTTGCTACCTCATAAAAATAATATTTTTAGTATATTTGTAAAACATTTGACAAATACCAAATCGAACAAAAAAAAGATTTAAGTACCAAATTAAGAAAAAGTGTCAAGTTTGGGTACCAAATCGGATCAAATCTATTTTTAATTTTTATAATTTTTAAAATATATAAATTGGAATTTTATAAATAGTTGGATTTCTAAAATTATTTAGAATTTTTTAATTTTTTTGTTGAGAGAGACCAATTTGTTTATTTTCAAAATTGAGAAAGGACCAAATGCGTATTTTTACTAATCATTATTTGAGTTATTCGAATTGTAAAATTTAATTCAACTCGAACTCAAAAGTCAAATTACATATTCTATTTGACTCAAATAACTTGAATAAATTGATTCGATTAATTTAAAATTCACAATTTTTTTAATTTTTCAATTAAATTGAGTTTTGCTCACCCTTACTATTGAGTAAGTTAATCTTTTTATAAAGTATATGTATTTCACATTTCATATTATGTTTATATTATTTTATAGAAAATATTATATTTAAGTTTTGATATGATGATAATTTATTTTACATCATTTAAACTATACCACATCAGAAAATTATGAGCTTTTCCCAGTCATGTGAATATTCATTGGCATCCAGCATTGCATGTGCTGTGGAAGATATTTCTGCCAAAATTTATCCGTATTCAAATGGTCATTTCCAATTCTCATTCATATCAATAATATTTTCATAATGAGATCTGTGATTATTATTATCTTTATTAGTTTTTGATTTAATTAAATAAATTATTAAAAATTTAAAATATTTTTAAAAAATTAATTTAATAATAAATTCATATTGATTCATGAGTTAGTCAATCTAATTCTTTATTTTGAATTGATACTCAACTAGTTTTCAATCCTTCGACTGACTAGGTTGATTCAATTTTGAAAACCATGATAATAGGGAGCTGCATCTTTTAAATCTTACTAAAGATAAAATTCACATTTAATATAAATATTTTGTTACTAACTTAAAAGATTATTGTCGATAAATATTTTTGGATGAAATTGTTAAACTAACTTTATTTGATAAATTGTTTTGATATAATAAACAAAAATGTTTTTGAATAAAGTTTGTTTTTGAACAAAGAAATTATAAAGTTCAAAGCATAAAAATCATTTCAAGACTTCCAAAAATCTTAAAAAATGTTTTGAACACTTAAAAAATTTTAGACAAAGTTCAAAAACGGTTTTAAACTCTTTTAACTCGATTGAAACATTTTAAATAAATTGAAAAACTGCTCCCTACAAGAAGTATCGATACTTTTCAAAATATATCGATACCTATTGTATTTTATTGATACCATCTTTTTATATCGATACCATTTTTACATTGATACCTTTTACCAAGTATCAATAAATGGTCTTTGGTATCATTGTAAGCTAACTTTAGAGGTCACTTAATCAGACATTAAATGCTAATAGTATTGATACTCGTAGAAAAAGTATCGATACTTTTTGTTACAGGTGAATTTAATGATTTGATATTTTCATCTCCAACTACTCTATTTAATTTCTCAACAACCACAACGGTTGGAAATGAATTAGAGGGTATAAATACCAACTTCCAAAGGTCCTACAACTACAAGAGATAATATTCAAGCTTAAAGATCAATAAAAACAACCTTTGTGATAAAATTTTCTATACTTTTCTTACAAACACTCGTAAGCTTCATTGTTATTTTATCTGCTCAAGTGTTCTTCTTTGTAATTTAACTTAATTTGCAAATATTATGATATTGTAAGAGTTTGTTCTTAGTTTGCTTATTTGTATTTATTTGAAAGAGTTTCGATAGAAATTTTAAGGGAGGTTGTAAGGTTAAACTTTATCCTCAAAGGTTGTCAAATTAGTAAATTTGGGAAAACCCTTAGTAGTGGAAAGATAAGGTAGTAGAGTAGGCAATTGGGGTCGAACCACTCTAAATTCTTGTGTTCAATTTTTCTATTCTTATTTTCTAGCTTCCACAAAATTTTAAATAGCCAATTCACCCCTTCTTGGCAATTTCGATTTGATTATTTAAGCTAACAATTGATATCAAATTTAGTTTCTTTTTGACGATCTTATAACCAAGAGAAGATTTTTGAGGTAGCTTAACTTTCAGCCAATTAATCCATAAAAGATGAAATCTACATCCAATTCAGTTTTTCTTGAAAAGTCATAATCTATCTCCAAGCCTCCTTACTTCAATGGTGCCAACTATTTTTATTGGAAGACAAGAATGATGTTGTTTATACAAGATCTTTCCATATGTGACATCATCATAGACGGTCCCTCCATACCTTTCAAGTAAGAAGAAGAGCTTTTTATTCCAAAAAGTAAGAAATAGTGGAATGAGGAAGATAGAAGGATCATTCAGTTGAATGCCAAGACTATGCACATCTTATTTTTTGCATTTGACCTGGAAGAATATAGTAGAGGATCATCTTGTTCCAATGCCAAAGAGATATGGGATAAGCTTGAAGTCACTTATGAATGTACTGACCAAGTAAAGAAGTTTAAGGTTGAAATTTTTAATCTAAATTATGAAGCCTTCAAAATGAAGCCCGAGGAAGATATTAAGGTGATGTCTGAGCGATTTACTATCATCATCAATGGATTAAAGTCTTATGGGAAGACATATGTGACAGCCCTAATTTGGCCCTAGTCGGAAAGTGGTTTCGGGATCACAAAACCGAGTCACAAAAATAACTAAATGTTATATTCTGTGTTTATTATATGTGAAAGTGCATGTGTGAAAATTTCATGCTTTGATTTTGTCATTTGAGAGTAAAATTATGAAATAGGACCTATGTGAAAATTTCTGAAAATGCTATAGGCCAAATTGTAGTGGCCAAATAATTTGTAGTGTAAAATAGGAGGATTTGCATGTCAAACCTCCCATTTTACATGTAGTGGCCGGCCATCATGTTGGTGGTAGACATGTGCAAATTTTTTTATTGAAATTATGGCATGAGTATGGCACAAATATTATATGCCATTTTGTGTCATAAATTGTTGGGTAATTAGAATAATAAGAGTAACAAAAGGAAGTGAAGGAAAAGTTTTGTCCATCCTTGTTCATGGTAGCTGAAAATGGAAGAGAAAGGAGAGGAAAAGAGCTCTTGAATGTTCGGTCACTTGGGGAAGGAAATCCAAGGTAAGTTCATGGTGCTTTGCTTCTATTTTGATGTTCATGGGTTTTTCTTGTTTCTACCTTAACCCATGAAGCATATTTTTGATATTTGGTTGTGTTGTGAGCATTCGGTCATGAATGGAAATGAGAGAAATGGTTGTTGTTTCATGTTCTTTTGATGAAAAATGGAGAATAGATGAAGTTGAGCCAAGCAAATGAGCATGCATGTGCCTTAGATGCTAAGGGGAAAAATCGGCTAACATGTTGTGTGTATTATGGCCGAATGTGAACTTGGATAATATTGAGTAATGTTGTGCTTTAAAATGATGAAAGGAAGATTATGCTTAAGTGAAGTTATAGGTATGTGATGATTGATTTGTGATATGCATGTTTAAATAACATGCATGCAAGGTATGTGTGAAAGAGTGAATTGGTAATAAATCTGCTTGGGACAGCAGCAGTAACATGATTTTGGAAAATCACCATAAATTGTGGGAGATGAGTTAGAAGATGAATAAATTATGTAATTAAATATTAATGAGTCTAGTTTCTTATAAAAGAAACCGTGTAAGCAAAATAATTTCCGATGATGAGATATTTGAAGTGATGTGGGACAGGGTCAGAATGACTTCTAGATCCTCTGTTCTGTTTTTATAAAATCATTATAAATTGTAAAAAAATGGTTATAAGATTAAGTTTATATTATTAGACTCCTTAATGAGTCTATTTTCAAATGAAATAAACGAGAACATATTTTGAATTTTGTACAATGAGAAATTTTATTCGTAGTGAAGAGTGGTCAGATTAGTCAAACAGTGAAATAAGGGAAAATTTAAGAAAAATCTGGTATTGATTGGCCAAACTAAAAATCCTAAAAATTTTATGTGTAAAATATATATGGGTCTACTTTCATATAAAATTAACAGAACTTGATTTGGAGTTTCGTAGCTCCAGTTATAAATGATTTAGTGACTGTTGCTCAGGAAGACAGCTTGCAGTGAAATTATGATTATGTGGTAAACATTGACAAAAATTTGTTAATGAGTTGCTTATTGATTTCTTATAAGCTTACTATGATCAGTAGGTGTGAAAGTTGAATATATATATATATATATATTATATTTTGAAAGTGATGCTTGAATAGTCGAATAATGATTAGTTTAAAATCTTTAAATTTTAAGCTCAAGAGCATAGAGGGGCAAATTCGGATAAGAGAAAAGAGAAAGTAATCGAATAGCCGTTGTAATCATTCGGCAACATTCGAGGTAAGTTCTTAAGTGTTTAAGCTTGATTCCTTTTTATATGCCCAAGAGTTAAATTAATATGGTAAAGGAAATGTAAATTTTATTTAGTTAATGTGCCGAATATGTAATGATTTAAGGCTATAAGCCGATTATGGCTATTATGCTTAAGTTGAATTGGATTTGGAAATTTGATGCACTAAATGAGTGTTATAATGAATAAACTATGCCGTATATGTGCTGGTGGAGATATCATGATTTGTGATTATTAAATACCTAAAGGAAACCATGATGTGTATAAAATTATTATTATTAGTCCTTTGTGATAGCCGAATATGGCTTGGCACTAAAGTGATTAAATGTGAACTTCGATGAGGTAAACCATTAAAAGTGTGGTGCTATAAGACTATGGGCTAATACAATATGTGGATTCGTTCCGTAAAGTAAATTATTCAGGTATGCGATATGTACTTAGGCATGTTAAATCGATTGGAATTGAATCATGAATGTGAATTGAGAAGCATAGGTAAAAATGCCTATGACATATATGAGAGTAAGGGTAAAACCATCGTAAATTATCGATAAGGATGGGCTATGTGCGGAACCATCTTATAATTGCTAATTTGACAGGTTGTGTGCAAATCAGTGAGCAATATGTATATATTAGATGAATCGTGACCTTTTGGTTCTACTTGAACTAAGTTGCGCGATAAATAATTTATGCATATGACTTATAGTCGAATGGTCACTATGGGTTAAGTTTGAATGGTGAAATGGAAATGTGATATGTTGAATGAGATGTGTTAATATATAATTAAATATGCATGATATTTGATGTGTATCCGGGCTTAAAGACCTGCAGGCTTCGTGCTGGTAAAATATCCGGGTTAAATCTCGCAGCTTCGTCTTTGGTATTATATCCGGATAAATCCCGCAGCCTAGTCTTTGGTATTATATTCGGCTTTCGTGCCTAGCGAGCTTCGTGCTTGTGATGTGTATTCGCCTTCGTGCCTAGCGTGCTTCGTCTTGATGATGTGTATTGGGCCTTCGTGCCTAGCGAGCTTCGTCTTTGGTGATGTGTATTCGCCGTGCCTAGCGAGCTTCGTCTTTGGTGATGTGTATTCAGCCTTCGTGCCTAGCAGCGTAATCTTGGTGAAATGATATGTTATGTGAATTCGTGTTCCTTGTAAGATAAGGGTTTAGCGAATGTTAAAGATGAAATGATAGTGTATTGTATCATGCTTATATGGCCTAATGGCAAGTATAACATGTTGGTAAATATGCAATGTGCTTTTATAATCGAATCATAAGATTGAAATGAATGTGAGTGAAATGTTATGCATAAGCTATCAAATGTTAAGTGTGAAAATGAGATGAAAGAAAAATGTTTGAGATGTATAATTATATATACGTTTAAATGATGTTAGTACTCAATTGATATGAATATGTTATATGGAACTTGTTGATTTGATTATTCGGGCCTTTGAGCTTAGCAGACTATAATGTCGGTAAGATACTATTCGGGCTTTCGAGCCTAGCAGGCTATAAAGCTAGTGAAATGATATCGGGCCTCGAGCCTAGTAGGCGAAATGCCGGTGATTTGAGAAAAGCCTATGACTAAGGTACCTCGTGCTAGATTATCAAATGAATATATTTAATACGTAAAGTGGGCCAGGTACGCAGTATGTACTCATATGTGAGTTTGATTTGAAGTGAATCATAAGGGAGTAATGTGATACGTACGTGAATAAATGTTAAAACTATACCTATGATCATGATACACCGGTCGGGTGTGAAAGTATGTGAGGTATTTGATAAAAAATATGTTATATGAATTGATTAAGTGTGATAAGAATGTGAACGTGCATTATGTGCTTGTGTATATTCGCCGATGGCAATATCCTAGAATTTGGCCTCTTAAGAAATTAAATAATCAAGTATAATTGCGTTTATTTGTTTGCATTGCTTAAGACTTACTAAGCTTATGAAAGCTTACTCCGTTGTTACATTTCTCTTTTTATAGATTGTTGACTTGATTACACTTTCGGGTTGGAGTTCGCAGGAGATATTATCACCTTTATTGAGCTCACGTTATCGGTGTAAGTAAATCCTAGTATTTGAGTCTATGGCATGTATAGGGTTTTAATGTTTTGGACCTCGTAAGCTCATATATGGGATAGATTGCATGTGAAAAGAAACGTTTTAAATTGATTGAAATTTTTTAGCACGGTTTTTGTGTGATTGACTTAGTTTAAGCCGGGTAACACCTCGAACCCTGTTCCGGTGAGGGATACGGGCGAGGGGTGTTACAACATATGCAAACGAAGAGGTGATAAGGAAGATGCTTTGAAGCTTGGCTAAATCATGGAAAGCCAAGTTGACTGCAATTGAAGAAGCAAAGAATTTAGAAATGTTGACATTGGATTAGCTCACTAGTTCTTTGCTTATACACGAGATGAGACTCAATGAACGGGTTGAATAAACCAAATTTGAGAAGAAAAAGGTTGCTGTTGCTCTTAAATCCACCACAAATAAAGATAGTGAATCAAGTGAAAAGGTGGATGAAGACAAAGAGGTGGCCATGTTTGCTAGGAGATTCAAGAGGTTCATGAAGCCTAGTAAAGAAAGAAGATTACAAAAGAAGAAGGGATTGAAGCTTGAATCTACTATGGAGAAAGATCCTATTATTTATTATGAGTGCAAGAAATAGAGACATGTCAAGTTTGATTGTTCTCAATGGAAGAAGAAGAAGAGATCAAGCAAACAAAAGCTTAAAGCCAATGTGGCTATATGGAGTGATGACGATTCCTCTGATGAAGAAGATCAAGAAGTAGCCAACTTATGCCTTATAGCCATTTATCAAGAAGTAGCCAACTTATGCCTTATAGCCATTTGTAACAGCCCGTTTTTCTGTATTGTCGAAAATAGTAGTTTCGGAACCACAATTTCGATGAGTGAGTAAATAATATTTACGAGTCAAATATAGTGTTATATTGAATTTTGATCGGACAAATTTGCTAATTGAATAGTTAGTTAAAGTACACGTTGTTTGACCCTAAAATTAATGGTTTTGAAAAATGAGGTATCAAGACCTCATTTCCGTAAACAAAGCTTGTAAATATTTTTAGTAAATGTTTACAGAGTTGTTACATAGGTGAATTAAATTTTTGATAGTTAATTTTACCAAATTAATGATTAATTAAGGTATAAAGACTAAATCATAAAAACTATAAAGTTGATCACTATTGAATTTTAGCTTATAAAAGATTTAATTAATGAATCTATAGGGATATAAGTGACACTTTAGCCACTTTTATATAGGTGGGACAGTTCATGTTTATAATTAACAATGTATAAGTTAAATTATTAATGTTAAAATTAAGTTAAAGGTTAATTAAAATATAATAAAACAAAAACAAAAGTTGGCACCATTTTATTTTCTTTCTTCTTTAACCGCGAGTGTTAAAAAGAATGAAGCAAGCCATGGTTAACCTTCAACCATTCAGCCAAGCTTCCAAGCTTTGCATGGATATGTTATTTTAGTTCTTTTTTTTATTATAAATTTTATGTTTTTAAGATTGTTGTAACTCGATTTAGCTAATCTGGGTGTTAGTTTTAAAATTGTTAAAATTTCTAAATAATATCATTTATGAATGCTTGATGAAATTGATATTATTTGGTTAGATTTTCTGTTTAGATATGAAAAATGATTAATTTGTAAAGAAAAATTGTAATTTTGAAAATAAAGGCTAAAACAAAAATATTTTGAAATTGGTAAGAAATTTATGTAATTATTGAATTTAGAGGGCTGTACAAGGATAACATTGGAATCAGATTGTAAGACGAAGCTTGAATTTGAAAGATATAGCTATTTCGATTTTAGGGACTAAATTGAATAAAATGTGAAAATTTAGAGAAATTGTGTAAAATGAAATTAAGTTGTTATATGCATATACTAAGATGTTATAAGGCTATTGAAATTGATAAATTGTAATTAATTACTATAGATTTGGAATTAAATCAATCGAAAGTTAATCGAGAAATAAAATAAATTGTAGATTAATCTCTAACACTTTGTGGTTACCGTTTTTTAGGTAAGTTTATATGGAACTTACTGTATTCTATTATTATGTTTGAATTGTGTGTTTATACCTATTAATTTTTTTTATATATAAGTGTAGTTTTTATTAATATGACATCTATCAGACTGAATTGTAAAAAAAGAAAAAATTAAATGATAATAGTGAATAGATGAGTAGTGTTGACTGCCAAAGTTTTGATGTGATTGAATGATGTGTATATGATGATAACTCACCGTAAATGTATGTGAATTTTTATCGAAAATACGAAAAGCGAGTATACAACTATAAAAACTGAAAGTGGATTGAATATGATGAATAAGACCCTTGTGAACTTAGTGAATAGCTAGAATACAAATGATATGTCATTAGGGTTTATACAGTTTCGGGTGCTGGTCTTGGATGTTTTATCGATGGCTAAGGTCTTGTATTTGTTAAGAATTTTTTGCAACTTGTGTAAGCAGTATCGTGTAAAGTTACCATCCCGACCCATATCTCGTGTAAGCAGGCTCATTTTCATAGCTTGTGTGAGCATTTCTTTTCACAACTTGTGTGAGCAGTCTTATCTCGTGTGTCCGAAGTATATTTACTATAGTTCTCCAAAAATAAATAGGTTGTGAAAGTGAATTGGATAAAGGTTCAAAGATGTATTAAATGTCGTATGTTTATAACTTGTAATTAAATCATTACGAACTAATGAATTGGCCATGAAGTATTAATTTGTGAAATGTTATATGATTGTTGAAAATGATGGTTCATTAGAATGTATATGGCTATGTTGCATGATTATGAGAATGTCAAGGAATTGGAATGGATTAAATTGTTATGTTGCCAAATGAGCATGGTTTTAATTTGATATGAGTAAGAACTTAAGTATATACGTATACAAGTCAAGTACGAATTGAATATCATATTTTTATGCTATATCGAATTGTTATACATGTATATGTGAATTGATTTAAAATGTTTGATGTATGAGTAAACTAACAATTTGATTATTTCATGAAAGTGTATATGAAAGTAACATGATGTCAAAAAATTCTCGTACTTAGCTACATTATGTTTTCATTGCTTAAATGTTGATTTATCAAGGTAAGTTGAGTAAATTTTCATATGGACTTAATAAACATTCATAATGCTTATCTTGTTTGCTTTTTGGTCTCTGTATAGGTTATTTTGCGGAACGTGTCGATCGGACCAACTCGGAGCTCACACTATCCAACCTTTGATTCAGTAGTCTCTTATTTGTTCCGAAATCGGTTATGTGGCATGTATGTAAGGTTGTATTGTGTTTAAGTTATCTTGAATGTTCATGATCTTGGTCTAATGATGTTGATGATGTTGGATGTTTTGGTATTATTATGAGATATGTAAGTGGCAAGTGAATAGCCAACTTGAAATGTGACTTATTTGAGCCTATGGATGTATAATGGCCAAGTTTGATTATGGTTCGTATGTGCTAAAATGTTATAAAAGGTATAACGAAATGGACATTGTTGTAATCCATGTTTGAGATAAGTAAATAGTTAAGTTTTAATGTTTCGTAGGTTGACATAACATGTTTGGATTGATAGGTTAGTTTGGTTTTGAATGTGAAATGGTAGTATAAGTTTTGGTATATGAAAATGGTATTGAATGGTTATTATTTGATTGTATCATGAATGAATTTAGATGCCAATTTTGGATTGAAACACATGGTTGAATGATTTGTAATGGTTCGACTAGTCTAATTGTTTTTGATGTGCCAATCGTGGCATATTGGTTATGTAATGCCCCAAAACCCGGCCTAGAAGTTTAGACCGAATCCTGGATGTTACATTTGCCACCAAAAGTGGTGGAAACAAAAACTTTAATTTAAACCAATAAAACCTTTTTGTTCATTATGTTTGAAACAATATTAAACTGGCGCCAAACATTCAGAAATTATGAGATTTTACTTAAATCGAATCAAACAGTATTTTTCTGAGACCTCCTGTATACTGAGTCCAGTTCCAAAACATGAAAAGTACCTAAAAGGAAAGACACTATAGAGATGAGCTACGCGAGCTCAGTGTGAGTCTGAAACATGATCAGACGGCAACAGATGGAGTGATACAATAAATACTTTAGACAAGCATGTGCATAAAAATATCACTTCGAAAGTCCCAAACGGTATGTCAAATACAATATCAAACCACAAAAATAATTTTCCAGTCATACGCAATAATCAGATCATATTACATGACATTAACTATACTGTCAATAATCAAAAGTTCACACAACAGACGTATATTCAGATGCGAATAGATGCACAAGTCAAAATCCTACCCCTCCAATCAAACACCACTTCGTCCATCCAACACACCACATTAGAGAAATTGTAGGCCCGTCCATCATGCACACCACATAGAATCATAATATGTTCATCCACCCAACACACCACAACGTGGAACTATGCCACTTGAGTAACTGTATACAGCTGAGCTGATATACGTATAGGATAGTGCAGTAAACCGTTATACAAAAGTATCACAGTTAAAACTGCAAGTCTGTCTTCTTTCTTTTCATAACTAGATCCCAAAATTTTCATGCTATGCAACAATGCACACATTACGCAGACATTATACAGAAACGATCATTAACAGTTCCAGTTGAATGGATTCAGATTTGATTACACTTGTATTCTAATAATCAGTTATGACAACAATAATAAACTCATACTTATTTATCACATAAACGAGCAATAAAATTAAAGCCCATAAACGCTCATATATACACGAACCAAACTAAATCGAGTCTCAAACATACTTACCGAGGCTTAAACGTGGGTTGAATTACACAGAAACATAAAACGGGTAGTTTATGACTCAAAACAAAAATTTTGCAAAATAGGGCCACAAAGCCGTGTGCCTCGGCTGTGTGGAAGTGTCCAGGTTGTGTGGGGGTCTACACGCCCGTGTGGAGGCCACACATACCTATGTGGAGGGGATACACGCCCGTGTGAGCAGCCTGTGCAACTCACTATCCAAAAATGCTAAAAATAAAGAACAGAGGAGACACGACTGTGTGGAGATCTCACATGCCCGTGTCGAATACATGCCCATATGGCCAGGCCGTGTGGCACCAAAATTCACCCAAAAACCTTAATTCCCAATTTCACAAGGCCGTGTGAGCCACCCATGTGGGGCACATGCCCATGTGGCCACCTATGTGGTCACGAAACCACACCGAAACAGTCTGAAATTCATGCTTTTGATGTCGAAACAATCCTCAACCCTTGGTAACCCAGAATTATGCCAAAACATACGGAATTTCATGCACTTCAGAAACAATATGATACTTCAAATAACCAATCTCATAAACACACAAGACATTATCGAATTTCACCGTAATTTGATATCGAAGTTAAACCGTTTTAGAACACACACCTTTGAACGCGATATCAAGCAGCACCTCTGATAAAACGAAACACACAAGGACAATCTCCTTTGACAGAACGATAAATAAATTGCGTAAAACAGAATAAGCAAGAACAAACGCAATTAAAATTGGAGAGAACATAAAAAAGAAGGATGGGAAAAAAATAAAAAGTAAAAGATGAAGAATGTACTTATTTTTATTCTAAAATTAACTTTCATTTAAAAAAAATAAAATAAAAAAATAATTATCAAAAACACTCACAGGGATTCGAACACGAGACTTAAAGATACACTAACACACAACTAACCACTAGACCAATAGGCCTATTTTGACATTAAAATTCGAAATTAAACCCAAATGTTCAACCCGCTCACTGACTTTAACCACAAACCTTAAAACTTCTAACCCTAGATTCTGAGATGTTACAGGTTTGGTATTTAGGGAGGAGTTATAAGTTGTATTTTTGACATGAAAGTGTATGAACTAGTATTTTTGTTGGCTAAATGTGCATTTTAGGTCCTTTTGAATGGTTAAATTGAGCTAGGCGTTTAATGACTTATTTCTGCACTACACTGTTTGGCACACGGCCCACGGGCTATTGACATGATCGTGTGCTCTTTAGAAATTAAGAAGCATCTGTATCACACGGTTCCAGTTTGCCACACGGTCCAGCCATACGACCGTGTGATTTTTTATGAAACTTGCAATTTGGTCCAAACGACTTCAGTGAGTTACATGGTTTGGACACACGGTCGTGTGACCCTTATTTTACATAATTGCCTTTATCTTTTGAAAATGTTACAATTTAATCCTTGTGTATTTCCAGGTCAAATTTTAGAGTTTTTGTAAGCTCAATTAAGACTCGAATTTAATTGTATGTCATAATATTTGAATGTTTATGACATGATTGATTATTGGAAGGTTTTATTCATGATATAATTGATTTGTAATTTCAGAAATGTTACAAATTAGTCCTAGTTAATTTTTAGGTTGATACTAGTGAATACATAAGCTGGTATAAGGCCCAAGAAAGATTTATATTAAGTGATTATGCATTGAACTGATTCTGATTATATGATTCATGTATAGTTTGAATGTTAATTGTGTATTTATGAAAAAAATTCATGTTTATTTAAAATAATTGATGTGAATTGAATGTATTTTGTTCTGGCTTTAACTGTAGCATTCCATAGGTCGGGTCCGGTGATCGGGTCAGGTAATAGGTGTTGCACCATTGATGACTCTAAGGTAACTTCTAACTTATCTAATTCATTTTATTTTGTATTTGATGAGTTACAAGATGCCTATGATGAGTTGGGTTTGCAGTTTAAAACTATGGTTTCAAAATATAAGAAAAACATTTCAAAATTAAAAGATGAAAATAGTTCACTCTCCAAAGCCAATCTTGAACTTGAAAGTAAAATTCATGACACGCAAGCTATTATAAATGATTTGGAGAAAAAGAACCAAGACTTGCATAATTTTCTATCAAAATTTGCACACACGCTTGTGTGGCAGCCTGCGTGTCATCTACTATCCTGTTTCTGATGACAAAAAAAACACAGAAGAAGGAGGGTTTTGATACCCTACTTGAAACAATGACAACCCAAAAGCAATCTCGAGACTCCCAAAGCTTAGAAACCCAATCCAATTCTCAATTAATGGAGATTCAAAGGGATACAATAAATCACAACAACAATCAACGTCAAAACTTTCAACGCACAAACCCGGAATGAATAAAACTTACTTATCAGAAGTTTAACAATGCACACTCAAGTTTTAAATGACAAAAGAAGTGTTAGGCTTCTCTTGACCTTCTCTTAACCTTCTATAACCACGATCAAACATAGTAAAAGAAAACTGATCAACGCCTTCACTTTGGGATTTCAAGGAAATTCACAATTCATACCTAACAACTAGAATTACTACAGTTTAATCTTACCTTTAAGCACCGAAACAACCAACAGTACGATGTTATTCAACAATTAACCTAACAAAATTTTATAGAAAGAGGAATTCATGAACAATGCCAAAAAAAAAGAAGAAAAAGTAAAATAAAAAAATAGTGAAGGAAAAGAAGTTAAACTTATAAGGAAATTTATTTAAAATTCTAAGATCTATATTACAGAAAAGTGCAAAAATAATATTCCTTAATGCACACGTAGAAGTTCGAACACAGGACCAATGAAACAGATAAATGCTTAACTATTGAACCACTAGGCTCATCGTTGAGACATCAACGCACATGATTTAACTTATGTGACACATGCAAGTCTAAAATTTAATTAAAAAATACACAAAACTTCAAAAGATGTCACTCGAGCCTCAGACCTTTAGTGAGCAACCAGAGCGCATTACCACAGAAACACCCACATTTTCATTGACACAACCTAATAAGAAAAGTCACTTTTTTGGGGCATTACAGCTTAAAAGTAGCCTAAACCCTTCTCTAAGTTCTGAGTGTAAGCTTTCTTATTCCTCTCATTTATTTTGCAAAAGTTGTGACTTTATGTTATGGATTGAGTAGTATGATGTATAATGTGATATGTAATATATTTTATGTTAGTTTTTGTTAAATGTTTTAGTTGTGAGCATGCTAAACATACCAAGTGATAGTGATGATGTTGTGTTAATAATGTAAATGTGTAGTGAAAGTGTGCAGAAAATAGTAAGTAAATATGTGTTTTATTGTGGATACTTTGGACTTGTGATCTTTTGAGACCGTTGGATGTAGTTGACATGCCATAGGATTTTGTGAGTACTCACCCTTATGTTGTGATTTTGGAGCATTAAGGTTCAAGATAGTTTGGAGAGATAAAGGAATGTGATATAAGCTCCATTCATCAGGATATGTTGGTGTGATAGAGAGTGTTAGCTTGATGCTACACTTTTGGGATATGTTTGACTCCTCAAGTCATTGGTTTGTTGGACATCCATGCATCTAAAGTGTGATGATAGAACCCATTTTTATATTTCACAATCTCAAGTTGCCAATATATCAATTAATGAATCATTTGTGAAATATAATGCATGTGTAAATATGTGATTACAAAGTTAGATGTATAAGTAAGTGATGCATAGATATGTTAGTTTGGCACTATAGTTAAACTCTGTTGTGAAGTGTCTTTTGTGGCTTACGTTTAAAGTATGGTATTATGCATCTTTTCGTAATTCTGTTCATTGAGCTTGTTTAAGCTCACACACTCCATTCTAAACCATTTTAGATATTTAGCGTTGCGATGTAAGCGATGCAGTCCCAAGGAAGTGATCCAAGTTAAGCTTAGTAAATTGAGTAGGTGACATTTGATTATTCTTTGAACTGTGGAAATAAAGGCAATGTGGCTAGAATTTTGGTTGTTTATGTTATTATGTCTTTAGTGTTTTGATATGATTATAGACTTTTAAGATTTGATGGATGTTTACCATTATTCTACTGGTTTTGTTATAGTTTAATTAAATTGAGGTAGAGATGTTATTTTAGACTATGATTATGATCATTTTGATGTTGGATGGTATATTAGTTAATGCCTATTGGATAGGAAGATGTTTAAGTATGAATTTTTGCCCTGTTTTGTAGTGTTTAAATGTCTTGTGTAGATGTATCAATATTCGGGCATAAGTATTGATACCTCCATATTGTAACGATTGTGAAAGAAAACAATAGCTCATTTTGGTATCGATACCCTTTCACAAGTATTGTTACTCAAGGTAAAAATATAAATACTTTTGCTTTGTATTGATAATTTTCTTGGTTTTAAAATTTGAGGAAAAACAAAATGCTAAAAAGGTGCCGATTTTCCTAATGGTATCAATATCAATCTTCATAAATACTGATACCTGTGATTGAGTATTGACGCTTACGTGAATGTCTTTGAAATTGTTAATTGGTCCTTCAGCATGATTTTAAATTGTTCCTAAAGCCGACTAAAGGTTGTCAAGTCGTGTGAATGATGCCTAAGGTGTTTTAGTTTCAATACTCTTATAAACATTTGAATGTGACGATGGTTGTACGTAAATGTGACTATACGAATGTGTATGAAGTTGCGAGGTTTGATGTAGTGTCTTGGTACTCGAGTTCGGTGGTCGGGCCGGGTATACAGTGTTATACTTATTTTGGTATCTTTTGTAGATACTCGAAGGTTTGATGTTAGTTCTTTGATTTTATTTTTAAATTTCTTTTCTTGGACTAATAAAGTCACTCTCTTAAGCTTTATTTGTTGATTTTTGATATAACAAAAAGGGGGAGAAGAAAAGAGAAGAGAAGAGAAGAGAAAGGTAATTTTAATTGGTATTTGGTTGAGATTTTTTGACTAATCTTTTAATGCCAACACCTAAGTGACCAGTTTTCACTCTCAAGTCTTTGTTTTAAGTTCATAAAATTAAGTCGTTGATTCAAGTTAAGCTTTAACAAGGGGGAGTAACAAATTCAAAAACAAATTTACCAAAATGCTTTGTTATATAAAAAAGGGGGAGATTGTTAAACTAGCTTTATTTGATAAATTGTTCTGATATAATAAACAAAAATGCTTTTGAGTAAAGTTTGTTTTTGAACAAAGAAATTATAAAGTTCAAAGCATAAAAATCATTTCAAGACTTTCAAAAATCTTAAAAAATGTTTTGAAACACTTAGAAAATTTTTGACAAAGTTCAAAAACAATTTTAAACTCTTTAACACAATTTAAACATTTTTAAATAGATAGAAAAACTACTCTCTACAAAAAGTATCGATACTCATACAATTTTTATTGATGCCCTTTTCTATATCAATACCAAACTTGCTCACTGACTTGAAATAAAAATTAAACAAAAGCAAAAAGTATCGATACTTTTCAAAATATATTGATCCTATGGTGTTTTATCGACACCATCTTTTTATATTGATACCATTTTTGTATTCTGACTTGATGATTTTTCAAACAATCACAAAAAGTATCGATACCTAATCAAAAATATCGATACCTTTTACCATGAATAGATAAATGGTCTTTGGTATCGTTGTAAACTAACTTTAATGGTCACTGAATTAGACATTAAATGATAATAGTATCGATACTAATAGAAAAAAGTATTGATACTTTTTGTTGTAGGTGAATTTAATGATCTGATATTTTCATCCCCAACGATTCTATTTAATTCCTTAGCAACCACAACAATTGGAAATGAATTAGAGGGTATAAATACCAACTTCTAAAGGTCTTACAACAAGAAGAGAGAATATTCAAGCTTAAAGATCAATCAAACAACCTTTGTGCTAAAATTCTCTATACTTTTCTTACAAGCACTTGTGAGCTTTATTGTTATTCTATCAGCTCAAGTGTTCTTCTTTGTAATTGAGCTTAATTTGCAAACATTATGATATTGTAAGGGTTTGTTCTTAGTTTGCTTATTTGTATTTCTTTGAGAGGGTTTGTGTTTTAAGGTTTGGGTAGAAATCTTAAGGAAGTTTGTAAAGTTAAACCTTGTCCTCAAAGGTTGTCAAATTAGTGAATTTGAGAAAATCCTTGTATGAAAGTTGAGGTAGCGGAGTAGGCAATTGGGGTCGAACTGCTCTAAATTTTTGTGTTCAATTTTTCTATCCTTATTCTCTAGCTCCCACAAAATTTTAAAAAACCAATTCACCTCCACCCTTGGCAATTTCGATTTGATTATTTGAGCTAACAGAAATAATTTTAAAATAAAATAGATTACAATATTTTTAAATTGTCAACGTGTTCACATTATAAAAATTTAACATGGGGTAAGGAAAGAGAGTAAGCATTTGTGGAGGAAAATTTACAACATAAATCCTTCCGCCTTTTTTTGTATAATTTTTAATGGTGTTTTTAAGTTATATTTTCATAATAAACCCTTTCATTTTGCTTTTATTCAATAATTTAACGTGCAATTTTACATAATAAACTACAGTAAATTTTAAAACAATTAAAAAATCTTTTAAGTTTATCATTCTTTTACAAATTAATACACTATTAAAATTGAAATAGATATTTAAAAATATAAATAATGATACAATAAATTTGTTAGTAGTCACAATATTTAAATTTAATTAATAATTTACATTCACTAATTAATAATTAAAATTATGTTAGAAATTATATATAAAAATAGATTTTTCGTACAATATACTATTATAATATTTATACTTTAAAGTAATTTCAAGATATTGTTTATTTAAATTTAGTCTTCAGATTATATTGTATTTTTAAGATTAAACTTATATATTATTATGCTTTAATTTTAAAATTATATTATTAATGAAATTTTACAAAATTTAAGAAATAATTAAATGTAATTTTATTAATACATACAATCAATGTATAGATCGTGCAAGTAAAGAAAACTAATCTATATTTATATCTATACTTTAAGATTAAACTTATATATTATTATGTTTTAATTTTATAACTATATTATTAATGAAATTTTACAAAATTTAAGAAATAATTAAATGTAATTTTGACGGACACCTATCTAATTTTTTTTCGCATAATGACTTATTTGATCCTTCAACTTTACAAAAAGAAGAAGAAGTCGTTTTAGCCGTTTATTTAATCTTTCGATTTTTTTTAGTATTTAAACTTACTTTGTTTGTCAAATTACCTAAAAATAGATGAAAAAGTTAGCATTGTTGATGTGGCATATATGTGGATTACTACATGGATGCCATGTCAGCAATTAGTTATATTTTAAAATTTAATTTTTAAAAAATTAAAAGATATATTTTAAAAATTAAAATTAATAAAAGTTTTAAAATATTTTTAAATTTAAAAATAATTAATTAATTGCTAACGTAGTGTATGCCATGTTAGTAAAGTTAACAAATATTAACTTTCAATCATTTTAAAATGATTTGACAAATAATATAAATTTAAAAATTTCAAAAGACTGAAAAATTTAAATGGATAACTATTTTTTTTTCAAATTGGAGGCAAAAATTCGAAGGCAAATTTTTGTCATTATTTTCTAAACGATGTAGTTAAAGAGATGTACAAGTTTGATTTAATATATGCATCTTATTTACTCAAGAAAATAATTAAAAGGAATTTATTATATTAATTAATTTTATTTTTAGATTAATTTTATTTTTTAATTTTTATAAATTCTATTTTACTTTTAAATTACACTTAGGGTTGATTGACATTTGTTGTAGACCCATTGGAAAATAAAAAAAGGATATATTTTATTAATTATTTATATTATTTGTATGACCCGTATTACACTTGTATTTAAAAATATTAATTATTTTAATCTTAAATCAATATTTAACAGAATTGGTTTGAATCTTAATTTTTTATTTATTTATAAAAGGTATCTTTTAATCTTAAAAAACGTCGTTAATTGGTAATTTAATTAATGAGGTTAGTGAATTAGAGATGCTGTTTTGGTGATAGTCAATTCTCATAATTTATGATTCATTTTTCTTTTCTCATAAGATAAGCTTTTAATTATGTGAACAAGAGGGGCTACGCCGACTAAGCTCAAGAAAAAAGATGCATGTGATTCACAATCATTTACATGCACATTGATACACTATTTTTTTCTTTTTCCTTGTTTTGATACATAAAAACAACATCAAAATCCACAATCATACATATCTTTCATATTTTTACCCTACATTGTTTACAAACACCTACGCAGGATTTGTTGGCTTAAAGAGAAAATGGCATGCCGTCTACTCCAAACCTCATCTCCTTTTGTTCTCCTATGAGGCTAAAATGATTCTCTAGTGGAAAAAATTGATTTATCTAATTATTTATTCAAGTTAATGAGCATCTTTATCCTTAAATGATAATTGCCAGACTTGATAAATGAACAAAAATTCTTTCACTATATAATAAATGGATTATCACTCAACATTGAAAAAGTTTGATTCAATAATTTTGTTCAGATTTTAGCTATCTTATTATTGATATTCATCTCATGATCGAACAACTCTTTGAACTATTTGCTTATTCTTATGTTTGAACAGATGTAAACAATCCGGATGTGTCTTCAAGACAACTCAAGTAAGGTTAGTTGTTAGTCTTTTTATTTTTTATTTTTTTTATTTTGACCACTATGGTTCATTTCTCTATAAGCACATGATCCTAAGAGTATGTTTTATCCTTTCTTAAATGATCGTGATTGAGATTGACTAAAGAAGAGATTGGTGATCGACTAAGGCTTATATATCCTTAAGCCATTTACTTGGTGATTATGTTGTTGATTTTACTTGGCTTAAAAAACTTTATTTTGAGATAAATATTGGAAGTTTTTATCTAGGATAATCATATGATTAAAAATGATAATTCTATCTTCACATAGTTACTTGAGGAAACTGTCATATTATTCTTATAAATAGGTTAGCTTATTCATGTAGCTTCACACATCTTTGAGAGAGTGTTTTTGTATTATTTTCTTGTGTAATTATTGTTAGCGTTTACTTTGTTGTTTGCACTCTGTTTTAAACATTCTTGGAGAGTTAAAATTTATTGTAAGTGAGTTGATTTGGGTAAGTGGTTGTAACAAGTTGGGATTATCTATTAGGCTGCGTTTGCTTTTTGTGGAAGGTTATTAGGCTTTAACCAATAGTTTGTTGGAACGATTGTTGAATAAACCATTCACTAAGTAAGGGCACACAGAGTAGATTGTTTCCAAACTATGTTGTTAGAGATTGTATGACCTGAATCCTGTCACTTGTTGAAGAAATAAATACAATGGAAAAATATGTGTGTTCTTATTTTTCCTTTTCTTATTGCTTTGCGATTGTTCTACCGCCATTAGGTACGTTTAATATAACAAACTGGTACCAGAGCTTTTCGGTTTGCTCATCTCGATCACGGTAATGGCATCAATGAAGTATGATATTCTGCTATTGGATCGCAACACTAGATTCACGTTGTGGCAGGTAAAGATGCAGACAGTTCTTGTGCAGATGGATTTAGAGGATGCCCTGCTAGGGGTAGATAAATCCCTTCGACATTGATGACTGAAGAGAAGTAGCATAAGGATTGAAAGGTTCTAATGCAATTATATCTGCATCTGTCAAATGATATTCTATAGGACGTGTTGAAGGAGAAGACCACCGTTGCATTATGGGCAAAGTTGGAGTAGATTTGCATGTCAAAAACCCTAACTAGCAAGTTGCATTTGAAGCAACATCTTTATTCTCATTGTTCGGAAGAAGGTACGTCTTTGGTCGAACACTTAACTGTGTTTAAAGAAATCATCTCAGACTTAGAAGCCATGGAGGTTCAGTATGATAAAGAGGATTTAGGGTTAATTCTACTTTGTTTGTTGCCTCCGTCTTATACAACCTTTAGAGATACGTTTTTGTATAATCGTGAATCTCTCACAATTAATGACATTTATGATTCCTTAACTTCGTGTGACAAGATGAAACATTTTATTGCTGGATTCGACTTTCAGGGAGAGGGTCATATTGTTCGTGAGAGATAAGAATGAAATACTAGTGATAATCGTGGGAGGACACAAAAATGAAATCCTGACAGTAAATCTAAGGGTAGATCAAGATCTTTAAAAAGAGGTAAAACCTATAACTTCTGCAAAAATAAAGGGAAAATTAAGTCTGAGTGCTATAAGTTGTAGAATAAGATCAAAACAGAGGTTGCGAATCAAAAGGGAAAACAACCAGAACAGTCTGTTGAAGCTGATGTAGAAGAATACTACAGCAATGGTGAACTCCTAGTTACTTCTAATGGCAACTCTAAAGTGAGTGAGGAGTGAATCCTCGATTCTGGTTGCACCCATATGAGTCCCAATCAGGCTTGGTTTACAACATATGAAACAGTGTCTAATGGTGTTGTTTTGATGGAAAATAATACTTCATGTAGAATTGCAAGTATTGGTAAGATCAAAATTAAAATGCTCGGTAGAGTCATCAGAACACTTAGTGATGTCTGACATGTACCAAAATTGAAGAGAAATTTGATTTTATTGAGTACTATTGATTCAAAAGGGTACAAGTACACAGTTGAAAATGGGGTTCTAAATATTAGCAAAGGTTCCTTCATTGTGATGAAAAGGAAAAGAAAGACTGCCAAGTTATATGTTTTGCAGGATTCAACTTTTACTGGTGATGCAGCTGTTGTTTCCTCTTCTTTGTTAGATGGTGATGTAACTAGACTTTGGCATATGCGTCTAAGGCATATGAGGGAGAACAACATGATAAAATTAAGTAAAAGAGGGCTTCTTGATAAACAAGGTATTAGCAAATTGAAGTTTTGTGAGCACTGCATTTTTGGAAAGCAAAAGAGAGTTCAATTCACTAGAGGAATCCATAACATGAAGGGAACACTAGATTATATTCATTCTGATATTTGGGGACCACCTAGGGTGCCTTCTAGGGGTGGTGCTAACTATATATTGACAATTATTGATGATTTTTCTAGAAAAGTTTAGGCATTCTTCTGAAGCAAAAAAGTGATGTGTTGCTCACGTTTAAGCATTAGAAGACTATGATCGAGAAGCAGAAAGGAAAACAGATAAAGCGCCTTCACACATATAATGGCTTCGAACTCTGTTCTAATAAATTTAATGAATTGTGCAAATCAGAAGGGTTCTTGAAGCATTTGACAGTTCGCCATACTCCAAAACAAAATGGTGTTGTGGAACGAATTAATAGAACAATTATGGAAAAGGTTCGATTTATGTTATGGAATGCTTGTTTACTGAAGTCGTTTTGGACTGAAACAACCTCTACTGCAAGTTTTGCCCAAGCTCATCCATATTTGACAATAGCCCACCCATTTTATTTTTAAAAATATTTTATTTCTAATTTAATTTTTATTAATTAAATATTTTTCTTTTATTTTTGTGAATTTCTTTTAAACATAGATAACTTAACATATCCTTTAATAAGGCTGAGCAACAGATCAAATCAATAAAATCAAGTTGAACCGATAATTTGGTTCAGTGTGATTTGGGTTTTTTATAGTTCAATTCGATTTCGTTTCAATGATGCCATCGAACCACATCAATTTTGTCCGTGTCTGATTTATTCTTTTGGACACCAAAAAGTCTAAAAAAAACTTGATTAAAAATTCCAAAAGAGACCAATATTTTTTAACAAATAAACCCAATATATAAATTCATTTAAAACCCAAAACAAAAGTTATTGCTTCTAAATTTTAAATATAGTTTTTATCATACTTTTACATATTCTATAATTAAATAAAACCTTAAATCAAATTTCATTCTTAGTCTCTCACGATTTCATTGTTTTCTATTATTATTGTTAAAACTTTCAAGAATTGAGTGTTAATCTCTTTTTGCTTATTATGTATTATGTTTTTTTCTATTATTTTTTCATTATACGTTAAAAGGTATAAAATAATAATAATTTAACATTTGATTATGTTCAATGAAGATTGAGAGTAATTAAATCAAGATTTAATTAGATTTTTATAAAATTTATAATTATAGATTTCACAAATTATTTTTCAGAAAAATATATTAATTGAGATTTTATGTATAATTGAAAACAATTTGTCAAATAGTGCCTTAAAACATAAAACAAATATAATTTTATAAAATTAAAGTTGAAAAGTCCAAATCCAAAGTTAATTTTGTCTAAATAAAGTCCAACTACTCAAAGCCCAAAAACAATATAGAAACCCAAAGCCCTAGTTCAGTTCAAAAACTCAAAAAAACTTGATCGATCTCACCCTATCCTTTAATGTTTCTATTATAGTATTATATATTTAATTCTACTTTATATAACTCACATACTGTATAAAAATATATTACAAAGTAGAAAACAGGTTGGGCTTGTGTGGCACCTCAAACTTGGCCAGGACAGCCCGACCCGAATTCGAAAGTCACATTAGTCACTTACATGACCAAACTACAAACCACCATTCACACCACAACGATATCATGCATAATTAACAATAAAAAATTAAGGATAGTTGTTCAAACCCTAATAGCATGCTTTATCTAACAAAATCATTCAAACGATATCTTAGGGCAATTTTGTCATTTTACATTCATCACACAAAACACTCATAAAATAACAAATTAGATATACCTTTAGTTCTTAGAATTCTATTAAAATCATTATTGAAAGAATAAGTTTAAATTGATTAATATTTCTTATCTAATTTCAAAAAAAAAATTAGGGACTAAATTGTAAAAACAAACAAAATGTACAAAATAACCATATTACAAGATTATTTATGAAATTATGAAATTAAACATCTAAATCTTAAGTATACAAATTTTCAAAGAATTTTATAGCATTTTTGGACTCCAATTTCACTGATGATATGTTGGACTAAATAGCAAAGAAAGCAAAAGAAGACACAAACAATTAGCGTGCCGCATCGTAACAACACGATCTGTAACCTCACCGACTCGGCCTAGATGTTAGATCTAAATTCGAAAGATTACAGTAGCCACCAAAATAACCCAATAAGCTATTGGGGATTTGAAAACAATCATTTTAAAACATTTGTTTATTTTAGAAGAAGACTTAGTTACATACTGATTTATTATTCCTCAAAATTTTAATTATGGTTTACTAGCGGAAAAGTAATATCTATTAGTTTTTAACAAAAACCAGGTTCATGCATACTAATCAATAATCATAACATATTATCCTAAAATTTTAAAATAAATGTCGTGCAAGATAAAAAACAAACTTCAAACCTAAGTCTCATGCCACAGTTCAAATTAAAATAAAAATAAAACCTCTGAATAATAAAATATCAAATAATATATTTAAAAATATTTTAACAAAACCGAGCCGAGACCCTTCGAATGCCACGTCTGCATCCTAAACTTGTAGGTTATCTATAAGGATAGACATTTAAGGGGGAGTGAGCTACCACGCTTAGTGTGAGTTCAATCACAAGAAAATCAATGCGACAACTAGCAAGGCATATTAATAATAATGCATAAAGTAATCGCAATAAAGTAGCAATTCAGAATATCAATTCTCAATTTAGCCATCATTAGCATCAAGAATTCACTATAGCAATATTAGAATATTGATTTCATAGATAACTCATTCAAATAGGTAAATATAAATATATCCTACTAAAAATTCCAAGTTTGTATGCACATGCTTTCATAGATGCCATAAAATATCGGTTTTAACAAAAAAGATCCTACCCCACTGTTACACACCACAATGGGAGTTCCCCAGAACTCCAACCACCAACACACCAGATTGTAGATTGACCACTAATAGTTTACAGTTTTACTACTAATGGTTGTGGACACACAACAAAGCTAAGCTAAGCTTCCAAATAACTCATTAAATTATGCTTACAAGCAGCAACTCCATATCACTCACTGGTTTAGCTTTCGCTTGACTGTTAGAAGCTTAAACGATCTTCTCTTTGCCTTTCGCCTTACTTGTAAAGGACTTCGATGGATTTGTAACTTCACATACACATTAAACATAGTATAATATGGCCATTAACAACCACAACACATCAAAATTTCAACAAAAATGTAGATCCGTCCTCTCCCTTCTTAAACCGAAAATTTGACTAGATTTATTGAAATCTTAGTTTTCCTTGGTTAATTCTTGTTTTTGTTGCTTAAACCTGATTTTAAAAATCTTATGTATCATTTTAGAATATACCTAAAGACACATTTTCAATTTTTTGAAAAATTTACCACATATAAAAATTTAAGATTAACAATCATCAAACCTTTAAGATCTCTTAATGGTCTGTTAAATTAAGTTTAAAAAACTTTTTAATCACTTCAAAAGAATAAAATCATTTAAAAGTAGAGTTTAACTTAGAAATCCGAATTTCACCATTTTAGAGCTCAATTTTGGCTTAAATCTTTAGATCCATAGAAATCTCGTTATAAAGGATCAAATCTTGATTTGAAAAAGCAATATGCATAAAAACACCATCAAGAATCAGAATCTAATCTTGCTTGGGCAAGAAAAATGAATTGAAGCTTGAATTTCTTGAAAATCCTTTGGAGAAGAATAAGAAAATTGATTAAGAAATTGAGAGTTTACTAGAAATTTGAGAGAAAATTGAGTGTTTGGGAGGTAAGAAAAAAAAAAGGTTTAGTTGTTTGGAGAGAAAGATATATAGATTTGTGTTTGGAAAAAAAATCAAATGAGAGAACAAAGGAAGATAAGAAAAGATGAAAGGGGGTTTAAACTACTTGAAAAAAAAACTTATTTTTAAATCTTGAATTAATTGCTTTTGAACAACTCTCAAGTTTGACCCTTTTACAAATTAGTCCTCTTTTAATTAAAATATATTTTTCTTAATTCTTTTTAAATATGATTTTATTTATTTTATAAGAAACCATTTTAAGGTAAATAATTTCCGAACACTTAAGTTTATATTCCCGAACCTAATTTTAGGCCCTCAATTTTTGAGATTAATTTTGAGATCTAAATCGGATACTTGATCCACTAACCCAAATCTACTAGACCAAATTTTGGGATATGACAACTTGAGTTTTAAATGTTGGAGCGCAAGCCTGATTCATATTTCAAACGAGTCTAATTTTTTCTTAAGCCCATTTTTCGAGCCTCATACTTTTGTCAAAATCTTCCCATACCTTTGAATAAGTCTATTTTCAAATAAAAGTGTGAATATCATATAATGAGTAGAACCTCACACAAGTGAAAAATATATATTATATATAAATTTACATTTAAAAAATAATATATCATATATAAAATTTACATTTAAAAATAATAATATTGAAAAAAGGCTAGATGTTGTAAATTAAATGGATGTCATAACCCCTTTAAGCATATTAAAGTAATGAGATAAAACTCTTTACTTAATTTATAATCAAGAGATTATTAAATAGAGTAATTAAGAAACTTTAATTCATTAAATGTAATACCTTTATTAATTGAATGTAAATGAACATATAAATAGCACATTGTAAGTGAAAATAAAATAATGAAATTCTCTCGTATTTTCATCCTCTTTTATTTATTATTTTATTAATTTTTCTATAACACGGTATCAGCACGAGCTTCTACGAGTTCATAGTGAAGTTCACGTCATTTCAACTTTATATAATTTTCCCGTGTAACTCCCGTTAAACTATATACGGTATACATATTTTCATAATTCTTTTATTTTATTTTCTAGATGAAATATTTGCTTTGGGTAACATTTGCACATTTATTTTACAACTAAAATCTAATAATGATAATTATATATACATTTTTTTATTTAAAGAAATTTCAATTAATTTAATTTGTGTTAAGTTATTGTTATGACTATTCCTCTTTATGCCAATATTTGACATACATATTATTATTTAGAAAATTTGGTATATATAATTGAATTATTTTACGATTGAGAATACTTATTAATTTACTAATATTTTTTATTTTGATTCAAGTGATTATAATGTCAAATCTTGCCAAACTTGAATTTGTGGCCTTAGACATCTCAGGCAAGAACTATTTGTCATGGGTGTTAGATGCTGAAATTCACCTAGATGCTAAAAGTCTAGGAAATACTATATTAGCAGATAAAGAAGCATCTAATCAAGACAAGGAAAAAGCAATGATTTTCATCCGTCATCATCTGCATGAAGGATTAAAAGTGGAATATCTCACTGTGAAAGACCCTCTTGAGTTGTGGAAAAATTTGAAAGAACGATTTGACCATCAGAAAACTGTGATACTCCCTAAAGCTTGTTATGATTGGATGCACTTACGGTTGCAAGATTTTAAGACTGTAAGTGAATACAATTCAGAACTTTTCAAAATTAGTTCTCAACTAAAATTATGTGGAGAAAACATAACTGATGAGGACTTGTTAGAGAAAACATTTTCAACCTTTCACACTACTAATGTGCTCCTGCAGCAGCAATACCGTGAAAAAGGTTTTAAAAGGTATTCTGAATTGATTTCATGCCTTTTGGTGGCTAAACAAAATAATGAGCTATTGATGAAAAGTCATGGAATTCGTCCCACTGGTTCTGCACCATTCCCTGAAGTGAATGTAGCAGTACACAATAATTATGAAAATAGAAAATATAGAAGTCGCGTCCATGGTCATGGACGTAGTGGGGGACGTGGTCGAGGACGTATTAGTAATCGTTATCATGGTGGTCATAACAATGATACTTCTAACCACCAGAAAAAGAATAACAATGAAAGACAAGAAAGAAGTGGTCAAAATAATCCTTCAAAGATTGCTGAGAATATATGCTACCGATATGGTATAAAGGGGCATTGGTCACGTACCTGTCGTACGTCTGAGCATTTAGTGAAACTTTATCAAGCATCCATTAAAAGGAAGGGAAAGCATATGGAGACAAATTTTATATCACAAAATGATGAAATAGAGGCAAAAGATGAAGATATTCACTATAATAATAAAACTGACCATGCGTACGAGGATGATAAATTTAATGACCTTAATAATATAACTCACCTAGATGTGGTAGATTTCTTTGAGAATCATTAGAAAAATTGATGTTATTTTGACATTTTTTAAGTATATTTTGTTTTCTTGCATAAAAAATAATTTATATATTTAATAAATATTTGTAATGTTTCTCATTTTATATTTTGTTTGTTTTTATGAAGAATATGAATATTCAACAAAATTTCGATAGACCCAAAATCAATGAAGACATGTGTCTTGCAGATAGTGCTACAACACAAACGATACTCAAAGATAAAAAATATTTTTCTCATTTGACAATGAGTAATGCCCATGTGAATACAATATCAGGTAGTTCAAAACTTATTGAAGGCTCTAGAAGAGCTATTATATTATTACCTAAAGGTACAAAATTTATCATTGATGATGCTTTATATTCCACCAAGTCTCAAAGAAATTTATTGAGTTTTAAAGATATTCATCTTAATGGATATCATATTGAGACTATGGATGAGAAAAATGTTGAATATCTATATATTACAAATGTTGAATGTGGAAAGAAATATATTTTGGAAAGGATACCTGCCTACCTGCTTTTTCATCAGGTTTATATTATGCACATATTAGTGCAATTGAATCATATGTTACTACAAACTAGAAGTTTGTAGAACCACATACGTTTACTATTTGGCATGACCGATTAGGCCATCCCGGATCTATTATGATGTGAAAAATCATCGAGAATTCAATTGGACACCTATTAAAGAACCAAAAGATTCTTGAATTCAAGGATTTATCTTGTGTCGCTTGTTCTCAAGGAAAATTGATTATTAGACCATCACCAGCTAAGGTTGGGATTGAATCTCTAACATTTCTGGAACGTCTTCAAGGTGATATATGTGGGCCCATTCATCCACCATGTGGACCATTCAGATATTTTATGGTATTAATAGATGCATCTAGTAGGTGGTCACATGTATGCTTATTATCGACTCGCAACCTGGCGTTTGCGAGACTACTTGCTCAAATAATTCGATTAAGGGCACAATTTCCAGATTATGCAATCAAAACTATTCGTCTTGGTAATGCTGGTGAGTTTACATCCCAAGCTTTTAATGATTATTGTATGTCAATTGGGATAAAAGTTGAACATCCTGTAGCTCATGTTCATACACAAAATGGTTTAGCTGAATCATTTATCAAACGCCTCCAACTAATAGCTCGGCCATTGCTTATGAGAACAAAACTCCCTGTTACAGCTTGGGGATATGCTATTTTGCATGCAGCAGCACTTGTGCACTTAAGGCCAACAAGTTATAATAAGTACTCCCCATTACAATTGGCTTTTGGTCAGGAGCCAAACATTTCCCATCTTAGAATTTTTGGATGTGCAGTATATGTTCCAATTACTCTACCACAATGCACAAAGATGGGTCCTCAAAGGAGGTTGGGAATATATGTTGGTTATGAATCTCCTTCTATAATTAAATATGTTGAACCATTAACTGGAGATTTATTTACTGTACGATTTATTGATTGTCATTTTGATGAGACAATATTCCCAACATTAGGGGGAGAGAAAATACAACTGGTCAAAGAAATTACATGGAATGGATCATCATTATCTCAATTAGATCCTCATACAAGTCAATGTGAACAAGAAGTTCAAAGGATTATACATTTGCAAAACATTGCCAATCAACTTCCAGATTCATTTACTGACCTAAAGAGAATTACAAAATCTCACATACTAGCTGAAAATGCTCCAAAACGAATTGATATCCCAATAAGGCAAATTGTTAGTACAAAAGAAAGTAATCCACGCCTGAAGCGTGGAAGGCCAATTGGTTTCAAAGATAAAAATCCTCGTAAAAGGAAAGGATCAATTATTCAAGATGGTAATATTGTGGAGGCAAGTTCCCCAGAAGAGTCCAAAGATATAACTAATCAAAAAACCCCAGAAGAGGTTTAGGTACCTGAAAATGGTGATAACGAAGAAACCTCAATAAGTTATGTTACTTCAGGAAAAAGATGGAATCGAAAAAATATAGTTGCCGACAACAATTTTGCTTATAATGTTGCTATTGAAATAGAAAAAGAAATTGAGGATCCTGAGCCTAAATCTATTGAGGAATGTAGAAATAGAAAAGATTGGCCAAAATGGAAAGACGCAATTCAAGCAGAATTAAATTCACTTTCTAAACGTGAGGTTTTTGGACCTATAGTCCAAACACCTAAATATGTAAAGCCAGTAGGATATAAATGGATATTTGTGCGAAAACGAAATGAGAAAAATGAAGTCGTGACATATAAATCACGACTTGTAGCACAAGGATTTTCACAAAGGCCCGACATTGATTATGAAGAGACATATTCTCCTGTGGTGGATGCAATCACGTTTAGATACCTTATTAGTTTAGCAGTACGTGAAAAACTTGACATGCATCTAATGGATGTTGTTACAGCCTATGATACACTTGATAGTGAAATTTATATGAAAATCCCAGAAGGATTTAAAATCCCTGAAGGATATAGAGTTTCCCGGGAAAATTGCTCAATCAAATTAAAGAAAAGTTTATATGGATTAAAACAATCTGGGCGTATGTGGTACAATCGTCTTAGTGAATATTTGTTAAAAGAAGGTTATAAAAACGATCCAATCTGCCCATGTGTTTTTATAAAAAAGTCTGAATCAAACTTTGTGATAATTGCTATTTATGTTGATGATCTAAATATTATTGGAACTCCTGAAGAGCTTCAAAATGCAGTAAATTATTTAAAGAAAGAATTTGAGATGAAAGATCTCGGAAAAACAAAATTTTGTCTTGGCCTACAGTTCGAGCATTTAAAAGATGGAATTCATGTCCATCAGTCAACTTATACGAAAAAGATCTTAAATAAATTTTATATGGATAAAGCACATCCATTGAGTACCCCGATGGTTGTACGATCGTTAGATGTTAATAAAGATCAATTTCGTCCTTGTGAGAATGATGAAGAGTTTCTTGGTCCTGAAGTACCATATCTAAGTGCCATAGGAGCATTGATGTATCTTGCAAATAACACAAGACTTGATATAGCTTTTGCTATAAACTTGTTAGCAAGATTTAGTTCTTCTCCAACACGTAGACATTGGAATGGAATTAAACATGTATTTAGATATCTTAGAGGGACCATTGATATGGGGTTATTTTATTCAAATGATTCAAAATCCCTATTAGTTCGTTATGTTGATGCTAGATATTTATCGGATCCACATAAAGGTTGATCTCAAACGGGATATTTATTTACATGTGGAGGTACTGCCATATCATGGCATTCGACAAAGCAAACATTAGTTGCTGCCTCTTCAAATCATGCTGAAATAATTGCAATGCATGAGGCAAGCCGAGAGTGTGTTTGGCTAAGGTTATTAACCCAACATATCCAGAAGATATGTAATTTGCCTTTACAGGAATGTGACAGCCCTAAATTGACCCTAGTCGGAAAGTGGTTTCGGGACCACGAAACCGAGTCTTATAAATAATTAAAGGTTATATTCTGTGTTTATGATGTGCGTAAATGCTTGTGTGATAGTTCCATACTTTAATTTGGTCAGTGTATGTGAAATTTATTAGTAGGGACTTATGTGAGACAATTTAGAAATATGCTAGGCAAGTGTTAAAGTGGCCTATTAATATATGTGGGAAAGTGCTTGTCCTTGCATGTCAAATTAGCCAAATTAAAGCATAGTGGTCGCCCATGCTATGGGTGGAAACATGTCACAAACATGTTATGTTAGTGATGTATGTTAGGAAAAATAAAATAAGGGGCATGGTAATAAAATAATGAAAGGGAATATGATGAAAAAAAGAAAAAAAAAATGTCCATCCTTTTCATTTCTTTTGGCCGAAAGTTCTAAGGAAGAAGGAAGGAGCTCTTGCTTCATGTTCGGCTTGGAAGAGGATTAGGAAGAGGTTCGGCCATACTTGTATCTAGGTTAAGGTAAGTTTGATGTTGTGCCATTAGATTCACGCATGTTTTTAGTTGTTAGCTTGAGTTCTAACTAGCCCATGGTTTAAATCTTTGCTATGTGAGGGAGATGACACTCGGCCATGGGTGTTGTCTTCTTGGTGGATGTTTGATGTTGTGTTGGTGAGGTATGAAGATGATAGAGTGTGTGTGAGAATTTGAAAAAGGTAGGTTTTAGCAACTTCATGAAGCAATCGGCCATGGTATATCCATAAGTATGATTTATGCTTGTTATGTTACTCATGGTTAAAATGATTCGGCTATGCTTCATGTAAAAATAAAATATACATGTGAATTCGGATATATGTTTATATTTGGTTAATGATTTATCCTTGTGAAGTATAAATTTGTAACATGATTTGAGTTGGAAGTTATTATAATGTATTTGTGCATTCGGGTATATGATGAAAATATATGAAATGGATATAATCAACCTTATGATTCGGCTCTTGCACACACACACATATATATATATATATATATATATGTTTGCACATGATGTATTGGTATGCCATTTATGGGTGGTATTAAGTATATAATTGGCCTCAACATATACATGCATACTCGGCCACATGAGAAGATTAGTGTTGCATGTATTCGGTTAGAGGCAAGCATATTGATGCCTTTATCTTGGTTTAGACAATCGGCTAAAAAGGGAGTGTGGGTTAATATGTTGAGTTGATGCATGATTTCACATGTATGTGACTTTAATGTCTAATGTATATATATGGGCTAAGTACCTTGAGTTCCTCTTTTCGATGCTCAAATGATTAAATCAATTTATTTGTTAAATTAAGCTCAAGAGCAAAGGGGAACTAAATCCGATAAAGGGAAGGAAAAAGTGGTCGAATAGCCATAGAAATCGTTCGACAACATCCGAGGTAAGTTTTCGAGTAACGAGACTTAGTTACCGATTTGATTAAGTCATGATGTATGAGCATAACAAATATGCGGTGATATGATGATTCTACTTGAATCATATGTTGAGTTAATTAGTCTATACGTATGACGGGTAGCCGTATGTGCATAGAGATAGTGTCATAAAGCAAATTAAACCATGCTGTTTGTATGTGGCTAGTGAGCCGAAAATGGGATCGCTTAATACGTGACGTGTGTTTGAATTCACATAGTTCAAACGGGGCTCGGTAACGAATATAATATATCATTAAGACATTTATATTTCAAGTATTTCAAATATATACATTCAATTCAACAATTACAAGTATAGAAAAGTTTGATTCTAATTATACGAACTTACCTCGTATTAACTCATATAACCGTCGTCTACTCGTCAACCTTTCGTTTCCCCCGATCTAATTTTGGTAATTGTTTATCTTGATCTATTTGATGTCAAATTAAATCATTCAAACTTTCATTCTATTCAATTTAGCCTAAAACATTCATTTTGGCTAATTTATAATTTTACCCCTAGACTTTTGACTACTTTGCAATTTAGTCCTTAACACATAAAAATGCAAAATTGCACAATTTGACCATAATCCATGGTAGCCAAATTTCCTATATACTACTAGCAGCCCATATCTATCATTATTTTACACTTTTAACCACAAAATTTAAAATTTCACAATTTAATCCCTATTTTGCATTTTTATCAAAAATTACTTTGTAAAACTTGTAAAACTATCATTAAACCTTCATAATCTTCCATTAAACATTAAACAACTCAATTATTAAATAATGGAATCCTTCAAAATCATGAAAAAATTCAAAAATTAAGGTACGGGCTAGCTAATATACGAAGCAACGATCTCAAAAACATAAAAATCATCAAAAATCGAGTTCAAATCACTTACCAATTTGATATTCAAGTGACCAAACCCTAGGAGAGAAAATTTTCTTCTTTTTCTTCTTGTAGAATCGGTTAAGTGAGGATGATAACCAAAAATTATGTTTTTGTGTTAATTATCATAACATTTATTAACCATTTACCATTTTAACCTTAAAAATAATTCAAAATTACACCATTTGCCATGCTATCATCATCCACTAACCAAAAATGGACTATTTATCACTTAAGGACCTTTACTTTAATGTTCTATAGCTATTTGACACTTTTAGCTAATAGAACACAAGTTTTATGCTTTACACGATTTAGTCATTTTTACCGAATTAAGCATTTAAATGGTAAAATTTCTTAACGAAAATTTCACATAATCAATCTATCATGCTTTAAACCTTATTAAAATAAAAAAATAAATATTTTAACTTTGAATTTGTGGTCCCGAAACCACTGTTCTGATTTGACCTAAAAACAGGCTGTTACATTTTCAGAATCCCAACTCCGCCAAAATTCCATTAGACAACTGAGCAAAAATTAACACCCTCGCCAATGCAGGAATCAAACACAAGACATCCAACACACTAACCCCCTTACCACTCAAGCCAATAGGCTCATTCTGATATGATTTAATAGAAAATTTTCTATAAACCCACTCAACAAGGGTAAGGCTTGGATAAAAAATAACAAAAATTGCCAAAGAGGGAATTGAACACAAGACCTCTAACATACACCTAGAACACTCAACCACTGAAGCAGACACATATTTGTACAAGATATTTACAGAAATAGAAATAAATTATTTAGGGCGTTACAACTCTACCCCTAAAAGAAATTTCGACGTCGAAATTTACCTGATCCGAACAGATGAGGATATTACTGACGTATCGAGTCCTCAGGTTCCCATTTGGCTTCCTCAGTGCCATGATTCCTCTACAGAACCTTCACTAACAGTATTGACTTCCTCCTCAGAACTTTAATATCACGATCCAAAATCTGAACCAGCTCCTTCTCAAAAGACAATCTGGTCTAATGTCGATCTCCTCAACAGAAACAATGTGAGATGGATCAGACAGATACAGCCTCAACATCGAGACATGAAATACATTATGGATACGGTCCAACTCTGGAGGTAGCTCCAACTGATAAGCGATCGGTCCCATACGCTTCAAAAGTCGATATGGCCCAATAAACCTAGGGCTTAACCTGCCCTTATGATTGGACCTCAAAACTTTCTTCCACGGAGAAACCGTAAGAAAGACGAAGTCACCACAGAGTACTTAATATTTCTCCTTTTCAGATCTGCATAAGACTTCTGTCTATCAGAAGCCACCTTCAGACGATCCTGAATCAATCTAACCTTATCTTTGGTCTCAGAAACCAACTCAGGACCCAAAAACTGATGCCACGCAACTCAATCCAACATAGCAGAGTACGACACTTACGACCATACAAAGCCTCGTAAAGTGCCATCTGAATGCTAATCTGGAAACTGTTATTGTAGGCGAACTCAGCTAGTGGCAGATAATCCTTCCAGCTACCTCAGAAGTCTATCAGACAACTCCGAAGCATATCCTCTAGTATCTGAATCACCCTCCTAGATTGACCATCGGTCAGAGGATGAAACATAGTACTGAAGTCCAATATTGAACCCAGAGCTTTATGTAATTTCTTCCAAAATCAAGAAGTGAAGCGAGGATCTCTATAAGAAATTATCAAAACAGGAACCCCATGCAATCTTACAATCTTGGAGATATAGAGCTTTGCTAGCTTCTGTAGAGAGTAGTCCGTCTGAACTGGAATAAAATGAGCGGACTTGGTCAATCCATCCATGATGACCCAAACAGAATCCTTCTTAGTGGGTGTCAAGGGCAACCCACTAACGAAGTCCATCATCACTCGTTCCTATTTCCATAAGGGAATCTTAACAGTTGCAGCAAACCCGAAGGCAATTGGTGCTCGGCTTTAATGTAACACCCCTAACCCATATCCTTCGCCGGAATAGGGTTACGAAGCATTATCGGATAATACACATCATTAATATACATTTATGCAATCATAATAAAATTCCATTCATCTCAATCAAATTGTCCCTTATAAGGTCTTACGAGACCTTAAAATATGCTTAGAAGGGGCTCGAGACTAAACTGGTAACATTTGTAAACTTTGAGAAACTTATAAAATTTTCAAACACTAAAGGGTCACACGCACGTGTGAATAGGCTTCATAATTCATCAAAAATCACTTAACAAAACTTTAATATCTATCATCAAGCTTTCATAATTCATCAACAATCATTCAAAAGCTCAAGCATTCATTAATGGCAACTCACAATTTCATCAACAATTTTAGAAATTAGGTTACGGGCTAGCTAGATTACTAAGCAACGATCATAAAAACATAGAAATCATTAAAAATCGAGCTAAAACTGTATCTTAATGAAAGCCTCAAGCTGAAACCCTAAACACATTCAAGCTTTCTTTTCTTCTTCAAATTCGGTGCAAAAAGATGATAATGGACTAATTTCATATTTGATTTATTTTAATTATACATTAATTCTATTTTTACCATTTTAACCTTGGTTTATAAACACTTAAAACATCAAATATAAGGCCATTAATGTCCATCTCCACTATCAATGGTCTAATTACAACATAAGGACCTTCCATTTAATAAGCCATAGCAATTAAGCACTTTTAACTTATTGCAACAACCCAATTTAGACCCTAATCGGAACGGTGGTTTCGGGACCATGAATTTGAGTCAAATAAAAATTATATTTTATGTTTATTTTGTGTGAATTTATATTTATAAAATTTTCATTATTTAATTTTGTCGTTTAAGTATCCGATTAAGAAAAATGACTTAATCGCGTAAATTGAAAATTTGGTAGTTGAAAGCATAAAGGGCCAGATTGTTATTGGCTTATTAAATGGAAGTCCTTAAGTTGTGAATAGCCCATTGACATAATAAGTGGACGTTAAAAGACATATATTATATAGTTTTGTTATTATTTCATTAAGGTTATTTAAGTAATTTAGTTAATAAACATATATTAGTTAATAATAAAGTTATCAAAATTATATAGTTTCATTTGCTCTTCATTACCGAAAGTTAAAACAAGAAAAAAGAAAGAAACCATGCTAGGGTTCGGCTGGTTCTAAGCTCAATCAAGGTAAGTGTTCAGCTCGGTTTTTGATAATTTTTACGTTTTTGAGATCGTTGCTTCGAGTACTACAAAACCCATGCTTGAATTTTTGATTTTGATGAATATTTTGAGTTATGCCATTGATGAGAGCTTATGATTTTTGTTGTTTGATGATGAAAATGAAAGATATGTTTTAGATTAACATGTTTTGTATTGGAGTTTTTGATGATTTTGATTAATTAGGACTAAATTGTAAAAATAATAATTTGAGGGACTAAAATGTGAAATAAATGAAATATATGGACTTCTATAAGCATGGGTAAAATTCGGCCCAACATGAGTATAGGAAAATTTTGTGTATTTTGTGTTTTGTGCAATAGGGACTAAATTGTAAAATTGTAAATTTTGGGGGTAAAATGTTAATTTTCCCATTTATGTGTTTTTGGACTAAATTGAATGAAAATATGTTTGAATAAGATTAATTTGAATATGTTTAGATCAAGAACTAAAGAAATCAGATTTAGATAGGGGAAAAATGAAAGTCGTCGACTAACTGCCTTGTTTAGTTTATAACGTCCGAGGTAAGTTTATAAGCAAATAGACGTACTTAATTTTAATCTAATGTAAAGAATATATGCTGATATGAAATATATGAATTAATATGTGCTAATGCCGAATGTATAAGCATGGTAACTATGTTCATAAAATCGTTTCGACCGAGTTATGACGTCTGAAAGCCCTGTATGAACCTTAGGAATAGTTAGGATACTTATGTCATGACATAGGATTCTGATATATGTGTGCGAGTAAGATCACGGCATCGATATGTGATTCCGATATGTGTGTACGAGTAAGACCCTATCTGGGATAGTGGCATCGATATGTGGCTACATGTAAGACCACGTCTGGGACGTTGGCATTGTACGATTTATGTGACTATCCGAGTGTCCTATCTAATTCCGAATGGTTCATCGGGCAAAGATAAGCTATGATTGAATGTGTAAAACGAGCTATATGCCAGGTATGGATTAACTTGTTACCTATTCAAAGTAAGGTAAGTAAGTATTTAATGTTTGATACAAATGACTTATGAGGTAAATATGGAATGTGTAATTATAAAAGTGTAATCGATCTTGATAAGATATATATATTGTGATTGTCTTCGAAATGATATGAGATATGTTTATTGATGTAACCATATGCATTTGGCCATTTAGGTAATGTGTACATGATGATATATTAAGATGCTTGAGTTGGTGTTTATGAGTATAAGTATATTTGATTGTCAAATGATATATTGGCTTTGTAAGTGAAATGTGAATTACTCATATTGGTTATATAGGCATTCGGCTAAAGTGGGAATTTTGTATAAAAATGAAAATATCATGTATGAAATTGGTAGGTTGAGACTAAGCATACTTATACTAGTATAATTCAGTTAAGTTTAAAATGAGTTGGTTATATTACTAGATTGTTTATTTACTTATGGCTTACTAAGCTATGATAGCTTACTCTGTGTGTTATGTTACTCTGTTTTATAGATTTTGGAGTCAAGCTACGAGCTCGGGGACTGTCAGCCAAGTTCATCACACTATCTACTATTTTGGTACCTTATAAGCTAAACTTAAATTATGGCATGTATAGACTGGCTTTGGGGATTAATTATTTTGAAAATGTTTGTATATTAGCCATGCGAAAATAGCTTAACTACCTTGGTTGATTTTGGTTTCGATTTAGTTATGGTTTAAGTCTATTTTGGGTCAAGATGTCGTATGCTATGAACATTTATAAATGGTGCTATGTGATTGTATATTAAGGTTGGTTTATGACTTAGTAAGTGACATGGTAGAATCGGTCATAAGCATGTTAAATTAGTTTGGATGTGATTAAGTTTAGATGAAGTATACATATGTGAATTTGCTTTATATGCTTTGGCTTAGGCTTGTATGTGCATAGATATAATGCTTAGTGAGCTTAGATTTAAGTATTACCATTCGGTGATGAAAGGTAACAAGTATTAAATACATTTTAAAATTGTTTTGGTTAATTATTTGACATGTACGCATAAGTTAAGGGTGGCCTTAAAATTTTGGATAAATGAGCATTAGTTACAAATATATATATATATATATATATATATCTATTGATAGTAGGTATGGTCATGTTTGTAACACCCCAAACCCGACCTAGACGTTATGACCGGATCCGGTGCGCCACATCGATGCGTTCAAAACGTTCCGTTTTACTTAGTTTGGAAAACTTAGATGGGGTTGTAAAAGATACTTTTTAAAGCAGGTTAAGGTGAATAGAAGCTGTGCACCAGGTAGGAAACCAGGAAGAAGAGGAGGTGAGTCCGTCGGACTGCTTAAGTACCAAGCTCCCTTCGGATCTAATCCTAGACATGCACACCACCATTGCCACACCTTAACGACTCGTATAGTTTTGAGAAAACCGTCTGGTTATGTCTATCTTAAGAAAATGATTAAGTTTGAAAACGTTTGCTTAGCGGAAGTCTTACTTGCAATCGTGTTATTTTGAAATCCCTTAATGTTTTTGAAAACGCGTCCTAAAGCTAACCCATTTTCCTTAGTCATCATAGTTTTCTTCATCATAGTAAAATAAAATAATAAAAGTAATTAAAACCATAAAAATAATTAAAAGGCCTTATTACACTTGAAACCCAAAACCATAGATGAAATTAAAAGGACGTCCAGTTCACCAGAAAGAAACCAGGTTCGTAGAAACATGTGGCCAGTCCAAATCCCTCACAGCTCCAAGCCCACTATGGTTGAGGATTACCTGCGAGGATGAAAATAAAGGGTGAGTTTTGGAAAACTCAGTGTGTAATTCAACCCAACCATAGTGTAACACCCCAAACCCGGCCCAGAAGTTATGGCCGGATCCGGCATGCCACATCAAAAATGTTAAAAAAAATCCATTCTAAGTCTAGAAAATCGTACTTAATGTTCAAAAGATTAATTCATTAAGGGTTAAAGTGAATGGAAGTCATACAATGGTAGGAAACCGGAAAAGAGGTGGTGAGTCCATCGGATCGCTTAAGTACCAAGCTCCTTCGGATCCAATCCTAGACATGCATACTGCCATTGCCACACCTTAACGTCATGGATATTTCTAGGAAACCGATTTGATTAAGTCATTTTTAGGAAAAGTGATTAATTTTGGAAAATACTTTCATTGCGGAAGCTTTGCTTGTTGTCGTGTTATTTTGAAATCAACTGTTGTTTTTGAAAACGCCTAAAGCTTTCCAGTTTCAACAGTTAAAATAAGTAATACCTATCTTAGTAATACATATTAAAACCATCAAAAATAAATAAGCGGCCTTATTACATTTAAAAGCCCAAAACCTCAAACGTAATTAAAAGGATGTCCAGTTCACGGAAGAAAATCAAACTTTCGAGCGGGTGGCCACTCCGAATTCCCTCACGACTCCAAGCCCACTATGGTTGGGGATTTCTGCGTGGATGAAAATAAAAGGGTGAGTTTGGGAAACTCGGTGTGTAAGGAAAACCCATTCAAAGTCCAAGTCACTCAAGCCCATTGGGCCTAAGCCCATTCAGTGTAATGGTCTTGGGCGAGCCCTTTTGATTACAATAAACTGGGCCTTAGCCCTTATTCAGATAATGATGGCCCATAGGCCCATTTCAAAATACATGCAACATCAATAACATATGCAAGCCCATTTGGGTAATAAAGTGATCTTGGGCCAAAGCCCTTTTGAGATTACAATAAACGGGCCTTAGCCCTTATTCAGATAACGGTATGGCCCATAGGCCCATTTCAAAATACATGCAACATCAAGAAACATATGTAAGCCCATTTGGGAGACTACTCAACCCACCAACCACTACACTCCACCGTACCAGCCATACACTCCATGTGGGAATAGCTCAACCCACCCACCTTAACACTCCACGATTGCGACCTTGCACGCTCAGTTAACGATAAATTGAGGCAAAGCCTCCAAGACGTGGACAAGCCACTTTCAGTACTTCCTCCGTCAATATCCCATCCCATGCATCGATAATAACAACATGGCATGCAATAAATAACAACAGTCAAACATGCATTTAGGTCAATTTAACCCTAGGGGTATTTCGGTAATTTATCTACTAGGGTAAAACTGTAAATTTTCCACTTTTAAAGGTATTTCAGTAATTTATCTATTTTAGGGTTTTTCATGCATATTCCTACTTTTCACGTACTAACAGAATCACGTACCGAGGGTTCTTACCGAATTGGGCCCGCTGGCCCATCATTCCAATTTTGGCCCATTAAGCCCAAAAATATCGAGGGCATAGAAATCATGCACTTTGCAGTCCAAACATTGCAGCTTACCAAAAACATTAATCGATTTACCTCACGAGCATTCGCACACTCGCAAATCTACAAAATACCAGTTTTCGGCATTTCGGCTTTTGCCGATCTAGACTAAGAAAGAGGGTGTTAGTTACACACCTGTTTGTGACGATATGCTGACGAGATCCACACACGAACCGCCTACAATTGGATTACTAACACGTTAATCTAACTATTCAAATACGAACTACGTATTAATCCCTTACAATATTCGGCCAACCACACCTACAGATCATAGTAAGCTTATAAGAAATCAATAAGCAACCCATTAACAAATTTTTGTCAATGTTTACCACATAATCATAATTTCGCTGCAAGCTGTCTTCCTGAGCAACAGTAACTAAATCATTTATAACTGGAGCTACGAAGCTCCAAATCAAGTTCCGTTAATTTTCCCTGAAAATAGACTCATATATATTCTATCCATAAAATTTTCAGAATTTTTGGTTTATCCAATAAATACCAGATTTTTCTCAAAGTTTCCCATGTTTCACTGTTTGACTAATCTGACCACTCTTCATTACGAATCAAATTTCTCATTGTACAGAATTCAAAATATGTTCTTGTTTATTTCATTAGAAACTAGACTCAATAATATTTAATTACATAATTTATTCAGCTTCTAATTCATCTCCCACAATTTATGGTAATTTTCCAAAGTCACGTTATTGCTGCTGTCCCAAGCAGATTTATTACCAAATCACTCTTTCACACCTAACTTGCATGCATGTTATTTAAACATGTATATCACCAATCAATCATCACATATCTATGATTTTACTTAAGTATAATCTCCATTTCATCATTTTAAAGCACAACATGTTAGCCGATTTTTCCTTTAGCATCTAAGGCACATGCATGTTCATTTGTTTGGCTCAACTTCACCTATCTTCCATTTTTCATCAAAAGAACATGAAACAACAACCATTTCCTTCATTTTAATTCATGACTAAATGCTCACAACACAACTAAAAATCAAAATATACTTCAAGAGTTAAGGTAGAATCAAGAAGAACTCATGAACCTCAAAATAGAAGCAAGGTACCAAGAACTTACCTTCAATTTTCCTCCTCCTAATGACCGAATACTCAAGAGCTTTCTCCTCTCCTTTCTCTTCTCTAACTTTCAGCTATGATGAACAAAGATGGACAAAACTTTGTTCTTTTCACCCTTTTCTTTTAATAAAACTTCATATTTCATCCATTTAATTCTTTAATACAAAAGACATGATATTCTTATCATGAAACATTTACCTAACCCATTATCATGAAACATTTACCTAACCCATTATCATGGAACATTTACCTAACCTAACCTATTATCATGAAACATTTACCTAACCCATTATCATGGAACATTTACCTAACCTATTATCAATTTGTATCAATTTGTACCATAAATTATGGATATCAAGTGTACATTTTGTCTACAACAACATGATGGTTGGCCACTTCATGTAAAATGGGAGGTTTATCATGCAAATCCTCCTATTTTGCACTCCTATTTATTTGGCCACTTCAATTTAGCCTATAGCATTTTCAAACATTTTCACATAGGTCCTATTTCATAATTTCACTCACAAATGACAAAATCAAAGCATGAAATTTTGTCAACATTCACAGAATTCCCGAAAATTGGGGCGTTACACATAGCCTAAATCAGTTCAAACCACAGAGACAGAATAAGTTGGCCTCAGCCCAGAACAGATATCGGAATAAAGCCCATAGGCCCAGAACAGATCAGAACAGATATATCATGCTTATGCAGAAACCCAACCATATCCAACCACATACACCCCCATACCATCCTTTCACCATGTGGGGAGACTACTCGACCCACCCAACCGCTACACGCCACAGAAATATGCAGCATGGCTGCCAGATACAGAAAATGTGACAGAGTCACCAGATACAGATATTTTGTGGCAGTGCCACCAGAACAGATAATTTGTGGCAGGGCCACCAGAATAGATAATTTGTGGCATAGCCACCAGGACGCTTCCTCCATAATATAACCCATGTCCCCATGCAACAGATATACATTCATGGCATGCATCATACAGATTTAATTCATCATGCTTTTAAGACAAAATTAACCCTAGGGGTATAAAGGTCATTTAGCATACATAGGGGTATAATGGTAATTTTGCATACATAGGGGTATTCTAGTAAATCTAACTATTTCTAAGGTTTTCATGCATATCGTAGCTATTACGTTTAGCCAGAAACACTTACCGAGCGTTCTTACCGAATTGGGCCCGTTGGCCCATTAACCCAGTTTTGGCCCATTAAGCCCAAAATATCAAAACGCATTTAAATCGCAGCGTCTTCGCGTTTTATCACTTTCGATTACCAGTAATAATTACCCATACGTCTTACGAGCATTCGCAGACACTGCAAGTGCCCAAAATACCGGCTTTTGATTGTTTGACTTTTCGCTTTTGTCGATCTAGCCTATGAGAGGGTGTCAGTTACACACCTGTTTTTTGGGATTTCCTTGACGAGATCTACACACGAACTGCCCACAATCGAATCACTTAATATTACTCCAAATATCGAAATAAAATTGAGTATATAGTCCCTTACCACATTCGGCCAAACATGCCTAAAACCCTTATTGCTCTTACCTTACTGCCGAACTATGGTTAACTCCAAAGATCCGATCGTTCCACCTGTCCAAGCCCTTGATCAACCACCTCTAAATCACGTTATTACCAAAAAAAAATAGTTATTACGACCCCTCAGGATTACAAGTCCAAATCGACAACCTCCGTAACTTTTAGGGATTTCGACTTTTCCTAAAATATGTAAGAAGACTAAGTTTTGGAGAAGACTTACCACCGATTCCTTAGTGAATGATTCTAATGAGTTTCCCACTCAATCCCGATGTAGATCTAAGCCCTCAGATGATAACAAAAGTCGATCTTTCAGTGACTTCAGTATTCGGCCAAGTCCCTTTTAATGTGGGGTTTTCGGCTTTTTGCAACTTGTGTTTAGAAAGGTAAAACGAGAGGGTTTTGCTATGGTCTTGTCGTTAAAACTTGAGGTTTTAGAGGGCTGGTGAATCGGCCACAAATGATGAAGAGAAGAGATGTGGTTTTGGTTATAAGAAATCGGCACAAAAAGAATCAAGCTTTCGGGATTTCGGCTTTTTATGAAGGTTTTGAAACGGTTGAAGGGAAAAATGGAGATGAACAAGATGGTAGGAAGGTTCGGCAATGGAGGAAAGAAGAAGGAAGATAGATGGAGAGAAAAAGAAAAAAAAAGAAGGAAAAGAAGGAAGAATGGTCAGAAAAGAAAAAAAACGGCACAACACTTCCAAATGCCGAATTTATACCTAGCTTTTGACCTAGCCGAAATTTTCCCCCCTAAAGAAACCCTTGGCCGGCCAACTCTTGCTCCTCAAGAGTCCACTATTCAGCCAACACCATCCTCCTTGATCAGCTCCTAAATCCTCTCCCTTATCCCCTCCTTACTCAATCTCCTGAGCAATTCAAACTCCTCCTAACAGACTTTTACTTCAGTTCCATTACCTACCTTTTCTGTTCATAAAAATTAATCCCTTGATTTGCTGTTATTGTAGCTTGAACCTGGGTCCTCCCTAGCTTCCACACGCCACTTATAGCCTTCCCTGTGGCGTCACATGCCACTTCACCACTAGCTTCCTTGTGATCTATTTTACACAATTAATTCCTCAAAGCCTAATTTACCAGAACCCCTTTCTCTTATGGAATTAAAATTAATTAAAACTATCGGGTTTTATCCTAAGCTTGGGCCTTCTAGAGGCCCACTATCACAATTAACCCTACACTTAACAAGCAGAACACAGAATTTTCAATTTTACAAACTTTTTTCAGAATTCCCAAAAATTTGGGGCGTTACATTGTTATATAGCACCAATGATGCATATGTGATTTTTATTTAAATTATGTACTATGAATTCTTTTAGTTTACATAGAAGTGTATGCAAAGGTTGTTATTGTGATTTAATGGCAGCTTGATAATATAATGAATTTTTCATGATGTGATATTAAATTATCATTAGGGTTCTTTAACGGGTTTATGCTAAATGGTAAAATGTGTTTGAGCTCTATAACATATGTTGCGTCTCTTATGTGATGGTGATTTGTTAAATTGAAATTATGACTTGCCTTATAGTTTTATTCAGTTATGTTTAGTTATACCTACTTACATGTTTATATATATATATTTAATGGGTGTATTAGATAGCCTTAATGTATGACCTATGAACAACATAATAATTAATAAAGTAATGCCACATGAATAAAAAAAAGAAAGGTAATGACATTTGTTTTAATTAATGTAAAATTTGTGCATATGCGCGACATTTATAAAACAAGTCTAATAGTCAATAATGAAGTTATGGATGTGTTCCATGCTCTGTATATGTATAAAATGTTTAACTTATATATATATATATATATATACATTTTAGGACATACATTATTTATGCTGCGTTGTGCAGGTAATTTTTTTTTTAAGATTTGATATTGAATTGAGTTATAAGCATATATGTGATCTGAATCTCGAATTGCAATTTATAATGAACATTTTTATGAATAATAGTAAGATCGGTAATACCTCATAACCTTAATCCAGCGATGGATACGGGCTAGGGGTGTTACACCTATAGCATGCTATTTTTTCCTTTTCTCAAATTAATCACTTAAACGATAAAATTATTTCACAAAAATTTCACACATATCTAATTTCATGCCATAAACATAAAAAATAATATTAAAATAATTTTACGACCTCGGATTTGTGGTTCTGAAACCACTGTTCCCATTTAACTAAAACTGGGCTGTTACAACTCTCCCTCTTAGGGATTTTCGTCCCTGAAAATCTTACTAGTGAATAGGTTTGGATATTGCTTTCTCATAGCATCCTTGGGTTTCCACGTAGCTTTTTCAACCCCGTGTCGATGCCATAATACTTTTAATAACGCTATTCTTTTATTTCTTAGCTCTTTGATCTCACGAGCTAGAATTCAGATTGGTTCCTCACTATACGATAAATCTGACTGAATCTTAATTTTAGTTGGGGAAATAACATGCGAAGGATTAGATCGGTATCGTCGAAGCATCGATACATGAAATACATTATGCATCATTTCTAACTCAGACAACAATGCTAACTGATAAGACACTGGTCCAATTCACTCGATAATCTTATACGGTCCGATGAATCGCGGACTCAAATTTCCTTTTCGACCAAACCGCAATATTTTCTTCCACGGAGATACTTTCAAAAACACTTTATCCTCGATTTGAAACTCAATATCTTTCCATTTCAAATCTGCGTATGATTTCTGTCGATCTAACGCTACTTTTAGACTATCACGAATTACTTTTACTTTTTCTTCTGTTTCTCTAATTAGATCAACCCGTGAATCTTATTTTTTCTAAGTTCAGTCCAGTACAATGGTGTTCGACACTTTCGACCGTATAAAGCTTCGTATGGTGCCATTTAATACTAGATTGAAAACTATTGTTATGTGCGAATTCAATCAACGGTAAATACCTTTCCCATGTACCTTTGAACTCAAGAATGCAACATCTCAATATATCCTTGAGTATCTATATAACTCACCCGGATTGACCATCCGTCTGCGGGTAATGTAACACCCCTATCCCGTAACCGTTGTCGGAATAGGAAAGGGGTATTACCAGACTTGTAACTCATGTCGGAACAGTAAATTTTTTTTTTACTTTTTCTTGAAATAAAGATCGTTCATTTAGATAAATGCTAAATACAGCCAGGGATAAAATTAAACTTCTATAAGTACACATTCAAAAGATGCCATTTTTGCATGGCTTATATACATTAACTAGAACATTATTCCACTACTAGTTTATTCTATACATGCCATAAAATAATCCAAAACATAGTAGCACCAAACAGTGGATAGTGATAGTGTGACGAGTTGTTGACGATCCCCGAGCAAAGGCCAAATTTGATAATCTATAAAACAGAGAAACGTAACAACAGAGTAAGGCTTAGTAAGTCTTAAGTAAAACAATTAACTTTGCTAGATTAAATACATTTATAACTTACAAAAAGTCCAAGTGAAGTCTCGATGGGCTTAATAAGCCTACACAAGTACATAATACATACCTGGCCAACTTAATGTGCTGATCATCCGTAATTGTTGATTTATTACTAAGTCGCTTAAGATTAGGCCTTACACAAATCACGTTTTGAAATGTCAAGATATATCACCATTCGGTCAAATAGATTAAACCCTATGTATGCATATGTAATTCATCTATTTCATCCAAATTTAAGAGTATATACCCCTTCGCATTTAAAAATATCCATGCTACTTTCAGTTTAATCAGTCGAACTAAAACATAACACTATAATCACATTCGGTTTCCATATTTGGAAGCACATATTCATGTTTTCATCTTACATAAACAATTTGATAGAGTCAATACTCGTTGAATATAACTTATAACCATCTCATAAGTGATTCCTGAAGTACATTTGTAATACAAACGAAATCGAGTTCACATAGCAAGTAAGTGTCACTTACCATATACTTAACCTTTGTACACTTACCATTTCCATAGTTACCAATTACCAATTCAATCTTTCAATACCTCTAACCACTTAATCATATGCACTCATTTTGTGCACATACATAATTGTATATATGTATTTAGGAGCTTAGTTCTTTAGTTCATATTCACATTAATATTTCAAATAATCAAATCATGACAAGTATTAAAGTTTCGTATACGTATATAAAGGACCAAACATATTCCTTATCACATATACATAAATGACCAAACGCAATCCATACCTTGTATTTGCACATCCTGCCGAATACAACTCAAATTAGTAAATTTTTATGAAACTAATTAAATCCTTATCTTAAAGATATACAAATGGTCTTCGGTTTGAAATATTTCAAGGCACTTAGCCATAGCCTGCTAGGTTTTTAAAAAAAATCCGAATCCAGTTACCAGTACCAAGCCTGCGGGACTTTAAGCCCGGATATATCATCATAGTTAATTCACAAAGTTGTATACACATCAATTCACATACCTTCGATTTTTCCAACACGGAAACACATTAATAAGGTATCACTTCATTCGAACTTATTCGTATCTCAATATAGCTAGTCTCATTTCACAAGAGCCATTAGGCCACATCACGTAGTCAGCGAGTCTTAACCCGGATACTTTCCAAATTCCATGTATATTTAATCACATGTTACCACATTTCACACAAACTATCACCATTGTAATTCATTAACCTCATTCGAATATAAGCATATAGCATGTACCTTAACTTCATGTCCTAATATCATTCGACTTTAACACATATTTATATATATATATATATATATATATATATATATATCCCTTTCAATAAACTTCCAACTAAATAAGAAAATACACACATGACTTACATTCTTCTCATGACAACCATTCGGCTAAACAACATTTAGGTCACCACACCTTCAATTTATAAAACTATAAACACATATTACATATACATTGCTTACGTTTATAAAATAGCCATTCGGATAACTTGCACACATTTAAATTTAAGCCATTTTGGCCTCACCACCTATATATTTATCTTGTACATCAAATCAGCAATAGCTTATAAGCAACTCAATTAGTTTCATCAATGTTTACAACAAAATCATAGATTCACTACAAGCTGTTTTCTTGAGCAACAATCATTAAATTATTTGTAACTGGAGCTACGAAACTCCAAATGAAGTGCCGTAAATTTTCTCCAAAAATAGACTCATATATCTTCTATCTATAAAATTTTCAGGATTTTTGGTTTGGCGAATCAAAACCAGAATCTTCTTAAAGTTTCCCCTATTTTACTGTTTGACTATACTGACCACTCTTCACTACGAATCAAATTTCTCATTGTACAGATTTCAAAATATGTTCTTGTTTATTTCATTTGAAACTAGACTCATTAAGGAGTCTAAGAATATAAATTTTATCTTATAAAAATTTTTGTTCTATTTATAATGATTTTCTAAAAACAAAATAGGGGATTTCAGATTCATTCTGACACTGTCACACAAAACTTTAAATATCTCTCTATAGGAAATTCCTTTGCTTGCACTGTTTATTTTATAAGAAACTAGACTCATTGATATTTGATTACATATTTTATTCAGTCTCTAATTCCACTCCAACAATTTATGGTGATTTTCAAAAATCACGCTACTGCTGCTGTCCTAAGCAGATTATTACAATTTGCTCTTAAATTTCCAAGTCCAAACACTTAAGAACTTACCATTTGAGTTTAAAACATATCATCATATATAAGTACTTCTTATTATCACATACAAATCATAATATAAATATCACTTTTCTAATAACCAATCGGCTAAGGCTCATAGAGGTAACTTATTCCTTATCATTTTGCTATAGGTAATTACACCAATTCATAGTCCCATCTTTACCCGTATTCCATATCATTCTTCATTATAACTAAACTTATATGCTAGAAACTTATTTATTTCAATATGTAGTTCAAGTAAAACCATTAGGTCACATTTTATTTATTATGTTCATATAAATATATATCATCGTTTATCAAATCTTAAGCTAAGTTCCATTACTCAAAGACTTACCTTATGTCGGATGAAACAGTTCCAAACGGCTACTCGATACACTTCGTTTTGCCCTTGCTTGATTCTCCTCCTTTGGGTTCTTGAGCTTAAATAAATAAATTAACTAGTTTAATACCTTGCTAGTTATTTATATCCCATAACATTAATAGTTTCATATCAAAAGAATCATACGGCAACATTTGATTTTTTATTCACCTTATGCTTTTACTAACTTTAAGCCATTCGGCTATTGATCACCTAAGATCTAATTACTATAATTAACCCAATAAATATTTCAATAAAACACACATAAATATTATATACATGGCAACCACCCTTGTTAATTACTCATATATATTTTAATAATTTTCGTTTCATCTTACAACCATTCTTGTTCAAAACATTAGAACCTTAACTAAAACTTATAGATTGTCTCAAGGCCGAATGCATTCTTACTTCCAAAGTAACATAGTCTATGATATATTTTATTTCAAGGTACATATTCATAAATCAAATTTAACCATATAAACCAATATCACCCACTTGATCAATTATAGAGAATTAAAGTTAATATCACAATGTGTACCCTATATGGCCCATTATACATAATCAAATTTAACATCATCTATATATTTACTCATATGGCCGAATATACATACCCCCATATAATATCATTTTCATTTCATTTAACACTAAATTTCCACCACATAAACACTTGGCCGAATAATCCTAAACTAGCAAAACTCCACATTTGTTCATACCATCTTTTAAATTCACATATATCTATTTAGGTAGCTCATATTTTCCCCTTTCTAATATTTCAATCCAAAACATCAAAACACTATCCTTTTAGCATTTATCCAATAATACCGTATGCACAATTTGTCACCAAAACTAAAGAAAAATCAACATATGGGTTACAATAAGAGCTTGACTACTAACTAGATTCTCATAAAAATCAATAGAAATAACATGAACTCCTACCTTATTTAACCTCCAAGATAGCCGAATGCCCTAGACAAATTCCTTCCTCTTTCCCTTTTGTTTCAGCTTTGCAAGAAGGTAAGGAAGATGAACACACTCTTACCTTTATTTCTTATTTTATTCATCTTTTCTTATAAATTTATTACATCATTTGCCAATTAAAATTGTTTTTAATTTGACTTAGTGGAATAGCATCATTTCATGGCCGGCCGCTACATGCTTTAAGGGTAAATTGACATAAAAACCCAAGCTTTCTCACCTCATTGTTTTTGGATCCTTACAAATTACCTACCATCTTTTCTAAATTTTTCAACTAAGTCCTTTCAAGAAAAATTTACATTCCTAAGACTAAATTGAAACTTTTAATTTTTCCTACATACACTATCACACATAAATATATGCAACAAAAATTAAAATGAATTTTTGTGACTCGGTTTTGTGGTCCCGAAACCACATTCCGACTAGGGTCTAATTAGGGATGTCACAGGTAAAATGAGGTACTAAAATGTAGTTTTCTACCCAGTGCATCTTGTAGTTTCTTCCAAAACCTCGATGTGAACCTCGGATCTCTATCCGAAACAATAGAAATAGGTACTCCGTGTAATCTCACAACCTTAGATATATACAACTCAGCTAACTTTTCAAGTGAAAAGTCTGTTTGTACTGGAATGAAATGAGTCGATTTTGTCAATTTGTCAACCACAACCCCGATTGCATCTTTCTTACTCGGAGATAGGGGTAAACCCAAAACAAAATCTATAGTCACTCTATCTCATTTTTACTCAGGGATCATAATCGGTTGCAATAAACCAGACGGTACCTAATGCTCAGCTTTAACTTGTTGACAAATCAAACATTTCGAAACAAATTCTGAAATATCACGTTTCATGCCATGCCACCAATAAAGTTGTTTCAAGTCATTATACATTTTTGTGTTTCCCGGAGGAATAGACAAACGACTACTATGTGCTTTATTCAAAATAATTTGAATCAACTCTAAATTTTTTGGAACACATATTCAGCCTTTGAATCTTAAACAATCATTGGAATCAACTTGAAACTTTGAATTAGGGTTTGAATCACACTGAGCTCGTTTTGCTAACATTTCATTATCAATTTTATGAGCATCGTAAATCTGCTGTATAAACGACGGTCTCGCTTTCAACTCAGCTACAATTGAGTCGTCGTCAAATAGAGTCAACTGAGTATTTATTGCACGTAAAGTAAACAAAGATTTCCTGCTTAATGCTTTAGTAACAACATTTGCTTTTCCCAGACCCCTAACCCGTATCCATCGCCAGAATAGAGCTACAAGGTATTACTGATCAATCATAACACAAAAGCATACATTTAACATACATTAAGGATTCCCATATAAACATCAATCAAATATAACCACATTGTCCCTTAAGAGGGCCTATGAGGCCTTACGACATGCTTAGTATAGGTTTAGGACTAAACCGATCACATACAAATATTTTCGAAACTTAGAAAATTTTCTTACATTTAGGGGTAACACGCCCGTGTGCCTCACACGACCACCAGACACGCTCGTGTCACAGGCCGTATCAAAACAGGACATACATACTGGCTTGGGTCACATGGCTGACCACACGCTCGTGTGTCTAGCCCGTGTACCATTCGAAATGGCTACATACGCCCATGTGCCAAGGCTGTCTGCCTCACACAGCCACCAAACACGCCCGTGTGTCTATGCCATGCTCAAGACTGACTTAAATTTGAATGACTATCCCAGGGAAAACACGGCCATATAACATAACCGTGTGTCGCTCACGGATGAGACACACGCCTGTGTCTTTGCTCGTGTGGACAAAAATAGGCTATTTGCAAAGTCAATTTTCCACCCTTTTCTCATGCACGACTAGAAACCAAAATGGTACCATTTCATAACGTTTACAGGTAGCCAAAACATATTAATTCATACACATATCATGTCATCTATATTCGACCATATCAACTAATTAATTCCATATTCAAAAATAGACCAAAATAAGCCAACATAGAAGGCATTATATACATCACATACATATCACTTGATAACATATAAATCAAGCCAAATTCAACTTCATCAACAACACCATTTACAAGGCAACTCACTGGCTAAATTCAAAGTTCATAACATACCAAAATGACACTAGCCTATACATGCCATATACCATATATACAAAGCTTCAAAATACCAACGAGTAGTCAATAGTGTGATGATAGTTCCCGATGATCCCCGATGTTCGAGCTAGCTTCGATACTCTATAAAACAAAGACAAATAACACACAGTAAGCTTCATAGCTTAGTAAGTTTGTATGATATAAACTTATCTAATTACCAATATATCATTCATCAATCTAAGGATAATAACATGTAACTCATGATTATTAACAAACCTTTCACATTCTTGTTCTTATGCTATATATATAAACTTCATGACTTCTTCTATTTGAATTTCATGCTTTATATGTACATATCTGTACAAATTCATATCGAACTCATACCTTCTTGTATTACTGTAAATTATTCAATATCTGGCACACTAAGTGCCAAAACAAAGCTGAAACTATTATTATCTCGCACACTAAGTGCATCATATAGCCAAAGCTATCTCAGTCTCGCACACTAAGTTCCACATAAAGCTGAAGCTACTCCAAATCGCACACTAAGTGCTTTATATAGCCAAAGCCATCTCAAAACGCACAGTAAGTGCAAACTATAGTCGATTTGTCGTTGAACATTACCGTAGTCTTGTAAATATACAATTTATGTAATAACAAAGAATTAAAAATATAATTGTAACAAGTTTATCTCGTACGAACTTACCTCTGACGTAAAAACGATGAAGCTAATCGATTAATCAAGTACTTTGCTCTTGCCTCGATCTAAGTCCGGGTTCCTCTTTTCTTGATCTATAGATAACCAAATTTAACTCTTTTATTCATTAACACATTCAATTTAGTCCACAAACACATATTTGGGCATTTTTACACTTTAGCCCTAAACTTTCACATTTCTTACAATTTAGTCCTTATTTCACAAATACCCAAAATTACACAATTTCTTTCAAATACATGCTATCTGAATTTCTATAGACTCCATAACAGCCCATATTTATCAATATTTCACACATTTAACCCCTTAATTTACACTTTTCTCAATTTAATCCTATTTAGGCATTTTTACTCAAAATCACTTAACAAAACTTGATAATCTATCATTTATTTTCCATTTTTCATCATCATCTAACACAAAGCTCATGGATTCATCAATGTAATTTTTCAAAATCACTAACACTTTCCAAAATTAAAGCATGGGCTAGCTAGAATACAAAGCAAAGATCTCAAAAATGTAAAAATATCAAAAACCGAGCAAAGAACATACCTCAATCTATCTATTAAAGTGTCGAATGCATAAAAGCTTCCTATCCCTTGTTTTCTTTCTATTTTTGGTTGAAAAGATGAATGAATGAATCATATTTTATTTTGGTTTTGTTTAATTAAACTTAATTTTACAATTACAAAAATAACCTTTATTAATACATTAATAAAACACATAATGGTTGGTCATTTATGACAGATTCCACTAACCATAGTCTAATTACATCATAAGGACCTCTCATTTAATAAGCCATGACAATTAGACACTTTTATCAAATAGAATGCAACTTTTGCATTTTACGCAATTTAGTCCTTTTTCTGAAATTGAGCTATTAAATGATAAAATTAGCTCACGAAATTTTCACACATATATATTCACATGTTGTAAACACAAAAAATATTATTAAAATAATTTTAAGACATCAGATTTTTGGTCCTGAAACCACTGTTCTGATTTAAGCTAAAATCGGGCTGTTACAATAATGAATAACTAGCTCGTAATCTTTTTATAATTCTAGCCATCTCCGCTGTCGCAAATTCAAATCTATCTGAGTCATCATATATTTCAAACACTTGTGGTCTGAATAAACATGGCATTTCTCACCGAAAAAATACTGGCGCCAAATCTTTAACGTAAACACAATGGCTGCTAACTCTAAATCGTGCGTCGGGTAATTCTTTTCATGTGGCTTCAACTGTCTTGAGGCATAAGCTATAACATTGCCTTTCTGCATCAAAACACAGCCCAGACCATTCAACGATGCATCACTATAGATCACAAATTCTTTACCCGATTCTGGCTGTACTAACATTGGAGCTTCAGTCAAAAGAAATTTTGCTGATAAAAACTTTTCTGACATTTCTCAGACCATTCAAATTTTACATCTTTCTGAAGCAATCTCGTCAACGGAGTCGCAATCATCGAAAAGCCTTTCACAAACTGTCTATAATAGCCAGCTAATCCCAGAAAACTGCGAACTTTGGATACATTTCTTAGAGGCTTCCAATAAATAATTGCAGATATCTTGCTCGGATCGGCTCGAATACCTAATGCTGACACAATATGCCCCAGAAAGCCAACTTCGCGCAACAAAATTTCACATTTGTTGAACTTTGTAAAAATTTCTTATCTCGCAGAGTCTGTAATACAATTCTTAGATGCTCAGCATGCTCGAATTCATTTCGTGAGTATATCAATATATCATCAACAAGCACAACAAAAAATTGATTTAGGTACGGTCTGAAAATTCGATTAATTAAATCCATAAAGACAACAGGTACATTTGTTAGTCCAAAAGGCATAACTAAGAATTCATAATGACCATACCTCATTCTAAATGTTGTCTTTGGTGCATCAAAATCTTTAAATCGTAACTGGTAATAGCTCGATCTCAAATATATCTTTGAAAATACTGTAGCCTCTTTTAACTAATCAAATAGATCATCTATTCTGGGTAGAGGATACTTATTCTTGATTGTCACTTTGTTAAGCTGTCGGTAGTCTATGCACATTCTCATCATGCCATCTTTCTTTTTCACAAACAATACAGGAGCACCCCAATGTGAGAAACTCGGTCTTGCAAACCTCTGTCAATTAATTCTTGCAACTGAGCTTTTAATTCTTTTAACTTTTTCAGAGCCATTCTGTAAGGAGCTATCGATATAGGAGTCGTTCCCAGCACCAATTCAATACCAAACTCAATTTCTCAAATAGGTGGTAATCCCGACAATTCTTCAGGAAATACATCCGGATATTCACACACAACTGGTACTAATTCGATATTCTTTTTAGTCAATTTTGTATCAAGCACATAAGCAAAAAAAGCTTCGTAACCTTTTCTCACATATTTCTGAGCTAACATCGATGAAATCACCACTGGCAAGCCATTCAGATCATCAGTCTGAATCCGGATAATCTCATTATTCTGACATCTCAAATCAATCATCTTTCGTTTGCAATTCATAATGGGATCATGCAACGTTAGCCAATCCATACCCAAAATTATATCAAATTCATAAAATGGTAACAACATCAAATCAGCTGGAAAACAAAAATCTCGAATCATCAACGGACAGTTCTTGCTCACTTTATCAACCAACATACACTTGCCTAAAGGGTTTGATACTCTAATTACAAATTCAGTAGACTTTACAGGAAAAATCTTACTGGATACTAAATTCACACATATATAAGAAAGAGTTGGTCCTAGATCTATCAATGTAATAACTTTAGTATCATAGAGAGTGAAAGTACCGGTGATAACATCTGGAGATGATGCTTCTTCACTAGCGTGAATAGTGTAGACTCGTGCAGTTGCTCTAGCATCAGATCTCGCAGCATGTCTCGTGTCGCATCTCTACCACCACTCACATTTACCACATTACAGGATGGTCTCCCTCTAACTAAAGTGTTATTTGGCCTTATACTCTGAACATTATCTTTTTCAGCTAACTCTGGGAAATCTCTGATAAAATGATCTAATGATCCATATTTAAAACAAGCCTAATCATTCGATCTACAATCACCGGGATGCCATTTACCATAATGTTTACATTCAAGTCGGTTAGGTCTCGCACTCCCAACACTAGCTATTGAAGTAGCTGGAGCTTTAGAATTTACAGGTTATTTTCACAATCTCTGTTTGAATGTCTTACTAATGTAGTAGAACGATTAAACGGGTCTCAAAATTTCTTCGATGCAGACTGATAAGATTTACTAGTTGATCTCTTTCTCAAACCCCTTGCTTCAAAATCAACTTTTCTCTTTCCTTTACTGAGATCCTCGGCTTTACAAGCCTTCTCAACTAAAACAACAAATTCTTTGATTTCTAGAATCCCAACTAGAAGTTTTATATTTTCATTCAACCCATCAATGAACCGCTTACACATAATCTCTTCGTTAGAAATATATTCCAGAGCATATTTGCTTAATCGTGCAAATTCTCTTTTGTACTCGGTCACAGTCATTCCGCCTTGTTTCAATTCTAAAAACTCTTTATGTTTCTGATCAAGAAATCGCTATACTTCTTTCAGAATTTAGATTGGAATAACTCCTAGGTGACTCGTTCCCTCGGAACTACAAATATCAATGTTTTCCACCCAATAGTATGCATTGTCTCTAAGTAAAGATACAACACACTTGATTCATTCATCTGGAGTGCAGGACAATTCATCAAATACTCTAATTGTGTTCTCGAGCTAGAACTTAGCCCTCTTTGCATCATTATCAACTGTAGCCTGGAATTCTTCAGCCCCGTGTTTCTGAATCTTATCAACAGGCGACTTACTCAATCAAATTGGATTTATCACTTGTGGCACAACTGGGACTTGCTGAGTAACAGGTGAGGATAGAGGTTGTTGAGCAGTAGGATTTGTTCAAACGAACTCCGTAAACCACTCACTAATCATCTAAAAGAAGGCTTGCTTAGCCTCTCCCCCTTAGCTACTAGATACGAGTCTAGAATCAGATTGCTCTAGTCTTTGAGCGGGAGCGAGTGCATTACTTTCCACATCATCAGCTATGGCTCAATCGGGATCCATTTGCTATACAAAAAACATATTTTTATCTGTTAGGAATCATTACACTATCACAGTTTATATATATGGCATTTAGAGCTAGACTCTGATATGCTACGTTAGTCCTAGAATCAACTAAACTGTAACTCTAATACCAATAAAATGTAACACCCCTAACCCGTATCCTTCGTCGGAATAGGGTGACGAAGCATTACCGGATAATTTACATCATTAATATACATTTATGCAATCATAATAAAAATCCATTCATCTCAATCACATTGTCCTTTGTAAGGTCTTACGAGAACTTAAAACATGCTTAGAAATGGTTCGGGACTAAACCGGTAACATTTGCAAACTTTGAGAATCTTATAAAATTTTCAAACATTAAAGGGTCACACGCCGTGTGAATAGGCCGTGTGCCTCACACTGCCACTAGACACGCTAGTGTCACAAGCCGTGTGAAAATAGGGCAGACATTCTGACTTGTACCACATGGCCGAGGACATGCCTGTGTGCCATGACTGTGGGAAAACTAGAGGGATTATTGACTTGTGCCACACGGGCGACCACACGTCCATGTGCCAGCCCGTGTGCCACACACGGCCAGTAGACACGCCGGTGTGTTTAGGCTGTGTCAAACCTATAGGGTATACTGACTTAATTTGAAAGGGTACCCCAAGGGACCCGTGTAGCATGACCATGTGTCGCACACAATGAAGACACACACCCGTGTCTCTACCAATGTGGACAAAAATAGGCCATTTGAAAAGCCAATTTGCCACCCTTTTCTCATGCACACAAAATAACCATATTGGTACCATTTTAACACATATATAGACAGCCAAAACATGTCAATTCATACACCTATCATGTCATCTATACTCAACCATTTCAACTACTTAATTCCATATTAAAAACATAACAAATCAATGTGTCACAATCATCAATATCACATAACTTTGCTATTTATTTTCATCACCTTTCCATCAATTAAATCATGCCTCCCAAACATATCAATTCATCAGCTACAAAACATACCATAATATACCATTCCTCAAGCATTAATACACCAACTTACAACTATCCAAATAGCCAACCTATAACCAAACCAAAACAGACCAACATATAAGGCATTATATACATCACACATATATATTACTTACAGAACACAATTCAAGCCAACTTAAATGGCCATACACACCAACATTTACAACGCAAATCACATGGATAAAATCATAACTCAAAACATACCAATATAACACTAACCTATACATGCCATATACCATATATACAAAATTCTCAGAAGTACCAATGAGATTATCAATAGTGTGATGACGTTTCCCGACGATTCCCAAATTTTTTGCTCGCTTTGATAATTTATAAAATAGGGAAATAGCACACAAAGTAAGCTTCAAAAGCTTAGTAAGCCATATACAAATAAAGTAAACACATGGATATTTTCATATCAATTCAAATATGCTAAACATAGCTAATCACATTCAAATTTACAAACCTTTCTCATTGAACATATATTCAATGTCTTAATCAAGTTCATCAAATACTTTCCCTTTTTAATACTTGTATGAATTTCGTACGTACCTGAGTCACTTAGTTTATTCACATATTCTTTCTTGACTTGACTTTTCTCCTTGAACCATTCAGAATCGTTAAGGATACTCAAAAATCACATAAGCTTGTACAATGCCATATCTTAGATATGGTTTTACATATTATCACATATCGATGCCACTGTCCCAGACAGGGTCTAACACGTAATCGATTAACGATGCCAATGTCCCAGACATGGCCTTACACGTAAACATAATACAATGCCAATGTCCCAGACATGGTCTTACATGTAATCACATCTCGGTAACCTAATGTCATGACATTCGTATCCTATACTATTCATAACGTTTTTACGAGACTTTCGGATATTGTAGCTCTGTTGATTCTTGATCATAAGTGCTCTTTCAACATTTATAACATTTCCATGACAAGTAAACACATGTAATTCAATTTAAAGATATTTATTTGCATATGAACTTACCTCGTAGTCGAAAAAGAGGGGCCAGATTAACTATTCAATAACTTTCGACTTCCCTCAATCTAAATTCGATTTCTTTCGTTCTTGATCTATATACATTCAAAATTAACTCTTTTATTCATGAACACATTCAATTTAGTTCATAAACACATATTTGGGCATTTTTGCACTTTAGCCCCTAAAGTTTCAGGTTTCTTATAATTTAGTCCTTATTTCACAAATACACAAAATTACCCAATTTCTTTCAAATACATGCTAGCCTAATTCTCCTAGTATATATATCAGCCCATATTTCACATTTATTTCACATTTTAACCCTTCAATTTATACTTTTCACAATTAGATCCCTATTTGACATTTTTGTCAAAATTCACTTAACAAAACTTTAATATCTATCATCAAGCTTTCATAATTCATCAATGACAAATCACAATTTCATCAACAATTTCAGAAATTAGGGTACGGGCTTGCTAGATTACTAAGCAATGATCACAAAAACATCAAAGTCATTAAAAATTGAGCTAAAACCGTACCTTAATCAAAGCCTCAAGTTGCCAAAACCCTAAACACATTCAAGCTTTCTTTTCTTCTTCAAATTCGGTGCAAAAAGATGATAATGGACTAATTTCATGTTTGTTTTATTTTAATTATACATTAATTCTATTTTTACCATTTTAACCTTGGTTTATAAACACTTAAAACATCAAATATAAGGCCATTAATGTCCATCTCCCCTATCAATAGTCTAATTACAACATAAGGACCTTTCATTTAATAAACCATAGCAATTAAGCACTTTTAACTTATAGCATGTTATTTTTGCATTTTACACGATTAAGTCCTTTTTTCAAATTATTCACTTAAATGATAAAATTATTTCACGAAACTTGCACACATACTAATTTCATGCCATAAAATTAAAAAAATATTAAAATAATTTTACGACCTTGGATTTGTGGTTCTGAAACCACTGTTCTGGTTTAACTAAAATCAGGCTGTTACATTTAACTTGTTGGCACTTCAGACAATGAGCAACAAAATCTGTAACCTCATGTTTCTATTCCAGCCACCATGCAGTTCATAGAGATCCCAATACATCTTATTACCTCCGGGATGCATAGCATAAGAGCTACTATACGCCTCCCTTAGAATCGATTGCCTTAGATTAGGATCATTTGGCATACAGATCCGACCTCCATCCTCAATCTGACGAAATCGCTAAACCAAGGACTCCTCTCCCAACTGCTTTTCTCGAATCTGATCAATCTAAGTTAGCTTAACTTGCAACTCGGCTAATAGACCCCCATAATCAAATAGGCTAAAACGAGCGAACATCGTCCTTAAATTAGTCATCACTCTACGACTGAGAGCATCGGCCACCACATTGGCCTTACCAGGATGATATTTTATCGTGTAGTCATAATCTCTGAGTAGCTTAATCCATAGACGCTGTCTAAGATTCAACCCTTTTAAGTAAGGAGGTATTTGAGGCTCTTGTGATTAGTGTAAATGGTACACCTTTCACCGTACAGATAGTGCCTCCAAATTTTTAACGTAAAAACCACAGTAGCTAATTCGAGATCATGTGTCAGATAATTCCCCCGTATGTCTTAAGCTGACGGGACGTATAAGCCACAACCCTACCATCTTGCATCAGTACACATCCCAAACCGATGTACGATGCATCATTGTATACCATAAATTTTTTACCAGATTTAGGCTGTATCAAAATAGGAGCCTGAGTCAGAATAGACTTGAGCTTCTCGAAGCTCAATTATTACATATCGGTCCAGAAAAAAGGAGTGCCCTTGCATAAAAACTTAGTCAAAGGAGCTGCAACCAGAGAGAACCCCTTGGAAAACTACCGATAATAACCAGCAATACCTAGAAAACTGCAGATCTCAAATACATTCTTAGGCTGTTTCCATTCAAGTACCGCCTCAGTCTTTCTAAGGTCAACTCAGATCCTCTTAGCAGAAACTATGTACCCTAGAAAAGTTACCTCACGGAACCAGAACTTACACTTGCTTAACTTAGCGTAGAGCTGTTTCTCTTGAAGTATTTGAAGCATTACTGTAACAGCTCGTTTTTAGGGTTAATCAGAACAGTGGTTTCGGGGCCACTAAATCCGATGAGTAGGTTTGTAAATATTATATTTAATATTTATGAGATAATTGTGAGTTTAAAAAAGGTTTTTGATATTGTGATTTTTGTTTTATAAGCGATTTATTAAGCTCAAGTGGTATGACCCTAAGGTCAAGTGGGTTTAGAAAATGAGGTATCGAGACCTCATTTCTATAAACCAAGTCGTAAATATTTTTATAAATATTTACGAGTGGCAATAAGATGATATTAAAGTTTAGTTGAAAAATTTTATTGTTTTGATAGTTAATTAAGCAAAAAGGACTAAATCGCATAAGCGTAAAAGTTGTGTTCTATAAGTTAAAGATATTAAATAGCTATGGAATTAAATAGTAGGAGTCCTTAAGTGGTAATTATTCCATAATTGTTGATAGTGGAATTCCATGGCTTGGTATAATGGAAATTATTAATGTATATTAAGATTAAATATGGTATTTGGTAATTATAATAAAAAATAAAAAAAGACCTAAGCAGAGGTCTAAAATCCAATTCAATTTTGAAGGAATGAACAACTTTACCTCCGGTACCCTTGTTGATTTTCGATCTCCTCGGATCTGCTCTGGAATCCACACCATATGCCTCCGGTTCTTTTCATTTTAGTTTTCCGTTTGTCTCTTTCTATTCTTTTTGTTGTCATTTCTTGTTTGTTTATTGAAATTCTTTCCTTGAAAGCGATTTCTTTGGGTTGATTCCGGATCTGGATTTGCATGTAGAAAATATTATAGAATGTTAGTTTAAAATTTTGATTTACCGATTTACTCACGGAGTTGTAGTTACCTTGTATTTTGATCGATGTATTTATAGGCTTGAGTTAATTTTGGTTTTCATTTTACTCTAGCCGCTTGGAACCAATCGTTTTTTAAATGATTGTTATCATGCATTATTTTATTTCGTTACCGTTAACTTTAGTCTCGATTTGTAAATTGGATTAATAGGTCATTTGTTAAGTTAATAGTTTAATAGTGGTTATAATTTAACGAGAATGACAATCTGTTCATTATAGCTTCTTTGGCTTTAACATTATAATTTATTTCATTTTCACGGACGTCGTTCCTTTCATGTCTCTCCTTGATTTTCTTATATAAATATGGTGGCTATACAAAACGGTTTTCCGGTCCTCATACCGCACAGTTCTTTCGAAATGATAATTATTGTAATTGTAGGAATTGGATGAACAACTTAGAGATTGATATCAAGTCGAATACTAAGCGTGTAAGGAATCACCTATGTTTGTGTTCTAATTATTTGCTAAAGTGGAGAAAATGTTTGAACTCTTTCGGTGAATTCATGCGCATTATTTATTTATTATTACTATTAATGAGAGGTGTAGTTACTCGGCATCATTAATATCTGCTCATCTTTCATCTTTTGTTTTCATATACTCTTAAATGCATTATATTTGTTGCAAGTTCCTTAACTAAAAAAAAATTACTGCTGAATTAATGGTGTAATTGATTTGAATAGTCAATATGGGAGGAGGGTTGATCGCATCTGGTTAGACCATTTCTTTCATTTACTTTGAAGTTCGAGTCTTGACAGAAAATTCCTTTTAGAGAAGGTCATCTGCCTTTGTCGTCTCCCTCTTCATCTTTTTGGTGTGCGATCGACTTCCACTATATGGAATACACTCTACGACAGTCTTGATCCTTTCTATTGGATGCGTGTTATCCTTGCATCAAACCGTGGAACTGTTATGGAACTTGGTATTACCCCATTGTGACATCTGGATTGGTGATGCAACTCTGGCTGGTTCAAAAATCATCGAGGTGGACAACGGTGTTCGTGAGGATCGAGCACTCCTATTGGCAAAAGTAGAATTCGAATTTGGATCGGGGGAAAAATCAAAATGGTCGACTAGTCGTCTCATTCCGATTATCGTCTTCCGAGGTAAATCCTTAAGTAATTATATTTGATTTGCTGCGTGCTTAAGATTATATAATATGATAAGTAATTATTTGATGTTTACAAGTTCGATTTGCAATAAGTATATTGAATTTCGGCTATAAAGCCGAATATGAAATGGATGATTTATGTATATAATGTGGCCGAATGACTATTACGTGATGATGTGAAAGTGTGTAATATGTGTATACAATTTTATTGTACTTGTTTGTATATAGTCGAATGGTTATTAAAAGTGAAACTAGTATAATGAAAAGATTATGTGTTCCTTGTGTATGATTATTGAACCGAAAGTTAAAAGGTAGGTGTACATTTTGTGCTTATATTCGAATGAAACAATTAAATTGCTAATGTGAAATGTTATGTGAAATGTGTTAACATGTGAACAAATATGCATGACACTGGAAATGTATCCGGTCTAAAGTCCCGCAGGCTTCGTGCGGGCAATGTATCCGGGCCAAAGTCCCGCAGGCTTCGTGCTGGAAATGTATCCGGGCTAAAGTCCCGCAGGCTTCGTGCTGGAAATGTATCCGGGCCAAAGTCCCACAGGCTTCATGCTGGAAATGTATCCGGGCCAAAGTCCCGTAGGCTTCGTGCTGGAAATGTATCTGGCTAAAGTCCCTTGAGCTTCGTCTTTGAAATGTATCCGGGCCAAAGTCCCTGAGCTTCGTCTTGGGAAATGTATCCGGGTTAATGTCCCGCAGGCTTTGTACAGGTAATATAATTTCAGGTTTTATACCTAGTAGGCCAAGTGCCGATGAATTTGATAAAAGTATACAATTACAAGATCCTACACTAAGTTGACAAATTGAAAGTGCATTACATATTAAGTTGGCCAGGTATGTATCATGTACGCGTATGCGATTTTAATTTGAATTAAATTATAAATATATAAAGTGATGCATCTGTGAATAAGTGTTATGACTATAAATGTGATTGTGATATATTCGGTAAATGTGTGAAGTTATGTAAAGTGATTCTATGTTTACATTCAAATATAAACACTTGGTCCTTGTGGAAAGGTTTGTGGAAGTATATGATTTTATTTTTAGGTGATTACGATCTTGGAAAATTAAATGTGAATATGATATTGTATTTCATTCGTTTCAATTGAACTAAAGCTGATAGTGAAGCATTTTAATGCCTATGTTATATGAGTTCGATCTTGAATGACATGATATACATGCTCTGATAATTTGAATGCAAGGAATGTGTGAAAGAGCAAATTTGTAAGAAATCTGCTTGGGACAGCAACTGTAGCATGATTTTGAAAAATCACCATAAATTGTGGAAATTGAATTAGAAGCTGAATAAATTATGAAATTAAAGCTTAATGAGTCTAGTTTCTTATAAAAGAAACCGTGTAAGCAAAAGAATTTTAGATAATGAGATATTTGAAGTGGAGTGAGACAGAGTCAAAATGAATTTGAAATCCCCTGTTCTGTCTTTAGAAAATCATTGTAAATTGTACAATGATGATTATAAGATAAAATTTATATTCTTAGACTCCTTAATGAGTCTAGTTTCAAATTAAGTAAACGATAACATATTTCGAATTCTGTATAATGAGGAAATTGATTTGTAGTGAAGAGTGGTCAGAATAGTCAAACAGTGAAACAGGGAAACTTCAATAAAAATCTGGTATTGATTGGTCAAACCAAAAATTCTGAAAATTTTATGGAGGGAAGATATATAAGTATATTTTCATGAAAAATTAACGGAAGTTTATTTGGAGTTTCTTATCTCCAGTTATAAATAATTTAGTGACTATTGCTCAGGAAAATAGCTTGTAGTGGATTTGTGATTTTGTTGCAAACATGGTTAAAACTAGTTAATGAGATACTTTTCGAGTTCTTATGATCTTATTTGTGATTTCAATATTTTGTTTTAACTGAGTTCAGATTCAAATGAGGTGAATTTGCTAAATATGCATTATGTTCATGGATACTTGGCCTAAATGGCAATTACCTAGGAATGATTTCTTGAAAATTTGAAATAATCGATCTATAAGTAAATTAATTGTTTGCATTGCTTAAAACTTACTAAGCATTGAAGCTTACTCCGTGTTCTCTTTTCCATTCCTTATAGGTTTATCCTTTAGTTTGAGTTGGAAGAGGCAGAGATATCATCACACTATCGAGTCATTATGTGAGTTAAGAAGATGGTATGTCATCATGATTTAAGGCATGCATAGGATAGACTATAGGTAGAATGATATTTTGACCTTGTATACATTATAGCCATGCGAAGATGGCTCGCTTATTTTGTTTAGAGAAGCCTTATAATTGAACTAATGTGTTGAAATGTTTTAGTTATAACTTGATAGAAGTTTTGTTCAGTCAAGTAATACCTCATAACCTTATTAAAACAGCGGATACGGGTTAGGGCGTTACATTTAGTGGTATCAGAGCTATGGTTTAGTCGATTCTCGGACTAACCTAGCGTGTGTGAGTCTAGCTATACATGCCATATTACTACTCGTGATAGTGTGACATCTCCCGGCTCTAACGAAATTGTTTTGTAAGACAGATATGCTTTCCAACCGAGCTAATTCTGATAGCGCAGAATGTTATACTCAGACGTTTGAGTGAAAATGTGTTGGTGATGAGTTGAAACTCATAAAAGGTATGAATTAGAATACATGATATTCTGCTATTGATAAATGTTATAATTATATGAGTATATGAGTTGTGATGTGGGTAAATGATGGTTGTGTGAATATTTTGACTTAGAATTTATGATTTGATTTAGCGTATGAGCTATGTGTTAAGTACCAAGTGATCATAAGTAAATGATTGCTAGATGTTTGAGAATGCGGAATTAGTAATGAACTATTTGTTCATAATAGTATGTGTGATGTGCATGCTTACGTAAGTGTTAAAATTGTTGGCTTTACAACCCTCACCCCCTCATCGGTAAAGCATTGTAATGAGATCCGTACTATATGGATTAAATACGCTTACGAGTGTGAAATTACAGAGTTTCGTGGTTGAAAGATTAGTATTGTGATCATATAAGAGAATGAGTCCGCAAGTGAAGACAGTAACAGAAAAGATATTGGATCATGTTGAAGACCATTCGTTATATGCCAATTCACTGTTAAAGAAGAAGTTGAATTCGATGAGATGAAAGTATGCAGGTATGATGTCTAAAGAACGTATTAACTGGAAGTTTTTCTAAATTGATTTCTGTTAGTAATGGGATATTGTGAAATCAGTGATGATAGAATTAGACAGTAGGATAATGTTTGAATTGAAATGATAGCTGAGTGCAGTGGTTATAGTCGGGTAGTTACTACGTTTTCTTCTGGGCAAATGATTATAGTCTTCGGGGTTCTGAGCGAGAATCTTTATGTGTTTTACGATCGACAATCATGTGATTAATCTTATCAAATGATGAGTAGTTATTGGCTGAGCTAGAGACTAAATTGATGTTTAATCAGCAAATTTGTGAGGCTAAGAGGTCATCGTTGAATTACAAGTTAAAAAGGGTACAACGTAAATTGATTTCGATTTAGAATTTGATTGGAGCCGACAATCATTCGTTGTGTCGAGATAGAGTTAGTGTATTGAGAAATCTAGAGATTTTACAACAATTGTGACATCTAGCACGATGGTGATTATCTTTCCGTGCGGGAGTACTAAAAGAGTACCGTTTTATTGTTCAAATGGAACACGAGGATTATATCGTGTTACTAAAATAAACTCTTGTGAGCTTTGGGTATGGAGTTACTTTGTCACACTGTGTTCTAGAACTTGAAAGCAACCGAGAAAGACATTTATTATTGGTTAAGTTTCCGTATAATAATAATGGTTATGAGATGAATGTTAAGATAGCATTGTATGAGAGAGGTATGGTTGCAATTCTTGAACTTTGTTGTATTGAATTGAATTTTGATAAAAAGAATTTGGGGTTGATGTGATTGGAAAGAGTGAGGGAAATAAAAGTAATTCGTGACCGTCTAAAAGCGTTTGATTAGCGGAAAAATATATGTGGGCTTGATGTGCAAAAGCATTGAATTTTCAATTAGAAAATTGAGTATTTGTGAAAATATTATAGTGGGAGTAGAATTTTTCGATTTAGCTATAAAGAGAAGTTGAGTTCGCAATTCATCGGATTGAATGAGATTATTAGTAGAACTTGGGAAGACCCGTAATGTGTTTCTTATATATATGATGTGATGATACAAATAAGATCCTTTATCTATAGTATCTCTTACGAGTAGAAACTCGACTTGTTATGATGTATAGCAAAGAGCGATCATAATCTTAGCTTATGAGATTGAAAAGTTGAGAAATGAGGCTAGGTGAGAAATTGATGTGCTGGTGAAAGTAAATCTAATTTATTTCTGGTAAGATTTTCGAGGCGAAAATCCTAAAGGGGAGAGTTGTAACACCCGTTTTAGGGTTAATTAGAACGATGGTTTCGGGCCACTAAATCCGATGAGTAGGTTTGTAAATATTATATTTAATATTTATGAGTTAATTGTGAGTTTAAAAAGGTTTTTGATATTGTGATTTTTGTTTTATAAGCGATTTATTAAGCTCAAGTGGTATGACCCTAAGGTCAAGTGGGTTTAGAAAATGAGGTATCGAGACCTCATTTCTATAAACCAAGTCGTAAATATTTTTATAAATATTTACGAGTGGCAATAAGATGATATTAAAGTTTCGTTGAAAAATTTTATTGTTTTGATAGTTAATTAAGCAAAAAGGACTAAATCGCATAAGCGTAAAAGTTGTGTTCTATAAGTTAAAGATATTAAATAGCTATGGAATTAAATAGTGGGAGTCCTTAAGTGGTAATTATTCCATAATTGTTGATAGCGGAATTCCATGGCTTGGTATAATGGAAATTATTAATGTATATTAAGGTTAAATATAGTATTTGGTAATTATAATAAAAAAAAATAAAAAAAAAAGACCTAAACAGAGGTCTAAAATCCAATTCAATTTTTGAAGGAATGAACAACTTTACCTCCGGGTACCCCTTGTTGATTTTCGATCTCCTCAGATCTGCTCTGGAATCCACACCATATGCCTCCGGTTCTTTTCATTTTAGTTTTCCAGTTTGTCTCTTTCTATTCTTTTTGTTGTCATTTACTGTTTGTTTATTGAGAAATTCTTTCCTTGAAAGCGATTTGCTGGGTTGATTCCGGATCTGGATTTGCATGTAGAAAATATTATAGAATGTTAGTTTCTGAAATTTTGATTTACCAGATTTACTCACGGAGTTGTAGTTCTGCTTGTATTTTGATCGATGTATTTATAGGCTTGAGTTAATTTTGGTTTTTCATTTTACTCTAGCTGTTTTGAACCAAACGTTTTTTTTAAATGATTGTTATCATGCATTATTTTATTTCGTTACCGTTAACTTTAGTCTCTGATTTGTAAATTGGATTAATAGGTCGCTGTTAAGTTAATAGTTTAATAGTGGTTATAATTTAACGAGAATGACAATCTGTTCATTATAGCTTCTTTGGCTTTAACATTTTAATTTATTTCATTTTCCTGGATGTGCGTTCCTTTCATGTCTCTTCTTGATTTTCTTATATAAATATGGCTGCCTATACAAAACGGTTGTCCAGTCCTCATACCTGCATAGTTCTTTCGAAATGATAATTATTGTAATTGTAAGAATTGGATGAACAACTTAGAGATTGATATCAAGTCGAATACTAACTGTGTAAGGAATCACCTATGTTTGTGTTCTAATTATTTGCTAAAGTGGAGGAAAATTTTTGAACTCTTTCAGTGGATTCATGCGCATTATTTATTTATTATTACTATTAATGAGAGGTGTAGTTACTCCGGCATCATTAATATCTGCTCATCTTTCATCTTTTGTTTTCATATACTCTTAAACGCATTATATTTGTTGCAAGTTCCTTAACTAAAAAAAAAATTACTGCTGAATTAATGGTGTAATTCAGATCTGAATAGTCAATATGGGAGGAGGGTTCAGAGTACTGCATCTGGTTAGACCATTTCTTTCATTTCTGCCTGAAGTTCAGAGTGCTGATAGGAAAATTCCTTTTAGAGAGAAGGTCATCTGAACTGTCGTCTCCCTCTTCATCTTTTTGGTGTGCAGTCAGCTTCCACTATATGGAATACACTCTACAACAGGTGCTGATCCTTTCTATTGGATGCGTGTTATCCTTGCATCAAACCGTGGAACTATTATGGAACTTGGTATTACCCCCATTGTGACATCTGGATTGGTGATGCAACTCCGGGCTGGTTCAAAAATCATCGAGGTGGACAACAGTGTTCGTGAGGATCGAGCACTCCTATTGGCAAAAGTAGAATTCGGATTTGGATCGGGGGAAAAATCAAAATGGTTGACTAGTCGTCTCGTTCCGATTATCGTCTTCCGAGGTAAGTCCTTAAGTAATTATATTTGATTTGCTGTGTGCTTAAGATTATATAATATGATAAGTAATTATTTGATGTTTACAAGTTCGATTTGCAATAAGTATATTGAATTTCGGCTATAAAGCTGAATATGAAATGGATGATTTATGTATATAATGTGGCCGAATGACTATTAAGTGATGATGTGAAAGTGTGTAATATGTGTATACAATTTTATTGTACTTGTTTGTATATAGTCGAATGGTTATTAAAAGTGAAACTAGTATAATGAAAAGATTATGTGTTCCTTGTGTATGATTATTGAACCGAAAGTTAAAAGGTAGGTGTACATTTTGTGCTTATATTCGAATGAAGCAATTAAATTGCTAATGTGAAATGTTATGTGAAATGTGTTAACATGTGAACAAATATGCAAGACACTGGAAATGTATCCGGGCTAAAGTCCCGCAGGCTTCGTGCTGGAAATGTATCCGGGCCAAAGTCCCGAGTTTAAGTTGAAATGTATCCGGGCTAAAGTCCCGAGCTTCGTCTTTGAAATGTATCCGGACAAAGTCCCGAGCTTCGTCTTTGAAATGTATCCGGGCCAAAGTCCCGAGCTTCGTCTTTGAAATATATCCGGGCTAAAGTCCCGAGCTTCGTCTTTGAAATGTATCCGGCCAAAGTCCCGATCTTCGTCTTGAAATGTATTCGTTAAAGTCCCGAGCTTTGTCTTGGTAATATAATTTCGGGTTTTATACTTAGTAGGCCAAGTGCCGATGAATTTGATAAAAGTATACAATTACAAGATCCTACACTAAGTTGACAAATTGAAAGTGCATTACATATTAAGTTTTGGCCAGGTATGTATCATGTACGCGTATGCGATTTTGATTTGAATTAAATTATAAATATATAAAGTGATGCATCTGTGAATAAGTGTTATGACTATAAATGTGATTGTGATATATTCGGTAAATGTGTGAAGTTATGTGAAGTGATTTTATGTTTACATTCAAATATAAACACTTGGTCCTTGTGGAAAGGTTTGTGGAAGTATATGATTTTATTTTTAGGTGATTACGATCTTGGAAAATTAAATGTGAATATGATATTGTATTTCATTCGTTTCAATTGAACTAAAGCTGATAGTGAAGCATTTTAATGCCTATGTTATATGAGTTCGATCTTGAATGACATGATATACATGCTCTGATAATTTGAATGCAAGGAATGTGTGAAAGAGCAAATTTGTAATAAATCTGCTTGGGACAGCAACTATAACATGATTTTGGAAAATCACCATAAATTGTGGAAATTGAATTAGAAGCTGAATAAATTATGAAATTAAAATTTAATGAGTCTAGTTTCTTATAAAAGAAACCGTGTAAGCAAAAGAATTTTAGATAATGAGATATTTGAAGTGGAGTGAGACAGAGTCAAAATGAATTTGAAATCCCCTGTTTTGTCTTTAGGAAATCATTGTAAATTGTACAATGATGATTATAAGATAAAATTTATATTCTTAGACTCTTTAATGAGTCTAGTTTCAAATGAAGTAAACGATAACATATTTCGAATTCTGTATAATGAGAAAATTGATTTGTAGTGAAGAGTGGTCAGAATAGTCAAATAGTGAAACAGGGGAAACTTCAATAAAAATCTGGAATTGATTGGTCAAACCAAAAATTCTGAAAATTTTATGGATGGAAGATATATAAGTCTATTTTCAGGAAAAATTAAAGACAATTTATTTTGAGTTTCTTATCTCCAGTTATAAATAATTTAGTGACTATTGCTAAGGAAAACAGCTTGTAGTGAATTTGTGATTTTGTTGCAAACATGGTTAAAACTAGTTAATGAGATACTTTTCGAGTTCTTATGATCTTATTTGTGATTTCAATATTTTGTTTTAATTGAGTTTAGATTCAAGTGAGGTGAATTTGCTAAATATGCATTATGTTCATGGATACTTGGCCGAAATGGCAATTACCTAGGAATGATTTCTTGAAAATTTGAAATAATCGATCTATAAGTAAATTAATTGTTTGCATTGCTTAAAACTTACTAAGCATTGAAGCTTACTCCGTGTTCTCTTTTCCATTCCTTATAGGTTTATCCTTTAGTTCGAGTTGGAAGAGCCGGAGATATCATCACACTATCGAGTCATTATGTGAGTTAAGAAGATGGTATGTTATCATGATTTAAGGCATGCATAGGATAGACTATAGGTAGAATGATATTTTGACCTTGTATACATTATAGCCATGCGAAGATGGCTCGCTGATTTTGTTTAGAGAAGCCTTATAATTGAACTAATGTGTTGAAATGTTTTAGTTATAACTTGATAGAAGTTTTGTTCAGTCAAGTAATATCTCATAACCTTATTCCGGCAACGGATACGGGGTAGGAGCGTTACAATTACTCTAAGATGGTTATCATGCTCATCCTTGGTCTTAGAGTAAACCAGAATATCACTGATGAAGACCACAACAAACTGATCCAGATATGGCTGAAAGACTCGGTTCATTAGATCCATGAATGCAGCCAGAGCATTCGTCAGACCAAAAGGCATAACTAGGAACTCGTAATATCCATAACGAGTCTTAAATGCAGTCTTATGAGCATCAACTTCCTTAACTCTAAGCTAATGGTACCCAAAACAAAGATCAATTTTTGAGAACACAGAAGCCGCTCAGAACTAATCAAACAAATCGTTGATCCTTGGAAGAGGATATTTGTTCTTCACAGTCAGCTTATTCAACTGCTGATAATCAATACACATCCTCATGGTCCTATCCTTCTTCTTTACAAACAGAACTAGTGCCCCCCATGGAGACATAGGGCGAATGAAACCATGATCCAAAAGCTCTTGAAGTTGAGTTTTAAGCTCTGCAAGCTCCTTCGGTGCCATACAGTATAGAGCGATAGACACCGGAGCTGTACTTGGTAGAAGCTTAATGCCGAACTCAACTTTCCGATTCAGAGGTAAACCAAGTAACTCCTCAGGAAAGACATCTGGAAAATCGCTCACTGCTCTGATATCCCCGATGGAAGAGTCCCTAGAAATAGAAATACTGACGTAAGCCAAATGCGCCTCACACCTTTTTTGAACTAGTTTTTCAACCATAAAAGTAGAGATCACATTGGACAGATAATCTCGACGCTCATCGATCACAATCACTTCCTTATCATTCTCGGTCCTCAGGACGAACCTCTTAGTCGCGTAATCCAAACTAACTCGGTGGTCGACCAACCAATCCATACCTAGAATAAAGTTAAATTCCCTAAATGAAAGCTCCATCAGATCTGCCAAAAATACAGCCCCTGGCAACACTAACGAAACATTCCTATAAAGTTGACTAACTCGAACAGACTGTCCCAATGGACCGAGTACAGTAACCTCACTAGAAGTGCTCTCAACACCCCAGGTTTTCAGAAACAGAACTAGCTACATAAGAGTGTGTAGAACCTATGTCTATTAGAGCAGTATAAGGTACATCAAAAATAAAGAACGTACTGGTGATAACATCAGGAGCATCTCTATCCTTTCAATTTCAAGCAGCATAAACCAGCGCAAGTTGCCTCGCCTCTGTCTGACTAGAACCTCTACCCGGTGTTCTCTATCCACGGCTCATACCATTACCACCCCTAACCAGTCCATGGCCCTTAAGTGGTTGTTGGACTGCCCTCTAAGGCTGTACAGAACCTGGTCTCGAAGCTTGCATCTGATCAGCCCGCTAAGGATACTCTCGAATAAGGTGCTCTAAAGACCCACACTTCAGACAAGCTTATAGACTCTTCCAACGCTCGCCCAGATGGCGTTTACCACAGTCACTACATAGCTGAATCCTAGTAAGAGTTATAGAAGCCCCCACTCTAATAGGCCCATTAGGTCTGACCCATTTCTTAGGCCTCTGAACTAAACTAGAGGGCTCTGAATCATTTTTATTCCTGTCTCTCTCACAGTCCCTATTCTGACACTCCACAAGCTTAACCTCTTCGGCGATATTCATCTTATCAACTAGAACCGCGAAGTCTCGCTCCCTCTACAGAGCAATCAAAACTCTCAAACTAGGCCTCAGACCATCTTCAAAGCGAACACATTTCTTGTAGTCAGATGCCACTATGCCTCAAGTGTAGCGGCTCAACCTCAGAAACTCAGCCTCATACTAGACCACAGATCTATCACATTGTGTGAGTTTCATGAACTCACGCCTTCGAGCATCTATATAGCTCGCACCCACATATTTCCCCTGGAAAGCAATCTTAAAGAAGTCCCAATTTAGACGGTCGAACTGAGTAACCTCCTTAACCAATAACTACCACTGATATGCCTCGTCGCAAAGCAAGAAGACTGTACCCTTAAGTTTTTGCTCCGGTGTATAGTCAATATTGTTTATGATCCTTTTAATGGCCTCCAACCAATACTCAGCCATAGTATGGGAGACTATAGTGACACCCGTAAATAGCTCAGCCCCATTGGACCAGAATCGTTCAGTTACCAACCCACGACCTCGAGATCCAAAATAGGGTCAGCGACCCTTTCCAATACCCTCAGCATGGCTTGGGACAGTGTGTCATCCCTAGCTGAACGACTTTGAGACCCAGTCTCAATAGCAGGTGAAACCGGTGTCTCAGCCTATCTAAATTTGGCATACTACCCAGAGAGGAAGACTCCGCTCGAGCCCCCTACGGCCTTTACCACGGCCATGAATACCACATTCATGAATTCCACGAGCGCTCATCATAAATTTCAAAGCTTATCTACATTATAAAATTTTATTTATCAGTTCCAATATTTATTAGCAGATATTTTAAGCAAAAATTACCAGAAGTTCAGAAATATTTTCAGAGGTTTCAGTCTCTAACTATTTTAGTACAGTTTCAGAAAGTACTATCTATATTATTTTTAGAATATACTATCTAAGTTCAGAAATACTTACAAGATCGGCGCCGGAGACTCGGTGTACCACATACTTTCTTAAAATTACTCTAACTATTTGAAAATTAGTTCTTTTTGAAACAAAATTTTTGGAACCCAAAATTTCACAGCCCGAGTTTTGCAACCTGACTCTAATACCAATTAATGTAACACCCTAAACCTACCTTTGATGTTATGGCCGAATTCGGAGATGTCACAAGGTAGGGTTTTGAAAACAGAGTCATTTTGTCAAGTCATTCAAGTTTCATAGTTCATATAGGTTTATAACTATTTTCGAAAGTGTTATTTAATTTATTTTTTTACCAAAACATAATTTATAGCCGAAGTCTTAAAACTGTTATATTTTAGAAATCTAGTTCGTGTTTTTAGAAAAGCTTTTATTTTCGTAAAACCGTATTTTCCATCATGCATCGCAATAAAAGAGTCAAAAATTACTTTCAAAACCAAAATAAACTCTAATAGTCCGGAGAGTCCCAAAAATTACAAACTCTCTTTAATGGATCCAAAATTATAAATAAATAAGAAAAACATAATTTACTAAGTAAAATAGTTCTTGATCAAGTGGTCACCGTTGAGCCTCCATCACATCGACCTATCTAAGTATGTGGATTACCTGAATAGAATAGACAAACAGATGTGCATTTTTGTAAACTCAGTGTGTAACTCAACAGAAATAGACATGCAATACATACAGTGAACTCATACACAGTCTGATATAGATTCAGGTTAGGACCTAAGCCTTTTATTATTTCAAAACAAAATCGATATGCAAATCAAAAATACAGAATCCTACCCTCATCCTCTACACACCAACTCTGACCATCCCATCATACCATTTGGGGTTAAAAACACCCACCCATCCCTACACAACATATCATTCCATTACGACACATGTTAGATAATGTGCAGCTAAGCTGCCAGGATATAGGTGATGATCGCCATACAGAACACTTCCTCCACATAAACAAATCCCACCCCAATCAAATATATATAATCAGAGTTATCATGCTCACATGCTCATATACAAATATCAGATATATGTACATTAGACTAATCAGACATGCATAACAATGTCATATTCAAAATAGAAGATCAAACTAACAAATCACATAGTTTTAGGGTTTGGTTAGCCCTTACCGACCCTACGGTAGGCCCACAGCTGATCGAAATGACCCAAGCGGCCCTAAGGAAAATTCTAGAAATATAGGCCCACATACCCGTATGGGCCCACACACCTGTATGGCTTATACGCCCAGATTGGCCTTGCCAGTATGGCTCACACGATTAGGCCCAAACCCACACGCCCGTGTGGGCCCATCGGCCTGTGTGTCTCACACACCTAAATTGGCATAGCTCGTGTGGCCCACACGGCCACACTCACACCATCATACGGCCATGTCTTACGCACGACCATGCCTTTGTCAACCACATGGTTGTGTCTCACACACGGCCAACCACATGGCCAGGCACATGCACGTGTGGCATCGACAGTGTGGTTTTTCAGCTTTCGCCGAAGCTCAAATTTCTGCGTAAGGGGTACACGCCTGTTACAATTTCGATGCAAAAATAAAACCTAGCCTTCAGAAACCTAAAAATAGAGTACCCAACATTGATTTAGTAGATTGGTTAACAAATTCAACACAAGAATCAACATGGAACCGACTTAGCACCGATGACAAATCGACTCTGACGCGCACTAAAACGTTGAAGTGCAATCCCCTGCTCCACAATCTGCTCCTAAACCCGAATTAAAACTAATCAATCATTACAGATTGGCATCGTCAAAATCCCAAACAAAAGTCATAGACACATAAAGCTCACTTACCAATCGATTAGAGAACCCCACAAACCAAAGGCATGATTAAACGATAGGACCACCAACAAGATCGAAGAAGGAGAATGAATTGATGATTTTACCGAAAAGGGAAAAATGTTAGAAACCACAAAGAAAAAGTAAAGAAAACGTCAAAGGGAAAATTTAGGGAGAAGAGAGAGAAAAATTTGAAAAAAATAATAATTAAGAAGTAAGAATATCCACTAAATCACTCAATTTAATCCCTACTAACCCACTAACAAACAACTTTCTCAGAATCCCAACTCCACCAAAACTCCATCAGAAAATCGAGTAAAAATTAATACCCTCACCAATGCAAAGATTTGAACACAAGACCTCCAACACACTAACACCCTTAGCACTTGAACCAACAAGCTCATTCTGATATAATTTAAAAGAAAATTTTCTATAAGCCCACTCAACAAGTGTAAGGCTTGGATAAAAAATAAAAAAAAATTGCCAAAGTGAGAATTGAACCCAAGACCTCTCACACATAGCTAGAACACTCAACCACTGAAGCAGATATACATTTGTGTCAGATATTTATAGAAATAGAAATAAATTATTCAGGGCGTTACAATTCCCTTATTTTAACTTTGGAAAATCATCAAAAACTGTAAAAAAATTATTAGGGAATGAAATTTATATTTTTAAATTCTTAATGGGTCTATTTTTAAAATAATCAAATGGAAACATCATCTATAAACCTTACTAAAAGATAATTAATTTTTAGTGAGGAAAGGTAGAAACTATCAAGCAGTAGAATAGGGGAAATTTTGAAGAATTTACTTTATTGATTGGATTAAGTAGAAATTCTGAAATTTTTATGGTAAAATATATTTTAGTCTAGTTTTAAAAACATCAAACGGGTCTTAATTTCAAAATCTGTAGCTCAATATATAAATAATTTAGTGACTTTGACACAAGTGACAACTTTGATATGAACACTTAAGTAAATAGTGAAATTATAGTTAATGTTACATAGAAGCATGTTATATTAAAATCTAAATATTTTTATATACATACATAAAGGATGTGGTGTAGAGAAGAGGAGAAGGAGGAGGCAAAATAATAGAAGAGTTATAATATTAAGAAATTATTGTAAATGATATCTATTGAAGTATCAAATGAGTGAATGTTTTAAGGAAGTCTTAATTGATTAATTGATTGATAAATGTTGGCAATAATGATGGTATGCTGATACAAATCATCTAAATATCAAATCACAAGGTTATATTTCCAGACATATTTCGGATCAGAATATCATATTTTCATAAACATATATTAAACTAGAATGTCATGTCAGACTAGAACAAATGTAGACACAGATCCTATCACTATCCACTATACATCAAGTCCGTCCAACCAATCACACCAATTAGGACTATAAAAGTCCATCCATCCAATCACATCGGGTCGTGGTGGCATGCCACTCATACAAGTGCAGCTGAGTTGCCAAATAAAAAAATTATGGTAATTTGCCATAATTAAATATATGTAGTCAAACCACTACAAATGCAATCAAGCTGCCATATCTGATATTGTAGATACACCACCAGAAGACGTAATAATACTGCCAAAATCAAACCTCCTCATCACATAACATATCCCACCCCAATGCTCATGCAAATATTAACATATATCATATGCACATATGACATACATGTTTTTCACATTAGAACATACTAACAAAATTATCAAGTAATAGATCATATACAAATTTCACATTTTAAAAATACCTTATCCCTATCACGTACATTTGAAAAAATATCAGATTTCATATTTTAGAATCATATTTAAGCCAAACGGACCCCACGGAAGGTCTAATTACGAATTTTAAAGTCTAATGGGCTTAAGTAAACTTTTTCAAAAAATGGGCCCACACGGCCATATGGCCTACACAGCCCAAATGGCCCCACCCGTATGGCTCACACGACCCAAATAGCCTAGACCATGTGGTTTACACGATCTACCACACGGCCGTGTGACGTAGAATAGTTTTAAAAACATTATTTATTCCCGAGTTTCTAACGTAGTTCTAGGTTAAAACCATACACTTGATGCTATTTCTAATTAACTACATAATAAAGCACTTTAAAACCTACAACCAATCATTAAATCACAACAATCAACTGTAACAACCCGATTTAGACCCTAGTAGGAATAGAGGTTTTGAGACCACAAATCTGAGTAAAAAATATTTAAATATTATTTTTCGTGTTTATATTATGTGAATTGATATTTGTGAAAATTTCGTGAATTAATTTTATCATTTGCATGTCTGATTTGTGAAAAAGGACTAAATTGCATAAAATGTAAAAGGGGCTAGCTATATGTTAAAAGTGTTTAATGTTATGGTTTTGTAAATGGGAGGTTCTTAAGTTGTAATTAGACCATTGATAATGTTAGTGGACATTAATGGCCTTATATTATGTGATTTTTATATGGTTTATCAAAGGTTAAATTGGTAATTGATGATTAATGTTATATTAAGTAAAAATAAAATAAAAAAATGGTTTCATTATCATCCATTAATGGCTGAATGAAGCAAAGAAGAAGCTAAAAATAGAGTTTGATATTTCAACACTTATTTAGCTCAATTAAGGTATGTTTTGAGCTCGGTTTTTGATGATTTATATATTTTTGTGATCGTTGTTAAGTGCTCTAGCTAGCCCATGCTTAAATTTATGAAATTTTTGATAATTTGATGAGATGCCATTGATGAATTCATGAGTTTTGTGATATAAAATGGTAAACTATGAAAGCTTAGTGATAGATAAACATGTTTTGTATTGTGATTTTTGATGAATTTGTTTATTATGGACTAATTTGAGAAAATGAGATTTTGAGAGACTAAAATGTGAAATAAATGAAATGTGTGGGCTTGTATGAGCTAATTGAATATTTGGCCTAATATGTGTAAAAAGGAATTTTGTGTATTTTGTGATTTGAATTAAGGACTAGAGTGATAAAATGTGAAAATGTGAAGGCTAATTTGTAAAATGCCCTAAATATTTGTATATAGATTGAATTGAATGTTTTTTTTTGAATAAAAGGGTTAATTTTGAATACATTTAGATCAAGAAAAGAGGAATTCAGATTTAGATCGAGGAAAATCAAAGGTTATTAAGTAAACGATCTGAATCGTCAATTCTGAGCACGAGGTAAGTTCGTTCGTGATAAATGATGTTACAATTTATATTTTAATGTTTTGATAGTATATAAATTGTATATATTTGAGCTTGGTTTGAATACGATGATAAATCGACTATATTTGACACTAAGTATGCGATTCAAACAGCTTCGGCTATAAATAGCACTAAGTGTGCGATATCGAGATAACTTCAGTTAATTGAGATGGCACTAAGTGTGCGAGATCTTTATAGCTTCAGTTAATCATTAATACACAAAGTGTGTGAATTCTTAAAGCATAGAAAGACTTCTGAATGAATTAATGTATTTGAACGAGAGGTGAGAATGGAATGAATAAATACGGGAAAGTTCAGGTATGTTCGATACCTAGGTGGTAGATGATACTATGTATATGAAACTTGATGAATTCATATGAACATATTAAATGAGATGAAATAGAATTGATGGATGAATTGTGAACTATTAAGTGTTTCTATTAAATGAACATATTAAAGCTTACTGTGTGAAATGTTCTCTGTTTTACAGTGTTATAAAGCTAGCTTGGATCTGGGGATTGTCAACGACATCAATCACACTATCGGACATCTATTTTGGTACCATTTTGAGAGTTGTACATATGGTATATGGCATGTATAGGCTAAAAGTATATGAATATGTTCTGTAAAGTGTATATCATGTCATGTGATATGGCTAGATTATGATTGAATTTATAGTTTGATTTTGGTATTTGATATGTGATGCAAAAGTGGTATATTTGATATATATATATTTATATATGACCTAGTGAGAAATGGTCAATTTGGTAAGTTAATAATGTGGTTTGGTTATAGAAATGGTATGATTTTGATATGAGAATGAATGTGCAACTTTGTGATAAGAACATGAATAATTGAATGTGTTTGGTAGGTAAATATGGTATGTTTTAGTTTGGATAATGAGCATGAGTTTAGTAGATGAATATATGATATGAATGATGAGTGTTTTATGGTTGAAATTGATTGGAAATATGATGTATTTGATGCTTGAATGGTATTTGTAGGGAGGACCCTAATTGGGTGGAAAATTGGCGTTATAAATGACCTATTTTTGTCCACACGAGCAGGGACACGGGCGTGTGTCTCAGCCGTGTTGCTCAATGGGCATTTCGAAATGAGCTTGGGTCGACCAAACGGTCGCACACACGGGCTTGTGCTAGGTCATATGGCCAAGTCAGTTTTGAGCACGGGCTAGACACACGGGCGTGTGACTGGCCGTGTGAACCAAGTCAGTAGCCTTCCTAATTTTCACACGGCCTGGCACACGGTCGTGTCTTGTAGCCGTGTGAACAAGTCAGTATGTATTCCCTATTTTGCCACGGCCTAGACACACGGGCGTGTCTAATGCCATGTGAGGCACACGGCTTATTCACACGGGCATGTCACATTTATAACTTTGAAAAATGTTTAAGTTTCGAAAAATTTGTATGAGCTCGGTTTAGTCTTGACCCCTTTTTAAAGCATGTTTAAGGTCTTGTTGACCTACGTAAGGAACTCTATATTGATGTGTGACTTTGATGCTATGACATTTGTGAAATGGATGCGAAATGTTTAGAAGTGTCTGGTAATGCCTCTTTACCCTAGTCCGACGATGGATACAGGTTAGGGGTGTTACATTTGATTGGTATCAGAGTTACAGTTTAGTCGATTCTAGGACTAATTTAGCTTATACGAGTCTAGCTATACATGCCATATATATGAACTGCGATAGTGGGATGATTCCTGACAGTTAAAATGTGTTTTTCATATAGCTAATGGATCCCGAATGAGCGATAGCTGATGTTGTTGAGAGTAATGTGCCCGCTCCCACTCAAGGGTAGCGCAGTTTGAATCTAGGCCGATATCTAGTTGTTAGGGAGGAGAGGCTAAGGAAGCCTTCTTCCAAATGATGACTGAGTGGTTTACAGAATTCGTAAAAATGAATCCAGCTGCTCAACAACCTCCACCCCCACCTGTTTCTCAACAAGTCCCAGTTGTGCCACAAGTAATAGACCCTATTCGATTGAGTAAGCCACCTGTTGTGAAGATTCGTAAACATGGGGCTGAAGAGTTTCGAGCTACAGTTGATGATGATGCCGAGAGGGCTAAGTTGTGGCTTGGGAACACTATCCGAGTATTTGATGAATTGTCCTGTACTCCAGAACAATGTATCAAATGCATAGTATCTTCGCTTAGAGATAATGCATATCACTGGTGAAAAATGTTGACATCGGTGGTTCCTAGAGAACAAGTTACCTGGAATTCTTTCAGATCGAGTTTCGAAAGAAGTACATAAGTTGGAGATTCCTCGATCAGAAAAATAAAGAGTTTCTGGAGTTGAAACAGGGTCGGATGACTATAACAGAATCGAAAGAGATTTTGTATGTTTGAGCAAGTATGCTCGAGAATACGTGTCTACTAAAGAGATCATGTGTGAAATATTTGTTGATGGATTGAACGAAGACATAAAACTATTAGTCGGGATACTTGAATTGAAAGAATTCGTAGTATTAGTTGAGAGGGCCTAAAAAGACAAGGATCTCAACAAAGAAAAGAAAAAAGCTGATTTAGAGGCTAGAGATTCGAGAAAGAGATTAATGAATAAAACTTATCATTCCTCGTCAAACAAATCTAGAGATTTTATTGATCCATCGATAGCTTCAACGGGATATCATAATAGAGATCGTGGAAAGTAATATACCAACCCTAAAGCTCAAATTACCTCAATATCGAGTGTTGGTAACGTAAAGGATGTAAAGCTTGAACGTAAACAATGTGGAAGACGGCATTTTGGAGATTACTAGGGAAAAAGTAATAACAGAGCTTGTTACAGTTGTGGTTCACGAGATCATTTTATAAAAGATTGCCCAGAGTTAGTTGAAAAAGATAATGCTCAAAACATGAGGCCGATTAACACTAAAGCTAGAGGTAGACCACTGAGAAATACAAGAAATGTGAATGGTGGTAGAGGTGCGACATGAGACAGTGCTGCGAGATCTGATGCTAGAGCACCTGCACAAGCCTACGCTATTCGCACATGCGAAGAAGTTCCATCTCTAGATGTTATTACCGATAATTTTACTCTTTATGATACTAAAGTTATTATTTTGATAGATCCAGGGTCTACTCATTCGTATATATGTTTGAATTTAGTATCCAGTATGACTTTTCCTGTAGAGTCTACTAAATTTGTAATTAGAGTATCGAACCCCTTAGGCAAGTGTGTATTGGTTGATAAAGTGTGCAAGAATTGTCCATTGATGATTTGGGATAATTGCTTTCCGACTAATTTGATGTTGTTACCATTTGACGAGTTTGACATAATCTTGGGTATGGATTGGCTAACACTACATGATACTATTGTAAATTGTAAATGAAAGATGATTTATTTGAGATGTCAGAGTAATGAGATTATTCAAATTGAGTTAGATGTTTTGAACGGATTGCCAGCTATGATTTCAATGATGTTAGTTTTGAAATATGTGAGAAATGGTTGCGAAGCTTATTTAGCTTATGTGCTTGACACGAAAGTGATTGAAAAGAAGATTGAATCAGTGCTAGTTGTTTGTGAATATCCAGATGTGTTTCCTGATGAGTTACCGGGTTTACCTCCGATCCAAGAAGTTGAGTTTGGTATCGAATTGATACTAAGAACTAATCCCATATCGATAGCTCCATATAGAATGGCACTGATTGAATTAAAAGAGTTGAAAGCTCAGTTGTAAGAATTGATAGATAGAGGCTTTGCATGATCGAGTTATTCTCTTTGGGGTGCACCGATTTTGTTTGTGAAATAAAAGACTAAACTATGAGAATGTGCATCGATTATCGACAGCTCAATAAAGAAACTATCAAGAAAAAATATCCATTACCGCAGATAGATAATTTGTTTGATCAGTTGAAAAGGGCTACAGTGTTTTCAAAGATAGATTTGAGATCAGGTTACTATCAGTTTCGAGTGAAAGACTCTCATGTGCCAAAAACTGCTTTCCGAATGAGGTACGGACACTATGAGTTTTTAGTTATGCATTTCGAATTAAGAATGCACCTACTATTTTTATGATTTAATGAACAAAATTTTCAGATCGTATTTAGATTGATTTGTTGTCGTATTTATTGATGACATTTTGATTTATTCGGGTGATGAAATTGAGCATGCTGAACATTTGAGAATAGTGTTACAGACTTTGTGTGAAAAGTAGCTGTATGCGAAGTTTAGTAAATATGAAATCTGGTTACGCGAAGTTAGATTTCTGTTAGCATCAGCTATACAAGTTGATCTGAGCAAGATTTCAGCTATTCTGGATTGGAAGCCTTCGAGAAATGTTTCTGAAGTCCGCAGTTTTCTGGGACTTGCTGGTTATTATCGACGATTTATAAAAAGCTTTTCAATGATTGCGACTCTATTGACAAAACTACTTTAGAAAGATGTGAAATTTGATTGGTCTGAAAAGTGTCAGAAAAGCTTTGATCAGTTGAATGCCCTATTGATTGAAGCTCCGGTGTTAGTACAATTAAAATCAGGTAAAGAATTTGTGATCTATACAACTAGAATCGGGTAAAGAATTTGTGATCTATAGTGATGCTTCATTGAATGGACTGGGTTGCGTTTTGATGCAAGAAGGCAAAGTTATAACTTATACCTCAAGACAGTTAAAGCCGCATAAAAAGAACTATCCGACGCACAACCTTGAGTTATGTGCGATTGTGTTTGCTTTGAATATTTGGTGCCACTATCTGTTTGGTGAGAAATGTCACGTATATTCTAATCATAAGAGTTTGAAATATTTGATGACTCTGAAAGATTTGAATCTGTGACAGAGAAGATGGCTAGAACTGTTAAAAGATTACGAGCTTGTAATTGACTACCATCCGGGAATGGACAATGTTGTTGCTGATGCTCTAAGTCAGAAATCATTGTTTGCATTGCGCGCGATGAATACTCAGTTAACTTTGTCTGATGATGGTTTAGTTTTAGCTGAGTTAAAAGTGAGATCGTTATTTATTCAGCAGATTTACGAAGCTCAAAAAGTTGATAATGAATTATTAGCAAAACGGGCTCAATGTGAATGTAATACTGATTCAAAATTCCAAGTTGATGCTGAGAGTTGTTTGAGATTTAGAGGTAGAGTATGTGTTCCGAGAAATCCAGATTTTATTCAAATGATTTTGAATGAAGCTCATAGCAGTCAGTTATTTGTTCATCCAGGTAGTACTAAAATGTATAATGATTTGAAACAACTTTATCGGTGGCATGGTATGAAACGAGATATCTCAGAATTTGTTTCAAAATGCTTAATTTGTCAGCAAGTTAAAGTTGAGCATCAGGTTCCGTCTGGGTTGCTTCAACCGATTATGATTCTTGAGTGGAAATAAGACAAAATCACGATAGATTTTGTATCGGGTTTGCCTCTGACACCGAGTAAGAAAGATGCAATCTAGGTTGTTGTTGATAGATTGACTAAATCGACTCATTTCATTCCAGTTCGCACAGATTATTCAATTGATAAGCTTGCTAAGTTATACATTTCTCAGATTGTGAGATTGCACGGAATACCTATTTCTATTGTTTCGAATAGAGATTCGAGGTTCACATCACAGTTTTGAAAGAAACTGCAAGATGCATTAGGTACGAAACTACACTTTAGCACTACTTTTCACCCACAAACAGATGGTCAATCCGAATGGTTTATTTAGATACTTGAGGATATGTTGAGATGTTGTATTCTTGAGTTTGAGGGTACATGGGAACGGTACTTGCCATTGATTGAATTTGCATATAATAATAGTTTTCAATCGAGCATTAAAATGGCACCGTACGAAGCCTTATATGGTCACAAATGTCGAACATCGTTGTATTAGACAGAGCTTAGTGAGAATAAGATTCACGGGTTGATTTGATCAGAGAAACAAAAGAAAAAGTGAAAGTAATACGGGATAGTCTGAAAGCAGCTGCGGATCGTTAGAAATCTTATGCAAATTTAAAAAGAAAAGATATTGAGTTTGAAATAAGTGATAAAGTGTTTCTGAAAGTATCTCCATGGAAGAAAGTACTCCGATTTGGCGGAAATGGCAAATTGAGTCTGAGATTCATCGGACCTATGAAATCATTGAACGTGTCGGGCCAGTTGTGTATAAATTTCTATTGCCACCTGAGCTAGAAAAGATTCACAATGTATTTCACGTATCGATGCTACGAAGATACAGATCTGATCCTTCGCATGTTATTTCCCTGACTGAGGTGGAAATTCAGCCTGATATGTCTTGTGAAGAAGAACCGATCCGTATATTAGCTCAAGAGGTTAAAGAACTGCGAAACAAGAAAATTCCATTAGTAAAAGTAATGTGGATAGTCACGGTGCTGAAGAGGCTACGTGGGAGCTCAAAGATTCTATAAGACAACAATATCCAAAACTATGCACTGGTAAGATTTTTTGGGACGAAAATCCCTAAGGAGGGAGAGTTGTAACAGCCCGGTTTATACTGTAATCGGAATAGTGGTTTTGGGACTACAAATTTGAGTAAAAAATATTTAAATTTTATTTACTTTGTTTATATTATATGAATTGATATCTGTGAAAATTTCGTGATTTAATTTTATCGTTTGCATGTCAGATTTGTGCAAAAGGACTTAATCGCGTAAAATGTAAAAGTGGCTAGCTATATGTTAAAAGTGTTTAAGTGTTATGGTTTTGTAAATGGGAGGTTCTTAAGTTGTAATTAGACCATTGATAATGTTAGTGGACATTAATGGCCTTATATTATGTGATTTTTATATTATTAAAAGTTAAATTGGTAATTGATGATTAATGTTATATTAAGTAAAAATAAAATAAAAAAATGGTTTCATTATCATCCATTAATGGCCGAATGAAGCAAAGAAGAAGCTAAAAATAGGGTTTGATATTTTGACACTCATTTAGCTCAATTAAAGTATGTTTTGAGCTCGATTTTTGATGATTTCTACGTTTTTGTGATCGTTGTTAAGTTCTCTAGCTAGCCCATGCTTAAATTTATTAAATTGTTGATAATTTGATGAGATGACATTGATGAATTCATGAGTTTTGTGATGTAAAATAGTGAATTATGAAAGCTTAGTGATAGATAAACATGTTTTGTATTGTGATTTTTGATGAATTTGTTTATTATGGACTAATTTGTGAAAATGAGATTTTGAGGGACTAAAATATGAAATAAATGAAATGTGTGGGCTTGTACGATCTAAGTGAATATTCGGCCTAATATGTGTAAAAGGGAATTTTTTGTATTTTGTGATTTTATGATTTAGGGACTAAAGTGATAAAATGTGAAAATGTGATGGCCAATTTCTAAAATGCCCTAAATATGTGTATATGGATTGAATTGAATGGTTTTTTTTTTAATAAAAGGGTTAATTTTGAATACCTTTAGATTAAGAAAGGACAAATTCAAATTTAGATCAGGAAAATCTAAGATTATCGAGTAAACGATCTGTATCGTCAATTTTGAGTACGAAGTAAGTTCGTACGTGATAAATGATGTTACAATTTATGTTTTAATGTTTTGATAATATATAAATTGTATATATTTGAGCTTGGTTTGAACACGATGATAAATCGACTGTATTCAGCACTAAGTGTACGATTCAAACAGCTTCGGCTATAAATAGCACTAAGTGTGCAATATCGAGATAACTTCGGTTAATTGAGATGGCACCAAATGTGCAAGATCTTTGTAGCTTTGATTAATCATTAATGCACTAAGTGTGCGAATTCTTAAAGCATAGAAAGACTTCTGAATGAATTAATGTATTTAACGAGAGGTTAGAATGGAATGAATAAATACGGGAAAGTTCAGGTATGTTTGATACCTATGTGGTAGATGATACCATGTGTATGAAGCTTGATGAATTCATATGAACATATTAAATGAGATGGAATAGAATTTATGGATGAATTGTAAACCATTAAGTGTTACTAGTTGATGTTTCGTATTATATAAACTATTAATTATTATTTATGGTACGAACTTACTAAGCTTTAAAGCTTACTGTGTGAAATGTTCTCTGTTTTACAGTGTTATAAAGCTAGCTCGGATATAGGGATCGTCAGCGACAACAATCACACTATCAGGCATCTATTTTGGTACCATTTTGAGAGTTGTACATATGGTATATGTCATGTATAGGCTAGAAGTATATGAATATGTTCTGTAAAGTGGATATCATGTCATGTGATATGGCTAGATTATGGTTGAATTTATAGTTTGATTTTGGTATTTGATATGTGATGCAAAAGTGGTATATTTGATATATATATTTATGTATGACCTAGTGAGAAATGGTCAATTTGGTAAGTTAATAATGTGGTTTGGTTATGGAAATGGTATGACTTTGATATGAGAATGAATATGAAACTTAGTGATAAGTGTAACATCCCAAAATAGGGTCTAGTCAGAACAGTGGTTTAGGGACCACAAATCCAACGTTGACATATTTATTTTATGATTATTATAAGGTCTACAAAATAAAAATATGCATGTGCTAAAGTTTTATGAAGAAATTCTATGAGTAAGGTGTCCAATTGGAAAATAAGGACCAAATTGAATAAATTTCAAAACTTCGATTCTAGAAGCAATTTGCATGAAATTGCTTTATATTATTAATTAGAAGTCCTTAAAGAGCAATTTTTCGAATTTCTAAGCTTTTGGACAAAAATGGGCATGTATGGATAAAATTTGAAAGAAAGGGTTCAAGGGCATTTTGGTCATTTGGCTAATTAATGAAATAAAATGGGAAAATGAAGGCAAAAATCAGCCATTCTTCTCCCTCATCCAGCCGAATTTCTCAAGCCCTCCATAGCTAGGGTTTTCAACATTTTCAAGCTCAATAGTAAGTGCTCTCAAGCCTAATTTTTAATGTTCTTCGTATTTTTGAAATCCCGGTAGCTTACTCTCTCCATTTCTACCCATATTTTGAGTTAGGGTTCATGGATGTAAAGTGACCCATGTGTGACATGTTTATTCTTTGATGCTTTATGGAGGAATATGAAAGTCGGATATGTGTTAAACATCTTTTTCTTGGTGATTTTTATGAAAAACCCCTAAAAGGACCTTTTTGCAAAAGGTGTAAAATATGTGGTAGAAATGTGAAATAATAGAAAAATGTGGGCTGCCATAAGAGGAAAGAAAATTCAGCTAGGCTTGGAGAATGTAGAAAATTCATGCATTTCATCGTACGAGCCTAGGGATTAAATCGTAAATAATGTGAAAGGTTAGGGGCAAAACGGTTATTTTATCCGGGGGTGAAATTTAGACTCAAAAAGAATAATCTAAGGTATTAATGATTCATTTTTATTGTTATAGACCCCGAGGAACAAATTTATGAGGTCCATCGAGGAAAACGAAAATTTTCAGAATAACTGAAACGCGAAACCGAAACGAGTACCAGGTAAGTTCGAATAACTTTAAGTAAACTATTAATATGTCTAATTGCATGTTTTATGAATGTATGATAATTGGTTATAATGATGGCATGAAAATCCATGAAATGTGTTAATAATAATGATATGATAATAAATGTCCCGGTTGAAGTCAAAAGGGAAATTCGATGAATAAACCATGGCTTACATGACTTGAGATCCTGCATGTGTTGCAGAAAAGAATTTAGCCCGGACAGGTAATCCGTTGATCTCAAATATGGTAAGGATCTATCCCAGACGTGTGTTCCTTGAGTGATCGAGCCTTCCAAAGAATATGTGTGCATTGTGGATTTAGCCTGAATGGGTAATCCGATTAGGGTCTGAATTTAGCCTGGATTGGTAATTCAGATCCAAGCTCGTTAAGGGTGTTTATGCTATAAGGGATTTAGCCTGGACTGGTAATCCCGACATCACCCTATGAGTTTACATTACGGGGGATTTAGCCTGGACTGGTAATCTCGCTGTAAAATGTGAGGTTACCGGGAACGCGTACTTGAGATGCTCGCTCTTATGACTTAATGGTAAATGGATAATCCATTGAGATTTTCGAGAAACTCAACGGGATTAACATGAGATATGAAAATGAAAATGTTGGATGATGAGCTTATCTAAGACAAATTATATGGTGTATTGTCATGGACCTAACTTGCCGGTTGACTGCATGTGATAGGGAAACTATTTCATGCTTGTTGGTTTTATTGCCTAATATGGATGCATGCTAATTAATCGGTAAGTTTACTTTCTAGTTATTCGGGCATACTAAGCATGTAAATGCTTACCCCCTCTCTTTTCCCTATCTTACAGAGCTCGTGGACTCACGAAGATTGGGAGACGGTTGGAGAATCAACACACTATCATCTTGTCTAGCTTTGGTATATAGATACTTTTATTTTGTTCAATAGCATGTATAGGGCTTTTGTTATTTTGTTATACATGTCATTTGATTAGCCAATATGAAGGCTTATAAAAGTATAGATATTCACTTGTATATGGCCATGGGAATTGGTTCATTTTGGTGTAGGTTATGACCTACCAAATTGTGTATGTTATGTTTCAATGTTCTTGTGATGATTAAATATGGTGTGTTACAATTAGTCATATATAATATGAGCAAATCATACGGGGTGATTAAGCCACAATTTGACAATGAGTTAAGATAATGAGTCAATCTTAATTTTGTTATAAGACATAGAAATCCTTAATACAAGGGAATAACCTAGCATGTATAAAACCGATAAGATGAGGTTTACATGCAGTGAGGTATATCAAGGTAATTTGGGATGTATAACTAGGTCTTGTTATGTATTATGGAAATCTATAAGAGTATGGGGATGATAGAGGGTGACCAAAGGCTTGGAAAATAGCCTAACAAGGTCCACACAGGTAGACACACGGGCGTGTGTCTAGGCCGTGTGTGACACACGGATCGCCCTATAGGCATGTGGTATGGCTGTATGTCCCCTGCACTTAAAAATTTTAAGTCAGAATGCATGGCAGTAAACACATAGGTAGAGACAGGGCCGTGTGTCTCAACCGTGTGGAGGGCACGGCCTAGTACACGAGCGTGTGTCTTGGCCGTGTGCCCTTAAATGCATACTGATGTCATAAATAGAATGCTCAAGTTTTTGGACACGGGCGTGTGCTTGGCCGTGTGAAAAGCCCTATAGGTTTGAAATAGAAAATAAATTCAATTAATTCCACATGAGCAAGGGACACGAGAGTGTCCCAAAGCACACGGGCGTGTGTGGCTTAACTTAGCAAATTTTCCAGGAACTTTCTCAAGTTCTCGGTTTGATTTTAGACCGTTCTCAATGTATGTTTAGGGTCTCGTAGGCCCATAATAAGGACATTAAGATGTCGTTCGATTTGTTTTAAATTGGAACAAAATATTACAACCGTACTTCTCGAAAATATTAGAGTACATGTCTGGTAACACCTCGTACCTGGTTCCAGTCTCGGGTATAGGTAAGGGGTGTTACAATAAGAACATGAATAATTGAATGTGTTTGGTAGGAAAATATGGTATGTTTTAGTTTGGATAATGAGCATGAGTTTAGTTGATGAATATATGATATGAATGATGAGTGTTTTGTGGTTGAAATTGATTGGAAATATGATTTATTTGATGCTTGAATGGCATTTGTAGGGAGGACCCTAATTGGGTGGCAAATTGGCCTTGTAAATGGCCTATTTTTGTCCACACAGGCAGGGACACATGCGTGTGTCTCAGCCGTGTTGCTCAATGGCCATTTTGAAATGACCCTAGGCAGACCACACGGTCGTACACATGGGCGTGTGCTAGGCCATGTGGCCAAGTCAGTTTCGAGCACGGGCTAGACACACGTGCGTGTGATTGGCCGTGTGAACCAAGTCAGTAGCCTCCGTAATTTTCACACGGCCTGGCACATGGGCTTATCTTGTGGCTGTGTGAACAAGTCAGTATGTATGCTCTATTTTGCCACAGCCTGGACACACGGGCGTGTCTAATGCCGTGTGAGGTACACAGCCTATTAACACGGGCATGTGACCTTTATAAATTTGAAAAATGTTTAAGTTTCAAAAAAATTTTGTATGAGCTCGGTTTAGTCCCAATCCCTTTCTAAGCATGTTTAAGGTCTCGTTGACCTTTGTAAGGGACTCTATATTGATGTGTGACTTTGATGCTATGACATTTGTGAAATGAATGCGAAATGTTTAGAAGTGTCCGATAATGCCTCTTTACCCTAGTTCGGCGACGGATATGGGTTAGGGGTGTTACATCAAATATCAACTAACAACAATGAAACTTTGCATTAGATAGTAAAGAAGTATACATAATCCCCAAATTTGATGCTAACCCACTTAGCGCGAAATGATAGCAAACTATACCATTTTTTACCATTGAAATATCTTACGCCTCACGAATACCACCTAAAGGAAATCGAACCCATCAATTGAAAGTTTACAAACAAAATAGAACTCACAACCTCAACACAACATAATTACACCCCTTACTAGCATACGGCTAAACAGTAAAACCCACAATGAACATTGGCACAGAACAATTCAAAAACATAAGAGCAAGAAACCAATAGAACTCAACAATAAGGACCCAGAAACCAATAGAACTCAACAATAAGGACCTAAAAAGCAACACGTTAAGAAATTGGGAACATAAAGAATAGGATCACTGATTGAGAGGGAACAATTGAACAAGAAGTATGAAAGAAAAAGCAATGATAGAACTTTTAGAGAAAACAAAAAAGAAAAACATAAACCAAAACTCAACAAAAGAAAATCAGAAAGAGGGAGAGAAAGTGGATGAGTGAGGGACATTTTTGAGGAAGGAATTTTAGAAGAAAATCCTTCATCACTATAGTTAAAACTACCCCACTAACTCCCATAATTATCCACATGATATTTTTATTTTGAATTTAAAACAAAAAATAATCCCCACTTTGTACACACAAGATTTCGAACGGAAGACCTCCAGGTAGGCTAACACCTTACCACTAAACCAACAAACTTATTCTATCATAATTTGCTCAAAAATATTATTTAAGCTACAAGTTCAAAGATAAGGGTTTAAGCAAAAAATAGAAAGAAAATTCAATAGAATGGATTTGATCACAGAACCTCTCACACACAAACACAATACCTAACCACTAAATAAGATCAATTCACTTGATAAAATTTTCACAATCTTAACTAAAAAATCAGAGCGTGACCATTCTTGGTTTCACGAACCCAATTTCTTCTAACCTGATTTCTCGGATGTGACAATTCTTAGTCCTCGAAATTCCCATTGTCACACCATACACTTAACCACATTAACTAAAATTTTTCTATTCACATTGATCACCACGCTATCGTTGCACAACTCTGATTACAATGCAAACTTGACTATATTTCACTCCTAATCTAGACAATATTTCTAACAAACTCCTTACTCAATAACTCGGATTGTCTCCAAAATTCTTTCACAAAGATAACACTAACGATTCCACAATCTCAAAGTCTTAGAAACTCCAACAACAATCAAACACTTAAGTGCTACCAAACACTTAATTAATGCATGATGCAATTCTAGATATAACTGTATCACTGTAAAATGCATCTCAGTCCTCATGATGCCTAGTTGTACGAACCAACCTCTGATTCCCTCTCTGATTCGAAGCTTGTATTTGACTCAAAGAATGTCGTGAACAGTCCCTAACATGATGCTCTACGATCCATAACTAAAACACGCTCTCTAAGTGATTTAATCTCTTCCGCTAACTTGGTTTAATTCGACTAAAGTCTCTCGGATTCAGACCCTCGACTCATAGGTACAGATTGAACCTCAATGGTCCTTTGTAGATCTCTAAACATATCCTGGGACACAACATCATCTCTAGTTTCTTGATTACCGCCCTTAGAAATGGGTGTCTTAATAGTATCGCTAATTTCCCAAATTAGGCATGCTGCCTGGAGAAGAGGACTCGGCGTGAGCCATTTGACAACGTCTACCTCGTCCTCGCTCTCCACGATCACATATACCATAGAAACTCATCTTACTTTCTATAGTTCAAAAGTCCTAAAGTTTAGCTTAGGTTTCTTTTTAAACCCTAAGTCTAAAGTTTAGTCGATATACTTATCTTAAGGTAGAAATGTCTTATTTTACAATCTCTAAATCTAATAGTTTTACGAAAGTACTAAAGTAAGAGTAACTAAAGTACAGTTAACTAAAGTATAATTAATTACTTAGATTGGCGTCGAAGACCTGGATTCACATTTTTAGAACTTTAGTAAATCTTTTTTACAAATTCACCTACACCAGATTTCCAAAAATTTCTTAAAAATTAGAAATTTCAAAACACATTATGCATAAGATTTTAAACCCAAAAAACACAGCCCGAGTTTTACAACATGGCTCTAATACCACTAAATGTAACACCCCAAACTCGACCTAGAAGTTATGACTGGATGTTAAGGAATTACATTAATTTGTTTAAAAGCCTTTATTTCAATCAAACTAAAAACACATTTCAAAAACATAAAATTTTGGCAAAAACTTTATAGATGATTAGAAAAAACAATGTTTGAAAACACCTATTTAAAACCCTGAATTCAAATTCAAAGTCGCGCGTTTTGAGAGTACTAAAGTTGGCAAATCATTTTCAGTATTAAAACAATCATTCATTAAAAAAACATATATTTTATTTACAGAAAATACTTAAGTGATTACTTAATCTTGCATTGGAAAATTATTAGAGTTTTAGTTTTTAAAATCGAAATTTATTTTTGTTAACTCGTATAATTTTGCAGTTTAATGTTAAAATACCAAAAGCCGACGAACAAAACACAAACCCAAAACCAAAACCAAAACTGAAATCGAAATTTTAGTCCAAAAAAAATCAAAAGTCCGATTAAAACTTGATTAATTAAAAATAATCAAACGAACTTAAGCGTAAAACCAATCTGAGCTCTTGTACGCCATCTGGTCCTAAGTCAGAAGTTAAACTGAAATGTATTAAACAAACAAATGAGCTAGAAGCCCAGTGTGTGACTTGGCCCACAAGAAAAATTTTTATTTAACAAGCATATATGTAAATGTCATCACAAAATTTTATTTATAATGTATAAATATCATGTCAAAATGTTGTATTCCTAGAAACTTATATCATATCACAATGTCATATTTTTGGACATATTTCAGATCAAAATATCATATTTTCATAAACATTTATTAGACTAGAACAATTGCAGATATAGATCCTACCCCAATCCACTACATACCAACTTAATTGAACCGATCACACCAATTAAGACTAAAAAAGTCCATCCATCCAATCATACTGGGTCGTGGTGGTATGCCACTCATATAAGTACAGCTGAGCCGCCAAACAAAAAAATTATAGTAATTCGCTAGAATCAAATATATGTCGTCAAACCACTATAATTGCAGTCAAGCTATCATATCTGATTTTGTAAATACACTGCCAGAAGATGCAGTAATACTGCCAGAATCACACTTCCTCCATCACATATCATATCCCACCCTAATGCTCATGCAAATACTAACAAAATTATCAAGTTACAGATCATATACATATTTCACATTTTAAATATACCTTATCCCTATCACGTACACTCGAAAAAAATATTAGATTTCATATTTTAGAATCATATTTAAGCCAAACGGATGCCACAAAAGGTCTAATTACAATTTTTAGAGTCTAACGGCCTAAGTAAAATTTTTCAAAAAATGGGCCCACAAGCCCATGTGGCCCACACGGCCTAAATGGCGCAGCCCCTGTGGCCCACACGACCCAAATAGCCTAGACCATGTGGCTTACATGATCTTCCACATGACAGTGTGACTAGAACATTTTTGAAAATAGTGTTTTTTTTTAGTTTTCCCGAGTTTCTAACGTAGTTCCGGGTTAGAATCACATACCTGATGCTATTTCTGATTAGCCACACAATAGAGCACTACTGAAACCTACAACCAATCATTAAATCGCAATGATTAACTATCAACTAACAACACCAAAAATTTGTATTAGATAGTAAAAATATACATAATCCCCAAATATGATGTTAACTCACTTACTGCAAAATTGACAGCAACCTACACCATTTTTTTACCATCGAAAGATCTTATGCCTTACGAATACCACCTAAAGGAAATTGAACCCATCAATTGAAATTTTACAAACAAAATAAAACTCCCAACCACCAGACAACATAATCACACCCCTTACCAACACATAGCTAAATAGCGAAACCCACAATGAACATTGGCACAGAAAATTTCAGCAACATAAAAGCAATGAACCAAAAGAACTCAACAATAAGGACCCAACAAGCAACATCTTGAGAAATTGGGAACATAAAGAATAAGATCAATGACAGAGAGGGAAAATTTGAACAAGAAGTAAGAAAGAAAAAAAAAATAACAGAGCTTTCAGATAAAACAAAAAACGTAAATCAAAACTCAACAAAAGAAAATAGAAAGGAGGGAGAGAAAGTGGATGAGTGAGGGTTGTGAGGGAGGAATTTAGAAAGAAAAAAAAAATAACAGAGCTTTCAGATAAAACAAAAAACGTAAATCAAAACTCAACAAAAGAAAATAGAAAGGAGGGAGAGAAAGTGGATGAGTGAGGGTTGTGAGGGAGGAATTTTAGGAGTCCCTCATCACTATTTTTAAAAATACCTGACTAACTCCCATCATTATGCACATGAGATTTTTCTTCCAAATTTAAAAAAAAAATAATCCTCACTTTGCACACATAAGATTTTTTTAACAGAAAACTTCTAGGTAAGCTGACACTTTACCACTGAGCCAGCAGGCTTATTCTGTCATAACTTGCGTAGAAATATTATTTAAGCTACAAGATCAAAGATAGGGGTTTAAGCAAAAATAGAGACAAAATTCAAGAGAAGGGATTTAATCACAAGACCTCTCATAGACAAACACAATTCCTAGCCACTAAACTAGATCAATTCACTTGATAAAATTTTCACAATCTTAACTTAAAAATCAGGGATTGACCACTCTTGGTTCACTAACCCAATTTCTTCTAATTTGATTTTTGGGATATGACACAAAAGATATGCACATAGAGTTCATCAATTAAGAAAATATCATATATATTTAAGAAATGGGTTGTTGGATAATGATCTTAGATGATAAACCACATATTTTGAACATATTGGGCTAATTTGAAATGACTTAGAGAAGTTAGGGAATAAATATGAAAATTGTTCCATAACGAATTTCTCTTGTTTCTGAACATCGAATCATGATTTGGTATCGATACCAAGGGTAAAATACCAATACCTTAAGGAGGGTATGCATAGTTCAGTCAAAGTATCAATATTATAGTAAATATATCGATAATTTAATAGGTATCGATACATGTTGAATTTTGTTTAAATCTTTTGAACTTTGTAGCTCAAATTGGTATTGATACTAGGACAGGAGTATCGATACCTAAGATAAGGAACATATACCTTATATTTAGCATAAATTCTTGAGCCTTGCTTTGTATGGAAAAGAAATGTTGAAACATATTTTACCCAATAATTTTATAAGATTTTATTTAAGACCAATTTTATATGGGAATATTACGTTGATAATACTAAAATATTTACTGCATGAAACTCAGTTTATTAAAATATAGCCATGGTGGCAACAAATGTAGCATTTCTATATCTTGCCTCGACAGTCAGGATAGGGATAGGGGTGTTATAGGTTTAAAACTAAAAACTAAAAATAAAATTAAGACAAAATAAAAAGATATCATAAAAGAAAAGAAAAGAAAATAAATGAGAAGAAACTCTAGGCAAAGGTGAAATTTTTGTTTGATTCTTAGATTCGATGATCGACACAATGATAAATTTAATACTTTTAATAAATTCGTTACAGTTGTTGGCTCAGCGTCGGGCAACATATCTCTTCTTACCTTTTGGTAACCAAGAGGCAGCTTGTCTGAAATTTGTCACATCCCAAAAATTGGGTTAGTAGAATTGGACATTAGACTAAGGATTTGAGAGAAAAATTGGATTTTGAGACATATGAATTAAGATAAGATAAGATAAATAATTAGTTAATAATATTAAAAATAATAATTAAATAAAATAATGATGGTAGTAATAATCGGGGCATTAGTAAAAGTTGTAACACCCCAAACTCGGCCCAGACGTTATGGCCGAATCTGTCGTGCCACATTGGATTTGAAAAACCCACGTTCCGTGTTAGTGTTTTAAAAACCATATATTTTGTTGAGTTAACAAAGTGTATGGAAGCTGGGCACCAGGTAGGTATCCGGAACAGAGGAGGTGAGCCATGAAGGCTGCTTAAGTACCAAGCTCTTTGATTGGATCCAATCCTAGACATGCCCACAACCATAGCCATACTTTGTTATATCGAGTTTAAATTCGTTTAAGTGGACGTCTCTGATAAATCGATTAATCGTGGCGTTGAGATATTTTGAAAACAAGTATCATTTTGAAAACACGTCCTAAGCCTAGCCCATTTGAATAATTATCAACCAGGTTTAAAGTTATTAAAAATAAAATAATCCCGAAAAGAAATAAAAAAAAAGTTAAAAATGGCCTTATTACAACCCAAAAATAAATAATAATTAAAGGAAATTAAATGAAAACCAACGCTTATTTAAAAGTCCGAAGGCGATCATCGTGGCTACTCTGAATCCCCTCCGGCCCAAGTCCCCACATCAAGGCTCACCTGCAAGGTTAAGGAAAGGGGGGTGAGTTTGGAAACTTAGTGTGCAACAAGCCCCTTTCAGAGCCCAAAACAATAACAGCCTGTTGGGCCTAAGCCCAAACCCAATCTCAACATGTACTGGGCCGTAGCCCTTTTCATATTTCATATTTCATAACACTGGGCCGAAGCCTTTTCATATTTCATATTACTGGGCCGAACCTTTACTGTAAACGGTATGGCCCATAGGCCCATTTCAATATCACATATAATGTCAATGAAAGAATGCAAGCCCATTTGGGGAGACTACTCAACCCACCATCCGCTACTCTCCACCCGTACCAACCAACACACCATGTGGGGATTAACTCAACCCACCCCGCCATAACTCTCCACTGGTAGCATAGCTGCTTTATCATATAACTGGAGGCCTAGCCTCTTTTAATAACTGGGGCAAAAGCCCTTTTAATAACTGGGCATAAGCCCTTTAATAACTAGGCATAAGCCCTTTAATAACTGGTGCATAAGCCCTTTAATAATTGGGGCATAAGCCCTTTTTCACTTCCTCCATTCATATAAAAACCCAACCCAATGCATTATGATTACATCATGTGCATATCATACATGTCATGTTTATCGAAATCCCATGTATTAAATTCATACATAAACCCTAGGGGTATAATGGTCATTTTTACCTAGGGGCAAAACGGTCATTTTCATGTTATAAGGGTAATCTTGTAATTTTACCAAAAATTAGGGTTTCCATGTTCATTAACGGTTACTAACAATTCATGGGTGCAAACAGTGATTCTGGCCCATTTTTAGCGAAATCGAGTTATTGGGCCTAAAACCCCTAATGGGCCCTACTTAGCCGATTTTTTCATCTAGGCCCATTTAGCCTATATCCATAACGGTATTAACAGTTTTAACATGCAATTTAACAGATTTTTGTTTTCTACCAATTTTTCCCAAATGGGCCCGAAAGCCTATTGGGCCCTATTGCAGCCCTTCGAGGCCCAACTTACCGTGAATGCCAAAATTCACGTTCTTACCGTTTCTAATGTTCCTGATCATCATCTCAATGAATCTAACTAACTAATGAGCGTTCGCTTGCTCACAAGTCCTCGAAATGCCAAAATTTCGGCATTTCAACTTTTCGGCATTTATCGCTTTACGCTTATGAAAAAGGGTTCGTTACACACCTGTTTGGTGATATTCCTCTACGAGATCTCCTACACGATTTCTCCTATAATCCATCGTTAATAATCAGCTTCCCATAATTGAATCAAAAAAATCATCTAATACTAATACTTACACATTCGGCCACTATCCATAATGGCCTTAGGAATCTTACCTTTGTCGCGATTGATGACTAGGTCTAGCCACTCCGGAGATCCAAGCTACCCTAAGTCGATGCTACACCTTGCTGTTCCTCCACTAAATAAACCACAAAAAATATTAAAAGAAGACCCCATAAAGCCTATACCCATATTCGGCCATCTCCCTAAATTATAGGGTTTCAGCTTTTGGCCAACAGTTACTCTAGAAATCGTTTAGAGTTTGGGCACTTACCACAGTCTTTCTCCTCTTGAATCCGGATGCCTAAAAGGTAAAGGAATTGAATGCCAACAATTGAAAAGGAAAGAAAAGGTTGCTGGTCACAAAGAATCGGCACCCCCCTAGCTTCACTGATTTCGGCTTTTGCGGTATTTCGGCAGAAGTAGAGATAAAGGAAAGAAATAATGGGTGAATGAAGGGAAATAATGGGCTAGTTTGAAAGAAAGATAAGGAAGAAAAGATGGAAGAAGAGATGGTAGGTTCGGCTGCAAAAAGAAAAAGAGAGGAGAAGACTAACCTCAAGGGAGAAAACGGCACACCAATACCTAAGTGCCGAAAATCCCTAACTAAAACCCCTCTGCCAAAAATCCCCTCTCCAATCTCCCTTATTCAGCCAACTCTATCTCCATATCAAATCCCTAAAATCTCTCCCCTTATCCCTCCTTAATCTATGCATTTGACTTGATCCAACTCTCCTCTTACAGAATCACCTTAGGTTCCAACACTTACCCTTCCTGCACATAAAAATAAATACTCTTATTTGCCAACACAGGGAATCGATCCCCTGTCTTCCCTTATTCTCCACACGCCACCTTTTTAGGAGCTTAGTGGCGTCACCCTTGCCACTTTACTAAAACTCTTTTTGTGATACATTTTACCCACAACTTTATATAAGGGCACCTAGCCAGAACCCCTAACTCCTAAGTCCAAAATTTAAAAATTCTACCGGGTTTTGGCCAACTCATGGGCCTTCCATAAGCCCATTTACATACCCAAATTATGAATTCCATAATCACATACCAAATTTTAGAAACTTACTTAAAATATCAAGAATCGCGAAAAACCCGAAAATCAAGATGTTACAAAAGTAAATAATAATAATAGAGACTAATTTGGAGTAGTGGTTAAAGTAGAGGTTAAATGTGTAAATTAAGACTAGTAGTTAAAATGTAGCTATTAAAAGAATAGAGAAATAGGAGAGGACTTAAAGGGCAAAAAACCTAATTTAAAAAATAATTGGTTGGCTATAGAAGTCACTTACCGCCTAAGCTCTCTCCATCTTTTATTTCATTTTTAAAATTTGTTAGATCTAGACTGGAAATTTTTCTCTCAAAAATTTCTGCATCTTTTATATTATCTTAACATCCAAACACTTCCTATTCCTTCAATTTTGCAAGAAAATCACTCTTTCTTCTCCAATTTCTCACCTAAACTTAGCTCGTTTTTGCTCAATTGGTGCAAATTTGTGGAGGTTTTTGAATTAAAGGCAATCTATTTTTTTTTATGTATTAAATTTTTATTAAGTGTTTTTAATTTGAAATTTCATAGATCTAAGCAAGAAAATTAAATATCCATAGTTTTAAAGCTATCTTTTGCATATAAAATGGTGAATGAAGAAATAAAGAGCTAAGAGGTGCTTTTAAAATAATTTTTAGTATACTTTGACGAAATTAAGTGGTATACAAATTCTATTTAATAAAATCTTTAAGTAATTGAATAAATAAAGAGTTAGTCCAATCGAAATAACACGAGATTTCGCAACAAATGCTGAACCTCTGTTAACTTGGGAAACATACATGTATATCCCTTCTCAACCTTCTCCACTCCAATCCCCTACAACATGCCATATCTCGATTGTAATCTACCATGCGTTTAATTTGATCCAAGTATTGAATTTCGACAACATTTCTCAAATAACTTTCATCAATTAATAATCAAAGATATATCTATTATATCACATATCATTAAAAATTTTATATAGATGTTAAATTACAAACTGTACAAACTTACCTAGACTGAATTGTAGTAGTTATAAAAGTTTAGGGACTATTCCACAATTTTTCCTTTTCCACGAGTATCAACCTAGTCTTGATTTAAAATATAAAATTCTTCAATTACTAGCTTACATTTCACCCTACAACGTACTTTACATTTTATACCCTTTTATTTTTTAAATTTACACAATTATCCCTAACTTTTATAACTTTTGCAATTTAGTCCCTTAACTCGAAAATCATCAAATTGACCAATTTTCTCAAGTAAATATTCTATCCAAATATACTAGGCTCTCAAAAAGGCCCTAATAAACATCCAATTCACTATCAAACCCTAAAATTTTGACATTTTCACAATTTAATCCTAAAATCAAAGTCTAACAAAAATCACTCCACAAAATCATCGAACAACACAACCAAAGGCTCAATTATATGGTTATCATAAAAAAATTCAAATTTATAAATGGAAACTTCTAAAATTTTTAACAAATTCAAAAACGAAGGTATGAGCTAGTTAAACCTAGTTGTAACGATTTCAAAAACATAAAAATTATAAGAAATGGACTCGAAATGGACTTACATGCAAGAGGAAACAATGGTCGAACCTTTCAGATAGATTTTCATGGTGTTTTTGGCTATGAAGAAGAGAAAAAGGAAGAAGAAATGTCTTTTACTACATTTAATTTTGTTTTGATTTCATAATATTTACCATTTTGCCATTAAAACATATAGTATTTAATAATTTTCATCAATAATGCCATCCAATGTTAATTCTTAGGGGCTAACTAATACATAGGTCCCTCCTAAATTAGTAATTAAGCTATTTGATCACCTAAATTCTATAATTACTATGTTTTGCACCTTTTACAATTTAGTCCTTTTTCTTTAATTAGCTATCTAAATGTTAATATTTCTGGAACAAATTTTTATATGACTTTAATGACTCTGTAAATATTCTAAAAATAATATTTACAAGTCAATACAATGGAAATTTGTGGTCCCAAAACCACTATTCTATCACCACTGAAAATCGAGTTGTTACAACTCTTCCCCCCTTTTGAAATTTTGTCCTCAAAATTATTACCTGAAAATAGATTCAGATACTGTAGTTTCATCGACTCTTCAATTTCGCAGGTAGCTTTCTATGTACCATGACGATGCCAGAAGACTTTTACTAACGATACTTGTTTATTTCGCAGTTTTTTAACTTCTTCAGCCAAAATTTTCACTGGTTCCTCAAAATACGTCATATCTGGTTGTAATTCAATCTCACTATGAGGAATCACGTGCGAAGGATCAGATTTGTACCATCTCAGCATTGAAACGTGAATACATTATGAATTTTCTTGAGTTTAAAGGGCAAAGCCAGTCTTTAAGATATAGGGGAAGATTCTTTCTACAATCTCGTACGGTCTAATAAATCTCGGACTCAGCTTTCCTTTCTTGTCAAAATGTAGCATTTTCTTCCATGGAAAAACTTTTAGAAATACTTAATCTCCAATAGTAAATTCTATATCTTTTCATTTCAGATCCGTATACGATTTTTGACGATCAGATGAAGCTTTCAAACGATCTTAAATAATTCAAACTTTGTCTTCAGTTTCTTGGATCATATCCATTCCCACCATTTTGGATTCACTCAATTCAGACCAATACAACAGTGTTTTACAATTTCAACTGCAAAGAGCTTCAAACGATGTCATTTTTATACTAGACTGATAACTATTATTATAAACGAATACTACTATAGAGAGGTGCGCTTGCCTTTGTCGTGAGTTTAGTGATGTCATCAAGTTTTTGGAGCCATTGTCGATGACTAAAATATTAGGAACACTAGAATTTTATTAATTTAGCCATTTTTTTTACTTTTATTGCATTTAATTTTTGTTTAATTTGTGTTTTCTAATTTTTATCTTGTTTATCTCTAGCAGGTTCCTTTAGTTTATAACTAGAAGAAACCCGTCAGGACCTCTAGTTTTCGACAGTGAGATTGAAAGTACAGCTCGTAGAAACTGTAGAGAAGCGAGGCCGAGTCGATGAAGTACTGTGGAAGAGCAAGAGGACATTATTGTTATTACTAAAGAGATGGTTGAAAATCAGAATAATCAGCTACTTCCTATGGTTGCTGTGAATCCGAAAAATCCAAATCCTGCTCCTCGTACTATGTATAATTATGCCAAGCCCAATTTAACTGGGGTTGAATTGAGTATTGTGAGACCTGCTATTGCTGAGAATAACTTCAAACTAAAGTTGAACACCATTCAGATGATCTAACAATTCGTTTAGTTCAATGGTTTGTAAGAAGAAGATCTAAATACTCATTTTGCTAACTTTTTGGAATTCTGCGACACTTTTAAGATAAATGGTGTTTCTGATGATGCCATTCGACTACAGTTGTTTCCATTCTTATTAAGAAATAAGGCTAAACAGTGGTTGAACTCCCTACCATGAAGTTCTATCACTACATGGGAGCAAATGACTGAAAAGTTCCCATTAAAGTATTTTCTGTCGGCTAAGACAGCTAAGTTGAGGAATGATATCTCTTCCTTCGTGCAAATGGATTTAGAGACCTTATATGATGCATGGGAGAGGTCTAAGGATTTATTGAGAAGGTGCTCTCACTATGGGTTACCTTTATGGTTACAAGTTCAAACCTTGTACAACAGTTTGAACCCTTCAACTAGGCAATTGATCGATGCAGCCACCAGTGGGACTCTGAATAATAGAACACTGGAACCGACTTATGAGTTTATAGAAGAGGTGTCATTGAATAATTATCAGTGGCAAGTCATGAGAACAAAGCCAATGAAAGCGGCCAGTGTTTTTACTATTGATGCGGTCACCATGTTATCGAATTAGGTAGAACTTTTGAGTAAGAAAATTGATGGTTTATATAGTTCTACGCAGGTACATCTGGTGATACAGTGCGATACAATTGGAGGAGGGATGAACAATCAAGAATTTCTATCCTACAATCCTAGCACAGAGAACAAACAAGTCAATTATATGGGTAATAATTCTAGACCTCAGAATAATCCCTATAGTAACACTTATAATGCATGTTAGAGGAACCATATTCTAGACTTCAGAATAATCCCTATAGTAATACTTATAATGCAGGTTGAAGGAACCATATTCTAGACCTCAGAATAATCCCTATAGTAACATTTATAATGCAGGTCGGAAGAACCATCCCAATTTCTATTGGGGTCATCAAGAAAACCAGAGATCGCAACCCTTTCCAGGCTATAAACAACAACCATACCAGCAAGATAGAAAGCTAAACCTTGAGAAGATGCTGACGAAGTTTATTTCGGTGTCAGAAACCCATTTCCAAAACACCGAAACAACACTTAAAAATCAATAAGCATCAATTCCAAGACTCGAGAACCAGATAGGACAGCTTGCTAAGACAATTTCAGAAAGACCACAAGGTAGCTTGCCTAGTAACATTGAAACTAACCCAAGAAAGCAACTTCATGCAATTATGGTTCAAAATGAAGAAGGGTTAGTTGAACCTGAACTAGAACTAAGGTAAAAAAGTGTGGCAAGTCAAGGTAAGGTTGAGGTGAGCCACAGTCAACAAAAGTCGGTAGGTAAGGAGTATAAACCTCGAGTCCAATATCCTATTGCGACTAAGAAATACCACACAAATGAACAATTTGGTAAATTTCTTAAACTTTTGAACAAGTTGCATATTAATTTACGGTTTATTGAAGCTCTTTCAAAGATGCCAAATTCTGTAAAATTTTTAAAGGAGCTTTTAGCAAACAAGCGGAAGTTAGATGATTAGTCCCACATGGAGCTAAATGCAGTTTGCTCAGCTATCTTACAAAATAAACTACCCAATAAGTTGAAAGATCCAAGGAGTTTTACTATTCCTTGTTTAATTGGTAGTTTAAATGTTGATAATGCTTTGGCTGATTTAGGGGCAAGTATTAATGTCATGCCCTATAAAATGTTTAATTAACTAGGTCCTGGGAAACCCAAACAAACTAGGATGAGCATTCAATTGACAGATAGAACCATTAGATTTCCTAGGGGTATTGTTGAAGACGTTCTTGTTAAAATTAATAAATTCATATTCCAGTTGATTTTGTTGTTTTAGAAATGGATGAGAATAGTGATGTACCTTTAATTTTAGGATGACCCTTTTTAGCAACTACCAGAACTATTATAAATGTTGGTACAGATGAATTGATACTTCGTGTAGGAGACGACATGATTACTTTCCAAGCTTCTGATTCTGCTAGGTTATCTAGTAATCGACATAATTATATGAGTTCTATTAATGTGAGTAACCTTGTGGCTCACCCTTCTTTACAGGAAATCCCTCAGAAAAACGTGATAGAGCCACATTCTAGCTCATGCGACAAAAATAGAACAACTCATGAAGAATGAAGGCTACAGATCGATGAACTAGATGAATGGTGGAGACATGTCAAGGAGAAACTGAGAACATACAATGAAGAACCAAAGCAACGCCATGAAAAACATAAGGATGGAACAAACCACTTTAAGGTTTGGGACTAGGTATTTCTAGATAAACTGGACCCTAGAATTGCCACTTTAGAGCTTATTACAAAAGAAGCAACTCCTTTTACGGTACTCAATGTCTTCCCTTACGGTACAACCTAGGTAAATCATTCTGAATTCGACACATCCAAGGTAAATTTTACTCAACTCAAACCTTATTTAAATAAAAGAATTGACACTGATAAATAGGAGTTTTGACTCCGCAAACCACCGTGATCGTGCGAATACAAGGTAAGTCGAGCTTAGACTTTAAATAAGTGCTTTTTGGGAGGCTAAATGAATGCTAACACTACTAATTTATGAATTTTATATCATAATATTTTTAAAAAAATTAAATAAAAAAAGTGTTTTTGACCCACACGACTTGGACACACGGGCGTATCCCTAGCCGTGTAGATTAAAAGGGGTCCGACAGTGAGTTACACAGCCTAACGACATTGCCATGTGACTAACACGGTCATGTTCTTGGCCATGTGGAGCTTGGGACTTAATTTTTCAAAAAAATGACAGATACACTACCTAAAATATCACACGCCCGTGTGGACCACACAGCCTAGACACACAGGAGTTACATGGGCAAGGCACATCGTCGTGTGCGAGACACGATCATGCCACATGGGCTTCTAGGAAGTCACACGGGCGTGGGACAAGCGAAAGAGATTGCACATGCTCGTACGACACGGCTTTGCGAACCATACGGCCTGGACACGCGGGCTTGTTAGAGGCCGTGTCAAGATTGGGCTTTCATTTTTAATTGACATGGGCTGAACAGGAGACAACACGGGCCTGTGACACGTCTGTATGGCCCAACACGGGCCTCACACGACTGTGTCACCTTTTTAAATCCCTAATTCCTTTTCAATTTTTATTTTTTGTCTTCTTCTCAAACTCCCCAACCCTAGCCGCCGCAACACCTTCATGCCCCCACACTCCGGCCGCCGTTCACCATCCCTCTCCCTCGCCGATCCCTCCTTTGCGTGAACTGCCCGCTTCCCTCTCTTCTTCCCTTTTCTTTACACCCTCTCCCTCTTCCTTCAGCCACCGTCCTTCACCATGCACATACCCATCTAGCCGCACCACCACCACCGTCCGTACCTCCGACTAACCGCTCTGTCGGTTTCCTCTAACTTATTCTTTATTTTATTTAATTTTATTTACTTCTTTATTTATTATTTGTTACTGTTATTTTATTTTCAGCTTATGTTAATTTCAGTTTATGATTATTTAGTTTTAATTTTAGTATTTTTCTTATTTGATGATATTATTTTTTTATTTGTTACAGTTAGATTATATAGCTATTATGCTCATTATTATTGGCTATATTATATATGAATTTTTCTACTTATTTCTTGCCGATATTTTTATTTTTAATGTTCTTTCTAGTCTGCTTCTTTATGTTACTATTGCTCAGTATTAATTTTTGCTTGGTCATAGCAAGCTGTTTATTAGTGTTATTATGTTAAAGTTCAAATTCTCTATTAGTCCAATTGTTGAGTTTAAACTTAGATTTCCTATTGGTTTATATCTATCTTGTTGGTTCGTCCATTTAAACTTTTTGATTGCTTTCTTGTAGATTTATTATGATGAACACACGACGCAAGACTAAGGCCGCCGTCCCCGTTTTGAAAAAGCGGAAGGGCCCTAGCTCAACCTCCTCCTCGAGCGCCTCCGCCGAGCCCTACCACCCTTATCTTCGATTTTCAACAGGCCCTTTGGAGGATTTATATCAGCTTCTTCGCATATGACCACTTGGCCTAGGCCGCTGCATTGATTGGGCCGCGTTGGAGCAAGTCTGACTAGCTGATAACGTGTTCGTCATTGTTGCCACAGCTCCGTGGGATAGATTCCTTTACATCATCGAGCCCACCTACATAGAGTTGAAGTTGGAGTTTTGCTCGAAATTTTGGTATAGCAGGTCATGATGGTTCATGACAAGCCAAGCACCATCAGTTTTTGACTTAGTGGTTTGGTACGCCACATAAGTGTTCCAGAGATCAGCGCTGCTATGGGACTCTACACAGATGAATTTATGAGCGCCGAAGACTTCCTTCAACTTCATCGGCAGATCCACCACTCACCATCACGTTGTTAGACTGATCTGACAACTAGTCAAACACCATATGACGCGAGTCACTTGATAGCGATTTCTCTCTCTCTCGCCTTATAATACATTCATGCACTCTTAGCTCACACTTTAACAGGTCGGAGAGAGCACTAGAGTCATTAGCACTTAGGACACTTATTTTCTATGCAATATGGTTCACAGGTATATATTTGACTTGGCATACTTCATCACTCTAGCCTTCCGCCATCAGATTCACCGTCACAAGAAGGGCCCCATATGTTTAGGCCTTTATGTGACTCACCTCGCTCGACACTTCGGTCTTCTCAACACACTAGAGCAGTCCTCTACACTCACACTAATCGGCTAGATGTCCCCTCAGGGTATCTCGAGCATGATACATATGAGGATGGTCGAGCGGCGTCGAGGACTTCACTGATGATGTTCCTCCCTATCACGAGGACCCACCACTGCCTCCACCTTCGAGTCCCCAACTTGTCACTACAGCAAAACAAGTTTTTAGCAGCGTTTTTTTGTGCTTATAAGAGCCGCTAAAACTATTTGCGGCGCTTGAAGCTCCTGCAAAAAACGCCGCTAAAGACAACGTCGCTAACATTTTATGGCATTTATGTAAAAAAATGCCGCTATAGAACAAGACCTTTAGCGGTCCTTTTTCCACAAACGCCACTATAGAACATGACCTTTAGAGGCACTTTTTCCACAAATGCCGCTATAGAACATGACCTTTAGCGGCGCTTTGCCACAAACGCCACTAAAGAGCATGACCTTTAGGGGCGCTTTTCCCACAAACGTCGCTAAAGAGCATGACCCTTAACAGCGGTTTTTTCACAAACACCGCTATAAACAGACCTTTAGCAGCGCTTTTGCCACAAACGCCACTATAGAACAGACCTTTAGCAGCGCTTTTCTCACAAATGTCGCTAAAAAACATGACCTTTAAAACAAATTTAATTAAATAATATTTATTTCTATGATAAATATTAATTATGTTTTATTTTGAAATTTGAGGATAAATAAAAAATTAATTAAATTAAATTTTTATTAAAATTTTAACTTTAAAACTAAATATAAAAATTAATGAATTTAAATTTAGAATTTAAAATAATAAATTAACAACACAATTAAAATCCAAAAGTTAGAACTCAAGTTATCTTAAATATTAAAATAAAAATAAAAATAAAATTTAGAATGAAAACTAAAATAAATAATAAAAATTAGATTAAATATAAAGATATCAATAAAATAAGATATTAAAATGAAGTTACTTAAGTGAAATAAGGACTTAAATCATAACCATGTAAAATATAAGATTTGAATATCCATTCCCATGTGAAATATCAACATTGATTATTTAAATTGATTAAATTGCTAATGAATATTCTCTTTTCTAAGTAAAAATTGCAATTCGTGTTTTTCTTCTTTCAACTCAAATAAAAATAAAATGTTGAAAACAAAACAATTAAATAAAAAAATAGAATAATTAGTTGACACGAGATTATTATTAAGTATATGCAAATATGCAAGTAGACGATTACAAAATTGAGTGTAGTTTTTGATCAACTGATTAGTTGATCCCACTGCAGGTTTTGTCTATAATCTGCTTAACTAACATACAAACATAAGGCACTATAATACTTTTTTGCACATAAAATGTCTGAAACTCGTACCTAAATTCGGATTCAGAGCACATACGGTGTTCTTATTCGCTGCTGCAATGCCTCGCACAAGCATTCGTAGAGGTAGGAGCCAGTCAATATGTGCCTTCTGCAAATTGTTCTTGGACCGCAATCTAGTGTAGTTGGTTTTTCCTGTTCCATTTGCAACAAGTCAAAATGTAAAAGAGCTATTGCCACGCAAAAAGTAATCATCCAAATGAAAATGAAACAAAAAATAGATATAAAGGGAGAAAGAAAGAGACAAATAGATAGACTATATCAGAAAAATCTTTGCCTGTCTCGATATCCCATTTTCTGACAGAGTGATCCCATGATGCCGAATAAATTGTATCATGCTAAGGCCAAACCACAGAGGAGACGCACTGTGTGTGGCCCACAAGTGTTGAGACGGCCTCTCCCTGCACAAAACATGAAGGATGTAAAAGAAAAGCCAATGCTTATAAATAAATGCCCAAGATTCTTTAGAATAAAATTGTTATGTCATAAATGCTTAATATCGATGACTAAAATGTTATAGATGACCACTAAACCTTCTAAGTTGATGATACGAACAGATCAAATTGCATCAATGTGTCTTTCTCGCATATGCGTACACCATCCATCTTGTTTCCATATCCTTAAGGAAATTACATAGAAAAGAAAACAAAAACACGATTTCTGTCAAATTAAATTCCTCCGAATAAAACGTCCAAAAAAAAAATATGAAATTTAATCTATTTACCTTCCCAAACTATCATAGCAACCAGTCAAAATGAATCGGCAAAACAATGTGTACTAAGTAGTGTTATTATAACACCCTAAACCCGGCTTAGACATTATGGCCTAGACATTGTCGTTGCGAAAGCTCTTAAATCAAGTTACACAATATGATAATTGAAAATCATTTACTTTTTTTTTAAAACACGAATCCTACTGCTAGCAAACATAAGTAAATTTAATTAAATCCCCAAACAAAAATAAAAACTTAAAACGACCTTATTACATAAAATTTTACCCCAAATAAAATTACTTTTACTAAAATCAAAACGAAAATGTAAACAGTGGTGTGGCCATCTCCGAGTCCCTCACAGTACCATCCCGCCTAAGGATTACCTGTACAAATAAGCAGAAAAGGTGAGTTTATGAAACTCAGTGTGTAATCCCTATCTATCAAACAGTCAAACGTACAGTATTGACAGTCTGGGCCCAAGCCCATATCAGTAGCAATATCAGTATGAGCCTTAGCCCAATTCAGTATAGTATCAGAGATGCATATAGAGATCCTACCCAACCATCCTCTACACTCCACTCCGTCCAGCCCTACACTCCATGTGAGGATTAAATCGACCCACCCATCTCTACACTCCAGGATAAAGTACCGGTTTTGGCACTAACAGTATTTGCAGCAGAGCTACCAGTAATAGGCTTATTGTAACACCCCGAAAATTTCTACAGTAAGATGTTATCCTTAATACAGTAAAATAAGGAAATAAAGTGACAAGAAGAGGAAAATTGAGTTATGTCACTGGGGAGTATATTATGACATACTGATTCAAGAAAGGACTAAATTGTAAAAGTGATAAAAGTTTTATGGCCCAAGAGTAAATACTCAAAATTTTAAGGATTAAAGTATAAATATGAAAATTTGAAGGACTAATAGTGTAAATATTTTAAGGGTGGAATGATCTAGAAACCAAGGAAAATTGATGAATACGGACCAAATTGAATAGGTGAAGAATTATGAGGGACTAAATTGTAATTTTACCAAATTAAGTGATGACTCAAGAATGGAATTTTAAAAGTTCACAAAGGGAAAAATGGTCAATTGGAAGGGAGAGAAATCTAGAAAGTAATGATGATGTTGGTGATATTTTATAGTTATTTAATTAGATAATTATTATATATTTAATATTTTAATAAGATATTTATTATTATTTTATTATTTTATTTAGTATATATATGTGTGTATGGAAAGAAAAAAAGAAGAAGAAGGAATAACACCATCATTTTCATGCATCCCACGTTAGAAAGAAAAGAGAAGAGTAAACTTTCCTTTCTTTACAATTTAGTCCTTCCACCAAAAATTCACCCTTTTCACCTAAAAATCAAAAGAATTTTCATAGCTACCAATAGAGAAAAATGTTAAGGATACTAACGGGAGTTGGAATATCAAGTTGGATTCAAGAAATAGAAGCTGGAGGAGAGAGGAAAATCAAGTTAAAGATTAAAATCAATGGGACAAGGTAAGAATTTTAATATTTCAATATATTTTAAGTAGAGCTTCTCATGTAAGGTAATATCAAAAGCATGAAAATGATGTTAAGGTAGAGTTTTCTTATATAAGGATCCATGTTCTTGATATATTAGTGAAGGTAAATGAGAGAAAGTAATGGAAAATATGGTAGAGAATGGAAATAAGAGTCATAAACTTGGTAATCAATATGTTGCACTAAAGTAGTTTCGGACAGCAGCAATAGGCTCACTTTGAAAAATCACCAAAAATGGTAGAAATTGAATTAGAAGCTGAGTGAGATATGAAATTAAATCTTATTGAGTCTATTTTCATATAAAATAAATATAGAAAGTAAATGAATTCTGTATTCTGAGATATTTATATTTTTGTGAGAATAGTTCAGAATGATTTTGAGATCCCTTGTTCTGACTTGGAAAACTCATTAAAAATTATAAAAAAATAATTTTGGGACATAATTTATATGGTTAGATTCCTTAATGATTCTATTTTTATAATAAACAAATTATAACATCATTTAAATTCTTTTTAAAGATAGAATTTAACTTTAGTGAAGAGTGGCAGAACTGTCGAATAGCAAAACAGGGGAGACTTTAATGAATAAAATGTACTAATTGGCTAAACCAAAAATTATGAAAATTTTATGGTAATAATACATGTGAGTCTAGTTTCAGGTAAAACTAACATATATTAATTTGGAGTTCTGTAGGTCAAGATATAAATAATTTAGTGACTATGACTTAAGGGGACAACTTTTAATATACATATAAGTAAATAGTGAAATTATAGATAATGTTACTTATAAGCATATTATATAAATTAAGGATGTGGAATGGAGAGGAGAATGAGGAAAATATGTATGAATATTCAGCTAGCATAGCTAATTTGCATGTTTTAGGCTCAGGGACTAAATTGAATAAAAGTAAAACTTTATGGGCAAATTTGTAAAAAGTTAGAAATGACCAATTTGCATGAAGTGGATTATTTTATTATTTAAAATTGAAAAATTGAATAAAATTATTAATTTAGTTCAAGATTGAGGAAAAACATGTTTTAATGATTAAATTGAAAAGTGTAGAAATTATGAAAAATTCGATATTTTATAGAATACATGGGTTGTTATCAATTTGTATGAGAATAACACTAGAAATAAGGATTAAATTACAAGAATTTTATTTTAAATGCATGAAATATCGATATAATGAATTACACGATTTATGTTTATGAAGAAATGGCAAGAGAATGATATTTATCATGATATGTCAATATGTGATTATCTTTGATACGTTGATACAAGGAAATTAAGTATATTGAGACGAGTAATAAATTCAAGTAAAACATGTCTAGAAAAATAAGTATGTTTAAAGGACAATAAGATTGATTTTAATTGGTTCCAAATATGAACATTAGATGAAATAAAATATCTAGTAAATAAATCGGTAACTCCGGTAATGCTCCGTAACTCTATTCCGGTGACGGATTCGGGTTAGAGCTGTTATAGTTATGGCCTTTTAGTACACTTCCTCCAATATCATATATCCTACCCTACGCAATGCAACATAATATAAATGTTCATACAATAAAGATGGCATGCACAACAGTTATACAACATGTAAGGGTATATCCGTCATTTATCTCATTGGGGTATAATAGTCATAACATAAATTAGGGTTTAGGTATTCTTACTGACCCAATAGTAGGTCCACAGTCGTCTTGTGCAACCTTTGCAGTTAAACAGCCAAAAATGGGCCCAAGCCCATCGTACGACCCAAGTGGGCCCACACGCTCGTGTAGCCCAATAAGCCCAAGTAATGGCCTTGGCCGTGTATACAACACAATTGGCCTAACAATCTCCACACATCCGTGCGGTTTGCTCGTGTGGGCCCACGAGCTCGTGGGCTCCATTTCGGCCCATCGAGGCAAAAAGCAGCCTAAGCCCATGAAATCTCTTATGGTGGCCTCTTCGATTGAATGCTTACATTTTGTGCATTCGGCTCACCACATCAACAAGCGTACGCTCATGTAGTGCCAACTGTCGAACATTTCTAGCTTTTGTCATTCTATGCTAATAGCAGTGTGATTACACACCTGTTGCGAAACGTGCGTCTAGCCCAAAAGTTCCCCAAACATACATTCAGTTGCGATAAACCGTTAGTCGATTATTACTAAGGTTAATCCCTCTTCTATATTCCCAACTTATAATAATATCAGACACTTGCATTGGTTGCAAGAGTAACTAACCCTGCTCGAACCGTTGATAAATGCTGGTTTACTCCCTTAATCGAATAGCTGCATAGTTAGTGAAACCCATTAACGATGGCCACCAAACACATGATGCAAGACTAACATACAGCTTAATAAAACACAACCCAAGAATAAGAGAAGGTAGGCCATCAGCCGACACCTTCATAAACAAGCCATGTCCAAAAGAAAACCAAAATTGCAAATAGAATTACCTTGATTGAGAAAAGAGAGAAAGGTTCGACTATTCGGCACTCACGACAACCCTTTCACTTCTAAAGTACTCAAGAAACCGCAAGATACACCATACCTAGGAAAAAGGGGGTAAGAATCGGCAAGCAGGGAATCACATTCGGCTTTAGCAGTGTAAGATTACTTATCGACTTGTTGAAGAACAATACAAAACCGTAACCAAAGGGGATGGAGTATTCGGCCTCTAAAGTCAGATGAACAGAAAGAAACTTCGATAACAATGAGAGTCGAAAGAGGGGAGATGTATGTTCGGTCAAAGGAAGGAGGAGAAGAGAACAGAAAAGATGAAAGAATGAAAGTGTGTCCGGTCAAGAGACTTGATACGAAAGAGAGGAAGAGCACAAGGGGTTGGTGACCAAAATGTTAAAAAGAGCAATCCAAAAATGCCTAAAATGAACAACCAAAACAGAAAGCAACAATTTACAACCAGGAGAAAAGAGCCGAAACCAAAAACAAATGACCAAACTCCCATCCTTTTTCATAAAAACCACAAATTGCGAAAAGTGAGAGTCCATAATCGGCACATTCACTACTATCCCATTCAAACTCCTAATTTCTCTCCCCTATCACTCCTAAGATCTCTCAACCTTATCCCACACCCCCAAATCCCCACCAATCGAAACTTCCTCCACCCAATCCCTAGAATTCGGCCACAACTCATCACCCTCCTCTAACACCTCAATTTCAGTCCCACTGCAACACCTTCCCACGTCAGGAGCAAAACAAAAACCAAAATACCTTTTATACGCTGCCAGGACTCAAACCTCAAATCCCCTTTAACACTCCACACGCCACTAACCTATAGACCAACACGCTTTTTATGACACTTCCTTCCCATATTTATTTAAAAAGCTTATCAACAGGCGACAGGGTTTACTCACCCCAAAAAATAAATTTGCACAAGCTAAAGCTTGAATTCAGGACCTCTCCCATACGCCTCAGGACCCCCAACCACTAAAGCAAGCATGTATTTATGCAACGCAATATACAAAAATAAAGACCTAAATTTTTGGGGCGTTACAACTCTACCCTCTGAAAAGAAATTTCGGCCTCAAAATTTACCTACTCAAAATAGGTGAAGATATTGTTGTCGCATCGCCTCTTCGGGTTCCCACGTGGCTTCTTCAAAACTGTGATTATGCCATAGCACCTTAACCAGTGGAACTGACTTCCTCCTCAGAACTTTCACATCACGGTCTAAAATTTGAACCAGCTCTTCCTCAAAGGTCAGATCTGGCCTAACCTCAACCTCCTTAGTCAAAACGATGTGTGCAGGATCAGAACGATATCGCCTCAACATAGAGACGTGGAACAAATTATGAATCCGGTCCAACTCTAGAGGTAAATCAAGCTGATAGGCAACTGGTCCCACATGCTTCATTATACGATATGGCCCAATGAACCTAGGGCTTAACTTGCCCTTGAGACGAAACCTCAATACCTTATTCCATGGTGAGACCTTAAGAAACACCAAGTCCCCCACAGAAAACTCAATTTCCTTTCGCTTTAGATCTGCATATGACTTCTGTCTGTCTGATGCTATCTTCAGTCGATCCTAAATTAATCTGACTTTATCCTCGGTATTAGATACTAGCTCAGGACCCAGAATATGCCGCTCACCCAACTCAATCCAACAAAAAGGAGTACGACACCTACGACCATATAAAGCCTCGTAAGGTGCCATCTGTATGCTAGACTGGTAGCTATTGTTGTATGCAAACTCTGCCAACGGTAAGTAATCCTCCCAACTTCCCCAGAAGTCAATCACACAACTTTTTAACATGTCCTTTAGTATCTAAATTACCCTCTCTGACTGCCCGTCTATTTGAGGATGGAACGTATTACTGAAGTCCAACCTTGTATCCAATGACTCATGTAACTTCTTCTAGAACCGAGACGTAAAACGAGGATCTCTATTGGATATTATGGAAACCGGTACCCCATGTAGTCTCACAATTTTGGATACATATAGCTTAGCCAGCTTCTGTAATGAGTAATCAGTACGAACAGGTATAAAATGGGCAGACTTGGTCAACTGATCCACGATGACCCACACCAAATCTTTCTTAGAAGGCGTTAGGGATAGCCCACTAACAAAGTCCATAGTTACTCTCTCCCATTTCCAAAGCAGAATCTTAACTGGCTGAAGCAACCCTGAAGGTAACTGATGGTCCACTTTAACCTGTTGGCAAGTTACGCACTTACTCACAAAATCAGTAACTTCCCACTTAAGTCCTAGCCACCAATATAACTCCTGAAGATTTCGGTAAATCTTATTCCCTCCAGGATGCATAGCGTAAGGACTACTGTGCACCTCTTGCAGTATAGACCATCTCAAATCAGTATCCTTCGGTACATAGACTCTCCAATGGAAACAAAGTACCCCTTCGCTATTCAGCCCAAAATCTGAAGTTTCCCCATTCTCTATCTGTCAAAAATGACAACCCAGTGACTCATCCTACAACTGCTTACCTTTAATCTGCTCAGTCCATCTCAGTTTAACTTGAAGTTCGACCAGGAAACTGCCATCATCAAAAAAGCTGAGATGAGCAAACATCACCCTTAAATCAGGAACAGCTCTACGGCTCAGCGTATTGGCTACTACATTAGCTTATCCAGGATGGTATTCAATCTAACAGTTGTAATTCTTAAACAACTCTATCCATCTATGCTGCCTAAGGTTTAACTCATTCTGAGTGAGGAGATACTTTATGCTCTTGTGATCCGTGTAAATGATACACTTCTCACCATACAGGTAATGCCTCCAAATCTTCAGTAAGAATACCACCGCAGCCAACTTCAAGTCATGCATCTGGTAGTTCACTTGATGCGTCTTAAGCTGACAAGACGCATATGCCACTACCTTACCCTCTTGTATCAACACGCATCCCAAGCCAACATGTAACGTATCGCTTAAACAGTGAACTCCTTCCCAGATTTTGGTTGTATCAAAACAAGGGCCTCAGTCAAAACTTTCTTAAGCTTCTCAAAACTTCCTTGCTACTTATTAGTCCAATTAAACGGTACCCCTTTTATGTAACAATTTAGTCAGAGGTGCATTAATCATAGAAAACCCCTCAACAAACCGTCTATAATACCCTGCCAACCCAAAAAACTTTAAATATCAGATACCGACTTAGGTTGCCTCCAATCCAAAATCGCTTCTTTTTTTTAAGGATCAACCCTAATCCCTTCAGCAGATGCCACATGACCCAGAAAAATTACCTCTCGAAGCCAAAATTCAAACTTGCTGAATTTAGCGTATAATTGTTTCTCCCTCAAAATCTGCAGAACAACATGGAGATGTGCGTCATGTTCCTCCTTAGTCCTTGAATACACCAGAATGTCGTCTATAAACACCACTATGAACCAATCTAGAGAGGGCTACAACACTCGGTTCATCAAATCCATAAAAGCCGCTAGTACATTTGTCAGTCCAAATGGCATCACTAGGAACTCGTAATGACTGTAATGAGTCCTAAATGCTGTCTTGTATACATCAATCTCCTTAACCCTCAGTTGATAGTACCCCGATCGGAGATCAATTTTTGAGAAAATTGACGCTCTACGAAACTGTTCGAATAGATCATCAATCCTTGGTAGAGGGTACTTTTTCTGCGCAGTCAATTTATTTAATTGCCGGTAGTCGATGCACATACACATAGTTTTGTCTTTATTTTTCACAAATAACACTGGTGCTCCCCTTGGAGACACACTAGGACAACTGAACCCTCAATCCAGTAACTCTTGAATCTACGCTTTAAGCTCTTCAAGCTCCTTTGGTGCCATTCTATAAGGGACGATGGACACTGGAGCTATACCAGGCAAGAGCTTTATCGTAAACTCATCTTCATGGTTAGGAGGTAACCCCAGTAGCTCATCGGGAAAAAATCTAAAAAATCCTTAACTATTCTGATATCTTTAACAAACAAACCCTCAGAACCAGAAGCACTAATATTTCTCAGCTCTAAGTGCAGAAATCACATTTAAGAGATAGTTCCGATGCTCCCCAATCAAAACTACCTCGTCACCCTCCGCAGTTTTCAGTACTACCCGCTCAGCAGCACAATCCAAATTCACCTAATGCTTAATTAGCTAATCCATACCCAGTATCAAGTCAAATTCCCTAAAAGGGAGTTCCATTAAGTCTGCCAAAAAGATCATTCCTTGAACCTCCAAAGGTACCTCCTTATATAGTTTATTTATTCTTACCGACTGCCCTAATGGACTTAACATAATAACCTCACTTGTAGTGTTTTCACACATCACACCAAAAGTCTTAGACACAGTGCATGCTATATAAAAGTGCGTAGAACCAACATCAATCAATGCAGTGTAAGGTACATGATGAATAAAGAACGTACCCATAATAACATCTGGGGCGTATTTATCCTCTCAGCGACATGCAGCATAAACTAGTGTTGATTGTCTCAGTATGACCAGCACCTCTACCCGGTGCCCCACGACCACGACCACGGCCAATACCATTTCCACCTCTGGCTTGACCCTGACCTCTCGGTGGCTACTAAAAACCCCTTTGTAGTTGAACAGTACCCATACCAGTATCTTGCATGTGTTCGAGCCTTTGTAGACAATCCCTGATACGGTGCTCCATAGATCCGCACCTCAAACATTCCCATATCCATACCTAGCACTCGCCCTAATGGTGTTTCCCACACACAGTACAAGGCTATGACCCAAAAGTAGCTAAAGAGGGCCCAACTCTAACATGCCCATCAAATCTGGCCTTTTTCTTAGGCCCCACAGTTGAACTTGAGGGCTCCCAAACCCTCTTGTTTCTTCCCTTATCCTTCTCACGATTCTGGCGCTCAGCGCGCTTCACATCCTCGATGATTTTTGCCTTTTCCACTAGCATCGCAAAATCTCACTCCTTCTGTGGAGCTATCAAAACTCATAGATTATCTCTGAGGCCGTCCTCAAAATGAGCATAGCGCTCATACTCAGCGGTCTCCATCCCAAGTGCGTAGCGGCTCAGTCGCAAAAATTTAGACTCGTATTCAGCTACTGAATTATTCCCTTAGGTCAGATTCAAAAACTCCCTTCTCCGTGTGTCCACATAACCAGCACATTATTTTTCCCTTGAAAAGCATTCTTGAAAAGCTCCCAAGTCAACCAATCGGGCTGGGTACCCTCTTTCATTGTAAGCCACCACTGATAGGCTTCATCCCGCAACAACGACACTGCACCTTTCAGTTTCTGCTCTAGAGTGCAGTCGAGATCATCCATGATCCTCTTTGTGGCCTCAATCCAATATTCAACCACATTAGGGGCAACTACAGTGATACCCCTAAAGATCTCAGTGCCATTAGACCTAAGTCATTCCGTTACCGACTCACGGCCCACAGTACTAGTATTGGGCGCAGCGACCCTCTCCAAAATTCACAACATAGCTTGAGACAGTGCGTCGTCCCCTGCTGCACAATCGTGTGACCCAGTTTCAGTCACTAAATCTGTAGCCTCTCTTGCCTCAACATTAGGCATATGGCCGAAAGCCGAAGACCAAACCCGAGCACCTCTACAGCCTCTTCCGCGGCCTCTTGTACCCCTTCCACGAGTACCTCTAGTGCTCATTATTGATTTGCGTATTATCTGTATTAACAGTTTTATGCATCAGTATAGTTCCAATGTTTATAAACAGGTGTTTTATGAAAAATAGCATCAATAATTCAAAGTTGTTTATTTTCGCAGATCGTAGTCTTACTACAGTTTTAGGTTACCCTAATAAAGGTTTCAGTACAGTCTATCATCTATGATAATCTCAATATTTTAGTTAAATCAAACAGTAGTTTTAGAGAACTTACAGGATCACCGCCAGAGACTTGGTAAACCATAAATTTGGAAACACCAAAAAATAATTTACCACCATTTGAAACAATTCTTTTGAAATTTATGTTTTCAGGAAGAACCTAAATCCATAGCCGAGGCTTGCAACCTGGCTTTGATACCACTAAAAGTAACACCCCAAAACTGGCCTAGACATTATCGTTGCATCTGTGATGTCATATTAGAGCAAGTTTAGAAAAACGTGGATCTATTAGAAAAGTCCGTTTGTGTTAAAACTTTGTTTGTTTTCTTTTTGACAAGCTAACTTATTATTTATTTGAAAGATTATAGGTTCGTTTAGTAAAACATGTCTCACACTATATAGTTACTACACTTTAACACATTGTCGTTGCGAAAGCTTTTAAATCAAGTTACGCAGTATGATAGCTGAAAATCATTTACTTTTTTTTAAAACCCGAATCCTACTGTTAGCAAACATAAGTCAATTTAATTAAATCCCTAAATAAAAATAAAAGCTTAAAACGGCCTTATTACATAAAATTTTACTCCAAATAAAATTACTTTTACTAAAATCAAAACGAAAATGTAAACAGTGGTGTGGCCATCTCCAAGTCCCTCGCAGACCGACCCGCCTAAGGATTACCTACACAGATAAGCAGAAAAGGTGAGTTTATGAAACTCAGTGTGTAATCCCTATCTATCAAACAGTCAAATGTACAGTGTTGCCAGTTTGGGCCCAAGCCCATATCAGTAGCAATATCAGTGTGGGCCTTAGCCCAATTTAGTATAGTATCAGAGATGCATACAGAGATCCTACCCAACCATCCTCTACACTCCACTCCGTCCAGCCCTACACTTCATGTGAGGATTAAATCGATCAACCCATCCCTACACTCCAGGATAAAGTACTGATTTCGGCACTAACAGTATTTGCAGCAGAGCTGCCAGTAATAGGCTTATAGTTTTTCAGTACTCTTCCTCCAATATCATATATCCTACCCCATGCAATGCAACATAATATAAATGTTCATACAAAAAAGATGGCATGCACAATAGTCATACAACATATAGAGGTATATCCGTCATTTATCTCATTGGGGTATAATAGTCATAACATAAATTAGGGTTTAGGTATTCTTACTGACCCAACAGTAGGTCCACAGTCTCTCGTGCAACTTTAACAGTTAAACAGCCAAAAATGGTCCCAAGCCCATCGTACGACCCAAGTGGGCCCACACGCTTGTGTGGCCTAATAAGCCCAAGTAATGGCCTTGGTCGTGTATACAACACAGCCGGCCCAACAATCTCCACACATCCGTGTCGGCCTATGGGCCCGTGGGGCCCACAAGGCCCATTTTGGCCCATCGAGGCAAAAAGCGGCCTAGGCCCATGAAATCGCTCATGGTGGCCTCTTCGATCGAATGCTTATGTTTAGTACATTCGGCTCTCCACACGAACGAGCGTACACTCATATAGTGTAAACTGTCGAACATTTTCGGCTTTTACCGTTAGATGCTAATAGCAGTGTGATTATACACCTGTTGCGAAACGTGCGTCTAGCCCAAAAGTTCCCCAAACCTACATTCAGTCATGATAAACCATTAGTTGATTATTACTAGGGTTAATCCCCCTTCTATATTCCTAACTTATAATAATATCAAATACTTGCCTTGGTCGCAAGAGTAACTAACCCTACTCGAACCGCTGATAAAGGCTGGTTTACTCCCTTAATTGAATAGCTACATAGTCAGCCAAACCCATTAACAATGGCCACCAAACACATGATGTGAGCCTAACATACGGCTTAATAAAACACAACCCAAGAATAAGAGAAGGTAGGCCATCGGCCAGCACCTTCATAAACAAGCCATGTCCAAAAGAACACCATAATCGTAAATAGAACTACCTTGATCGAGAAAAGAGAGAAAGGTTCAACTGTTCGGCATCACAGCAACCCCTTCACTTCCAAAGTACTCAAGAAATCGCAAGATACACCATACCTAGGAAAAAGGGGGTAAGAATCGGCAAGCAGGGAATCACATTCGGCTTTAGCAGTGTAAGATTACTTATCGACTTGTTGAAGAACAATACAAAACCGTAACCAAAGGGGATGGAGTATTCAGCCTCTAAAGTCAGATGAATAGAAAGAAACTTCGATAACAATGAGAGTCGAAAGAGGGGAGATGTATGTCCGGTCAAAGGAATGAGGAGAAGAGAAAATAAAAGATGAAAGAATGAAAGTGTGTTCGGTTAAGAGACTTGATACGAAAGAGAGGACGAACACAAAAGGTTGGTGACCAGAACGTCAAGAAGAGCAATCCAAAAATGCCTAAAACGAACAACCAAAACAAAAAGCAATAATTCACAACCAGGAGAAAAGAGCCGAAACCAAAAAAAATGACCAAACTCCCAGCCTTTTGCTTAAAAACTGCAAATTGCCAAAACTGAGAGTCCATAATCGACACACTCACTACTACCCCATTCAAACTCCTAATTTCTCTCCCCTATCACTCCTAAGATCTCTCAACCTTATTCCACTCCCCCAAATCCCCACCAACCGAAACTTCCTCCACCCAATCGTCAGAATTCAGCCACAACTCCTCACCCTCCTCTAACACCTCAATTTCAGTCCCACTATAACACCTTCCCACTTCAGGAGCAAAACAAAAACCAAAATAACCTTTATACGCTACTAGGACTCGAACCTCAGATCCCCCTTAATACTCCACACGCCACTAACCCGTAGACCAACACACTTTTTATGACACTTCCTTCCCATATTTATTTAAGAAGCTCATCAACAGGTGATAGGGTTTACTCACCCCAAAAACAAAATTTTGCACAAGCCAAAGCTTGAACTCAGGACCTCTCCCACACTCCTCAGGACCCCCAACCATTGAAGCAAGCATGTATTTATGCAACACAATATACAAAAATAAAAATCTAAAATTTTGGAGCGTTACAGTTATGGAAGTGTAATGCCAATGAAATCAAATTCATTTAATCTTCCTTTATAAATAAGACAAATACCCAGAATAACAGTAATGCTATATTCCAGTAAATTAAATTACACCTACAAACAATGAACAACCATGAAATTAAAAAATAATCTAAGGATAAACAGGAATTAAATAAGTTAAAAAAATGATTCATTAATGTATTTTCCAAACCAAGAAGCTATAAATTATTTAATTTAAGGATAAAAGCCAAGAAGCTATAAAAACATGATCCATTAATGTATTTTCCAAACATCTATTTAAATACTTCCATCCAAAATGCATTTGAAGATAAAAAAAATTGGCTTAACAAAATAATAATTCAAAATTAATCTAAAGATGAACAACCATGAAATTATATATATTGTATTTATATCACAACAAAAAGCTATGAAAACTTATATAATAAGGCTTAATTTTTATATATATTGAATATAACCTCTAAATATCCTTCAAATATAGTAAAAACTTAGAAATACCAAACCCATATCAATCAGACAAACCTTGGTCCAACTAACAGTACGTCCCAGTAATCTATATAATAAGCCTTAATTTTTATATTAATTTTTATAGAATAAACCCATATCAAGCAGAGAAGGATGTGAGAGTAGGAGAAGAAATGGAGATAATACTCGATGTTATATCACAAGAGATGACTAACCTTCTCCAAATATCTGGTCCGGAACCTTATTACCTTCTAATTCTCTCAATCTCTAGAACAGCCTATTGTTATTCGTTATATACTACCATGGAGCTTAAAATGCAGGCAAAGTTACAGTTTCTATGCCATGGAATATGGATGTATCTTATCAAAGGAATCTGGAATATGCGCCAAAATCTCATTAAAACAAGCATAAAGTTTTAGCAAGAATAATCAAATGAGAACAAGCTAACTATAACTACCGGAAAGAGTTTAGATATATCAAACAGTAACTATAAAAACACAGCAATCACTCAAGGTTCGATCATATATAGGAATAGATGAACAACCTTGTTTCTATTATCGACAACAACAACATATAAAGCATTGTTATGAGTTCAAAAAACCTAAGAACAAACCTTCAAAATAGATTTCAAGGCTGCCGATTTGGGGAAAAATAGTTGGGCTGCTAATTTCAGGTGGAACTTAGGGATTTCCGGGGGAAAAAAGAGTAAGGAGAAAAGGTTGGGGAAAAAAAGTAGAGGAAAGAAGGTTGGGCTACAAATTTTGGGAGAAATTTAGGGATTTCAGACTGGGGAAAAGGGGGGAAATGAAATTCAGAAGAAGAGGGGAATGAATAAGGTTCGTCGGGTTTATTGGTTGGGTAAAAAAGGAGGAAAGCAAAACGACGACATTTTGCCTAAAAGAAATCAACCTTTGCGTCGTTTATCCACTAGCACCGCTAAATCCCTACATATTGCAGCGTTTAACCAAAAAACACCACTAAAAAAATCAAATAAAACAGCGTCATTTTGATTAAAACAGAATAACTTTTTGCGGCGTTTTTTCACTAGCGCCGCTAAAGCCCGACATATTGCAGCATTTCACCAAAAACGCCACTAAGAAATCCAAGAGAACGTCGCCGTTTTTATTAAAACAAAATATTTAAAGAATATTTTTATAAAAAAAATTTATTTTGTCTGCTAAAAATTATTAGTTAAGTGATTTTATAAAACATTTTTATTACTATTTTTATAAATTGGATTTTATTAAAAAACTCAAGTACTCTCAAATTAAATATCGTATATTTTAATAAGAAAAAAATTATTAATGGCTGTAATTAATTATTAAGTTAGAATTATCCAATATAAACAATTCATCTCTCACATATCAAATTTCTATTAAAGATTGAGACGTTAATCATGATTTTTATTATTCTTTTCAATCTAATCTCCATTTTATTAGAGATATTTCTTCCTAACTAAAATATAACTATTTTGCTAGATGTTCGATGTGGAATGTTTTAGTTTTTTATTTCATTTTTATTTGTTATAATTTGGTCCTATCCAAAATAGATAGTTACCTATCCATATCAATCATTATTTTTTTTATTTTTAACAATGTTTTTATTTAAATCTAATATTTAATATATCAAATGGTTTAGATTAAATATTTTTAAATATAAAAGCATTAATTGATTGTATAAAATTTCATCATTTAACAAATCTCACGTAAACTTTAAATCCTAAACCATTTAATATATATAAAGTTTATCTATTATCTCTTATATAATTTAAACTATAATCATAATTTTAATATTAAAATTAATATTATCTCTTTTACAATTATACAAGAAATTATTTAATATATAAATTAAAAAAACTAATTAATCTAAACCCTAAACCCTTACCTTTTATTCCCTAAACCCTAAATGATAAAACATAAACCATAAACCATAAACCCCTAACCCTTAACCCCTACCCACTAAACCTTAAAAGCCAACACTTAAACCATAACCATAAACCGTAATCCATAAACCTTAAAATAGTAACTCCTAAACCATAAACCATAAATCCTAAACACTAAACCATATACCCTAAACTATAATGATAATTAATTCAATATTTTAAAATTAATACTATCTCTTTTACGATTATATAAGAAATTATTTAATATATAAATTAAAAACAATTAGTCATATACCCAAAAACTTTAAAATTATTTTAAATAATAGTATTTTAATTTTTTCTTTTTAACAAATATTTTTCTATGTTATTACTTTCAAATTTTTACGTGTCATTATTTTTTCTCAAGAATTTAAATATTCAATTAAAAATAAATTGTATTTTAATTAATATAAATAAACCAGTTAAATAATAAATAGATGAAAAAATTTTTTGCGGCATTTTTCAAAAAGCGTCGCTAATACCACTATAGCTCAACATAAAACAATGGCGTCTTACTAAATTTTTTGCGGCGTTTTTCAAAAAACGCCACTAATGCTCAATCTATAGCGGCTTTTTTTAAAAAGCGCCACTAATGCTCGATCTATAACGGCAATTTTCAAAAAGCGCCGCTAATGCCACTAAAGCTCAACATAAAATGAGGGAGTTGTGCTTAATTTTTTTTGCGGCTGTTTTCAAAAAGCGCTGCTAATTCTTGATCTATAGCGACGTTTTTGAAAAAACGCAGCTAATGCTCGATCTATAGCGGTATTTTTTAACCAAACGTCTCTAAAAACCTATTTTGCTGTAGTGTGTTCCTTCTACTGTTAGCTTCCGAGGAGTTCACTAGCTTCTGTCAGTACTACGTTCAGAGGTACGACAGTATTGATGCGACATTGTAGCAGATTTGTCAGCATTTCCATATTTCTCCTCCAGCGCCGACGACTCACTATGCTGATGCGTCTGATGATGAGGACTATTGAGTCCATTTATCATTTATCATTTTTTTATTTTTTATTTTATTTTTATTTTATTATTTCTATTTTTATGTTTATTGTTATGTTTTTAAACTTCTTTTGTTTTTATATTTTGAACTATATTTTATTTATTACGGTTGTTTCTAATTGGGTTCGAAACCCTTTAATCTTCTTTAGCATTGTGTTTATTTTCTTATCAGTTGCTCAGAATCATGCAGTACATCTACATTTATCTACAATTCCACTTTTCACTATTCTAGGAATTTCATCCAATATACAGGGCAGCTTCAATTCTCTCCTTCTCTTATGATATTATGTTTCTACTGTGATTATTTGTGTTTGCACATTGAAGACAATGTACATGTTAAGTGTGGAGAGGTTATTTATATGATTATTAGAAAATCCCTGAATTATATCTTGTGTTTAAGTAATTTTCTCATATTACTATTAGTTAGAATTCTTATCGTTTGGTGATTGTCATTGATATGTTTTAGATTAAATTCATAGATATTTATGCATTGATTGTTTAAACTTTAACACATGAGAGATCCAAGCATGATAAGTCTATTTTCAGAATTGAAAATTTTTAAGTTGTTTCCCTGAATTGAGGTATTACCTTGAAGTTTGAGATTTACAAGATTGATATCAAAAACCATAATTTTTTATGAGATTTTGAGCCTTTAGAGCATACACTTTTCCTACTCATTTTATTACTGGTTACGAGTTTGTCAATATTGATTTGTTACTCTAGAACTTGCTTCGATTATGTATGTCGAGACCACACCTTTGATTTGATATACTGAGATGATAAAGGCATTTAGGTTTTAACCCACTTATCCCATAAAAAGCCTACATTCATAATTAACCTTTAGTGAACCCCTTTGAGCCTAACAAACTATTTCTTGATTTACCCATTAATGTTAACCTATAACTCATTTTTTATTCGTTGAGAATTGTTCTCGTTTTATTGACTCCCTTTTTGTCGAGATTTGATTTGTTTAGTTGCCTAACTATGTTCTTTTGTTTCAGTTGTTAAATTATCTTATTATCCATTATTCTCAAAAAAAGTGAAAAAAATACATATTTATTAATTATTGCTAGTTTTATGAGCTTAAACAGTTAATTTCATATTTTGAGAAGAAGCTCGTGTTATTCTTGATAAGTTTTCAATTGATGTAATTATTTAGTATTAGTTTATTTTTCTAGTTTGGCAATTTATCAATTCAATCTCGATTCTAACCCCATTTTTCAGCCTTTATTCATACCTTTAACCTAAGCCCTATTACAACCTATTAAAGACCTTTTGATTTGTGTATCATTTCATTTTATAGTGGTGGAGATTTGATCTTCATGCAAGCTATGGTAATGGCTTTTCATTTTTTGACTATTGAGTGCTTAGTTTTGAACCTTAAACACTTTGAGTTATTTGAGTGAATCTTTAGTGAGGATATCAATTCTTGACAATTTTCGAATTAAAGGTAATAACTTAGATAAAGGGAAATACCTATGTTTTCATGCTTTAAAATTTTCGACTTGGATTCTTTGGATCTTTAATGCTCTTTTAGTTGAATTATTAATGTATGATTATTTGTGAATTATGATAAAACATTATTGATGAGAATTATGAATTGAGAAAGTTTAATTTTAATTTTGAGTTATGGATGTTGCTTGAGGAAAAGCAAATGCTTAAGTGTGGGGATATTTGATAAACCATAAAAGTAACATATTTTAATCCCATACTTGGCATGTTTTTGGATAATTTATTATGTGAATTAGTGAATTTGATGCTCTTAATCCTTTAAATTTATGTTTCTATACTTAGGAGAGCATAGGGGAGAAAAATTACCAGAAAATGGGGCCAAAATAGGACAAAACAAGCTATTTTCAAGAACCACATGGCCTGGGCATTCTCACACAGGCTGAGCACATGCCTGTGTGAGCCATACGAGCTGGCCACACGCCCATGTGCTAGCACGTGTCGATTTCGAACCTTGTTTCCCTAACACATGGAAAAAGCCAATTTTTAAGGTTTCTAAGCATTCTAATGTCTATAATTACACATTAGAAGAGGATCTAAGGGAGCACACAGAAAAGAACGAAGAATTTACTCGAAGAATGCCATCAGGATTCAACTCAGAAGCAGGATCTCCTTTAAGATTGAAGATCTCCATTCAATTTCTCTAGAAGTTTTTGGGTTTCTTTATGTCATGTTGTTTTCCTAATTTTTAGATGTTTTCCTTCCAAATTATGAACTAAATTCCCTAGATACTTAGGGAAGATGAAACCTAAAATGGATTTTATTATTTGATTTTTTGAATTACATGATAAATACTTGTTCTTGTTCTTAATTATGTTTACTTATTTCTTGCTTTAATATTTTCAAGATATTAATTCAAGTGTGATGTGTTTATTTTGGTAGAGCAAAAGTCCCTGTTTAAGAGTAGATCTAACATAATTAAGTGGAGTTGCATGCAATCCTAGAAATAGGACGACATAAATCTATCAGATCAGAGTCAAATCTAATAGGGAAATTCATAGATCGAGTTAATATGATAATACGAGTTTAATTAGAAGGAGATTTCAATTAATCAACCTAGAGTCAGTTATTTTTATTCTCGAAAGATATATTAATATAATTTAGCGATTTCTGCGGAACAAGGCAAGTGAATAAATCATTTAATTCAGATTAAGAATAAGTGAAGTCTAGGTGGATTCTTTCCTGGGTATTGTTTCTCTCATTTGTTTATTCAATTGTTTTCCTACTTTATTCCCTGTCGAGTTCTTAATAATTAGTTTACTTAATTTTAGATTAAAAACAACATTTTCAATTTATAGGCTAGATAATAAAAAGATAGTAATTACTAGTACTTTTAGTCCTCGTGGATACGATATTCCCGACTCACCATAGCTATACTACTATACGATAGGTGCGCTTGCGTTTGCCATGATTTTAGTTAGTTTAGTGACGTCATCAATCTCTGTGCAGAAATAGCTGAAATGATTCTAACAATACTATTCGGCCGTCAGATTCAATTAAAATCATCTCTCCTGTCTGGCATTTTAAATCAATCCGTTTCTGTCTATAATTTACCATAGTATCATGCAACGATAGTCAATCCATACCAGAATAACATTAAATTCCCAAAAGGGTAGTAACATCAAATCAACAGGGAATTCACAACCTTTAACTTTCAATTAACATTTACGACAAACTAAGTTAACTATCACACTCTGACCTAGCGGATTAGTAACTTGAATATCATATTCAGTTGATTCAACAGGTAGTTTCTTTTCTGTTACTATTGCGGTGCAAATATAAGAATGAGTTGAACTAGGGTCAATGGAAACAAGAAAGTATACACTTTTTCATACCCTTTTTTAACTCAAATTCATGCAATTTCGTTAAAATTCTTGTAAAAAATATTTAATTATTATAAAATAATTAAATTGTAATTAAATTATTAACATGTTTAATTTTACTGAATTTTATAATAAATTTTGATTAATTTTGATCATTTTTGACAGATTCACACAAAGGGCAAAAAACGACTCGGCAGACACTACTAGAAGCACAAAACCAAGAAGCAATTTTAAAGCATCAAGGCGAATTAATTTTTCAGCCTAAGATGGTCCAAATTATGTGTTTTAATTTTAATTTTAAATCAATTTAATTTGGGTTAAATAAATTATTATTAATTAATTATGAAAAGTGGCCCAGTTGAGCTAAACCGAGAAAATCGATCCAACCGAGCACTGTGCAGCCCAAAACTATCCCACATGCTGACCCAATCAGCTTGATTGGCTGATTATTTAACTTGCAAAATGGCCCTTGAAGACTCCTTCAATTTGTATTCAAACCCCTCTACTATTTGTGCCTTTCTAGATTTGCCCCTGCCTTAAAATATCAAGTTTGAATTCTTCAAACTTGCCACTTGTGTGGCGCGCCATGGGGGGACTCTATGGCTGCTGATTTTTGCTAATTTTAGCAGCCATCTCAACCTATAAATACCCCCTTTTTCTGCTCACTTCAAACACATCTCAACCCTTCTCATCTCTTCACTTCTCACTCATTTTTCTCTCTTCATTCCCTTCCATTGTTCTTCATTTTCTTATCGTATTCCCTTGCCGATTTCATCTCTTGAAAAAGAGTCATTCATCCACCATTTGGATCAGCATTCAAGCGTTCGTAGAAGCTTTGGTTCGACAAGAACAGGCGGAGAAGGGGGAGTGGAGCAAACTAGTCAAGCCACGGAGAAAACACTGGATTTGATTCTTGTTCCCTATCCTTTTAATTTTGTTGTTGTTATAATGAACATGTCTTTGAATATTTGTGATGTTGATATGTTCATTTTAATTAATATGGATTAAATTTAATTCATGTTAGGTTGATTGCATTTCTTCTACTTAATTTGTTAAAATTGTGTTTGTGTTGTTATAGGCCTCTGTAAGATGTTTGATTAAGTAAAACCATGACTAAGTTATTCTTGCATTACAATTGTAAGGTAACTAATGAATTAATTATTTAAATGGATTGAAATTGTAATTAATTGACACGATACTTAATCAATGCATGTTTGATCATCTAAGGTAGCTGAGGGTTAAATTAGCAACAGTATCTAATGATACATTAGCCATGCACAACTTGCAAGATTATTGTGATTAAACTTTTTCAAGGTAGAAATACATTGTTACCTCACGTAACCTTTTATGTGCATATGAGATTGAATTAATTGTTTGAATTGTCATAGAGATATGTACAAGAGATTATTTTAATTTCATAAGTATGTATGTGCATTAACACATTTGCTTATTAAAATTTGTTTAATCAGTTGAATTGACATAGAGATATAGTCAACAGATAAATGAATTTTTGGTAAGTAAGTATGTTCATAAGTTAGTAAATTACCAAGTTCCCGTGAATTTATTCGTAACAACATAAACATGAGTTTAATAATTCTAAGTTAAGAAATGTACTTAATCTAATACAATTATGTCATCTTGATTAAAATCATCTTTTGAAATCGTGCATTGGAACTTTTATTTTATTTTTATTTATTTTATTTTGTTAAATCCTAGTTTTTAATCACTTCTTCAAATCGAAGTATTTTTCTTCACCAAAGTGTTTTTAAAATTGCATTCATAAATAATTCTTTTCACAGTCCTTGTGGGTATGATAACTCGACATTTACTTGTCACTTTTTTACTTGTTGCAATTGTGTACACTGGTACATTTTCGTCGTTCTAGTCAATCAGTGCGTACACAGTAACATAAAAGAGATAGAATGTATCAGCAATCACATCAGGTGCAGCAGCTTCCTCTCTGGCTCGGATGGCATATGTGCGAGTAAGTGCTTTAGCATCTGACCAAACAACGATGTCTTTTCCTCTAGTGCGAATGGTCCCACTAATACTGTTCTGGCCCGAATGTCACCTTTCTGATATGTAGACATTTGTTTTTCATTATGTTCTCCATTTTCCTTTAACTGTTTAGGACAATTCTAGAGAAAGTGATCAGTCGACCTATATCTATAACATGCTCCTGACTTAGCTTTACATTCACCAAGATGAAATTTTCCACAATGTTTACAACTGGGCTTTGGGGCGTTCCGTACTCTTCCCACACTATCAACTAGTTTTGTAGGAGTTTTAAAATCATACTGAATCGATTTATTTTTGTTTGGATATTCAAACACTGAAGTAGTTCGACATAAGTCATCTCTAGTATTCTTTGCCAATGATACAGAAAATGACTTGGAAGAACATCTCTTGTTAAACTCTCGAATCCGTCTATCCCTTTGTATCTTACAGTTGTACACTTCTTCCATTTTCTGTGCACGATCAAATAAAACAACAAATTCTCAAATTTCAATACCTCCTATCATCATTCTAATTTCATCATTTAGACCATCTTCAAATCGGATACACATCTCCTCTTCAGTAGGCACAATTTCCCGGGCATATTTACTGAGATATACAAACTCTTTCTCATACTCAACCACCAACTTGTTTCCTTGTGGTAACTCAAGAAATTCCCTCTTTTTTCTTATCTAGATATTGTTTCCCAACATACTTCTTTTTGAAATTGTTTTGAAAGAAATCCCAGGAAATTTTCTCCCATGGTACCACAGCTACCAACGTAGTCCACCAACTATACGCTTCTTCTTTTAATAATGAAACGACAGACTAAGAAAATCATCAGAAGGGTAAGCCATTTCTTTGAAAACTCACAAGATGTTCTGAAGCCAATACTTAGTTTTAACTGGATCATCTTCTGATCTACCTCAAATTTATTTGGCACCACATTTTCTAAGCTTCTCTATTAGAATATGTATCACCCCAAACTCGTATCTGCCATCGGAGTAGGGTTACAGAGCATTATCGAAAGTTTACAACTCAAAACAATCAAAATTTTTAATCATTTTTATAACACAACATCGATCATAGCAAAGTAAATCAATATCATACATATTGTCCCTTATCTAAGCCCTCGAGGCCTTAAAAACACATTAGAAACAAGTCAAGACTAAATTAAAATCATATAGAATTTTTCAGAAAAAGAAGAATTTTTTTCAAACTGCAGGGGTTACACGGCCATGTGGCCAAGCTATGTGACTCACACAGCTGAATACACGCCCATGTCTCAGGACGTGTGGGCATTTGAAATAGGGACATACGATCGTGTTTCAGCCTGTGTCTATGTTCGTGTAACTCTCTGACTTGGGTTACACGGCCAAGCCACACGCCCGTGTGCCAAGCCGTGTAAGTCTCAAAATGCAACCTTTAAAAACCTACAGGGGACATACGGTCGTGTCACATAGCTATGTATGACACACGGCTAAGACATATGCTTGTGTCTCTGGCCGTGTGGACGAAAAATAGGCTATTTTCAAGCCAATTTTCTCACCTAATCATGCATACACCTACAACCAATTTTCCACATAAAATTAAGGATCCCAAAGTGCACCGAACCATGCAACAACAAGCTATCACCAATATGCCCAAAAGGCACCTCAATCACAACAATTAACATGTATACACATATGCATAGTTTAACCAAAACTTACCACTTTGTTCACATATTAAATTCACATCCAAATTATCCAATTGATCATGTATTATCCATCAACTAATCATTAGCACAATTAGCCACATATATCATCTATAACCAATATGCCAATTTGGTCATACAAAACAAAACTTAAAATGACTATATCAACTCCAACCATCAAGGCCATCTAAATGACACAAATATAACCATATTCAAATGGTTCCAACAATCAACTTGTATACAAACCATATTTCAATCATGCACATCTATTCAAAACCTTTCAAAAGCATACCATATCTTGACCATGGTGAGGTTAATTCATCATATATCACTTTGGTGATTCAAACATGCTTTAACATATTATCAAATTAACACATATCAACAAGGCTACATCACCCAAAATGACATATGCATGCCAAACTCGTCAACTAACATTCAACTAATCATCAATCATAAGCCCACCTATACATAATCGTTGGATAGTGTGATAGATCTCTGATGAGCTTCCGAAAATCTGTAAAGTAAGAGAAAGAAAAACTACGTAAGCATATAATGCTTAGTAAGTTCGCATAAACTTTAAACATAATATTTCATTTCAATAATGAACTTTATAGGTTAAATATAAACCTATACCAATGCTTCAAAATTTATCAAACCATAATCATCAATTCACAAAGGATTAGGTTTATCAACACCACATTTATTTATTATTCCAAGCATAGTAAGATTTTACAGGACTTTGAACCCTTCCATTTACTTACTTTAGCTTAAATAACAACATCAATTCATTAGTTAACATATTTGTTCATGAACTAGGCATATTCATCCATAACATACGTAAACTTCTTACATATAAGTACATCTTTCAACTCATCAATCCCTTTTATTTCATCATATTTTATTTCAACTATGAACTTACCAATTTCATTACCTTTTCATACCCTTTTCCTTTGCATAATATAATACATAATCATAACATCAACCATGACTACGAGCTATTGCATTTAACATAGTTCTTTTAAAATCAACTACATGATAAACCATTTCATAAAAAAATTATATACTTTTAATTTATACCACTTTTTCATGCACATAAGCATATCTCCATTTGGTTACTTACCATTTCAATGAATTTCTACAAAACTAACATAATATAATCCAGCCAATAGCTTGGCACAAGCTTAAGCACATCAACACACATGTTGGTTCATTTAAACATGATTCACATGAATTTGACATGGATAACTATTATACTTAAGCATAATTCAATCGGATTTATCATCCATCTCATCATAACATATTTTCCATATAGCTCACCATTTTAAGTCTTTCATTCATACATGTCTTGGTTCATATAGTACATTTACAATTTCATTTGCATAATAAAAAAAGACAAAAACATAACATCACTTAAATTATACCTTTCATAATCATGAATATTCATAATTTGATCAATGGTAAATCATACCTTTTCATATTTTTCATAGTAAAGTCAATTAAAGCACTTACCGAAGCTCACACGAAGTGTGCTATATGATGGTTGAAACCATCCCTTTTCTTTAATCGATGGCCGAAGCCATCCCTTTTCATATTCGATAGCCGAAGCTATACCTTTTAATACATGATGGTCGTCACCATCCCTTTTCATACTTGATGGTCGTCACCATCCCTCTTCATAGTCGATAGCTGTGACAGCCCAAAATTGACCCTAGTCGGGAAGTGGTTTCGGGACTGCTAAACCGAGTCACCGAAATGTTTGAATGTAGTATTTATTGTCTAGAATATGTAATTATGAATGTGTTAAAATTTCAAGTTCCGATTTAGCCGATTGCATGTGAATTCAGTTAGTAGGACTTGTGTGACACTTTTGAAAAGTGAAAGGCTAATCTATAAGGACCTAATAGTGCATGTAGTCAAAGGGAGGACTTGCATGTCAAATTCCCCCAAGTTGTAGTGGCGGCCATGACAAGGAATCATGGGCTAAACATGTCATGAAACATGTTTTGTTGGTACATAGGGAGAAACAATAAACAAATAAGTATGGGTAATAAAGAAAGAAAAAAAAATGTGTGTGTGTGTGAAACCCCCATTGCCGTGCATTGTGGAAGAGAAAAGAAAAAAATTGTTCATCCATCTTTTCATTCTCTCTTGACCGAAAATACTAGAGGAAGGAAGGAATTTTGCTTCATGTTTGTTTTGGAAGAGGATTAGGAAGAGGTTGGCTATACTTGCATCAAGATTAAGGTATGTTTGAGGTTGTGCCATGAGATTCATGCATGTTTTTAGTTGCTAGCTTGATGTTCTTGGTAGCCCATGGTTCAAATCTTTGCTATGTCATGGGAATGAAATTCGCCAAAGTAAATGTGGTGTTAATGCCATTGCATGCTAAATATCAAGCTTGATAATGATACATGTGATGGGGGATTGAGGACTCTTAGATTTTCTTTTAGCACCTTTGAATGAGATACTAAGTTCTTTGTTTAACCATGACCAAATTGAAACGGTATGGTATTGTGGTGTATTCGGCCATGGTATATCCATAAGTATGATTCATGCATGTTGCATGGTAAGTAAGATTTAAGCTTTGGATATGTGTATATATTTGGATATAAGCCACTTGAGAATCGGCCCTTGCACCTATATGTATATATGTTTGCACACGATGTATTGGTATGACATATATGCTATTTCAAGGTGTATATTTGCTTGTGATGATGTCTCGATTATGAAGTAAATGAGAGATGTGTATTGAGCTACGATATGTAATGCGTTAGTAGTAAAATGTATGCTGTTTTTGTGTGGTATTAAATGTATAATTGGCCTCAACATGGACATGTATATTCGGCCACATGAGGGGAAATTGGTGTGCATGCATTCGGTTAGAGGCAAGCATATTGATGCCTATTCTTGGCTTAGAAAATTCGCTAAGAGGAATATTAACTAATGTGTTGAGTTCGATTCATGATTTCGTACATATGCGACTTTGATGCCTAATGAGTATATATATTGGCTAAGTATCTTGAATTCCTCTTCGATGCTCAAATGATAAAACCAATTTATTTGTTAAATTAAGCTCAAGAGCAAAGGGAGCTAAATCCGATAAGGGAAGGAAAAGTCGTCGAATAGCCGTCGAAATCGTTCGACCACGTCCGAGGTAAGTTCTTGAGTAATAGAGCTTAAATTCGAATTGATTAGATCATGTTTAAAGCAAATTAAAATCATGCTCTTTGTGTGTGGCTATTGAGCCGAAATTGCAAGTGTAAAAAGTGCCTTGTGTTTGAGTTTTGCTATTGAAAATGAAATACTGAATGTGTCATAATTTATTGATAATTGTGCTCGGTTATTCAATGATGTCCGGCTAAGTCCCAAGGCTTTGTGCTAAGTGACTATATTCGGACTAGGATCCAAGGCATTCGTGCGAGTTAATAAATCCGGCTAAGCCGAAGGCATTGTGCAAGTTACTAAACCCGGGTTAAGTCCTCAAGGCATTCGTGCGAGTCGCTATAACCGGCTTCATCCCAAGGCATTTGAGCGAGTCGTTATATCCGTTAAATTCAAGGTACATGATTCTAGAATAAGCGATCTTGCTGTAAAATTTCAGTTAATGCGCTTGAAAAAAATTCCAGCAATGAGGTATGTTCATATGAGCTTGAATTAGTTGATTCCTTGAATAATATTCGCCGGTCGAGTAATGAGTTTCCAGTATTTGACTAAGGTGATCCCTTATGTATGAACATAGGGGTTGGAATGTGAAATGAGTATGATATTGAGAATTTGTGCATATGAAATTATCCGTTAGCTTTATGAATGCTATGCTTTTGTTGTGTTGAATTTCTTGCTCAAACTTACTAAGCATAAATTGCTTACTCCGCTTTCTCTGTTTCTCTGCTTTTATAGATTTTGCTCGTTAGCTATCGGATTCGGGATCATTGAAGTCGAAGTCATGCACACTATCAAAGCCTCCATTTTGGTATAATTTTGGTTGAACTTTGAAATGGCATGTATAGGACTACCCTTTTGTTGAAGGTCATGTACCTTTCGGTTTTGTGTAAACTTGGATAGCCATGCGAAAATGGCTTATATCGTTTTTAGTATAGTACTATAATCATTTGTATGTCGATCATTATGAGGTATGGAATTGTTTTGAAACGATTAGCCATTGGAATGGTTAATCATGATCACACTTTGTGCTATGTATGCAAAAAGGGGCAATTGAATCATGGAAATCATGAAATAGGTAAAGCCTACCTTAAAGACAGATGCTGACTGCAGCAGTGATGTGGATGTGAAAAATCACTAAAAATATTAGGAATGGTATTAAATAGTGAATAAATTATGTAAATGAACCTTGGTGAGTCTACTTTCATATGGAAGAAACAAAACGGTCATAGGAGTTACATGTTAAGAGATATTAAAGTTCTCGTGAAACAGGGCCAGAACGGTTTCTGGATCCCCTGTTCCGACTTTGGAAATTCATTTTAAATTAACCAGAGATAATTAGGAGTCATTCCATATATTTATAGATTCCTCTCTGAGTATAGTTTCTATAGAAACAAACGGCATCAGTATTGAAGCCCTGTACATGGAGATATTCATTTCGTAACACATGAAGGTCAGTGTAGTCGATCCCTGCAACAGGGGAGAATTTAACTAATAAACTGTACCAATTGGCTCGACCAAAAATTCTAGAAAAAAAATCTGTAGATGTAAATATGAGTCTAGTTTCAGGGAAAAATTATGAAACAAATTTTTGAGCTCTGAAACTCAAGATATGATTTTTAAGGCGATAGTGATGCAGTAACCAGCTTGTCTGGAAATTTCTAAATGGACTGTGAAAATAGTTAAGTCTGTGTGCACCTTGTGTTCGATTCCGGTAACGGACTCGGGTACGGGGTGTTACAATAGCCGTCACCATCCCTTTTCATAATCGATAGATGAATCTATCCCTTTCATAATTCGATGGTCATCACCATCCCTTTTCATAGTTGATGGCTGTTACCATCCCTTTTCATAATCGATAGCCGAAGCTATCCCTTTTCATTGACCGGTGACCATCGAGACGCCGTTGGACTTTTCCACTGAGACATAATGTAATAATATAACATAATAACATCTAAAACATAAATTAGAAATGTTGTTTAATTGAATGAACTTACCTGGCTAAATTGCAAAAATGTCAAAGTACAGGGGCATTTTGGTAATTTTTTATTCTCCTCAGTTTTCTACTCGATCTTGATATAAATTAATAATTTCATTCATTCTATTAATTTGGAAAGAAAAATAATGTATTTTATACAATTTAGTCATTTTTTCATTTTTTACAAAATTACCCCTAGAGTTTTACTTTCATTCAATTTAGTCCTTGAGCCAAAAACATGCAAATTAACCATTTTTACCCAAAATTGAGCCTAGCTAAATACTTATGGCATCCAAAACAGCCCATTCATGCAATAATTTCACATAAAATCCTTATACTTTTACTATTTTAACAATTTAGTCCCTAATAAAAAAATTCATCAAAAATCACTTAATAAAATACTTTTAAATAACAAATAATATTTCAAATTCATCATTTAACATCTAAAATCACAAGTTTTATCAATGTCAACATTCAAAATCCTTAACATTTTCAAAATCGAAGGTACGAGCTAGCTGGACGTAGTTGTAACGATATCAAAAACATAAAAATTAAAAGAAATGGGGCTAAAATGACATACCATGCTAGCTTCAAAGTGAAAGTCAATTCGGTGAAGGAACATGAAAAAGGTGATAATTGATTTTGGTTTTGTTTTATTTTATTTTAATATACCAAATTACCATTTTAACCTTGGTTAATAAATAAATAAAACACCAATTTCATGCCCATAATTGTCCACTAACTCCTTGAATGGTCTAATTACAATTTATTTCCCTTTTCTTTATTCAATAAACCATTTAATTACTCAAATCAAATAGGGACTAAATTTTACATCTTTTATGATTTAGTCCTTTTTAATTAATTAATTATCGAAACATTAAATTTTTTTAACAAAACTTTAATACCACCTTAATGACACTCCGTAAATATTTATAAAAATATTTAAGACTCAGTTTATAATAACGAGGTCCTGATTCCTCATTTTCTAAAACCACTTGACCTTAGGGTCTTACCATTCGAACTTAATAAATTGCTTAAATAACATAAGTTATCAAATCAAAAACCTTTTTAACACTATTTTTGACTCATAAATATTGAATAATAATATTTATGAACTTACTTGTCGGATTTGGTGGCCCCGAAACCACTATTTTCGACACCACTTGAAAGCAGGCTGTTACAGAATACGTCAACTAGGCTCAGCCACAGGAGGAGGTGGAGGTTTAACCGGAGGCATAGCAGGAGGTATAATAGGGGTTGGAGGTCGTTGAGCTGGAGTATGCATTTGGATAAACTCATTGAACCACTGGTTCATAAACTCGAAGAACATTTTTTTTTGGTTCATGCTCTTGTACTTGAGAAATTAGGATATTACTACTCATCTCTTGATCAGAGGTCGGTACATTACTATTAACCTTATCATTGTTAGCAAGATCAGATATGTCTGACATCTTTACAATCTATAAGAAAAACAAAGGTTAGATTGGATCAAACACGTCACACTATCACAGATTTATATGGCATGTAATTCTAGACATTTCACACGCTACGTTCAGTCCAAGAACCGACTAAACCTAGCTCTGATACCACTAAATGTAACACTTTAACCCGTATCCATCGTCAGATTAGGGCTACAAAGCATTACCGTACAATCAGAACATTTACACTTAATTTCATTCAATGTCATAAACATAAAATAAGCCATTCATACATACACACACCATCCCTATATTGAGCCCTCGAGGCCTAAGAAACATCATAGAAATGACTCGGGACTAAATTGAAATCATTTGGAAAGTCTAGGAAATAGTCACAAAATTTTGAATACAGGGGTCACACAGTTGTGTGGCCGGGCCATATGCCTCACATGCTGAGACACGCGCCTGTGTCTCAGGCCGTGTAACCTTCGAGCTAGGGAGACACGATTATGTCCCAGCCCATGTCCTCACCCATGTAACTTTTTGAGTAGGGTCACACGACCATGTCACACACCCATGTGCTAGGCCGTGTAACAATTGCAATTGCCCCATGCGCCCGTGTGTTAAGCAGTGTGCTACGCCGTGTAACTTACTAACTGTGTTGCCAAGCCGTGTGTCTCACACGATTGAGTCACACGCCCATGGACCCAAAATGAACCTTAAACAACAAGTTTACCTGTAACATTCCTTACCCGTATTCAAAGCCGGAATAGGGTACGAGGCATTACCAAACTTATCACACGAACTCTCATACAATTCCGAGTCATCAATTGCATCAAAATTAAAACTTTTTGCAAATAATCATAAAGTCCCTAATACGAGCCTACGAGGCCTAAAACATGCTTTGAAAGTGGTTTGGGACTAAACCGAGAAAATTAGAAATTTTTACAAAACTTAGAAATTTTCTCACTAAACAGGGGTCACATGCCCATGTGGATATGGGACACGCTCATGTGGGCAAGCCGTGTGGTCACACACGTCCATGTTCCAACCCCATGTATGTAATATCCTGAATTAGGGCTTAATCGGAATAGTGGTTTCGTGACCACAAATCCGAGATAGAAATAATTATTTTACAATTATTTTGATGTTTATGATATGATTGCATGATTGTGTGAAAATTTCGTGATGAAATTCTATGCCTAAAGTGCTTAAATTGAAAGTAGGGACTAAATCGAATAAGTTGCAAAACTTGCATTCTAGAAGTTTTTAGTATGAAATTGTTTTGGAATATTAATGAGGAGGTCTTAAATAGCAATTTTACCAATTTTAAGTTCATGGAAAAAATTAGGACATGGAAGGAATTTTTGGAAAGTTTAGTAGTAAGGGTATTTTGGTCATTTAGTTATTAAAATGAATTAAAAACAAAATTAAAAGCCAATTTTTGTACATATTCTTCATTAGGCCAAAATTTCAAGGGTTCTCCATAGCTAGGGTTTGTTTCAAGCTTCCAAGCTCCATAGTAAGTGATTCCAAGCCCCGTTTTTAATGTTCTTTACGTTTTTAGAATCTCTGAAGCTCGATTAAGCTTATGCTAGCAATAATTCAACCTAGGGTTTATATTTGGAAAAATACCCATAGGTGAAATTTGTGTATTTTGATGTTTTATGATAGAATATGGGGTTTTAAATTATGTTAGACAACTTGTGCTACTCGATTTTTAGTGAAAACGAGTAAAAGGGCTTAATCGGCAAAAATACCTAATAGTCACAAGTATATGTTAGAGAGAGAATTTGATGTTGCCATAGAAGGGAAAAGTGATCAGCATGTTATAAAACATAAGAATAAGGAATAAAGTTTAATTCTCGAGCCTAGGGGCAAAAGTGTAATTATGCAAAAGTTTAGGGACAAAAGTGTAATTTTTTTAAAGTTCGTATTAAATGCTGTTTTGATGAATGTATGTATTAAATAAGATTAATTTGGTATTATAGATCAAGAAAAACGAGATTCAAGTCGTGATCGAGGAAAAGAAAAGATTGTGGACTAAATTGCAAAATCTTTATATTTTGGTACCAAGGTAAGTTCATGTGTAAATAATGTAGCATAAATGTTATTTTTAAGTTATTAATGTTAATTATATGATATGCTGATTTTTAATCGTGAAATATTATGCTTTGTGGTTAATGTTGAGTAATATGCAAATTATGTTTACTACTTGATAAATATGAATTGCTACCGAGTATCGGTTCCGATATTCCATGGAAGACGGCAAATGTGAGATCGAGGGAAAAAGCCTGTTTGAACCTTAGGAATAGATTAGGATACAAGTGACATGTCACTAGGATGGTTGAGCATCCGAACTCGTTGAGTTGAGTCCGAGTTCACTTATGGATGCAAATGTCCGAACTCGTTGAGTTGAGTCCGATTTCGTGAAATGTAACTAGGCATCCGAACTCGTTGAGTTGAGTCCGAGTTCACTTATGGATGCGAACGCTCGAGCTCGTTGAGCTGAGTCCGAGTTCAATTAGGGGCGGGTTACATGATTTCTTGATTACATATGAGGCACTTATGTGCAAATTATCTGTGTATCCGAGTTGTATTCCGATGTGTTCAACGGGTAAAATTTCTAGTGAAATGGAAGAACACTTAAGATGCAAGTGACGTTTTGGTAAGTGTTGTGAAATGGACACTTTGGACAGGTATGTTCTTAACCCTCGGGTTGAAAATAGATACAACAACGATAAGGTGGTAAGATGATGAATGATGTTTAGAAATGTGATATATGTTTTGGTGATACCATGCTAAAGTTGTTTGGTATATTTGTATTGTTATGTTACTTGTTATTTACATATGAACTTACTAAGCATTTATACGCATTCTTCCTTTTCAGATCACTGTAGTTTTGAACAAGCCGCTCAGAATCGGACAGGTCGAAAGTTCGATCACACTATCCAAAGGACTTTTATCTTGGTAAATGGCTTGTACAACTACTTAAGTATGGCATGTATAGCAATATACTTATTTTGTGTAAATAGTTTTATGATATGGCCATGTTTGGTTGAGAAAATGTTTGATATTGATAAGTCATGGTGGTGGCTAATTTAGATCATGTTTTATATCATGGAAGTTTAATAGGTTATCTAGTTCATAAAAATTCATGGAAAGATGAAACTTGCCTTAAAACAGAATATTGCTGCAGCAATGACATGAATTTGAAAAATCACTAAAAATAGTATAAATGGAACTAAATGATGAGTAAGTCATGAAATTGAAGCTTAATGAGTATATTATCATATGGATTGAACAAAACAGGAATATAAATTATATATTATGAGATATTTAAACTTTTACGAAACAGGGCCAGAGTGATTTCTGGATCCCCTATTCTGACTTTAAAAATTTATAATAAATTTTACTAAAATAATTAGAAGTTGTTATTTATATGTACAGATTTCTTATTGAGTCTAGTTTAGTTAGAAACAAACCTCATAGTCATTGAAATTTTGTATGGAGATATATCTGATTCGTAATACACAGAGTTTAGAGCAGTCAAACTCTGAAACAGGGGATACTTTAATTAATAAAGTGTACTAATTGGCCCAATAAAAAAATTCTAGAAAAAAATTAGTAAATAGATATATGAGTCTAGATTCAGGGAAAATTTATGGATCTTGATTTTGAGTTTCGTAACTCGAGATATGATTTTTCTTGTAACTGTGACGCGAGTAGCTAGAAAGCTGTGAATGTAGAAACAAATGGTTTGAAGTTCTTAAATTGATAAATTATGTTCGGTAACCCCTCAAGCTCGACTCCGGTGATGGTCTCAGGCGTGGGGGCGTTACATTTAGTGGTATCAGAGTAGGTTTAGTCGGTTCTCGGACTACGTGTTGTATGTACGGATTTTGCTATACATGCCATATGTATGAATTGTGATAGTGTGACGACTTCTGACCTTTTTAAATGATTTTTATATAGTAAATGGATCCCGATCCAGCTGTGGTAGATGAAGTAGAGAGTAATGCGCCAGCTCCGGCTGAAGGGGTAGCGCCGACTAAAAACCCACCTCCTACTGTTGGTCAGGGAGGAGGAGAAAAGGATCGGGAAGCCTTTCTCTAAATGATGAGTGCATGGTACACTGAGTTCGTTCGTACGAACCCAAATGTACGACCTCCCTCACCTCCCCCAATTCCTCAACCTATGCCTCCAATGCCTCAAGGAGTGGATATGATAAAATTTCATAGAACCCCGTTGATAGAATTCAGTAAACAAGGGGTGAAGAATTTAGAGCAAATATTGATGATGATGCGAGAAAGCGAGTTCGGCTTGAAAATTCTATCCGGTATTTGATGAATTATCTTGTACACCAAGAATGTTTGAAATGTGTTACATCTTTGTTGAGAGATTCAGCCTATAATTGGTGGAAGACTTTGATTTGGTGGTACCGAAAGAGAGGGTAACCTGGGAATTCTTTCAAGAAGAGTTTTGAAAGAAATATATTAGTGAAAGATTTATTGATCGAAATGTAAAGAGTTTCTGAGTGAAGAAAGGTAATATGACAGTCTCGAAATATGAAAGAGAGTTTGTTCGATTGAGTAAGTATGCCAGGGAATATGTTCCTACCGAAGCCAAGATGTGCCGACGATTTGAAGACGGGCTCAACGAAGACATTAAAGTATTTGTCGGGATCCTTGAACTGAAAGAAATGGTAGTTCTAGTTGATCGAGCTTGTAAGGCTGAAGAACTACTTAAAGAGAAGAGGAAGGTAGAGGCTGAGACACGAAATTGGAAGAAAAGGCCAATAAGTAAGGCACCTTCACAGCAAACCGGAAAGTCAAGAAATATGAATCCTCGTTCCCAAGTTTCAGCTGGGCAATCAAATGGAAATTTTAAGAAGCAGAATGTGGGTCCTAAATCTCAGAATACTTCTGCAGCCAGTGTAGGGAACTCGAGATTTGTTAAACCCGAGTGCCAGCGGTGTGGTAGAAATCATTTTGGTCCATGCAGAGCAAATGAATGTTTTCGATGTGGTTCTCCGGATCATTTTATTAGAGACGCCCGAGAGAGAGCCGAGAAAGAAAAATTTGAGTGTAAAAGCTAGTGGTGCAAACTCGAGGAAAAGTATCCGAGAAAAGTCGGAAGTGAAACAAGCGAGAAGAATGTAGCCGATATGCAACAGCTTAGATCTCGAGGAAGAGCTCCGGCTAGAACTTATGCTATTAAAGCGCGTGAAGATGCTTCCTCACCCGATGTGATTACCGGTACATATACTCTTTATGATATTAATGTTATTGCTTTAATTGATCCCGGTTCTACTCATTCATACGTATGCATTAAACGGTGTCTAGTATGAATATACCTGTGAGAACACGTAATTTATGATTAGAGTGTCGAACCCGTTAGGCAAATGCGTGATAGTTGATAAAGTAAGCAAGAAATGCCCTTTAATGATTCGGGTCATTACTTTCCTACCGACTTGATGTTGTTGCCGTTTGATGAATTTGATGTTATTTTGGGTATGGATTGGTTGACATTGCATGATGCTATAATAAATTGCAAAGAAAAGGTTATAGAATTAAAGTGTGAAAGTGGTGAAATTCTCGGGTTGAGCTAGACAAATCGAGGCATTATCTAGTATGATTTCTTCGATGTCGGCTCGTAGATATTTGAGAAAGGGTTATGAAGCTTATTTGGCGTATGTAATTAATACAAAAGAAGTTGAAAAGAAAGTTGAATCGGTCTTGGGTTGTGTGTGAATTTGCGACGTATTTCGGAAAGAATTGCCGGGTTTGCCTCCGTTAGGGAAGTAGAATTTGGTATTGATTTAATCTGAGAATAGCTCCGATCTCGATTGCTCCATATAGAATGGCACCAACAGAGTTGAAAGAATTAAAGTCGCAGCTTGCAAGAGTTGGTGATAAAGGCTTTGTGAGACCGAGTTTTCACCTTGGGGTGCTCCGTGTTATTTGTGAAAAGAAGGATGGTTCTATGAGATTATGTGTTGATTATCGGCAGTTAAACAAGGTGACAATCAAAAACAAGTATCCGCTGTTAGAATTGATGATTTGTTTGATCAGCTAAAAGGAGCGACATGGTTTTCAAAGATTGACTTGAGATCTGGGTATTATCAGCTGCGAGTAAAAGAGTCAGATGTGCCTAAAACTGCTTTTAGAACAAGGTACGATCATTATGAATTTTTAGTTATGCCATTAAGGTTGACAAATGCTCCTGCTGTGTTTATGGATTTAATGAATCGCATATTTCGGCCATACTTGGACAGATTTGTTGTGGTGTTTATAGATGATATTTTAATTTATTCAAAAGATGAGACAGAGCATGCTGAGCATTTGAGGATAGTTTTGCAAACTTTGAGAGATAAGCAGCTGTATGCTAAGTTTAGTAAAAGTGAATTTTGGCTCCGGGAAGTTGGATTTTTGGGTCATATTGTTTCAGGTGATGGTATACGGGTTGATCCTAGTAAAATTTCAGCCATTATTGATTGGAAACCACCAAAAACGAATCAAGTTAGAAGTTTCTTGGGGCTAGCTGGGTATTATCGATGGTTCGTAAATGGATTTTCTATAATTGCTGCTCCTATGACTAGACTACTCGAAAGGATGTTAAATTTGAATGGACGGAAGAATGTCAACAGAGTTTCAAGAATTGAAAAGTTATTAATCAAGCACCGGTGTTGATACAACCCGAATCAGGTAAAGAATTTGTGGTGTATAGTGATGCTTCTCTAAATGGTTTGGGGTGTGTACTCATGCAAGAAGGAAAAGTGGTGGCTTATTCTTCGAGACAGTTAAAACCTCATGAGAAGAATTATCCTACTCACAATTTGGAATTAGCTGCGGTGGTTTTTGCTTTGAAGATTTGGCTACATTATTATTTGTATGGTGAAAAGTGCCGAGTATATACCGATCACAAAAGTCTTAAATACTTGATGTCACAAAAAGACTTGAATTTGAGACAACGAAGATGGTTGGAGTTATTGAAAGATTACGAGCTTGTTATCGATTATCATCCGGGAAAAGCGAATGTGGTTGCCGATGCTTTAAGCAGAAAGTTGTTGTTTGCTTTGAGAGTTATGAACACTCAGTTGAAAATTTTAGACGACGGTTCGATTCTAGCAGAGTTAAGAGCAAGACCGATGTTTTTACAAGAGATTTCTGAAGCTCAAAAAAATGATCAAGATTTGCTAGCCAAAAGAAAACAGTGTGAAGCTAATACGGGATCAGATTTCAGAATCGGTTCTGATGGTTGTTTGATGTTTAAAAATCGGATTTGTGTACCAAAAAATGATGAGTTGAATCAAAAGATTTTGCATGAAGCACATAATGGTTGTTTAGCGGTTCATCCAGGCAGTACGAAGATGTATAATGACTTGAAGAAAATGTACTGGTGGAGTGGAATGAAAAGAGATATTTCCGAGTTTGTATCAAAGTGCTTAGTTTGTTAACAAGTGAAAGCTGAACACCAAGTACCTTCGGGATTACTCCAGCCTATTATGGTTCCTGAATGGAAATGGGATCGGATTACTATGGATTTTATATCAGGGTTGCCGTTAACTCCAGGGAAGAAAAATGCCATATGGGCAATAGTTGACAGACTGACTAAATGGGCTCATTTTATTCCGGTACGTACAGATTATTCTCTTAATAAGTTGGATGAATTGTATATCCGAGAGATTGTTAGACTTCATGGGATACCTTTGTCAATCATTTTGGATAGAGATCCAAGGTTTACCTCACGATTTTGGCAAAAGTTGGACCGGTAGCATATCGGCTAGCGTTACCACCCGAATTAGAAAAGATTCATGATGTGTTTCACGTATCTATGTTACGTCGGTATCGTTCGGATCCTTCACATATAATTTCACCGACAGAAATTGAACTGCGACCGGATATGACTTATGAAGAAGAACCGATTAAGATTTTAGCTCGAGAAGTCAAACAACTAAGAAATAAAAGTGTTGCACTTGTGAAAGTGTTGTGGCAAAAGCATGGAGTAGAAGAGACTACATGGGAACTTGAAGAAACTATGAGAAACCAATACCCACACCTGTTTACCGGTAAGATTTTCGAGGACGAAAATCCTTAAAAGGGGGGAGAGTTGTAATATCCTGAATTAGGGCTTAATCGGAATAGTAGTTTCGTGACCACAAATCCGAGATAGAAATAATTATTTTACAATGATTTTGATGTTTATGATATGATTGCATGATTGTGTGAAAATTTCGTGATGAAATTCTATGCCTAAAGTGCTTAAATTGAAAGTAGGGACTAAATCGAATAAGTTGCAAAACTTGCATTCTAGAAGTTTTTAGTATGAAATTGTTTTGGAATATTAATGAGGAGGTCTTAAATAGCAATTTGACCAATTTTAAGTTCATGGAAAAATTAGGACATGGAAGGAATTTTGGAAAGTTTAGTAGTAAGGGTATTTTGGTCATTTAGTTATTAAAATGAATTAAAAACAAAATTAAAAGCCAATTTTTGTCCATATTCTTCATTAGGCCGAAATTTCAAGGGTTCTCCATAGCTAGGGTTTGTTTCAAGCTTCCAAGCTCCATAGTAAGTGATTCCAAGCCCCGTTTTTAATGTTCTTTACGTTTTTGGAATCTCGGAAGCTCGATTAAGCTTATGCTAGCAATAATTCAACCTAGGGTTTATATTTGGAAAAATACCCATAGGTGAAATTCGTGTATTTTGATGTTTTATGATAGAATATGGGGTTTTAAATTATGTTAGACAACTTGTGCTACTCGGTTTTTAGTGAAAACGAGTAAAAGGGCTTAATCGGCAAAAATACCTAATAGTCACAAGTATATGTTAGAGAGAGAATTTGATGTTGCCATAGAAGGGAAAAGTGATCAGCATGTTATAAAACATAAGAATAAGGAATAAAGTTTAATTCCCGAGCCTAGGGGCAAAAGTGTAATTATGCAAAAGTTAGGGGCAAAAGTGTAATTTTTTTAAAGTTCGTATTAAATGTTGTTTTGATGAATGTATGTATTAAATAAGATTAATTTGGTATTATAGATCAAGAAAAACGAGATTCAAGTCGTGATCGAGGAAAAGAAAAGATTGTGGACTAAATTGCAAAATCTTTATATTTTGGTACCAAGGTAAGTTCATGTGTAAATAATGTAGCATAAATGTTATTTTTAAGTTATTAATGTTAATTATATGATATGCTGATTTTTAATCGTGAAATATTATGCTTTGTGGTTAATGTTGAGTAATATGCAAATTATGTTTACTACTTGATAAATATGAATTGCTACCGAGTATCGGTTCCGATATTCCATGGAAGACGGCAAATGTGAGATCGAGGGAAAAAGCCCGTTTGAACCTTAGGAATAGATTAGGATACAAGTGACATGTCACTAGGATGGTTGAGCATCCGAACTCGTTGAGTTGAGTCCGAGTTCACTTATGGATGCAAATGTCCGAACTCGTTGAGTTGAGTCCGAGTTCGTGAAATATAACTAGGCATCCGAACTCGTTGAGTTGAGTCCGAGTTCACTTATGGATGCGAACGCTCGAACTCGTTGAGCTGAGTCCGAGTTCAATTAGGGGCGGGTTACATGATTTCTTGATTACATATGAGACACTTATGTGCAAATTATCCGTGCATCCGAGTTGTATTCCGATGTGTTCAACGGGTAAAATTTCTAGTGAAATGGAAGAACACTTAAGATGCAAGCGACGTTTTGGTAAGTGTTGTGAAATGGACACTTTGGACAGGTATGTTCTTAACCCTCGGGTTGAAAATAGATACAACAACGATAAGGTGGTAAGATGATGAATGATGTTTAGAAATGTGATATATGTTTTGGTGATAGCATGCTAAGGTTGTTTGGTATATTTGTATTGTTATGTTACTTGTTATTTACATATGAACTTACTAAGCATTTATGCTTACTCCTTCCTTTTCATTCACTATAGTTTTGAACAAGCCGGCTCAGGAATCGGGACAGGTCGAAAGTTCGATCACACTATCCAAAGGACTTTTATCTTGGTAAATGGCTTGTACAACTACTTAAGTATGGCATGTCTAGCAATATACTTATTTTGTGTAAATAGTTTTATGATATGGCCATGTTTGGTTGAGAAAATGTTTGATATTGATAAGTCATGGTGATGGCTAATTTAGATCATGTTTCATATCATGGAAGTTTAATAGGTTATCTAGTTCATAAAAATTCATGGAAAGATGAAACTTGCCTTAAAACAGAATATTGCTGCAGCAATGACATGAATTTGAAAAATCACTTAAAATAGTATAAATGGAATTAAATGATGAATAAGTTATGAAATTGAAGCTTAATGAGTCTATTTTCATATGGATTGAACAAAACAGGAATATAAATTATATATTATGAGATATTTAAACTTTTGCAAAACAGGGCTAGAGTGATTTCTGGATCCCCTGTTCTAACTTTAAAAATTTATAATAAATTTTACTAAAATAATTAGAAGTTTTTTTTATATTTATAGATTCCTTATTGAGTCTAGTTTTAATAGAAACAAACCTCATAGTCATTGAAATTTTGTATAGAGATATATCTGATTCGTAATACACAGAGTTCAGAGCAGTCAAACTCTGAAACAAGGGATACTTTAATTAATAAACTGTACTAATTGGCCCAATAAAAAAATTCTAGAAAACAATTAGTAAATAGATATATGAGTCTAGATTCAGGGAAAATTTACGGATCTTGATTTCAAGTTTCATAACTCAAGATATGATTTTTCTTGTAACTGTGACGCGAGTAGCTAGAAAGCTGTGAATGTAGAAACAAATGGTTTGAAGTTCTTAAATTGATAAATTATGTTCGGTAACCCCTAAAGCTCGACTCCAGTGATGGTCTCGGGCGTGGGGGCGTTACAATGTAACTCTCTGTTTCTCACCCAAGAACAAATTGATGACACATGGCCAAGTCACACGCTCATGTGCTAGGACGCATGCTCGTGCCTGAGGCCATGTCATCAACACAGCTAAGACACATGCCCATGTGCTCAAGTCTGAGCATTCTGTTTCTCAAATTTAAGGTGCAGGGGACACACGGCCTAAACACATGCCTATGAGGCAAGCCGTGTGTCATATGCTGCCTACATACACGCCCGTGTGTCTACCCGTGTGGAAAAAAATAAGGCTATTTACCAAGCCTTTTTGCCACCCTTTTATGCACACACCTACACAACATAACATAGCACCAATCCAAGAAGAAACATACAACCAAATCAGCCACAACCAAGACATCAACACATCATTCACATGCTACCATCGATCAAACACTAACATCGCATAGTTATCAATTCAAATCAAGTAAGATCCTACATTCATGAAAGACATCATCATATAAATCACTTATACCAATAGTATCCAAATTTCAAATGGCATTATACAAAATGAACTTTCAACCAATATAAGGCAACACATTTGGCCAAATCAATTATGACACATAACAAAATGACCAAGTCCCCTATACATGCCATAACTTAAAATCTTGAAATAATTGATACTAAAAATAATTGTTAATAGTGTGAGTGGATCTCCGATGGTCTCCGATCCCCGAGCTAGCTTGGTGACACTATAAGACAACGGAAAGGAAAGGGAGTAAGATATTTAGCTTAGCAAGTTCCCATGCAAATAATAAGCATCATAACAACACAATAAACATACAATTAACATGATGAAATATGGCATGAATGTTATTAAATTCTTTTAGTTATAACCTACTCAATCACAACCTTACCAAGGGTTCATCACATATCAAACTCATTACGCATGAGTTTTACTTACATACCTATACCAACTCGTAACATAACCATAGTCTTTCCTAATTTTGACATTCCCGTTGAACACTCGGAATATTAACAGATACTCAAAAATCTTGCACATAATTTCCATATAGTAGCCAAAGCCACCTCACATCTCGTAATACATATGAGCTCGTTTTCGAGCTATTCACGGGCCTGCTCACACAAGTTGTCAGTCAGGACGTAGCTACCTAGTGCTACTTACACAAGCTGTCAGGTATCCGCAACACATGCCGGATTACCCAGCCACTAGTAGGATGTATGAGACAAGCACCTAGATTACATAAATATAACAATGCATTACTTACATACGAACTTACCTCGGTACAAAAATAGTAGAATTGGACCTAATCGTCAAACACTTTGTTTTTCCCCCAGTCTGGGTTCGAACCTCATTTTTCTTGATACTCACATTTAATACTCACATTGTTCAATGCAGTCCAAAAATCATATTATGGAAAAATTACATTTTTCCCCCTAATGATTCACATTTTTACAATTTAGTCCCGAAGCTCGTAAATTGAACCAAACATGCATTTTCTACCATTGGACATCAAAATACACAAATATCTAACATGGGTAAAATTTTAAAATTTGACAATACTTCAAAATAGTCCTTGGAAAAGCTAGATTAGGTTACAAGGATCTCAAAAACATGAAAATCACTAAAAACTGGGCTAGAACAAACTTACAATCGAACTTGAAAGATGAACAAACCCTAGCTATGTCTTCTTAGTGTCATTCGGCCTTGGGAAAATAAGATGGACAAGATTTTGGCTTGATTTTTTTCTTTTTAATTCATTTAATTACCAAATAACCAAAATGCCCTTTTCTTAAAACACTAAAATTTCTCTTACTTCATGTCCATTTTTGTCCACTAACTTAACAAATGGTCTAATTATCATTTAAGGACCTTCAATTTAAAATTTCATAGCAATTAGACACCTCTAACTTATAGAACTCAAGTTTTGCACTTTTTACAATTTAGTCCTTTTGCTAAATTGAGTGCTCAAACGTCTAAATTTTCGAACGAAATTTTCACAAAATCATTCCATAAAATTGTAGACCATAAAAATATAAGAGAAATAAATTTTTCTACGTCAATTTTTTTATCCCAAAACCACTGTTTCGACTAGACCCAAAATCGGGCTATTACAACTCTCCCCATTTAGAGGTTTTCGTCCCCGAAAATCTTACCAGAAAATAGGTTTGGTAGCTTCCTCAAGTTCCCACATAGTCTCTTCAACCCCATGTCGTTGCCATAAAACTTTTACTAAAGCTATACTTTTATTTCTCAACTGCTTAACTTCCTGAGCTAAAATCTTAATCGGTTCCTCACCATAAGTCATATCAAGTCAAATCTCGACTTCTGTCAGTGAAATCACATGTGAAGGATCAGAACGATATCATCACAACATCGACACATGAAACACATTATGAATCCTTCCAACTCTGTCAATAAAGCTAATTGATATACTACTGGCCCTATTCTTTCAATAACCTCATACGACCCAATGAAACATGGACTCAACTTGCCTTTATGGCCAAATCTCAGAATCTTCTTCCACGAAGATACTTTCAGAAATACCTTATCACCAATCTGAAATTCAATCTCTTTTCTTTTCAAATCTACGTATGACTTTTTTTGATCTGAAGCGGCTTTCAAACAATCACGGATTACCTTTACTTTTTCTTCTATTTCTCTAACCAAATCAACCTCGTGAATATGTCTCTCACTAAGCTCGATCTAATATAACGAAGTTTGACACTTGTAGCCATACAATGCCTCATATGGTGACATCTTTATACTCGACTGAAAACTATTGTTATAAGTAAATTCGACTAAAGGTAAATAATTCTTTGAACTACCTTCGAATTCTAGAACACAACATCGGAGCATATCTTCAATAATCTGAATTACCCTTTTGGATTGACCATCGGTTTGCAATGAAACACGGTACTAAAATTTAACTTCGTACCTAAAGCCTCTTGTAATTTCTGCAAAAATCTCAAAGTAAACCTCGGATCTCTATCCGAAATAATAGAAATAGGCACTCCGTGCAATCTCACAATCTCAGAAATGTACAACTCAACTAACTTATCAAGTGAGTAGTCAGTACATAACAGTATAAAATGATTCGATTTCGTCAATCTATCAACAACAATCCAGACAACATCTTTCTTTTTCGGAGTCAAAGGCAAACATGTTACGAAATCCATCGTAATCCTATTCCATTTCCACTCAGTTACCATCACTGGCTGAAGTAAACCCGGAGGCACTTAGTGTTCGACTTTTACTTGTTGGAAAATTAAACATCTCGAAACGAATTCAGAAATATCTCTTTTCATATCTGACCACCAATAGAATTTATTCAAATCATTATACATCTTCGTACTCCCTGGATAAACTGATAAACAACCATTGTGTGCCTCGTATTTTACAGAATAAGTTCATGATTTTTTGGTACACATACTCTATCTCGAAACATTAAAGAATCATCTGAACAGATCTGAAAGTCTATATCACTACCCGATTCACACTAAGATCTTTTGGCTTGCAATTCACTATCATTTTTCTAAGCTTCACAAATTTGCTAAATAAATACCGGTCTAGCTCTCAACTCGACCAGAATTGAACTGTCATGAGATAAATTCAATCTCATATTCATAGCTCTCAAAGCAAACAAGGACTTTCTGCTCAAAGCATCTACCACCACATTCGCCTTTCCCGGATGATAGTCAATCACTAGTTCATAATCTTTCAGTAACTCGAGCCATCTCTGTTGGCACAAGTTTAGATCTTTCTAAGTCATCAAGTATTTTAAACTCTTATGATCAGTAAAGATATGGCATTTCTCACCGTACAAATAATGACGCCAAATTTTTAAAGCAAAAACGATGGCGGCCAATTCCAAATCGTGCGTCGAATAATTCTTCTCGTACGGTTTCAACTGTCTCGAGGCATAAGCTACCACTTTGCCCTCTTGAATCAACACACAACCCAAACCATTCAATGAAGCGTCGCTATAGATTACAAATTCTTTTCCCGATTCAAGTTGTACTAAAACTGGTGCCTCAGTCATTAATGCTTTCAATTTTTCAAAATTTTGTTGACATTTTTTGCACCATTCGAATTTAACATCTTTTTGCAACAACTTGGTCATAAGAGTAGCAATCATCAAAACTCCTTTGACAAAACGTTGGTAATAACCGGCAAAGCCTAAAAAGCTTCTAACTTCAGATACAATCCTCGATAGTTTCTAATCAACAATTGCTGAAATCTTACTTGGATCAACCCGAATACCATCATCTGAAACGATATGTCCCAAAAATCTGACTTCTTAGCGCCAAAACCTACTTTTACTGAATTTAGCAAACAATATCTTATCCCTCAACGTCTGCAATATAGTTCTTAAGTGCTCGGCATGCTCGGACTCGTCTCGAGAATAAATTAGGATGTCGTCGATGAAGACCACCATAAACTTATCTAAATATGGTTGAAAAATTTGATTCATCAAGTCCATAAAAATAGCAGGTGTATTAGTTAGTCCGAAAGGCATAACAAGAAATTCATAATGCTCTACCTTGTTCTGAAAGCAGTTTTTGGCACATCCGACTCTTTAACTCTCAACTGATAGTAGCCAAACCTCAAATCAACTTCGAAAGTACTGTTACTCCTTTCAACTGATAAAAAGAGTCATCAATCCTCGACAAAGGATACTTATTCTTTATAGTCACCTTGTTGAGCTATCAGTAATCGATACAAAGCCTCATATATCCATCTTTCTTCTTTGTTTTCACAAACTATCGGTACTGATTCAATTTTCAATTCAGACATCTTTGTATTCAACACATAAGTAAGGTAAGCTTCACAACCTTTCCTTACATACTTCTGAGTAGATATAGATGAAATCACAATAGGCAATTCACTTGATTCATCGGTTTCAACCTAAAAAACCTCACCATTTTCACATTTGAATTCAATAGTTTTCTGTCTACAATTTACTATGGCATCATTCAATGTCAACTAGTCCATACCCAAAATAACATCGAATTCATCAAATGGCAACAACATTAATTGGACCGGAAAACAGTGACCTCAAATCATCAAAGAATAATTATTGCAAACTTTATCAACTAGCACATATTTGCCTAAGGGGTTTGACACTTTAGTCACAAATTCAATAGACTCAACAGGTAAATTCTTACTAGATACCAAATTCACACAAAAATAAGAATGAGTCGATCCAGGATCAATCAATGCAATAACATTAGTATCATAAAGAGAAAATACACCAGTAATCACGTCGGGAGATGACGCATCCTCTCGAGCATGAATGGCACAAGCTCTAGCAGCTGCTCTGGCTTCAGATCTCACTGTTGTATCTTTCGTCACACATTTACTGTTAGTTCTATTCTTGGTATTTCTCGGTGGCCTACCCCTATTAGTAGTATTACTTGGCCTTGCACTCGGAAATTGTTCTTTCTCAGCCATCTTAGGGCAATCTCGGATAAAATGCTCTTGAGAACCACACTTGAAACAAGCTCGGTCACACATCCTACACACATCGGGATGTCTTCTCCTGTAGTTCTGACATTCGGGTCTGTTAGACCTAACATTACCCACACTTGCCATTGAAGTATCTTGAGATTTAAAACTCGAATATTGCTTCTCGCGGTCTCTATGCGAATACCCAGCTGATATATTCGAACGAGAATTTATTTCTCTAGATTTCTTTGACTGAGATTGAACTAACTTGCTCATTGGCCTTTTTCTTGCATCTATAGCCTCACTTTCGGCCTTTCTTTTTTCTTTACATAGCTATTTGACTTTGCAAGCTCGTTCAACCAATACAATAAATTCCTTTGGTTCCAAGATTACAACTAACAGTCGGATGTCCTCATTTAGCCCATCTTTGAACCTTTTACACATAATAGCATCGGAACACACTATCGGGCGTACTTACTAAGCTTGAAAAATTCTCGCTCATACTCTGTCACTGACATTCGGGTCTGCTTCAGTTTAAAAAATTCTTTACATTTCTGATCGATGAACCGCTGACTAATATATTTCTTTTGAAATTCCTCCTGAAAGAATTCTCATGTAATCCTCTCTCTCGGTACCATAGATACTAGTGTCTTCCACCAGTGATATGTTGTGTCCCTCAATAATGATATAGCACATTTCAAGCATTCTTCGGTTGTACAAGATAACTCATGAAATACCCTAATAGTATTCTCAAGCCAAAACTTGGCTCTCTCGGGGTCATCATCTACATTAGCCTTGAATTCCTCAACCCCTTGCTTTTGAATCTTATCAACCAGAGGCTTATTCTGTCTTACCAAATCCACACCTTGAGGAACTATGAGAATCAGTTGAGGATGAGGAGGGGGCGGAGGACGTTAAGCATTTGAATTTGTTCGAACAAACTCTGAATACCACTCGTTCATCATGTGGAGGAAGGCTTCTCTAGCCCCTCCTCCCTGACTAACCATGGGAGGTCTATTTTCAGATGCCGTTGCCCCTTGAGCAGGAGCCGACATATTACTTTATACATCATCAGCTATAGCTCGGTCGGGATCCATTTACTATATGAAAACACAGTTTAAAATTGTCAAGAGACATCATACTATCACAGTTCATATATGGCATGTATAGCTAGACCCTTACACACGCTAGCTAGTCCGAGAATCGACTAAACCGTAGCTCTGATACAACTAAATATAACACCCTTTACCCGTATTCAACGTCAGAACAAGGTATGAGGCATTATCAGACTTATCACGCGAGTCTCATACAATTCTGAGTCATCAACTGCATCCAAATTAAAACTTTTTGTAAATACTCATAAAGTCCCTAATACGAGCCTACGAAGCCCAAAACATGCTTTGAAAGTGGTTTGGGACTAAACCGAGAACTTTACAATTTTTTACAGAACTTAAGAAAATTTTTAACTAAATAGGGGTCACACGCCCGTGTGGATATGGGACACGCCAGTGTGGGCAAGCCGTGTGGTCACACATGCCCGTGTCCTAACCCTGTGTAACTTTCTGTTTGTCACCCAAGAACAAGTTGAAGACACACGGCCAAGTGACATGCCTGTGTGCTAGGCCGTGTGGTCAACTTAAAATTTATGATTTTTCATTAAATAGGTGCAGACTTCACACGCCCAGGACACATGCCTATGCTTGAGGCCGTGTCATCCACATGGCTAAGACACACGTCCGTGTGCTCAATTCTGGGCATTCTGTTTCTCAAATTTAAGGTGCAGGGGACACACCCATAAGGCAAGCCGTGTGTCACACACGGCCTACACACGCCCGTATGTCTATCCGTGTGGACAAAAATAAGGCTATTTACCAAGCCTTTTTGTCACCCTTTTATGAACACACCTACACAACATAACATAACACCAATCCAAGAATAAACATACAACCAAATCAGCCACAACCAAGAATCAACACATCATTCACATGCTAACATCGATCATACACAAACATCACATACTTATTAATTTAAATCAAGTAAGATCCCACATTCATGAAAGACATCATTATATAAATCACTTATACCAATAGTAGCCAATTTCAAATGGCCTTATACAAAATAAACTTTCAACCAATATAAGCCAACACATTTGGCCAAATCAATTATGACATATAACCAAATGACCAAGTCCTCTATACATGCCATAACTTAAAATGTTGAAATCATTGGTACCCAAAATAATTGTTGATAGTGTGAGTGTATCTTTGACAATCTTCGATCCTCGAGCTAACTTGGTGACACTATAAGACAAGAGAAACGAAAGGGAGTAAGCTATATAGCTTAGTAAGTTCCCATGCAAATAATAAGCATCATAACAACACAATAAACATACAATTAACATGATGAAATATGGCATGAATGTTATTAAATTCTTTTAGTCATAACTTACTCAATTACGCATGAGTTTTACGTACATACCTGTACCAACTCGCAACATAATCATAGTCTTTCCCAACTTTGACATTCCCATTGAACACTCAAAATATTATCGGATACTCAGAAATCTTGCGCAAAAGTTTCATATATGTAGCCAAAGCTACCTCACATCTCATAATACATATAGGCTCGTTTTTGAGCTATTCATGGGCATGCTCACACAAGCTATTAGTCAAGATGTATCTACCCAGTGCTGCTCACACAAGCTATTAGGTATCTGCAACACACGCCAGATTATCCAACCACTGGTAAGATGTACAAGACCAACACCCAGATTACATAAACATACGGGTTCCTAGTGACATGTCACTCGTATCCTATTCTATTCCCAAGGTTAAATCAGGATTTATCGCTTGTCAAAAATTTTATCGAATACATTCAAAGAGTCAATCACAATTCATACAATTTTAAAGCATTTAAAACATAAGCATAACAATGCATTATTTACATACGAACTTACCTCGATACAAAAATAGTAGAATTGGACCTAATCGTCAAACATTTTGTTTTTCCCTCGATCTAGGTTCGAACCTCATTTTTCTTGATCTATAATAACAAATTTAACTTATTTAATACACATTGTTCAATTCAGTCCAAAAATTATATTATGGAAAAATTACATTTTTACCCCTAATGTTTCACATTTTTGCAATTTAGTCCCGAGGCTCGTAAATTGAAATGTATTCCATTTCTTCAAAATCCAATCCTATCCGAACCATTTTCATACTTATACGAGCCCATATTTTCCATTTAATCACACTTTTACTACTTATTTTATAGCTTTTACAAATAGGTCCTTTTTGACATTTCCATCAAAAATCACCTAGCAAAGTTGTTTATCTAACACCAAACATGCATTTTCTACCATTGGACATCAAAATAAACAAATATCTAACATGGGTAAATTTTTAAACTTTGAAAATACTTCAAAATAGTCCTTGGAACAGCTAGATTAGGTTACAAGATCTCAAAAACATGAAAATCATTAAAAAAAGGGGCTAGAACGGACTTACAATCAAGCTTGGAAGATGAAAAAACCCTAGCTATGTCTTCTTAGTGACATTAAGCCATGGGAGAAGAAGATGGAAAAGATTTTGGCTTGATTTTTTTGCTTTTTAATTCATTTAATTACCAAATAACCAAAATGCCCTTTTCTTAAAACACTAAAATTTCTCTTACTTTATGTCCATTTTTGTCCACTAACTTAAAAAATGGTCTAATTACCGTCTAAGGACATTTAATTTAAAATTTCATAGCAATTAGACACCTCTAACTTATAGAACTCAAGTTCTTCACTTTTTACAATTTACTCTTTTTTGCTAAATTAGTGCTCAAACGTCTAAATTTTTGAACGAAATTTTCACAGAATCATTCCATAAAATTTTAGACCATAAAAATATAAGAAAAATAACTTTTTCTGCTTCAGATTTGTGGTCCCGAAACCACTGTTCTGGCTAGACCCAAAATCATGCTATTACATTACCAATTCAACCTTACTTGGACACTAAAGAATCAATTTACCAACCAAAAGACCTATTCAAAGTGACATTAAACAAGCCAAAAACATGTCAAATCAACATCCTAAGTGCCTAACCAAGGTATCCTCATTGATACCACAGATATATACAATTATACATCAAAACGAATCATCAATCACAACTTATCAATTCACAAAATTTAACTTTTAACTAATATACCAATCATAAGCACCTCAAACACAACATTGCATTAACACATACCATTCATATTTGCCTCAAAACATCTTACCTCATTCACATATAGTATATAGTTTAACAATTAGCATTTAAAATCATACTTAACCTTTTACATAACTGAAACAATAGTAATGACACAAAAGCCTATTACATGCCATATAATCCGAAATGAATGTTCCAAAAACTACTGAGATTTATGGATAGTGTGACTTAAGTGTCGATCCGACCATCTAACCTTCAGAGTATCTACAAAAATAGAAAATAACACAAATAAGCTCATTGAAGCTTACTAAGTTTGAAGTACTAAAACAATAAATCTTACCAAAGTAAGTACAACAAATCAAATAATAATATTACAACCATATGTGTTCCCTTTCATCCATAATCTCAACTGGTGAATCGTAAAATTCAATTCAAAACTCAAAATATGACAAATCCATCAAAATCTATAAATAAGTTACCTTACCAAGATTTACAATCCGATGAACGACTTACAGATAAGAGTACATTAATAATCCAACCAAAACACACTAGATGTTCATAAGAGCCAATCCATCTGAAACACACCAGATGCTCTAATAGATAGTCCAACTGAAACACACCAAAACAAAGAGTATAACATGAGATTTCACAAAAAATGTTGAACCTAGGTTAACTTGGGAAACATACATGTATATCACTTCTCAACCTTCTCTACTCCAATTCCCTACAACTTACCATATCTCGATTGTACTCTACCCTGCGTTCAATTCGATCCAAGTATTGAATTTCAACAACATTTCTCAAATAAATTTCATCAATTAATAATCAAATATATATCTATTATATCACATTATATCATTAAACATTTTATATAGATGTTAAATTACAAACTGTACAAACTTACCTGGACTAAATTGTAGTAGTTGTAGAAGTTCAGAGACTATTCAATAAATTTTCCTTTTTCCACAAGTATCAACCGAGTCTTGATCTAAAATATAAAATTCTTCAATTATTAGCTTACATTTCTCCCTACAATGTACTTTACATTTTATACCCTTTTATTTTTCAAATTTACACAATTACCCCTAATTTTTACAACTTTTTCAATTTAGTCCCTTAACCCGAAAATCATCAAATTAACCATTTTTCTCAAGTCAATATTCTAGCTGAATATACTAAGCCCTTAAACAGTCGCTAATAAACATCCAATTCACTGTCAAACCCTAAATTTTTGACATTTTTAAAATTTAATCCTAAAATCAAAATCTAACAAAAACTACTTCACAAAATCATCAAACAACACAACCAAAGCTTCAAATACATGGTTATCATAAAATAACATTCAAGATTCATCAATGGAAAATTTTAAAATTTTTAACAAATTTAAAAACGAAGGTACGGGGTGGCTGGACCTAGTTGCAACAATCTCAAAAACATAAAAATTACAAGAAACAAACTCAAAATGGAATTACATGCAAGAGACAACAATGGCGGAACCTTCAAGCTAGGTTTTCATGGTGTTTTCGACTATGAAGAAGAGAAAATGAAGAAGAAATGTCTTGTACTACATTTAATTTTGTTTTGATTTCATAATATTTACCATTTTGCCATTAAAACATGTAATATTTAAAAATTTTCATCCATAATGTCATCCAATGTTAATGATTAGGGGCTACTTACTTTATAGGTCCCTCCTAAATTATTATTTAAGCTATTTGATCACCTAAATGTTATAATTACTATTTTTGCACTTTTTACAATTTAGTCCTTTTTATTTAATTAGCTATCTAAACGTTAATATTTCTAGACCAAATTATGATACGACTCTAATGACTCCATAAATATTCTAAAAATAATATTTACGAGTCAATAAGATGGAAATTTACGGTTCCAAAATTACTATTCCGTCACCACTGATAATCGGGTTGTTACATTTTGGGGATGGTTTTATCTAATATATAAATTTACAGGACTTTTAATGTATGCTAAAATTTGACTTGAAAAAGGTCACAAAATATAACACCCGAATTAGGGCCTAGTCGAAACTGTGGTTTCGAGACCATGAATCTGAGATAGAAATAAATATTTTACGATTATTTGATGGTCCATGATATGATTTCATGTTTGTGTGAAATTTTCATGAAGAAATTCTATGCCTAAAATGTCCAATTTGACTTTAGGGACTAAATTGAATAAGTTGAAAAACTTGTGTTCTAGAAGCTTCAAGCATGAAATTGCATTGGATCATTAATTAGAGGTCCTTAAATAGAAATTTGATCAATTTCTAAAATTTTGGACACAAATGGGCATGAATAGGAAAATTTTGAAAGAAAGGATTAAAGGGCATTTTTGTCTTTTGGTAAATAAAAGAAAAAAAGGAAAAAATCAAGTCAAAATTGTGTCCATCTTCCTTCTTCTGTGCCAAAATTTGCAAAGGTTCTATAGCTCAAGTTTTCAACTTTTCAAGCTTGATTATCAAGAAAAACGGAGTCTGGACCTAGATCGGGGATAAAATAAGATTTTGGACTAAATCAAATTAATTGTCCATATTTTGTACCGAGGTAAGTTCATGTGTAAATAATGCAATGTTGTATCATGTTTTAATGCTTAATTAATGTATGAATTTCTATGTTTAATTGTTACAATGAGTGTAATGAATGATACCGTGGTCAATGAGAATGACATTGTGATCGAGTTTGACAAAAATGAGACGTCGAGAAAATCTCGTTTGAACCTTAGGTATAGTTTAGGATACAAGTGACATGTCACTAGGAACTATGTGATTATGAGCTCATAAAATTATGTGTATATGTGATTATGTGAATCCAAGTGCTAGTCTTGTACTTTCTATCGATGGCTGGGTAACCCGATATGTGTTGCGGGTACCATTCAGCTTGTGTAAGTGATCGTATTATTTCGTGATAGGTTTTAAATATTTATAATTAATCGTTCTTGAAACTAACTATTATCGCGATGTAGGCAAGTGTACCTATCGAACAGTAGTATAGTTTTAGCAAGACCGGATTGTCGAACCCAATAGAACTAAAAGTACTAGTAATGACTGTCTTTTTATTATCTAGCCTAAGAATAATGGGGTTTTGTTTTAATTAACTAATTATCTAAACTAAGAACTCACAGAGAAAAGAATTGGGGAATTGTTTTTGGGAAAAATCGATTGACTTAAGACAGTACCTAAGGAAAAATCCACCTAGACTTTACTTGTTATTCTGGCTCTGAATCGGACGATTTATTCATTCAACTTGTTCCGTAGAGATCCCTAAGTTATGTTATCATCCCTATTCAAGACTAATAACGTCTAATCCCTAGATTGAATAACCGAGACTTTTCTCTAATTAACACTCTAGGGTTGCATTAACTCGATCTCTGGATCCCCTTATTAGGTTTCACCCTAATCCGAAAAAACTTGTCACCCTATGTATAGGCGCGCAATCAACTCCGCTTAATTATGATAAATGTACTCTTAGCCAGGGTCTATTCCTCCTCTGAATAAGAGCTTATCTTGAATCAGTATCTTGGGATATCAAAACAAGAATTAAGAACACATAATTAAGAACAAGTTAAATATTTATCATACGATTCAGAAAATAATAACAAGATTCGTCTTAGGTTTCATTCCCCTTAGGTATTTAGGGGATTTAGTTCATAACTAAATAAGAAAACATCTCAGAAAAATAAAGAATACAAAACATAAAGAAAACCCAAAACTCCTGAAGGGGAATTGAGGAGAGATCTTCAGTCTTGATCATGAATTCAGCTTCTGAGATGAATCAATCGGCTTCCTTGGAGTAATTCCTTACTCCCTATTCTGTGTCTCTCTTTTCTCCACTTCTAGGGTGTATTTATAGGCTTTGGAATGCCTAGAAGCACTCAAAATTAGCCTTTTCTGAATTGGACTCAACTTGGGCTCGACAGGGACACGCCCGTGGCACACGCCCGTGTTCGATTACTTCAGGCTGTGTTCGAGCCTGCCAATTTGACATGGCCGTGTGGTCTGCCCGTGTAAGTAGGTCCAAACCGTGTTGATTTCGTACTTTGGCCCATTTTCTCCGTTTTTAGCCCGTTTCTCGTTCCTTTCGCTTTCCTATCCTCTCCTAATTATAAAAAATGAAATTAAAGCATTAAGAGCATCAAATTCACCAATTCTAATGAGAAATCATCCATAAAATCCATTAAACATGGGGTAAAAATATGTATAAGTTACGGTTTATCAGTAAGCAGCCCGAGTATTTGCGTCCTGACTGTCAGCTTGTGTGAGTAGGCCCGTGATTAGCTCGAAAGCGAGCAATGTGTGATTGTGATATGAGGTAGCATGTGGCTACGTTTGAAGCACTATGTGCAAGTCTTCTGTGTATCCGATAGTATTTCGAGTGTTCAACGGGTAAACCTGTGAGTTATTCGACAAGCTAGTCAATGATGAGGAAATGTGACAATGTGTTATGAGTTGGTACAGGTTTGTACGAAAAACTTATATGAATGAGCTCAGTATGTGATGAAATTTTGGTAAGATTGAAATTGTGTAAGTTAAGCATATGAATTTATGATAACACATAAGTAAACTATGTTATGTTATTGGTATTTATATATATGATTATGTTGCTATTTATTTGCATGTGAACTTACTAAGTTTTATGCTTACTCCCCTCTCTTTTCCATTTTCTTATAGTACTGCCAAGCTAGCTCGGGAATCAAAGGACGTTGAAGGCTCACACACTATCAACTGGACATTTGGGTATAGTTAGTCTCAACATTTTGAGTATGGCATGTATAGGGACTTGGTCTTTTTTTTATGTGTCATATTGATTAGCCAAATGTGTTGGCTCATGAAGGTATTATGACTATTTTGTATATGGTCATAAGAGGTGGCTTATATTGATTATTGGGTTGTAACCCTAGTTGATGGTGTATGCATGCAACTGTGCTTAGGCTTTAATGTGGTTATGGTTGCTTATGGTTAATGAGTGTGATGGATGGCATGTATGTTCAGTGTATGAAATATGAATTAATGTGTATGACAATAAAGGTGATGCAAGTGTGTAACTTGAAAGTAGGTTAGTAAAGATGATAGACAAATATGAAATTGGTATGGAATGCCATATGAAGACATGATAGTTTGAATAGGTGATATGTTGACATTACCAAGTCATAATTTAACCATGAATGTGAATGCTTGAGTAATCAAATGTGCCATGTTGCATGCCATGAAGTGAGTGTATGTATGTGAGTGTTTAAGGGTGGCAAATGGCTAAGAAAATAGCCTAGAAATTGTCCACACGGTTAGACACATGGGCATGTGTCTTGGCCGTGTGTGACACACGGTCCGCCCCATGGGCATGTGATCCGGCCGTGTGTCCCCTGCACCTTAATTAATGCAAACAGAATGCCTAGTAGTAAACACACGGGAAAAGACACGACCGTGTGTCTCAGCCGTGTGGAGGACACAGCCTCAAGATATGGGCGTATGCCCAGGCAGTGTGAAGTCTGCACTTAATTTCGAGAATTTAATTCACCACACGGCTTAAGCACACGGGTGTGTGACTTGGCCGTGTGACCTCATTTCGTTGATGACGTCATAGTCAGAGAGTTACACAGGCTGAGGACATAGGCGTGTCCCAAGCCACACAGACGTGTGTGACCACACGGCTTACCCACACAGGCGTGTGACACTCCAAAGTATGAAATATTTTCTAAGTGTAGTAGAAGTTCCGAAAGCTTTCAGTTTAGTCCTAAACCATTCCCAACATATGTTTTGGGCCTCGTAGGCCTTTATAAGGGACAATTTTCATGTGATTGAAAAGTTTTAAATTTGGATCAAAATTTTATGGCTTGGCATTGTATGTTAGTTTATGTTTAAGTCCGGTAATGCCTCGAACCCTGTCCCAGCGTCAGATACGGGTAAGGGGTGTTACACAAAATAGGTATTTATATATATGTAATATATATTCGTATATGATTATGTAATGCTTGCGAACGAATATAAAAATAAATATTTATAATATGGATTTTTATAACATGTGAATTTAATTGATAGTGCATATTTATGCATGCATGAACCTATAAGTGAATTATGAGATTTATGATATTGCAAATTTTTATTAGTGCAAAATTATATTATTGTGAAATGCTAAGTGCGAGCCAATTATATTGTGTAATAAAATGTGGTTAAATAGATCTGTTGGCAATGTGAACACTTATGTAACATTCCAAAAATTAGGGGCTAGAATTTTAATATCCCAAAAAAATTCAAATATTATTTTTATACAAACCATTTTATAAAATTAAAATTCTATATCTTTTATCATCTTATCCTAATTTGAAATAATATCTTATATTTTCTTCAAAATTCAAATAGAAATAAAATTCCATTATCTTTTTAACTACTTATCTTAATTTGAAATTTAAATTACTACTTTTCAAATCCTAATATAATTTTTAATTGTTATTTATTATTCCCCATTTATTAGTTTATTAGATTAAAACCCTAAACTCTCTCTATATATATCCTCATTTTCTATCAAAATTTCTATTGCAAAGCTCTTTTAAGCTCTTAAATTTTGTTGAAAAATATTCTTTAAGTTTTTAAAAATTCAATCAAGTCCTCCTCAATTGTTCTTCCCAAAATTGTTGAATTCTGAGTCAGTAGATCTTTGAGTTTTTATCAAGATCGACCGTTGTAGGTGATTAGGTCGAGCTCGAACAAAGGGTAATCGCTCAAAACCTTGAAAAAGTAAGGTTCTGTTCTTTTATGAAAAATCGAGTCAAATTGTGCCTAGGTTTAGGCCCACATAACCATGCACCACCATTTTACAAATCCTACAATTTTGTTATTGGATTTCCAGATTTTACAGTTCTGCCACTATTTTTCCAGATTTTACAGTTTTGCCATTGGTTTTCCAAATTTTACAGTTCTGCCACTATTTTCTAGATTTTACAGTTCTGCCACTGGTTATCTAGATTTTGCAATTTTGCCACTATTCTTAAAAAATAACAGTTTTACTATAACCTTTATTATTTTATGCAAATCAGTCCCTGAATAGATTTTTAATGGCATCTAAAGAACTAGTTTATACAATTAGGTCCCAGATTTGGAATAGAATAAGTGAATACATGAATTTATTATTTAACTGCGTATGATTGATGGCATAAATCTGTGAATGATTTTATAGTTGTTGTTATGATATAATCGCGTATAATTGTTTGTTTAAATTCGTGAATGATTACATACATTTTTTAATGCTATACATGTCGAATAAATGTCTCACATGTTTTAATGATTGATTTATGAATTGCATATTCTTGCAATGAGATAGAATGTCGATAATGATATTGATTGATTGTATTGCATTTGCATGGCAGACTATTTGAAAGGAGGAAGTATATAGCAGTACAATTGCATTTAATTGTGCGTTGTGTATCCACAGTAAAAGTAGATTCCAGCTGCGTTTGTTTTACCGTGTAAGCATAACCCTCTGACAGCTTTTATCTGCATATATGTTGTGCTTCCACGACCATCAGCAAGTTTTATCTGCATTCTATTTGTGCGTTTTGTACCCACGGCTAAAGCAGATCCCAACTGCGTCCATTTGTTGTGTGTCCACAGCCAATGGCAATGAAAATTGCAAATTATTGGTGGTATTAAGTCCATAACCTGATGTGATTGGAGAAGGGAGTTCTAGTAAACCCTATTGTGGTGTGTAGTAATTAAGGTTAGGACTATTGACTGATAAATGAATTGATCATTGCATGACATATTGTGCATACTCATGAAAAGTGCATAACAAATCGGTTGAACTGTTATAGGTGCATATGTCAATTGTGAAAAACATATTGATTTGATAATTGAATTCATCTGACTGATTATGATTGATTGTTAATGGTTGCTTGCTTGAAGTAGCAAAACTGTTTTACCGTATTGAATTGATTGATAGACGAGACTGTTTGTTATCATGTTAAATTGATTTATATGTGAACTTGTTTTTCATTGTACTAAATTGATTGATAGGTGAAATTGTTTGATATTATCGTACAGATTCAAATTTTTAATTTTGTTTATTGTAAAGGGACTCACACTAAGCTTTCATAGCTCACTCCCCTTATTTTCCTTCTTTTTAGTTAACCAACGGGCTAGGACACGGATTCGACATGTAGAGGGTCTCGGCTTGTTATTAGTTATTATTGTTTTATGGCATAATTTCAAAAAAAAAAACCCCTCAACGTTTGGGGGCTTTTGGTTTTGTACCCTTGAGCTTTTTATTTCTTTATGACATAATTTTAACGGTCAACGTGAGTTGATCGTTAATCAAACAGTAGGTCAACATAATAGCCCATGTGGCATGCCATATAAGCGCACAACGACATAGATGACGTCATCTTTTTAACAAAATATTTTCTCTCATTTTCTCTCTTGCCAAACGCCATTTTTTCTTCAAAACACATGGTTGTTGCCATTTTTTTCTTTCATTTTCTCTCTTTCCAAACACCATTTTTCTTCTTCAAAATATATGGCAATCCATAGCCCAGGTCAATCAAAAACTCAAATGTCACCACAAAAACTATCCCTACCAAAATCAAAAGACTAACTCTAGATTTAGGAATTTGAGAAAGGGTTTGAGGGTTTTCAACTAATCTGTCGAACATAACACGGAACAACAACGAAAAAGGTGGATCTTATGGAAGAATAAAAAAAGAAATAGAGTACACAAATAGGGTTCTTAAAAAAAGAAATAGAGTACAAAAATAGGGTTCTTGCTAACCTAGATTATCAAATTACAGAATCACTCTACAATATAAGTTCAAGGAGATAACTTTTCAAAACTCATCTACAGAAAGACTCAACCACCACTGCATAATGTTCTTTCTTCAATGAAAATCGCCACACTTCCCTTTTTCTTCTAAAACAACTATTCAAGAACCCTGCAATGGCCAAACATATTCATTATTTTAACATCATATAACATAATATCTAAACCTTTAAACGAATGTAAAGAAGAATAATAAAAATAATAATAAAAGAAGAAGACGATAGTGAACAAGTAAAATAGTTCATTCTGTTTATAACTGTAGCTGTTGAGATAAGATATGAGCTTTCTAAACCCTTAAGATTGGATCTAATTAGTGCTTCTTCCAGTATTCAAAAATTCAATATTTCATCAAATCCAATAAGAAAAATTTATAAAATTAAACTATCCAAAGCTATATAAAAATAGTAGAAAAAACAAATGGGGTGAAAAAGAACAGGAAAAAAACCCAGTAAGAAAATCAAACGCTTACTAAAAGAAGGAAAAGATTAAAGCAAATAAACTTTAAAAGAAAAACAAAGAGCATAAGACAACTTACAGCTATGAATAAAGCGGGGAAAAGGAATAACATAGAAAAAAAACCAAAATCCCAAATCGATAAAACAAAATAACCAAATTCAAATTCCTTCAATCCTTAAGCAGCTTGAGAATAAGAAACACTGGGAAAATGGAGTTTTAGAGTCAAAGGATGTAACGCCCCAAATTTTATATTTCTACTTCTGCAATTAATTAACACAATTGTGTATCTGCTTCAGTGGTTAAGTGTTCTGGGTGTGTGTGAGAGGTACCAAGTTCAAGCCTTGTCTTAGGAAAAATTTTGTATTTTTTTTCTAAAATAAAGCCTTGACCTTGATCAATAGGCTTTTGTTGGTTGGTTGTAAAAACATATCAGAATGGGCTTGCTAGTCTGGTGGTTAAGATGTGTGTTGGTGTGTTGAAGGTTTGGAGTTTAAATCCTTGAGCAAGCGTGGGAAAATGTTTTTGCTCGTTTGACCTAGAGAGATTCGGTTAAACAAGAATTTTGAGAATGTGTGTGTTAGTGGGTAAGTGGGATAAAAAGGGGATTAATATATTTTAATTTTATTCTTTTTTTAATTTTTTCCTGTTTCAAAAAAAAATTGACGTTCTTCCCTTCTTCCCACTACCAAATTTCTACCTCCCATTTTCCACTTGTTTTTTTTTCGACTCCTCTTCTGAATCCACCTTGTTCTTTTGTACAACGTTGACTATTTCCTTTGGCAAAGGTCAAGAATCAGATGGGGTTCTATTGGTGAATTAAGTTCTTGAGGCTACTGTTCGTTCTAAGGTGCTAGTGATCTCAAGAGTGCTTTTGCGTCAAAATGAGACCAAATGTGTACCCGAAACACAGAAAACAGAATTCAGCAAAAAGCCAAAAAATTATTCGTTCTAAGGTGCTAGTGATCTCAAGTGTGGTCGCCCGTGTGGTAGGTCGTGTGATGGAACATGGGCGTGTGATCGACGAGCCAGGCCGTGCGTGCATGACACGACTGTGTGATGGCCAAGTAGGCCGTGTGCAACTCACGAGCTATACCGATTTAGGCCATGTAGGCCACACGAGAGTGTGGGCCCACACGATCGCATGGGATTCTGGGTCAGGCCATGTGATCCACACAGCCAAGGCCAATTTGGGCAGTGTGGGCCACAGAGGCGTGTGGGCCTACACGGGCAAGCCACATGGGCGTGTGAGCCCATGATTCTGAAAAGTTGCTTAAGGCTACACGGGTCGTCCAAGTCGACTGTGAACCTATTATAGGGTTGGGAAGCATTACTTAGACCCCTAATTGTATGAACTGTCTGTATGAAATCTGAACTGAGCATGTATGCTGATCTGAATCTATGGACTGTAACTGCGTAATAGTATGACATCTTTTGTATGTTACATTGCATCGGGGTGGGTTATTGTTATTTGGAGGAAGTATCTGAAAGGCTATCAAGCCTATTATGTGGCAACTCTACTACAAATTTCTGATTATGTGCCGCATTTCAGTACAGCATGGTGTGTAGTGATGGGTGGGTTGATTTAATCCCCACATGGCGTGTAGGGATAGACGGAGATGGTGTGTAGAGGCTGGTGGGTAGGATTCTGATTTTCTGTTATTGTATACTATATCTGATTGGGCTAAGGCCAAACTGAATCTGTAATGGGCTCAAGCCCAGCCTATATCTGACTGTATTCTGATGTGTATTTGTACGCATGTTTTATGGGGATTACACACTGAGTTTATGAAAACTCATCCTTTCTGTTTAATCTGTACAGGTAATCTCCATACTTGACGGATCAGCGCAGCGGAGGACTCAACGGTGACCACACGTAAATTTTAGACTGTTTTTCGTAAATTTTCAGATTTTATTACTTAGTTGGGGTTTTGATTTAACTTATGGACTTTGGACTATCTGGCTATAAGTTTTCAGTTTCTTAATTAGTTTATGATTTATTACTGTTAAGCATGATTGAACTCAGTTTTTACTAAGATCAAATGGTACTTTTTAAAATAAGTGTTTCCAAAGCTTCCGCTAAAAAGATATGATCTTAGACATAACAAATAACATGTGTTTTACCTCGAACTAAGATAAAGGCTAATTTAACTAGAACGATTTTAACTCGACAAACTCGTTTTCGACTTTCATTCCATGTAACATCGCCAAATTCGGCCATAACATCTAGGCCGAGTTTGGAATGTTACATTTAGTGGTATTAGAGCTAGGTTGCAAAACTTGGCTGTGGATTTTGGGTTTTAAAAATTTGGTTTCAAAGAGCTAATTTACAAATGGTTTTAAATAATTTGACTGAGTATGTTGTACATCGAGTCTCTGGCACCGATCCTGTAAGTGTTCTGAAAACTCTAATAAGTTTTTAAAAATATAATTAATATATTCTGAAACTACTATAGATAGTACACTATACTGAAAATATTGTAGATAGTAAGACTACGACTCGTGATAACAAACTCTAAACTTCTGATACTGTCTTGCATAAAATATCTGCTAGTAAATATCGAAATTATAACTGATTCATAAAATTGTTAATGTAGATAAACTTTGAATCTACGATGAGTGCACGAGGTAGCCGTGGACGGGGTACTAGAGGCCGTGGAAGGGGCCGTAGAGGGGCTCGAGCTGAGTCCTCATCGTTAGGCAGTATGCCAAATCTAGATACAAGCGAGACATCGATTTCATCTGCTACGGAGACCGGGTCTCATGACTGCATGGCCGGGGATGACGCATTGTCCCAGGCTATGTTAAGGATTTTGGAGAGGGTTGTTGGGCCTAATGCTGGATCTGGGGGCCGAGGGTCGATTACGGAACGACTCCGGTCCAATAGGGTTGAGCTATTCTAGGGTCTCACTAGAACGTGGCCGAGCATTGAATGGAGGCCACGAAAAGAATCATGGATGATCTGGACTTTACCCTTGAACAGAAATTGAAAGGGGATGTTTCCTTGCTTTACGATGAAGCATACCAATGTTGTCTGACCGTTAAGGAGGGCACTCAGCCAGAATGATTGATATGAGATTTCTATAAGTCTGCTTTCCAAGGTAAATATGTGGGGGCAAGCTACATCTACCCTAGGAGACGTGAGTTTCTGAATCTCACTAAGGGGATCGTTCAGTGACTGAGTATGAGGTTGAGTTTTTGAGATTGAGCCGCTATGCGTGAGGCATGGTGGTGACTGAATATAAGCATTGTGTTTGTTTCGAGGATGGACTCAGGGACAGTTTGAGAGTTTTAATAGCTCTGCAGAGGGAGCGTGACTTTTTAGCACCAGTAGAGAAGGTAAAGATCGTCGAAGAGGTGAAGCATGCTGAGCGCCAAAATCGGGATAAGGAGAGAGGCAAGAATAAGAGGGATTTGAAGCCATCAAGTTTTGCAATGAAGACTAAGAAAAAGGCCAGATCTGATGGGCCAGTTAGGGTTAGGCCCCCTGTTGCACCTACTGGGATCTTGCTTTATGGGCATTATGGTAGACGCCATCTGGGAGAATATTGGAGGACGACTGGGGCATGTTTGAGATGTGGGTTTACTGAGCATCGCGTTCGAGAATGTCCACTGAGGGTCAATTAGTTGCAAGCTCTGAGTTCTAGTACTGTACAGTCACCGAGGGTAGTTCAGCAGCCACCTAAGGGCTTGGATAGGCTAGGGGTGGTAACGGCATAGATCGTGGACAAAGAGCACTGGGTAGAGGTGCTGGACAGACTAAGGCGAGGCAGCCCACTCTTCTTTATACTGCTCATTGACGAGAGGACAAAGATTCTCCAGACATCATCACGGGTACGGTTTTAATTTATAATGTACCTTACCTTACACTAATAGACATAGGCTCTACACACTCCTATGTAGCGAGCACTATGTCTGAAACTTTAGGGAATCCAGTTAAGAATACTTCTAGTGAGGTGACTGTTGTGAGTCCTTTGGGACAATCTGTCTGGGTTAGTAGACTGTATAGAGACGTTCTGTTAGAGGTCCAAGGGACAGTATTTTTGGCTGATCTGATGGAGCTTTCGTTCCAAGAGTTCGATTTGATTTTAGGGATGGACTGGTTGGTCAAGCATCGAGTAAGTCTGGACTGTGTGACTAAGAGGGTCGTTTTGAGAACTGAGGAGGACGATGAGGTAATTATTATTGGGGAACGTCAAGATTTTCTAACTAATGTGATATTTGTGTTGGTAGCTAAGAAGTTGGTTCGGAAAGGGTATGAAGCATATCTGGCTTATGTAAGTGTTTCTGATTTTGAGGATACTTCAGTAAATGACATCAGAACTATACGGGATTTTTCAGACATCTTTCTTGAGGAGCTACCGAGTTTGCCGTTGAGCCGAAAAGTGGAATTTGGGATCGAACTCATTCCAGGTACAGCTCTAGTGTCTATCGCCCCTACCGGATGGCACCGAAGGAGCTTACGGAGCTCAAGGCTCATATTCAGGAGTTTTTGGATCATGGTTTCATTCGTCCCAGTGTATCTCCGTGGAGAGCACCTGTTTAGTTTTTGAAAAAGAAATATGAGACAATGAGGTTGTGTATAGACTATCAACAGCTGAACAAGCTAACGGTTAAGAATAAGTATACACATCCGAGGATTTATGATTTATTTGACCAGTTCAGAAGGGCTTCTATGTTTTCCAAGATTGATCTATGTTCGGGTTATCATCAATTAAGGGTTAAGGAGTAATAGAACGGTTTAAACCCTAGTCAAAACAGTGGTTTTGGGACCACAAATTCCAGTCAGAAAAATATTTTAATATTATTTTACATGCTTAAAATATGTGAATTGATATGTGTGAAATTTTCGTATGAAATTTTCATCATTTGAGTGTCGATTTTTGAAAAAGGACTTAATTGCGTAAAATGTAAAAGTAGCGTGCTACATGTTAAAGTACCTATTTGCTTTGATTAATTAATTATGAAGTCCTTAAAATGAAATTTGGCCACTGGATAATGGGATGGACAGTAATGGACAACCATTATAAGGTTTTCTAATTAATTTATAAAGGTTAAATTGGTAAATTATTTGTTAATATGTTATTAAATAGAAGAAAACATAAATCACATGCATATATTCTTCTTTGTTGGCCGAATGTAAGAGATAAAAAGAAGCTATTTTCTTGTTTAAGTTTTGGCACTCTTCAAGCTAATTTGAGGTATGGTTTTGTTCGATTTTTGATAATTTTTATGTTTTTGAGATCGTTGCTTCGTGTACTAGTTGGCCCGTGCTTTAATTTTTGAAATTGATGAGAAATTTGTGATTTTCCATTGTTGATAATTTGATGATTTTGCGGTATGATGATGAAAAATAATTTTTGGTTGATAGATTATTATGTTTAATTAAGTTATTTTTGATAAAAATGCTATTTAATGACTAAATTGTGAAATTTATAAATTGAGGGGCCTAAATGTGAAAATAATTGAATAAATGGGCTGCTAGGGACTTAAGGTGAATTCAGCCTAACATGGGTTTGTGGAAATTTTGAGTAATTTGCGTTATTTTGAAATAGTGACTAAATTGGGAAAATGTAAAATTTTAGGGGCCAAAGTGCAAATTTTCCATTTATGTGTTCTTGGATGAAATTGAATGAAATGTTGAATAAGTGAATTAATTTTTATATTAATTAGATTGGCAAAAGTGGAATTCAGATCTAAATTGAGGGAAAGTCAAAGTATCGGATTAATCAAATTAATTTGTCGTTACTGCGAATGAGGTAAGTTCGTATTTTAATAGACGTTATGAAATCATGTTATATGTGACAGCCCAAAATTGACCCTAGTCGGAATGTGGTTTCGGGACCGCAAAACCGAGGCATAAAAATAATTTAATGCTCATTTTGATGCTTATGATATGTGTTAATTCGTGTGTGACATTTTTTATGTTTGATTTAGAGTTATAAACGTGAATTTCACTAGAAAGGACCTAGTAGAAAACTTTGAAAGTATGATGGGGAAATGTGTGATGACTAATTAAAGCATACATGCAAAACAATGGCCTTGCATGTCAAATATCCCTCTTTTTATAGGAGGTGGCCGGCCATGACAAGGGAGTATGGGCTAAACATGTCATGAAACATGTTTTGTTGGTGCATTAGGGAGAAACAATAAACAAATAAGTATGGGTAATAAAGAAAGAAAAAAAATGTGTGTGAGTGAACCCCCCCCATTGCCGTGCATTGAAGAAAAGAAAAGAAAAAAATTTTGCTCATCCATTTCATTCTCTCTTGACCGAAAATACCAAAGAGGAAGGAAGGAATTTTTGCTTCATGTTTGGTTTGGAAGGGGATTAGTGTAACACCCCGAACCCGAGACCATCGCCGGTGTCGGACACGAGGGGTTAACAAGCCAAGTTCACCTGTTTTGCCCATCCATTTGACATTTCCAGTCAGGCTGGAAAACTGCGTCACTGTCGCCTTAAAAATCATATCTCGAGTTTCAAAACTCGGAAACTGGTTTCATAAATTTTCCCTGAATTTAGACTCATATATCCATCCATGGATTTATTTCTAGAATTTTTGGTCGGGCCAATTGGTACAGTTTATTAGTTAAAGTCACCCATGTTACAGGGATCGACTGCTCTGACCTTCGCGTGGTATAACTTGAATATCTCTCTGTACAGGGCTTTAATGCTGGTGCCGTTTGTTTCTAATGAAACTAGACTCAAAATGGAATCTGTACATATAAGGTATGTCTCCTAATTTTTTGGATAATTTATAGTAAATTTTAAAGTTGCGACAGGGAACCCAGAAACCATTCTGGCCCTGTCTCACAATAGCTTTAATATCTCTTAACATGTAACTCCTATGACCATTTCGTTTCTTCCATATGAAAATAGACTCATCAAGGTTCATTTACATAGCTTATTCACTATTTAATTCCATTCCTACGAATTTTGGTGATTTTTCACATTCACGTCCCTGCAGCTGGCAGCATCTGTTTTTAAGGTAGGTCTTACCTATTTGATAGTCTCCATGAACCAACTAGTCTTGCCATACATAGGTTCATATATGATCATTTTAACCATGCCAATGGCTGATCATATGACCAACATTCCCATTTCCAAGCCATAGCCACATCATGACACCAAATATATACATACAAACCACAATTAGTCTAAGTCGATACTTCACTTTTACGAGCCATTTTCGCATGGCCGTACATATATACATCACAACATATTCAACCAACAAGGGTAGTCCTATACATGCCATTTCAAAGTTCAACCAAAATTTATACCAAAATAGAGGCGTGGATAGTGTGGATGACTTCGACTTTATTGATCCCGAATCCGATTGCTATCGAGCGAAATCTATAAAACAGAGAGCCAAAGTAACAGGGTAAGCATTTTTTATGCTTAGTAAGTCTCAAGGAATATAATCAGCTCTAATTACAGCAATACATTCACATAGCCAAATGCATCATTTCATTAATACACATTCTTACTTCACACTTCATCATTATATACTTTCACAAAGTATCAATCAATTCAATAACTGAAATTTATTAGTCGATTGAGCGAATGTTGCTCAAACATGTCGACTTTCAATGCACATATAACGTATCTTATCCTTTAGGCTTTTCGAGTGTACTAATTGAATTCATTACAGCAACCAACACTCACCTCCAGCCCAAGATTCTTGAATATAACCGGATATAATCACGTGCACAAATGCCTTGGTCTTAGCCTGGATAGAATAACTTCATACGAATGCCTTGGTCTTAGCCCGGATATAGCCACTAGCACAATTGCCTTGGGTCTTAGCCGGATATAATTTCCAGCATAATTGTCTTGGGGCTTAGCCGGATATCATTCAATTTCTCATGTACACATCGTCAATAATCATTGGACATACATATTTCATTTTTGTTACTAAGGCTCAAACACACATATATTCACAAGCATATTCGCCTTGGGACTTAGCCCGGTATCATTCAATTTCTCATACACACATAAATCAATAATCATACACAACCATACTTCATCTCACATAATTCAAGTAAGGTCACTTCTTGAGGACTTACCTCGGATGTTGTCGAGCGGCTTTTACGGCTATTCGATCACTTTTTCCTTCCCCTTGTCCAATTGTGGCCCTCTTAGCTCTTGAGCTAATTCAAACAAATTCAATTTATTAAAACCTCATTGTGCTAGCTTATGGCCGAATATGACAAGGAGTTTAAATGGTCATATGGCCACTCTTTAGCTTGAATACACAATGGTCATGCTCATTTTATACTACATCAAGCAATTCAATACAATTTATTTGAGCATCAAGGAAAAGCTAAGGCCTTTACTAAGCTACCCAAGGCCGAATATTCATGTACATGTTGGGGCCAATTATGCACTTAATACCTCACAAAAACAGCATGCATTTACTAGTTAATGCTTTGCATATTGTAGCTCAAAACTTATAATATAACATCAAGCACTCATATGTGTGCTAGGCCGAATGTGCTTGCAATTTCACAAGCATTCTTCAACATCTTCTTCTTTAAACAAACTTATTCATCACTACTTCATAGCCAAAACATAATGTGCAATCATATATATGCATATATAAGCATGGCGAATTTCAAGGTGTCCATAGCCATCCAAAACACAAATTTTAACTAACATGCAAGAAGCATGAATCATGCTCAAGAATGCATCATGGCGAATATGACAATCATGCCCCTTTTCAACTTCAATCATGGTTGAACAAAAGAAAACTCAAAATCTTACTCAAGAGTAGACAATCCATCATTGCATGCATCATCATCAAGCTTCACACTTAGCATGCAATGGCTTTATCACCATAACAACTTTGGTCAAATACCATTTCCATGGCTTAACAAAGATTTGAGCCATGGCTAACATGCACATCAAGTTAGCAACCATAACATGCATGAAACTCCCAACACAACCTCATACATACCTTAATCTTGATGCAAACTTAGCCAAATCTCCTTCTAGATCTCTTCCAACCCAAGCATGAAGCAAAAATCCTCCCCCTTTTTCCTTAGTATTTTCGGCCAAGAAGTGAAAATAGATGAACAAATTTTTCTCTTTTCTTTCTTTAGGACATTCGGCCAAGGCTATGGAGGAAGAATGAACACTTTTTTTTTTCTCCATACTCTTATTTTATTATTTCTAACATCATCCATTAGTAAAACATGTTGGGAACATGTTTCCCCTTGCCCATAATTTGTCATGGCCGGCCATCCACCTTAGGAAATGGGATACTTGACATGCAACTCCATTTATTTCACTTCATGCATTATTAGGCCACTTAAAAATACACCTATCACATTTTCAAGTCCTAGCACATGGGTCTTTTCTTATAAATTTGCACCTAATTAATAAAAATCGAGACACGAAATATTTACGCATACAAATTCCACATACAATAAGCACGGAATATAACACCTAATTATTCTTGTGACTCGGTTTCGTGGTCCCGAAACCACTCTCCGACTAGGGTCACATTAGGGGTGTCACAACTCTCCCCCACTTAAGAAATTTTCGTCCCCAAAAATCTTACCGGTAAATAGGTTTGGATATCGCTCTTTCATAGAGTTCTCGGTCTCCCAAGTAGCTTCTTCTACCCCGTGCTTGAGCCATAACACTTTTACTAGCGGAACCCGCTTGTTTCGCAACTCTTTCACTTCTCGTGATAGGATACAAATCGGTTCTTCCTCATAACTCATATTAGCTTGAATTTCAATTTCTGATGGACTAATCACGTGCGATGGATCGGATCTATAGCGTCGAAGCATCGAAACGTGAAAGACATCGTGAACCTTTTGAGTTCGGGGGCAAAATCAAGCGATATGCCACCGGACCGACTCGCTCTAATATCTCATATGGCCCAATGAACCTCGGGCTCAACTTGCCCTTACTACCGAACTCGAGTATCTTTTTCCAAGGCGATACCTTGAGAAACACTTTATCACCCACGATACTCGATATCCTTACGCTTCAGATCGCGTCGACTTCGACGATCGGAGGCTATCTTCAGACTTTCACGGATTACTTTCACTTTCATTCAGCATCCCTAATCAAATCCACCCGAAAATCTTGCTTTCACCGAGCTCGGTCCAAAACAATGGTGTATGGCATTTATGACCGTACAAGGCCTCGTAGGGTGCCATCTTAATACTTGATTGAAAGCTATTGTTGTAAGCGAATTCAATCAACAGCAAAAACCGTTCCCATGAACCACTAAACTCGAGGACGCAACATCTTAACATATCCTCAAGTATCTGAATTATCCGCTCGGATTGACCATCGGTTTGGGGGTGAAAGGCGGTGCTGAAATGCAACTTGGTACCCAAAGCTTCTTGCAACTTTTTCCAAAATCGCGAGGTAAATCTCGGATCTCTATCCGACACGATGGAAATAGGCACCCCGTGTAATCTCACAATTTGAGAAACGTACAATTCTGCTAATTTGTCCATTGAAAAATCCGTACGTATCGATCTACCACGACCCAAACCGCATCCTTCTTACTTACTGACAATGGCAGTCCGGATACAAAGTCCATTGTGACTCGATCCCATTTCCACTAGGGTATCGTGATTGGCTGAAGTAATTCTAAAGGCACCTGATGTTCCGCTTTCACTTGTTGACATATTAAACATCTCGAAACAAAGTCGGAGATGTCTCGCTTCATACCATGCCACCAAAACCGACGTTTCAAATCATTGTACATCTTCGTACTCCCCGGGTGGATTGCCATTCGGCTACAATGGGCTTCATTCGAATTATCGAAATGAGTTCAATTCTTTGGGACACACAGACGACTTTTGAACCTCAAACAATCGTCATCGTCGATTTGAAACTCCGAGTCCTTGTTCGAACACACGCAGCCGTTTTGCAACCAACTCGTCGTCGACTTTCCGAGCTTCTCGAATTTGGTGTGTCAATAATGGTTTGGCTTTCAATTCAGCCACTAACACACTGCTCGGATCGGACGGACAAGTGCACATTCATCGTCAGTAAAGTGAATAACGATTTGCGACTCAAGGCATCCGCAACCACATTGGCCTTTCCGGGTGATAGTCAATGATCAGCTCATAATCCTTTAACACTCGAGCCAACGTCTTTGTCGCAGATTTAAGTCTCTTTGGGTCATCAAATATTTGAGACTTTTGTGATCCGAGTATACATGGCACCTTTCACCAAATAAGTAATGTCGCCAAATCTTTAAGGCGAATACGATGGCGGCCAATTCGAGATCATGAGTCGGATAATTTTTCTCATGTGGCTTTAATTGCCTTGACGCATAGGCCACAACTCGACCTTCTTGCATTAATATGCAACCTAACCCAAGTAGAGAGGCGTCGCTATAGATGACAAACTCCTTGCCGGACTCGGGTTGCACTAGAATTGGGGCTTCAGTCAAATAAGTTTTCAGTTGATTGAAACTTTTTTGGCATTTCTCCGTCCATTCGAACTTAATATCCTTTTGGAGTAAGCCGTCATCGGCGTGGCTATCGTTGAGAAGCCTTTACAAATCGTCGATAATAACCAAGCAAGCCCCAAAAAGCTCGAACCTCGAGAATATTTCTGAGGCTTCCAATTAAGTATGGCTGAAATTTTATTCGGGTCGACTCGAATACCCGATGCAGATACCACATGACCCAAGAAGCTAACCTCTCTTAACCAGAACTCACACTTGCTGAACTTAGCATATAATTGCTTATCCCGTAAAATTTGCAGCACTAACCGCAGGTGTTCAACATGTTCGGTCTCATTTCTTGAATAGACCAAGATGTCATCAATGAACACGACTACGAATCGATCCAAATATGGTCTAAAGATCCGATTCATTAAATCCATAAATACCGCAGGGGCATTAGTGAGCCCAAACGGCATCACTAGGAACTCATAGTGACCATATCTCGTTCTGAAGGCAGTCTTGGGTACGTCCGAATCTCGGATTCGCAATTGATAATAGCCCGATCTCAAATCTATTTTCGAGAACACCGAGGCTCCTTCAGTTGATCGAACAAGTCATCAATACGTGGCAACGGATATTTGTTCTTTATCGTCGCTTTATTAAGTCGACGATAGTCGATCTGCAACCGCATGGTTCCATCCTTCTTCTTCACGAACAATCTTGGCGCACCCAAGGCGAAAAACTCAAGCGAGCAAAACCTCTATCCACCAATTCTTGCAACGAGCTTTCAACTCCTTTAATTCTGTTGGTGCCATACGATACGGAGCTATCGAAATTGGAGTGGTACCGGTACCAATTCGATGCCAAATTCTATTTCCGAACAGTGGTAAACCCGGCAATTCTTGGGAAAACATCCGGTATTCACAAACCACGGGCACAGATTCGGGTTTCTTTTCGATTCCTTGTCATCGAAACACGACGCAAGGTACGCTTCGCACCCTTTTCTTACATATTTACGGGCCAACATCGGCGATATTACGGCTGGCAACCCCTTTAAGTCCGTAGACTCAACCCGAATTATTTCATTATTCGCACACCTCAAATCGATAGTCTTGCTCTTGCAATTTACCACCGCATCGTGCATGGTCAACCAATCCAAACCAAGAATAACGTCGAACTCATCGAACGGCAAAAGCATCAAGTCCACCGGAAAACAAGAACCTCGGAACACTAGGGGACTTTTCTTGCACACTTTGTTGACAAGCACGTAATGACCCAAGGGGTTTGACACCCGAATTACAAACACAGTAGACTCAATGGGCAAAGTCTTACTGGATGCTAAGGTTTCACATATATATGAATGAGTAGAACCAGGGTCAATCAAAGCAATCACATTTGTATTGAAAAGAGTGAAAGTACCGATAATAACATCTGGAGAGGCAGCATCCTCGCGTGCGCGTATGGCATAAGTCCTAGTAGGAGCACGAGCCTCGAGATCGATGGTAGCATCTCTAGATCCTCTCGACCGCCATGACATTGCCCATATTTCTAGGTGGCCTACCTCGGCGATGGTAGCACCGGGTTTCCACTCGACTCACATTCTGCTCAAGCATCCTCGGGCAATCCTTCATAAAGTGGTCGGCCGATCCACACTTATAGCGAGGAGCGATCACGAAACCAACAGCTCCCGAATGCCATTTGCCACAATGTGGACACTCCGCCTCTCTCGGCGATCATTTCCACCATCAGCGATCGAAGTGACTCGTGTGGTCACAGGGGTCGATCGCGTCCTCGTCTAGAAAAGCCCGAACGCCTCTAGACCGGCTCGCATCATCTCGAAATCTCTTCGATGCTTGTTGAAGAGACTTTCCGAGGACCTCTTCGAATTCTCCGGTTCCCACATCAGCTTTTTGTTTCTCCTTTCTAAGCTCTTGGCTTTACAAGCTCGCTCAACAAGTACTACGAACTCTCGTATCTCGAGGATGCCAACAAACATCCTTATATCATCATTCAGCCCATCCTCGGCGTTTACACCTAATAGCTTCGGACGAAATGCATTCTCGCGTCTGGCTAAGCCTCACAAATTTTCGTTCGTAGTCGGTAATCGACATCGAACCTTGCTTAAGATCAAGGAATTCCCTCCGCTTTTGGTCGATGAATCTCGATCGATATACTTTTTTGAACTCGGTTTGAAAGAATTCCCAAGTCACTTGCTCTCTAGGCACCACGAAGTCGAGTACTCCACCAATAGTAGGCGGACTCGCGTAGCAAGGAGATGGTACACTTTAAGCACTCATCGGTGTGCAGGATAGCTCATCAAGCACCGGGATAGTGTTATCTAACCAAAATTCAGCTCGCTCTGCATCATCATCATCCGTAGCCTTAAATTCAGTGGCCCCATGTTTTCGAATCCTATCGATGGGGGCTTACTTGACCTTATTTGGTCAGTCACGGAGGTATTGTAGGTGCGGGGTTGCATTTGTCGGGAATGGAGGTTGTGGAACAGTAGTGTTGGTTCGAATGTATTGATTAAACCATTCGTTCATCACACTATAAAAGGCTTGCCTAGCCTCGTCATTAGGATTGCTGGCCATAGGTTGAGAGTCCGCCGGCGCTGTCCCTTGTGCGGGAGCAGGCGCCACACTCTCCACATCATCAGCTATCACTCGGTTGGGATCGGGATCCATTGCTATAAACAAACACAAAGTCAAATTGTCAGAAATCACCACACTATCGATTCATCATTTAATGGCATGTATAGCTAGACCCCAAACACATCACGGTAGTCCTAGAATCGACTAAACCGTGGCTCTGATACCAATAAAATTGTAACACCCGAACCCGAGACCATCGCCGTGTCGGACACGAGGGTTAACAAGCCAAGTTCACTGTTTTGCCCATCCATTTGACATTTCCAGTCAGGCTGGAAAACTGCGTCACTGTCGCCTTAAAAATCATATCTCAAGTTTCAAAACTCAGAAACTGGTTTTGTAAATTTTCCCTGAATTTAGACTCATATATCCATCCATGAATTTATTTCTAGAATTTTTGGTCGGGCCAATTGGTACAGTTTATTAGTTAAAGTCACCCATGTTACAGGGATCAACTGCTCTGACATTTGCGTGGTATAACTTTAATATCTCTCTGTACAGGGCTTTAATGCTGGTGCCGTTTGTTTCTAATGAAACTAGACTCAAAATGGAATCTGTACATATAAGGTATGTCTCCTAATTTTTTTTGGATAATTTATAGTAAATTTTTAAAGTTGCGACAGGGAACCCAGAAACCATTCTGGCCCTGTCTCACAATAGCTTTAATATCTCTTAACATGTAACTCCTATGACCATTTCGTTTCTTCCATATGAAAATAGACTCATCAAGGTTCATTTACATAGCTTATTCACTATTTAATTCCATTCCTACGAATTTTGGTGATTTTTCACATTCACGTCCCTGCAGCTGGCAGCATCTGTTTTTAAGGTAGGTCTTACCTATTTGGTAGTCTCCATGAACCAACTAGTCTTGCCATACATAGGTTCATATATGATCATTTTAACCATGCCAATGGCTGATCATATGACCAACATTCCCATTTCAAGCCATAGCCACATCATGACACCAAATATATACATACAAACCACAATTAGTCTAAGTCGATACTTCACTTTTACGAGCCATTTTCGCATGGCCGTACATATATACATCACAACATATTCAACCAACAAGGGTAGTCCTATACATGCCATTTCAAAGTTCAACCAAAATTTATACCAAAATAGAGGCGTGGATAGTGTGGATGACTTCGACTTTATTGATCCCGAATCCGATTGCTATCGAGCGAAATCTATAAAACAGAGAGCCAAAGTAACGGGTAAGCATTTTTTATGCTTAGTAAGTCTCAAGGAATATAATCAGCTCTAATTACAGCAATACATTCACATAGCCAAATGCATCATTTCATTAATACACATTCTTACTTCACACTTCATAATTATATACTTTCACAAAGTATCAATCAATTCAATAACTGAAATTTATTAGTCGATTGAGCGAATGTTGCTCAAACATGTCGACTTTCCAATGCACATATAACGTACCTTATCCTTTGGGCTTTTCGAGTGTACTAATTGAATTCATTACAGCAACCAACACTCACCTCCAGCCCAAGATTCTTCGGAATATAACCGGATATAATCACGTGCACAAATGCCTTCGGGTCTTAGCCCGGATAGAATAACTCGCACGAATGCCTTCGGGTCTTAGCCCGGATATAGCCACTAGCACAATTGCCTTCGGGTCTTAGCCCGGATATAATTTCCAGCATAATTGTCTTCGGGGCTTAGCCCGGATATCATTCAATTTCTCATGTACACATACATCAATAATCATTGGACATACATATTTCATTTTTGTTACTAAGGCTCAAACACACATATATTCACAAGCATATTCGCCTTCGGGACTTAGCCCGGGTATCATTCAATTTCTCATACACACATAAATCAATAATCATACACAACCATACTTCATCTCACATAATTCAAGTAAGGTCACTTCTTGAGGACTTACCTCGGATGTTGTCGAACGGCTTTTACGGCTATTCGATCACTTTTTCCTTCCCCTTGTCCAATTGTGGCCCTCTTAGCTCTTGAGCTAATTCAAACAAATTCAATTTATTAAAACCTCATTGTGCTAGCTTATGGCCGAATATGACAAGGAGTTTAAATGGTCATATGGCCACTCTTTAGCTTGAATACACAATGGTCATGCTCATTTTATACTACATCAAGCAATTCAATACAATTTATTTGAGCATCAAGGAAAAGCTAAGGCCTTTACTAAGCTACCCAAGGCCGAATATTCATGTACATGTTGGGGCCAATTATGCACTTAATACCTCACAAAAACAGCATGCATTTACTAGTTAATGCTTTGCATATTGTAGCTCAAAACTTATAATATAACATCAAGCACTCATATGTGTGCTAGGTATAATGTGCTTGCAATTTCACAAGCATTCTTCAACATCTTCTTCTTTAAACAAACTTATTCATCACTACTTCATAGCCAAAACATAATGTGCAATCATATATATGCATATATAAGCATGGCGAATTTCAAGGTGTCCATAGCCATCCAAAACACAAATTTTAACTAACATGCAAGAAGCATGAATCATGCTCAAGAATGCATCATGGCGAATATGACAATCATGCCCTTTTCAACTTCAATCATGGTTGAACAAAAGAAAACTCAAAATCTTACTCAAGAGTAGACAATCCATCATTGCATGCATCATCATCAAGCTTCACACTTAGCATGCAATGGCTTTATCACCATAACAACTTTGGTCAAATACCATTTCCATGGCTTAACAAAGATTTGAGCCATGGCTAACATGCACATCAAGTTAGCAACCATAACATGCATGAAACTCCCAACACAACCTCATACATACCTTAATCTTGATGCAAACTTAGCCAAATCTCCTTCTAGATCTCTTCCAACCCAAGCATGAAGCAAAATCCTCCCCTTTTTCCTTAGTATTTTCGGCCAAGAAGTGAAAATAGATGAACAAATTTTTCTCTTTTCTTTCTTTAGGACATTCGGCCAAGGCTATGGAGGAAGAATGAACACTTTTTTTTTTTTCTCCATACTCTTATTTTATTATTTCTAACATCATCCATTAGTAAAACATGTTGGGAACATGTTTCCCCTTGCCCATAATTTGTCATGGCCGGCCATCCACCTTAGGAAATGGGATAATTGACATGCAACTCCATTTATTTCACTTCATGCATTATTAGGCCACTTAAAAATACACCTATCACATTTTCAAGTCCTAGCACATGGGTCCTTTCTTATAAATTTGCACCTAATTAATAAAAATCGAGACACGAAATATTTACGCATACAAATTCCACATACAATAAGCACGGAATATAACACCTAATTATTCTTGTGACTCGGTTTCGTGGTCCCGAAACCACTCTCCGACTAGGGTCACATTAGGGGTGTCACAATTAGGAAGAGATTTGGCTATACTTGCATCAAGATTAAGGTATGTTTGAGGTTGTGCCATGAGATTCATGCATGTTTTTAGTTGCTAGCTTGATGTTCTTTTTAGCCCATGGTTCAAATCTTTGTTATATCATGGGGATGGTATTTGGCCAAGGTGGATTTTGTGTTAATGCCATTGCATGTTAAATATGAAGCTTGCTAATGGTATATGTGATGGTGGATTGATGGCTCTTGGACTTTCTTTTTAGTATTTTTGAGTAAGACATTAAGTTCTTTGCTTAATCATGACCAAAATTATGGTGTTGTGATGTATTCGGTCATGGTATATCCATAAGTATGATTCATGCATGTTGCATGGTAGGTAAGATTTGAGCTTTGGATATGTGTTTATATTTGGATATAAACAACTTGAGATTCAGCCCTTGCACCTACATGAATATATGTTTGCACATGATGTATTGGTATGACATATATACTATTTTAAGGTGTATATTTGCTTGTGATGTTGTTTCGGTTATGAAGTAAACGAGAGATGTGTATTGAGCTACAATATGTAATGCGTTAGTTAGTAAAATGTATGCTGTTTTTTTTGTGTAGTATTAAGTGTAAAATTGGCCTCAACATAGACATGCATATTCGGCCAAATGAAGTAGATTGGTGTGCATGTATTCGGTTAAAGGCAACCATATTGAAGCCTTATCTTGGCTTAGATTATTGACTAAATGGGTAATAAGTGAGGATGGTTGCCGAATATACAAACATACATATGCATGTGTAATTGAATTATGAATGTTTAGCAAGATGGTTAAACTAGTTGATTTATTGATTAAGCTCAAGGAGTTAAAGAAGGAGAATCAAGCAAGGGAAAGACGAAGGTTATCGAGTAGCCGACTTGGACTATTTTACCCAACACAAGGTAAGTCACTAAGCATATATTTTGTATTGATTTGAATAGACATAATGTCTATATAATTATGCCGAAAGGAATGATGAATTTATATACATGTATGTATGTGGTGATGGAAGTATTGAATGAAAGGAAAAGAGGTGAGATGTATTGAGTTGTTGATTTCGGCACTAAGTGTGCGGTATAAACATTTGTGATCATGAGAATGGCACTAAGTGTGCGGGTTTAAAACTTGTACAGCACTAAGTGTGCGAGTTTGATCATATAGCACTAAGTGTGCGAGTTGATTATATAGCACTAAGTGTGCGGACTCACTATATGCTTTTGAATCACTATTGACACTTGAGTGTGCGACACTATTGAGTTGATCACGGACAGCGGATCGGGTAAGTACCTTGAGTTCATGGCTAATAGGCGCTATGTTTATATTTGGGGTTGAGCTTGGTAAGTTTGAACCTATGTGACAATGTAAATTGAAGTCACGTACATAAGAATTATCGTGGAATGAGTGAAAGGTCATGTAGATGTATGATTGTGACGAAAACAAAATGGTGTATAGAAATGCTTCAAATATCCTATTGATTAGTATATGGAATGTGAATGTGTAACTTGGTATGTGGTTGAATCGAATGGTCTAAGGAACTATGGTATAGTTCGGTTTGAATGGAGTAATTAGCCTCATTCCATTTTGTTTCCTTTTGCTATAATGTTATTAATGGTTGGTAGTGCATTGCTTATGACTTACTGAGTTATATACTCATTCGGTGTTTGCTTGTCACCTATTTTAGGTTTCTTGGACTCGACTTTTTGCGTATTCGGGACCGTCATCGAAGTCATCACACCGACTAGCGACTTTTTGGTATCTTCTTCTTAGATGGTCTAAGAGAACATTTCGGCATGTATAGGCTATTATGTTTTGTTTGAACTTGGTATGTAAAATTTTGAATAGCCATGCGAAAATGGCTTATAAATGTTTTGAGCATAATGTTATAATCATTTGGTATGTATATGCTCATTAAGAGGCACGGAAATGTTTGGCAATGACCAGCCATTAGAATGGGTCATCATGATTATATTTTGGACTATATATGAAAAAGGGGTGGTTGAATCATAGAAACTATGTATTAGAGAAAGTCTACCCTAGAAATAGATACTGGCAGCAACAGTGATGTGGATGTGAAAAATCACTAAAAATAGTAGGAATGGAATTAAATAGTGAGTAAATTATTTAAATTAACCTTGATGAATCTATATTCATATGGAAGAAACGAAACGGTCATATGAGTTGTATGTTAAGAGATATTTGGGTTTTCGTGAAACAGGGCCAGAACGGTTTCTGGATTCCCTGTTCCGAATTTGAAAATTCATTATAAATTAACCCTAGACATTTAGAAATCATGCCATATATGCATAGATTCCTTTTTGAGTCTAGTTTCTATAGAAACAAACGGAATCAGTATTGAAGCCCTGAACAGGGAGTTATTCGAGTTTCAACGCATGAAGGTCAGTGTAGTCGACCCCTGTAACATGGGAGAATTTAACTAATAAACTGTACTAATTGGCTCGACCAAAAATTCTAGAAAAAAATCTGTAGATGGACATATGAGTCTAGTTTCAGGGAAAAATTACGAAACTGATTTTTGAGTTGTAGAACTCAAGTTATGATTTTTGAAGCGACTAGTACACAGATTGGCAGCTTGTCTGGGAAATTATCAATAAGTGGTTTGAAGTTTGTTAACACCTCGTGTCCGACTCCGGCGACGGTCTCGGGTTAGGGGTGTTACATTATAAATATATTATTTTGTGTGATTTAATATAATTCCGAATGGTAATGTAAATATATATATATTGAATAAGTTATATATGTTATTATGATATTGAGTTATTCGAGAATCAGATTATATGAATACAAGAAAGCATCGAGAATGTAATGACATCTAAAAGCCTTGTACGAACCATAGGAATAGTTAGGATGCATATGTCATGACATAGGATTCTGATATGTGATATCGTGTAAGACCACGTCTGGGACATTGGGATCGATTTGAGATTTACGTGTAAGACCATGTCTGGGAAATCGACATCGTACAAGATTTCGTGTAAGACCCTGTCTGGGACAGTGGCATTGATATTTGATTACATGTCAGACCACGCTTGGGACGTTGGCATTATACGAGCTTTCTAAGCTATCCGAGTATCCTTATTGATTCCGGATGGCTCAACGGGCATTCTGAGAAATAAATGATTAAGTGAATGACATTCTGGTTCAGGTACGTTGAAATGTATGCAATGTTTGAAAATGAAAGGTAAGTATATATGCAAAGAATTTTCTGTGATGTATATGGAAATGAAATGGTAATATGTGCAAATGAAATATGAGATTTTTATAAGAAAGATATATGATTAAATGTGTTATTTCCCAAAATGTGCTCTTTTGGCCATATAGAAGTGTGAATTGAATGATATATGAGAATTGAATTGAATAAGCTTGTAAAAGTTAAAGTTAGCTAATTAAATCAGTAATATATTGTGTAACAGCCCGATTTAGGGCATAGTCGGAACAATGGTCTCGGGACCATCCGAAATTGGGTAAATAATTTTTATTATTTTTATGAGGTTATAGTATAATTACATTAGCGCATGAAAAATTTGATTAGTAGATTTTAATGTTGTGGGCCCGATTGCGGAAAATGACTAAATCGCATAAAAGGCAAAAGTTTTATTTTAGTACCCAAATGTGTCAAATAGTTAGAGAATTAAAATTGAGGGTCTTTAAAGGACAATTAGACCCTATTATGATAGCTTGGCTGGCCATGGTAGAGAGAAATGTTGAAAAGTCAACATTAGGTATGTTGATGACATAAGGTGTACTAAAATAATGCCTAAGCCTAGCTATCATCTGTTTCTTTCATTTTCTTTTCACTTCCATCGATTTTTCCAGCCATTGTAAGGGTTTTGAGCTTCAAAAAAATTTTAGCAACTCTAAGTCCTCACAAGTAAGTGATTTTCTCATCCTTTGTTGATGATTTTTTCATTTTTAGAACCCCTGAAACATGAGCTTTCAAATGAGAGGACTATATTGCAAAATGGTGAAAAGTTTAGGGTTTTAACATGAGAGCATTTAGAGTGTTTTCTGAAATTTTATGGAAGAATATGAGTCCTAGTTATGTTATAAACAACTTTGTGAAGGAGTTTTCTTGGAAAACACTTAAAGGGGGGCGAGCTTTCATGCATAAGTTGTAAAATAGTCGATAAATATGTGAAATTGTGAGAATTTGAAGTTTCTATAAGAGTAAAAAGGGTTAGGCTAGGCTTGAGATACGAAGAAATTCGATAAAAATTGATTTCCGAGCATAGGGGAAAAATGGTCATTTTGCCAAGGTCTAGGGGCAAAATGGTCATTTTGCCAAGGTCTAGGGGCAAAATGGTCATTTTACCTAAGATGTGAATTTATGATTGCCTAATTGTAATTAGTGACTAAATTAGTGCATTTTGCTATTATAGATCAAGATTTACCAAATCTGAACCTAGACCGACTAGTCGAGTACATTTTGAAAACCAAGGTAAATTGTATGTAAATAATACAACTACATTGTTAATGCATGTATTGGAATTGTCATTGAATTGATATAGTGTGAATTGCTAGATTGTGAACTGAGAATGCATATTAATAATTGAGATAGTAGAAAAATCCTGTTGAAACCTTAGGAAACTAACTGGATATTCATGTGATAACATTCGGGTTATTTGTGTGCCAGTGTAAGACATGTCTGGGACATGCATCAGCCACATTATAAGAGCCAGTGTAAGACCATGTCTGGGACATGGCATCGGTATTGAGACGAGTGCTGTGTAAGACATGTCTGGGACATGCATCGGCCTCGATGATATAGCCAGTGTAAGACATGTCTGGGACATGCATCAGCTAAGAGTTGTGCTAGTATAAGACCATGTCTAGGACATGGCGTCAGCACGTATATATACAAGAGCTAGTGTAAGACCATGTCTTGGACATGGCATCGGCCTCAATGACGATAGCTAGTGTAAGACCATGTCTGGGACATGGCATCGGCAACTTATCCAATGTTTGAGGTTTATAGAATATCTGGTAGTATTCCAAAAGGTTCAACTTTAAAAGTTATGGAAGTGAGTTAGTAAGGGAAGTATAATAATGTTGTCAGTGGTACAAGTACCTATTTGGCATGCATGAGTAATGAGCTCAAAATAAAAAATGTGACTTGAGCAGACGGTAATGAGTAAGTCAAGCTTATGCCTATCTTTGTTTTATGAGTATGATGACTAGAGGTGAAATTGTTGTTGTATAATTATTTATATGCAACGTACTAAGCTTTTATGCTTACTCTCTCTTTCTTTTCATCTTTTTACAGTGCTGCCTAATTAGCTTAAGGATCACCGAAAGTCAAAGATATCAATCACACTATCAGCCGTAAAACTCGGTATAGTTGGATTTATATTTTTTATTATGGCATGTATAGGGCTAGACCTTATTATTTTGTGTCTTTGAGAATTGGCCAAATGCATTGGTCTAGAATAGATTTCACTCTTTACATTAAGCCTTGGATGAGGGCTTTCATTTTGAGTCTACAAAAGATGCATCTTCATGGTTGAATGAATGTCTGTTATGCTTGTTTTGGTATTGGTTGGTATTGACATGAAAATAGGTACACTAGGGTGGCAATGAGGCTTGGTAGGTAGCCTCATATTGTCCACACGAGAGTGTGTCTAGGCTACGTGTGACACACGGTCAGCCCCATGGGCGTGTGAAAAGGTTGTGTGTCTCCTGCACCTAGAAATCTCAAGTCAGAATGCATGGTAATTATCACACGGGTAGAGACACGGCCGTGTGCCTCAGTCGTATGGAGGGCACGGCCTAGTACATGGGCGTGTACCGTGGTCGTGTGATGCTAACTTCAGAAGCAGAATACCTAGGTTTTTGCACATGGGCTACGCCACGAGCGTGTCGTAGCTGTGTGAAAGGACACGGGCGTGTATCCAGGCCGTGTGAAATTTGCACTTGTTTATGAAATTATGGAAATTAAATTGGCCACACGGGTGTAGGACATGGGTATGTCCCTAGCACACGAGTATATGACCTATACCCATACGGGCGTGTGGAGCCTTGAAGCATGAAATTTTCTAAGTTTTTCTTGAGCCCTCAGTTTGGTCCCGAACCACCTCAATTGTATGTTTTGGGCCTCGTAAGCCCAAAGAAGGGACAGATTGCATATGAAATGAAAAGTCTTAAATTGACCAAAATTTTATGGCCCGGTTTCCTAAAATTGGTTGAGTTTAAGTCTGGTAGCACCTCAAACCTTGTCTTGGCGTTGGATACGGGTGAGGGGTGTTACATATTGAATGATGATAATTCGATATGAGAACATGTTATAAAATTTAGAAAAGTTGTGTGAGATAGCAAATCATGCTTATGGCATTATAATGAAATTATTTGTTTTGCTAAGTTTATTAATATACGAACTTACTAAGCTTTCAAAAGCTTATTCTGTGTGTTTTTCCTATGTTTATAAAGTTTCGGAGATTTCCTCGGGTTGGAAGTCATGAAAGACCCTATCACACTATCCAATATTTGTTCCGGTAAATAAATGCTTTGAGATTTGGTTATGTGGCATCTATAGGCTAGTTTTAATGTGTTAGTATTTTGAAATTGTACATATTTAGCCATGCGAAAATGGCTTGTTCATGAAGCTTAAGTCCAAGTATATTTGATTAGGGTATTTTGGTTATATGTTTTGATTGGGTAAGTCACGAATGACTTATAAATTAGCTCACTTTAGTAAGCTTGATATTTGGTTTATCAATTTGTGATGCTTGGGTATACGAATCAAAAATAGGAAATGGTAAGTGTGGTTTCATTTGGCTTAAACAATAAAGTAAATGATGGATGCATGATTAAGTTATGGTATATCATATTTTGATTAAGTAATGTTTATGTCATATGTGTGTGTAATTACTTTGATCACTTTGTGAGATAAGAATTAGGTTATACAATGCATGATTATATTCGACTAAACTTCGTAAAAATACGTATATACTTATATACTTATGAGATAATCACTTATGAGTTGGCTTTTAGATTAGGCTTGTGATGGCAAGTTTCTATATATATTATGTTTAAATGGTTGGTATTTAGGTTCGGTTTTTATATGTCTCAATTGATGTTGTAAGGGTGATATTTATACATGATTATAGTATGCGAAATAAACATGATATGCTTTAGTATGGATGTTCGAGAAATGGTTCAGATTGTTATGCCATATGTGCATAAATTCGTAATGTGAGAAGAGGTATATTTAGCCTTGAAATGATTCTAGTTATTATCTTATATATTATTAAAAATTTAACCATGTGACATGACCGAATAGGTATATGTTTGAATGGCCAAATTTTATTTTATTGTAATGGGTATAAATTTTATGAGTTAATGTACTAGCCAAATAGTTTATGAAATAAATGGCTAGGTATATGTAGTCCGTTTGGTTATAATATGCATAAGTACAGAAATTATGAATTAATATGTTACTATTTAGCTAACGAAATAAATGTTTTGACATATGCTCGGTATATGTTATTTAATGATATATGCTTGGCTAATAGTTGATCATTCGAATAGCATAAAGGTGAAAGTCTTTTGATTCGAACATAGATTTGATGAAGTAGGTGTAATATGACTTTGATATATGTTAGGAATTTGAATGGCATGTAATAGCACTTTAAAAAAATTGTACATGTTCAATTTAGTCCCGAACTCTTTCTAATGCTTGTTTAAGGTCTCGTTAACATAAGAAAGGGACTTTATGATGATGTTTGACTATGTTATGATGATGTATGATTTATGATTGCAAAATGATCGCGGAATGTTTCGATATATCCGGTAATGCCTCTTAACCCTAATTCAGCGTCAGATACAAGTTAAGGGTGTTACATTTTGTTGGTATCAGAGCTATGGTTTAGTCGGTTCTAGGGCTACCATAGCGTATGTGAGTCTAGCTATACATGCCACATTTAACCTGCGATAGTGCGATATCTCCCGACTTTGACGAAAATTGTTTTGATGAGATAGATAAGTTTTTCAACCGAGCTAATTCTGATAGTACGAAATGTGTACTCAAATGTTTGAATAGAAATGTGTTGATTATGAGTTGAAACTCATAAAGGTATGGATCAAAGAGTATGACATTTTGTTATTGATAAACGTTATAATTATATGAGCATATGAGATATGATATTTGAGTTATGATTGTTATCTGAAATGCTTTGATTGTGAATTAGTAATTTGAGTTGGCATATGAACAATGTGTTAAGAACAAAAGTGATTAAAAGCAAAAGTTTATTAAATGATTTGAAAATGTGAAATTAGTAATGAACTGCCTATTTGTGATAGTATGTGTTATGTGCATTTGTGTGTAAGTTAAATTTGAGGCTTTACTACCCTCACCCCCCTTATCAGTGAAATGCTAAAATGAAATCTGCAAGATTTGGTTAAATAAGTTCAAGAGTGTGGAGTTACAGAAGTTCGTGTTTGGAAGATTAATAATGTGGCCAGAAAAGTGAATGAATCAGCAAATGAAGACAGTATTAAAAGAGATATTGGATAGTTCTGGAGACTATTCAGATTATGCAAAGACACTGTTACAGAAGAAGTTAACTCTGATTAAATGATCTATTCAGGTTTGTTTTCTAAAGAAAATATTAGCTAGAAGCTTTTTTGAATTAACTTCTACTAGTGAAGGGATAATGTGAAAATTTCTGATGACAGAATTAAATAGTTGAATAATGATTGAATTGTATTGATGGCTAAATGCAGTGGTTATAGTTGGGCAGTTACAATTATTTCTTCTGGACATTCTATGTGTACATTTATCCTCAAAAGTATATGCAATTGTTTAGTTTCATAAGGAATTCTTATCGTACAAGAACATTAGTTAAACATACTAATAGACGAAAGTATCGTTGGTCTGTTTGAATAATGTTCGACATTGCTAGGTCTTTCTCTGAAATTTATTCCATTGTGTGGATGTGAAAGTCGTCGGTAAAATTTGTATGATGCTAATACTCTGTTTCTACTAACTATTGTTCTGTTGAAAATATATGAAGATTACATTGCTTCTGTTACTGTGAATTCCAGTATTTATGAGTGATATTATTCTTTCTGGACATTTTCTAGGATATCATCGGAGTTGATATCATTCTATATGGTTGTAATTTTCTGAAATTCTATGTAGCCTCAAATGTTGAAAATTTTACTATTTTGGTTTTATTATGATTCTATGTGATTATCTATAAGAGATATCTACTTCACAGAAATGGCTATATCTGTTATAATCATAATTTTTGTTCTGAAATTGGGAAGTACTGTAGTACCATTATAAGAGTTATAAAAGTTTTGATTCTTCATTGGTTGTTGTTCAAATCATATTTGATTTTTTTCTGGGTTTAAATGCTTTATTAACACCTGGGATATTATCTATTGTTACGGGTAAGATGTCGGTTTATTATGAAATTATGATTTCTATTTGATGATTGTGGCATCTATATTATGATATTTCTAGGTTATCCTTTTTAACGAGAAGAAAAGATTTCTTCGAAAAGACCAATTCAGTAGTTTAATTTGATTTGAAATTATTTGATTGAAGAGTTAATTGGGTTATATATGTTTGAATCTATCCACCGGATTGGAAATAAACTTTGAACGCTCAGGTGTGAGTTGAGGGATAGTCTGGAGGAAGAATTCGTATTCTTGAAGACTTGATACATAATTATATCTATCGGAACAATTCAATCTGAGAAATGTTGTGGTAAATTAAAGTTAGTTCGACTGATGAAGTTTTTCTTTCTGTATGGAGATATTGTCAATTGAAACAACAGTACTTGCATCAATGAACGGTTTGAAGTGTGTTCTAATAATAGAGTGTACAGAGATATCTTATGATTCCATACAGTTAAAGCTGCATGAAAAGAGTTATGTGACATATTTGACGATTACAAGAGTTTAGAGCAAGATCTGAATTTCGCACAGCAAAGCTAGCTCGAATCATCGAACAACTTTTGATTCTGTAAGTAAATATTATTATTCGAGTGAAATGATTATAGTTTCGAATGATCTGAATAAGAAACTTTTGTGTACTTTACAAGCGATGAATACATGATTGATCTTATCAGATGATAAACAGTTGTTAGTTGAGTTAGAAGCTAAATAAATGTTTATTTAGTAAAGTAGTGAAGTTCATAAATGTGTCAACGAATTATAAGTTAAAAGGGGGTTTAGTATAAATTGAATTATGATTCAAAATTTCAAATGTGGAATCAATGATTGGTTGTTGCTTTGAAATAGAGTGTGCATACTGAGAAATTTTGAGATTGTACAACAACTATTACAGGTAATTTTAAATGGTAGTTTGTCTGTTCATATAAGATTAACAAGGTGCATAACAATCCGAGATATGGTATTGATGAATGAGTGTGAAATATGATATTTCTGACTTTGTTGACTTTTGAAATAGAGTGTTGATAGATTTTGTACCAGGACTATTCTTATTATCGAAAAAGATAGATGTTATCTAAATTATTGAAAAGAAATCTCTCTGGATGTATGGATTTCTCTCTTATTAAACCAGCTGAGTTATTCTTTTCAAAGATTGCCAGTTTGCACTGAGTATTAGTTTTCATTGTTTCGGATAAAAATCTGAAATTTATGTTGTGATTCTGAAAGAAATTTTAGTAAGATGTGGGTATGAGGTTGAATTGAAATCAAGAAACGCAATTCAAAATTCTCAAAATATTTATTCGTCACTGTGTTTTAGAGTTTGAAAGCAACTAAGAAAGATAGTTGTATTTGATAAATTATTAGGTGAGTATAAAAGTGACATTGTATGAAGTATCGTATGTGGCAGTTATCGAACTCTGTTGTTTCGGGATCGAGCTTTGTGATAAAATGATTCACGGGATTAATGCATTAGAAAATTTGAGCAAAAGATGAAAGCAACTCAATACAGTTAGAAGTCGTTTCAGCCTGATACGACGTATAATGAAAGACAGATCGAAATTTCAGTTGTGAGATTAAAGAGATTGAAATCCAAAGCTATGTGTGAATTTGAAATGTACTATGTGGAAGCAAATCCTTAACCTACTTTCTGGTAAAATTTTCGGGGGCGAAAATCCCAAAGACGAGAGAGTTGTAACAGCCCGGTTTAGACCCTAGTCAGAACAGTGGTTTCGGGACCACAAATCTGAGTCAGAAAAATATTTTAATATTATTTTCCGTGCTTAAAGTATGTGAATTGATATGTGTGAAATTTTTGCATGAAAATTTCATCGTTTGAGTGCCAAGTTGTGAAAAACGGACTTAATTGCGTAAAATGTAAAAGTAGTGTGCTATATGTTAAAGTACCTATTTGCTTTGATTAATTAATTATGAAGTCCTTAAAATGAAATTTGGCCATTGGATAATGGGATGGACGGTAATGGACAACCATTATATGGTTTTCTAATTAATTTATAAAGGTTAAATTGGTAAATTATTTGTTAATATGTTATTAAATAAAAGAAAACATAAATCACATGCATATATTCTTATTTGTTGGCCGAATGTAAGAGATAAAAAGAAGCTATTTTCTTGTTTAAGTTTCGGCACTCTTCAAGCTAATTTGAGGTATGGATTTTGTTCGGTTTTTGATAATTTTTATGTTTTTGAGATCGTTGCTTCGTGTACTAGCTTGCCCGTGCTTTAATTTTCGGAACTGATGACAAATTTGTGATTTTCCATTGTTGATAATTTGATGATTTTGTGGTTTGATGATGAAAAATAAATTTTTGTTAATAAATTATTATGTTTAATTAAGTGATTTTTCATAAAAATTGTTATTTAAGGACTAAATTGTGAAATTTATGAATTGAGGGACCTAAATGTGAAATAAATTGAATAAATGGGCTACTAGGGGCTTAAGGTGAATTCGGCCTAACATGGGTTTATGGAAATTTTGAGTAATTTGTGTTATTTTGAAATAGGGATTAAATTGAGAAAATGTAAAATTTTAGGGGCCAAAGTGTAAATTGCCTATTTATGTGTTCTTGGATGAAATTGAATGAAATGTTGAATAAGTAAATTAATTTTTATATTAATTAGATTTGCAAAAGCGGAATTCAGATCTAAATCGAGGGAAAGTCAAAGTATCGAATTAATCGACTTAATTTGTAGTTACTGCGAACGAGGTAAGTTCGTATTTTAATAGACATTATGAAATAATGTTATAAATGCATATTATTTTGTGTGATTGAATATAATTCTGAATGGTAATGTAAATATATATATTGAATAAGTTATACATGTTATTATGATATTGAGTTGTTCGAGAATCAAATTATATGAATACGAGAAAGCATTGACAATGTAATGACATCCGAAAGCCCTGTACGAACCATAGGAATAGTTAGGATACATATTTCATGACATAGGATTTTGATATGTGATATCATGTAAGACCACATATGGGACGTTGGCATCGATTTGAGATTTACGTGTAAGACCATGTCTGGGACATCGGCATCGTATATGATTTCGTGTAAGACCCTATCTGGGATAGGATATTTGATTACATGTCAGACCACGTCTGGGACGTTGGCATTATACGAGCTTTTCGAGCTATCCGAGTATCCTTATTGATTCCGAATGGTTCAACGGGCATTCTGAGAAATAAATGATTAAGTGAATGATATTTCAATTCAGGTACGTTGAAATGTATACAATGTTTGAAAATGAAAGGTAAGTATATATGCAAAGAATTTTATGTGATGTATATGGAAATGAAATGTGAATATGTGCAAACGAAATATGAACAAATGAATAAGATGTGATTTATAAAGTTGCATACATGAAATTCTTAAATGCTATTTGAATGAAAGGTGAGCTTGAGTATAAATGATGATATGAGATTTTTATGAGAAAGATATATGATTAAATGTGTTATTTCCCAAAATGTGCTCTTTTGGCCATATGAAAGTGTGAATTGAATGATATATGAGAATTGAATTGAATAAGCTTGTAAAAGTTAAAGTTAGCTAATTAAATAAGTAATATATCGAATGATGATAATTCGATATGAGAACATGTTATAAAATTTAGAAAAGTTGTGTGATAATAATGATATATTGTACGTGCTCAATTTAGTCTCGAACTCTTTCTAATGCTTGTTTAATGTCTCATTGACCTAAGGAAGGGACTTTATGATGATGTTTGACTATGATATGATTATGCATGATTTATGATTGCAAAATGATCGCAGAATGTTTCGATATGTCCGGTAATGCCTCTTAAACCTCTAGTGTCGAATACAGGTTAGGGGTGTTACATATGGAGGCTGATGTGTATAAGACGTCATTTAAGACTCGTTATGGTCACTACGAGTTCCTAGTGATGCCCTTTGGATTGATTAATACATCAGCGGCATTTATGGACTTGATGAACCAAGTGTTCCAGCCTTACCTGGATTAGTTTGTGGTGGTGTTTATTGATGATATCTTAGTGTATTCTAAGTCTGAAGACAAGCACGATAAGCATCTGAGAGTGGTATTACAGATTCTTCGTGAGAAATAGCTGTATGTGAAGTTCAGCAAGTGTAAGTTTTGGCTTCGAGAAGTAACCTTTTTGGGTCATGTAGTTTCCGCCGATGGGATTCGGGTCGATTCTCGTAAAATTGAGGCGGTGTTGGATTGGAAATGGCAGAAGAATGTGTCTGAGATTCGTAGCTTTTTGGGGTTGGCAGGTTACTATCAGCGCTTTGTAGAAAGGTTCTCCTTAATCGCAGCTCCGTTAACTAAGCTTCTACGTAAGAGAGTTCCTTTTGCGTGGACTGATGCGCAGCAAGAGAGTTTTGAGAAGCTCAAGACTGTACTGACTGAGGCCCCTGTTCTGATACAGCCGGAGTTTGAAAAGGAGTTCACCGTTTACAGTGATGCGTCACACTTCGGTTTGGGATGTATGTTGATGCAGGAGGGTAAGGTGGTAGTATATGCGTCTCATCAACTTAAGACTCATGAGGAAAATTATCCAACGCATGATTTGGAATTGGGTGCCGTAGTTTTTCGCTTTGAAAATCTGAAGGCACTATCTGTACGGTGAGAAGTGTATTATCTACACTAATCATAAGAGCCTCAACTATCTCCTCACCCAGAAGGAGCTGAATCTTAGGCAGTGTAGATGGATCGAGCTGCTTAAGGATTATGACTGCACCATTGAGTACCATCTTGGCAAGGCCAATATGGTGGCTGACGCACTGAGCCGTAGAGCTATGAATGATTTGAGGGCATTGTTTGCTTGCCTTAGTTTATTTAATGATGGTAGACTGTTAGCCGAGTTCACCTATAATAACAGCTTCCAGTCTAGCATCCAGATGGCACCTTACGAGGCACTGTATGGTCCAAAGTGTCGCACTCCTTTATGTTGGACTGAGTTGGGTGAGCAACGTGTTTTGGGTCCTAAGTTGGTCTCCAAGACTGAGGAGAAGGTTCGACTGATTAGGGATCGTCTGAAGGCAGCTTCTGACAAACAGAAGTTTTATGATGATCTGAAGAGATGTGGGATTAATTATTCTATAAAGGACTTCGTGTTTCTAAAGGTCTCACCATGGAAGAAGGTTCCGAGGTTCGGACGTAAGGGCAAGTTGAGCCCTAGGTTTATTGGGCCGTACCGAATTCTGAAGCTAGTGGAACCAGTCATTTATCAGTTAGAGCTACCTCCAGAGTTAGATCACATCCATGACTTGTTTCACGTCTTGATGTTGAGGCACTACCGCTCTGATCTCATGCATATTGTTTCTATTGAGGAAATTAAGGTTCGGCCAGATATGACCTTCGAGGAGGAGCCGATTTAGATTCTAGATCGCGACGTTAAGGTTCTAAGAAGAAAATTCATTCCTTTAGTAAAGGTGCTGTGGCGGAATCATAGCACTAAGGACGCTACATGGGAGCCTGCGGATGCAATGCATCAGAAGTATCCTCATCTATTTTGATCAGGTAAATTTCAATGATGAAATTTTCTTTTGGGGGGTAGAGTTGTAACGCCCCAAATTTTATATTTATGTTTCTGTAATTAATTGACACAACTGTGTATCTGCTTTAGTGGTTAAGTATTCTGGGTGTGTGTGAGAGGTCCTAAGTTCAAGCCTTGTCTTGGGAAAATTTTGGTATTTTTTTCTAAAATAAAGCCTTGACATTGATCAATAGGCTTTTGTTTGGTTGGTTGTAAAAACATATCAGAATGGGCCTGCTGGTCTATTGTTAAGATGTGTGTTAATGTGTTAGGGATCTGGAGTTCGAATCCCTGCGCGAGCGTGGGAGTATGTTTTTTCTTGTTAAACTGAGAGAGTTTCGGTCAAACAAGAATTCTAAGAATGTGTGTGTTAGTAGGTAAGTGGGAGAAAAATTGGGGGATTGGGATATTTTAATTTTATTCTTTTTTTAATTTTTTTCCTGGTTCAAAAAAAAATTTGGCATTCTTGCCTTCTTCCCATTGCCGAATTTCTGCCTCCCTTTTTCCACTTTTTTTTTACTCCTCTTCTGAATCCACCTCGTTCTTTTGCGTAATGTTGACTGTTTCATTTGGCAAAGGTCAAGGATCGACTAGGGTTCCGTTGGTGAATTAAGTTTTCGAGGCTGTTATTCATTTTAAGGTGCTAGTGATCTCAAGAATGCGTTTGTGTCAAAACGAGACCAGGTGTGTACCCGAAACGCAGAAAATGAGATTCGATGAAAAGTCAAAAAAGTATTCTATCGATGCCACACGGGCGTGTAGTCTCCTGTGTGGTAGGTCGTATGATGGAACACGGGCGTGTAATTGATGAGCCAGGTCATGCGCACATGACACGGCCGTGTGATGGCCAGGTAGGCCGTATGCGACACACAAGCTATACCAATTTGGGCTGCGTAGGCCACACGGGCATGTAGGCCCACATGGGTAAAACCACACAGGTGTGTGGGATTCTGGGTCAGGCCATGTATCCACACGGGCGAGTGGGCCCACACGAGCAAGCCACATGGGCGTGTGAGCCCATGATTCTAAAAAGTTGCTTAAGGTTACACGGGTTGCCAAAGTTGACTGTGAATCTATTATAGGGTTGGTAAGCATTACTTAGACCCCTAATTGTGTGAATTGTCTGTATGAAATCTGAACTGCGCATGTATGCTAATCTGAATGTATGGACTATAACTGCATAATAGCATGACATCTTTTGTATGTTGCATTGCATCGGGATGGGCTATTGTTATTTGGAAGAAGTATCTAAAAAGCTATCAAGCCTATTATATGGCAGCTCTGCTGCAAATTTCTGATTATGCGCCGCATTCTGATATAGCATGGTGTGTAGGCATGGGTGGGTTAATTTAATCCCCACATGGTGTGTAGGGATGGATGGAGATGGTGTGTAGAGGCTGGTGGGTAGGATTCTGATTTTCTGTTATTGCATGCTGTATCTAATTGGGCTAAGGCCAAACTGAATCTGTAATGGACTCAGGCCCATCCTATATCTGACTATATTCTGATGTGTATCTGTATGCATGTTCTGTGGGGACTACACACTGAGTTTATGAAAACTCACCCTTTCTGTTTAATCTATACAGGTAATCCCTAGACTTGACGGATCAGCGCAGCAAAGGACTCGATGGTGACGACACGTAAATTTTAGACTGTTTTTCACAAATTTTTAGATTTTATTTCTTAGTTGGGGTTTTGATTTAACTTATGGACTTTGGACTATCTGGCTATAAGCTTTCGGTTTCTTAATTGTTTTACAATTTATTACTATTAAGCATAATTGAACTCGGTTTTCACTAAGATCAAATGGTACTTTTTAAATAAGTGTTTCCAAAGCTTCCACTAAAAAGATATGATTTTAGACATAACGAATAACATGTGTTTTACCTCGAACTAAGATAAAGGCTAATTTAACTAGAACAATTTTAACTCGACAAACTCGTTTTCGACTTTCATTCCATGTGACATCACCAGATTAAACCATAACGTCTAGGCCAGGTTTAGGGTGTTACAAAGGATGGAAATTTATGTAAAGCATAGAAGCTACAATTAAGATTATTTATAAATAAAATTAGATTGTCACACCAAAAATAATAAAAATTATATTAAAGAATTAAAGATTAAAAAACAAAAGTAAGAAAAAAGAGTGAGAGTGATTAAAGGTTTGATACGTGCGTGCGTGTGTCAGATTCTTGTAGAAGAAATGAGCCAACCATATGTTTTGAAGAAGAAAAGTGGTGTTTGGCAAGAGAGAAAATGAGAGAAAAAATGGCAGCAACCATTTGTTTTGAAGAAAAAAAATGGTGTTTAGCAAGAGAGAAAACGAGAGAAAAAATTTTGTTAAATAGATGACATCATATATGACGTCGTGCGCTTATGTGGCATGCCACATGGGCTATTATGTTGACCTATAATTTGATTAACGGTTAACTCCCGTTGACTGTTAAAATTGGGCTTCTTAAAAAATCGTAATGTTGAGGGTGTTAATCAAAAAATAAAAAGGTCAAGGTCACAAAACCAAAAGCCCCCAAATGTTGAGGTTTTTTTTACAATTATGCCTTATTTTATTAATCTTATTGTAAATTGTGGTTGGGATCATATTTTAATTACATCATTTAGGATGTATTTCATTAATTATTATGAATAGGAATTTATATAGATATAATAGTTTATACTTAATATTTATTACTGACAATGATTTTAGAGTGTTGTCTAATTATTAAGTGTTTTAAATGGGTTAATTTATTATACAAAAGATAATTGATATATTTTCTACTGCCAAAATTAATGTTATTTTTAAATTCATAAAATCGAGGTAATCACTTGTATAAAACTAGTTTAGTATTGAAAATTAATTTGTAAAAAGATCGAGTCACTACAGTGGCGAATGTAATCTCTCTGGCTAAGGTCTATCATCTAGACCGTGTTGGGGAGGTTGCAATTTGAAATTGTTGTATACCATTGGCATGCCATTGGATTATGAGTGCTCACCCTATTATTATGTGTTAGGCATTATGGCCCGGAAATAGCGTTGGAGAGATAAGGGAATGTCGAGCATAACTCCATTCACCGTAAATAGCATGGTGTGTTTGGATAGTGTGAGCATATGTGATACATTTACATGGAGATAGCATACAACTTTATTAGTCATGTGGTGTGTTTTGGAGATCCGTTTATCTAATAAGTATATAATTTGACTATGTTTCATATTCGCGAATTGCTAATATATCACTGTGTTGTGAATGAAAATTATATTATATTTGAATTGTTCAAGTATGTTCAAATACTAACGTGTCTGGTGTGTATATATTTGTGTTGTATGCATGTCTACTCACCGAGCTTTCCTAAGCTCACCCCTTTACTTTACCTTGCAGATAAATAGTTCCCAGGTTAGCGAGGAGGATGGCAAATTAGTGATTCATCACAAGGCACTTTTAAAGTATGTGTGTTGAGATTTTAAACTCTGAAGTGAAGGCAATGTGGGTTGTTCCAAGGGTTTAGTACTAGAATTAGACTTAGACATAGACATTTTAAATAAAATTTTCAACAGGTTGTAAACAGACATTACGAGCTGTTTACTTTTTGGGGAGATTTTGAACATTCTGCTTTGATGCCCAAGACAAAGCATCTTCCTAATTGGACTTGATAGACAACATATTAGTCTTTCAATTGGTTTTCTTATTCTCGATTAGACTAAGGATATTTTTAGGTTTGTTTACTAATACAAGTTATCTTTTCACATTACGATCCGACCACATAATATTGCTTAGTATTAGCTAAACATTAGACAGTTGATGAGCAACATTTGCTTCCATTTTGCTTTGCATGCAAAAACCATTTGAAGACAATCTACAAAGTATTAATGTAATTCATGAATAATTTTATTAATCAATCTATTCAAAAATTTAAAGGTGTACTTAGACGAAAATTGTAACACTCTGGTTCTAGCGTGTGCAAGGTTTTGGTGAGAAAACTCAAATTAATATGTTTGGCGGGGCAGTATCTACCCAAAAGTTTCCTTTGGCAGACTGAATGGGTGTATTACTAATAATGTTTAAGTTGAGGGTGTTTAATGATATATCATTATGTTGGTTGGAATCAGATAATAGCTAAGAGAAGAGATGACTATAGAAGGAGTACTCGCCTAAGGCGTAGTGCGCCTTGTTATTAGAGTTACTGTGCTAGTTGCATTGTAAGTGTAGTAGTTAGGGACCCTCTAGTTAGGGTAACCAAATATTTTCTATATTGGATTCTTATTTATAATCGCATTTATGGCTGTAGACCACTAACGAAGATATTTTTGAAAAAGCGTGACACGTGTCAAGTTTCACTACGGGAAATGGATCTTATCTGTAAATATATATTATTTAAATGGGCTTGAGAAAAGGAGTGTTTCTTTTTCCTCCCATTAGGATGCTGTAGGCTTCCTCTAGAAGTTGAATACAATTTGCTATCTTTGAATTGGAACTAAAGATCAGATCTGAAGTAGTAGGTTTCATCATATCCTAGGTGAGTACTTTAGTTATGCATGTGGAATCCTGAAGAGTAAGACTAATAACTTTGGTGAATAGTAAGATTAAAATAAAAATGGGCTTTGGATTAGGGTTTTCAATGTTTGAGAATATGGTAAAATGTATATGGATGGGTTTTAATGATGCTTCTATGTTATTTGAGCAGTGATGGTTTGTAACAGCCTGATTTTCAGTGGTAATGGAAGCGGTGATTCGAGGCCACCAATTCTGATGAGTAAGCTCGTAAATTTTATTATTTAGTATTTACGAGCCAAATGTGGTTTTAGGAACATTTTTGAATTAGTAATTTGTGTTATAAGGATTTATTAGGTTAAATGGTTTAGAAAACAAGGTATCGAGACCTTGATTCTATAAGCTGAGCCGTAAATATTTTTATAAATATTTATGGATTGTCATTAAGGTAGTATTAAAGTTTCAGTATAAAATTTTAACATTTTGATAGTTAGTTAATTAATTAAAAAGGACTAAATTGAAAAAGGTGCAAAATTTCCTAGTTAAAGAAATAATGATTAAATATCCTAAATAGTAAATAAGGGAGGACTAAAAAGGCAATTAGACATACATGAGAAAGCTGAGGCGGTATAAGTAGAAAAAAACAATGGAATTAGGTGATTAATGGGTAAAGTTGGAAATGAAATAAAATTTAAGATAGCTAAAAATGGAAAATTAATAGTTTCTAGGCAATTCTTCATCAATATTCAACCTAAAAACACCATTGAAGAACCCTTAAGAAGCTGATTTTCATATTTTGCTACAAGTGAGTTCAATTCTTGTCTTTTTCTTGAAATTTTTATGTTTTTGAGATTTTTACAATTAAGTACAACTACCTCTTTCATTAGTTTTTAATTTTATTTGGAAATTTTGAAAGTTACCATTGATGAATACTGGATGTTTTTGATAAATTAAAATGGATTTAGAGCTTTAATTTTGTTATATGATGACTTTATCAAGTGATTTTGATAGATATTGATTTTAGGACTAAATTGTAAAAAGGGCTAAATATTAAGGTTTAGTATTAAATTTTGTTTTTCAAGTGCTGTATGATAGCTTAGAAATTTAGATAAATTGTCAATTGAGAAAAATTAGCTCATTTGATAGACTAATTTAGTGAGGGACTAAATTGTAAAAGTTGTAAAAGTTAGTGAAAATGTGTAATTTTAAAAATTGAGGGGTATTAATTGTGAAGTGAATTGAAACTAAAATATATGCTAATGAATGAGTAATTTTATATTTTAGATCAAGAGCCCGTAGACAATCATGAAAAAGGGAAATTAGCAGAATAGTCCCTGAACTATTACAAATCTTACAATTTAACCCAAGTAAGTTCGTATGGTTAAAATTTAATGTTTATTTATTAACTTGATGAATGTTATTATGTATTATATATATATATATATATATATATATATATATATATTTGTTTGAAATAAAATTATGGTTAAATTATGAAATTGAATTGAATGTTCAAAACGAATGGAACACGGGATTGAGTACAATCAATCTGTGGCAAATGATGAATTGACGGTAAATGCAAAGGATGAATTGACTGTAAATACAAAGGATGAATTGACGACAAATTACCCAAGTAAACTGAGGTTCAGCATCTGTTGCAAACTTTCGTGTTTACTTTTCGTTTAGCTTTCATAAGCTTCTGTTAACTCATATGAGTTTTCGTTTAACCCTTATGGGTTTTCCTTCAGCTCCTATGAGCTTCTGTTCAACCCTTATGGGTTTCAGTTTAGCACTTATGTGCTTCTGTGTAGCCTTCGGGCTTTTGAATACGATGTACTCATATCCGTAAGTTGTTCTCCAATTCGGTAAGACTTGATAAAAGACTTATGTGATTGGATTTGAAAGATTTATCGTTTGTTATTGATGTTGATTTGAAGGAAGTGTGTTCATCGATTTATGTTGTGATTGACAAGGAGAATGTATGAATAATTTAATATTAAATTTATTATATTAATTTCAGTAAAATCTATGTTTAACATATCGAACTTACTAAGCTTCATTAAGGTTACTTGTGTTGTTTAATGTCCTTTGTAGATTAACGTGAGGTCGGGAGATCAGATCAACACATCAAGCTACACTATCCAACTCACTCTTGTAGCTTTTGCAACATGTACTAAGGTTTATATGCCATGTATAGGGCTATAATGGTTTAAGTAAAATTGGTTTGTGTAAATATTAAGAGCTATACTTTGATTATATTTCTAATCAACTTATATGGGTATGGATTAATTATGCATGAGATATGTTTGAATTGTTTAGATGATGATTAATTAATATGTATATTGAAGCATAATTTGAACTAGTAAATTAGTAAAATATGAATATAGATATATGTGGTTAATTTGGTAAGTTAGGATATTTGAGTATATGTGATGATATAATAGGTATAAAAACTTGACTTTGGCTTGAATTAAAGGTTTTGTTGTGGTTTGTGAACGTACAAATGGTTGTGTCTAAGTTGATATCAAGATTGGGTGAGAAAAGTGGCCATAAAATGTCCTATTTTCGTCACACAGGTAGAGACACGGGCGTGTGTCTCAGCCATGTGTGACACGGCCTAACACATGGGCGTGTGTTCTGGCCGTGTGTGCCTTGCATCTTAAAATTTAGAAATAGAATGCCCAGGTTTTTGTACACGGCCTAGTATACGGGTGTATGGCTTGGTCGTGTGACCCTTGTACTTTACATATGGCCTAGTACACGGGCGTATGGCTTGGCCGTGTGACCCAAGTCAGAGAGTTACACAGGCATGAACACGGGTTGGGACACAACCATGTACCTCATATCGAATGTCCACATAGTTTAAGACATGTGCGTGTCTCTTGGCCGTGTGAGCCACACGGCCTAGCCACACGAGCGTGTTTCCGCTCCTTAAGAAAATTTTTGAAATTTTGTGAAAAATTTCCTAAGTCTCTGGTTTAGTCCCTATTTATTTCTAACGTATATTTTGGGCCTCGAGGGCTTATACAAGGGACAATATGAGTGTTTTATGATTGGTTCCTGATATGTATCTTAAATGTTATGAAATGTTCGTATTTGATCTGAAAAGTCCAGTAATGCTCAGTAACCCTATTCTGGCGACAAATAAGAGTTAGGGGTGTTACATGGTTGCTGATTTCAAGTTAGATGCTTGGATCTAGCACTCAAGCTGTTGTAAATGGGTGTCAAATGAGTCTCCACTCTGGCTCCTATTTGTGAATCATATGCGTAAGATTTACTGAATAATTATAGACCTAGAGTGTTTAGTGGACGAGTAAAACTTAGGAAAAATTATAAGGATGGTATATGAAGAAATTTCATGACTTAAAAGTGGATTGATGAGTATGCAAGTATAGTCTGAGTGCAGAAAGATATAAACTTTCCAAGTGAATCCTTAAGACGAACGTCTATAATTCTTCTAGGTAAGTGTGTTATGAGTTATGATCTGGTAATCTGATTGAGGTATATAGATGATTGGTGATGAAGATTGTTTGTTCATTTGACAAAATGATTAGATGAGTTTGAATGCATGATGTTTGGTGCATGGGTAATTGTTATGCTGAGTTTTGTATACATGAATATGAAATGGATGGTGTATGAGTACTGATGTCAAAGTATGGTTGTATGTTTATGCCTAAATTGTGTGCTATGAGTTGAGTGTTAGTTTAGGTGTATGTTAGTGAATTAAAGTGTTAAGTCTTAAATGACGACAATGCATGAAGAGTCTATCAAGTGAGTTTGTATCTATTCACTGCGGTAAAGTCTAAAAGGGTCAATCAGGACTAAAAACACGAACAATGATATGAACCTCTGAAGGAAAATCCCATGGCTATGGCACCTTCTAAAAGTAATTAAAGGATGGTAATTACCCAATGGGGTACTCTGCGTGTCCTAGGACGATAATGGGCAAACCTTATTTACTATGAGTTTAAGTAAATCCATATCGTAAACATGACAGTAAAGAATAGCCTTTGTGGTTAATTATGAAAGAATAGCATTTTTGGAAAATTATGAAAGAATAACCTTTGTGATGAATTATGAAAGGATAGTCTTTTTGTGGCGATAAACAAAAAAAAAGCCTCTGTGGCACACTATGAAGAAATGGCTTTCGTGGCGTACCCTAAAGAAATATTTCATTGTGATGGATTTTGTAGTAAGTTGATTGTCGTAATTAGTATGGTTCTTAAGTGTAATCAGCAAGACCAACAAGGTATAATGTCTTTATAGTTCACATGGTAAACTATTATATAAGATGGTGACTCAATTGAAAATAATGAATTGAATAGAATTAGAAGAAATACTCACCAGAGACAAAGTTAAAGGTTAAGAGTAATATGACTTGCTAGTTACAATGTGCAAGTATTACTCAAGTAAATGATGTTTCCCTCACTAAGTTCTTATGAGTTTATCTTATATGTATTGTGTTTCAGGTGAGTCAATGTGAGTCCGCGCCAGGAGGGACGATGCCAGAGTTACGCCAAATGAAATGGCGTATCGAGTTATTATGCATACAGAGCAAGTTCGGTGGCATGTTCAAAGTTAGAAATGTTAGCTAAAAATTAAAATTTTAGGATAATTGTAACAGATGAGGATTTCAATTCAGATTTCTTGTAATAAAATTAAATTACCATGTACTGTAGTTGTATTTACCTATTGTGTCTGCTTATGTAAATTAGTTTGAGTCTGTGTATAGTTAAGTTGTAATTAATTGTAAATTGTATAAGTAGATTAAGTTTTTGTTTATATTCATGTGGTAATACCCAAGACCCGGATTTGACAAACCGAATTGGGTTGAGGGTGTTACAAAAATACTACACTTAATGCACCAAAGCCCAAGTAGGAGGGTCTACGTTATTTATGTCATTGACACGTATCCGAGTCGAGAAGGCATTTAACAATCATAAATTAAATCCTTAATTATAATGGTTAAGGTTCAATTTGTGCTACTAATGTCAATTAAAAATAAGCTTAATAAATTGCAAATTTTTTATTAGAAAGCATCTTTTTATTAATCATAGAGTTAATTGCATCAAACATCCTCAAATTATGGCCCTCATTTTAAATTGGTCCCTAAAATTCTAATCATTCTCATTACATCCCCAAACTATCAAGGTTATGTCAATTACGTCCTTTCATTACTAAAATAATTAATTTAACTGTTAAATGACACATCAGATCTTATTTGATATAATTTAAAATTAAAAATTGAAGAAAATGAATATTGTAAAAATGGTTGTTTAAAAATCTTAGTTTTGAAGTCGTTGAAACTTTTATAAAAGTTTTATCGTTCACACTTTCTTCCTCTTCTTCTTTAGTTTTACTTCATTTTTAGTTTTTACTTTAAAAGTTACGAAATATTATTTTATTTTATTTTTAAATTTTCATTTTAAATTTAGCTACATAAGATTTGAAATGTTATTTAACGGTTTTACTAACGAAAAGACCGATTGATATAACATTGATAGTTTGACTGTAATTAGAACATTTTAAAGTTGGAGAATCAATTTAGAATGAGAAGCATAATTTGAAGATATCTAGTACAATTAAATCTTAATTATATTATGAGAAAATATATTTAAATTAATTATTATTATGACAAATCATTTTTACATTAGTTACATTGTATTGTGTTTATAATTAATTATATTATAAAAATTTGTGTTTATGTTTCTTACATAATAAAAAGGAAAAATGGAAAAAGAAAACCATACTTTCAAGCAATATAGACATTCATGTAAATTATATAAGTTTGGAACAAATTCTAGACAAAATTTTCTAACGCTCTATTACTAAATAATGATTTAAAATTTTCAAAAGAAATTGTGAACCTCTCAAGTGTGATACTCCTGATATACAAAACATTGAAATTTGATCAATTCACAAGTTAAAGGATTCCAGATCTGATATTTTTATGTTTATCATCTAATTCATTTTAGTTGGATTTTATCTTTTGACTTGAATCACTTATTTAACATAAAAAGTTTATGATATTAATATTTATAATTACATATAAATTTTAATTAGTAAATAGGAGCTCAAATGATACAATTTACAAAAAAAATTATACAAGAAAAATCCAAAACAAAATTAATTGAAATCAAATTCTTAAGAAATTAATACTACTTTAGTAATTTTAACTCAACAAATATTGCAATGAAAAAAAAAATCATGAGTAATGCAGTGTATTTAGCTTTATTTTCCTCACATTATAATATAGCTATAATATTTAATTTTATTGTTATATTTTTACAATAATTACAAATAAACATATTATTTATCTAAATCGACCCTGAAGTTAGTGAATTATTAGATTTGATGTAAATACATATAATCAAGTAAGTTGGATTCAAAAAATAAACAAATAAAGATAATTTTTTCTTTATGGGAAAAAGAAAATAGAGGTGAGGCAATTGGAGAGTGTTTGCCAATTTGCCGCCAGGTTCACTTAACCTCTCCATTCATATCATTGAAAGCAAATCTGGAACCTTCCTAACGCAACTCCTAAGCAATCACGGACCCCGACTCTATTTACTTATTTACCCTTCTCCATTCACTACGCGGGGGCGGTGGTAGGAATGCGGGAACGTGGAGTTGTCGGGTCTAAATACACAAGACTCCCCCATTGACCGTAAAACGGATGGACGGCTCTAATTTCGTTAGAATTTAGTTGGGCTTAGCAGAGATTCCCGGGTCCTACTAAGACCCAGCATACACGTTTTTGAACCGAGTCTTGTATGTATTGTAGGTTACCCCGAAAGTCCCAATCTCCTAATCCTACACTACCAAGGAAACGCAAGTGAAACAACTTGGAAGGCAAGTCAAGGCCAATCGATCTTCCCCGAATCAAAGAATGCCTATTCCCCCCCCCCCCCCTCTATATATATACCCCTGCCCTTTGTTCTCCCAGCCAGCAGCAACCAAAACTGAAACCCTCTTCCAGGTAGTTAGCAATTATCATCATCATGAACTCAATCTTTCGTTCCTTTGATGCTCTGTGGGGTGAGTTGTTGGGACAGGCAGTCAGGTCTTCCTTTGCTTCTACAACTAACAAAGATGGTGTTAGGTTGTTTAATGGCAGAGTTAAGGTGACAATAGAAGAAGACATAAAGAAAAAGCAACAAGGAAACGTTGAGAAGAAGCAACAGAGGGCTCCCCGTTTCGCTCCTGAGCTCGACGGCCTTCACTGCTTTGAGACCCTTGTTTCCTACTAGATTCTTTCCTTCATGGGTTTGAAGTTATTCAACAATATTGATTCTTTTTTCTTTTTAATAGCAGAAGCTAGAAATTCTTACTGCATATGTAAAAATTTGGGATTAATTGAAATTTTTTATTTGAAATCGCCTTTCTTTCTAGCTTTATGGTTTAAATTCCCAGCAGAGAGTTCTCACAAATTTCTTTAAAATTTTTGGTCAGCTTTAGTTTGGTGGAAGAAATTGACCATGTTTGGGTTCAAGTAGTAGCGAACAAGGATTTTGGAGAAAGGTTCAACAAATTGTTCGTGCAAACTTGGGCATTATATGAGTTCTGGAAATAAGTATTTTTGTTGATAAAAGCTTTTGATTCGTGTAGTGGTAGAGTCGGTTTGAGAGAATTGGAGGGATATTTTCATGGTTGAGATGGGAAGAAAGGATCTGCCTTTTTCCTCGTGATAAGGGGGCAGTAAATCACTGGGTTTGAGACTCCCAGGGTGCTCAGCTGATCAGAAGTCGGTTATGCTGCAGTAAATTATATAAATAATCACTCATCAATAATAAGAGTATTTTTACTTTGGTCATTTAATTTTAAAATTTTTTACTTGAAATTTAATATTTTAATCACTTATTCCGTTAACCATTTTACCAATAAAATTTTATTTTATTTATGAAAATGTGACATTTTATTTATTATTTATCGGAATGGGCCGAAAACACTAAAATGCGTCCATATAGGAGTGTTTTAAGGAGAAATTTTAGCAAAATACGTCTTTGAGGGAACGATTTTGTCATATCAGCAAAAAAAACGCTGACGTGGATGCGCTTTGCTAATATGGCCAAACGCTCTCTCATGGATGTATTTTAGTCCGTGTTTTTGACCTCAACGGTCACCCCAACAGTTATTTAAAATTGACCATTAGGAGTTCCAACAGTAAATATATATGTCGAGATAACAAAGGGCTGTTCTCTGCCCAAGACTACTACTCTTACTAGGGGGAATTCCCGTCTTCTCAAAAAAGCTATCAAATTTTTCCTTAAATTTCTCAAAGCTCTCATTAATTAATTATTTCCTTTAATTTTTTTCTAAATTAGTATTATTTTTTTATAATTTCAAATATATTTGATCGTGTTAGCAATGACCAATAAATTAATTCGTCTCGATCATAAACATATTTTCGTTGAACAAATGAAAATGGTAAGGGTTAATTTCAATTTTTGAATATTATTTAATATTTTTTTATTTATGTAATTTTAATTAATTTTTATTTTATAATTTTTTATAACAGTTTGTAGATCGGTGTTACAATATTATATTCTTAATATGACTGGTCCTCTATTACAGTTGATAGAAAATTACTTGAGGGAAGCGAATTTTTGGCACGTGGTCAATATAGGCCGAGGTGCAAGTTGGACTCAAAACTCATCAGCGCGTTCATAGAGAGGTAGAGACACGAGACGCACACATTTCATCTTCCATTCGAGAACTGTACCATCATTTTGGAGGACGTGCAGTTACAATTAGGATTGCCGGTGGATGGATCCGTACTTACCGGGTCTACTCAATCTGCTGATTGGGGAACCATATGCTACGATCTTTTGAGTACAATTCTAGATAATATTTACGGAGGTCAAATCGAGATAGGCTGGTTACGAGACATATTCCCGGAGCCGGGGAATGATTTGACTGAAGTAGAAAGAATACGATATGCTCGGGTATACATCCTTGAGATCATTGGAGGTTATCTGATGTCGGACTTGTCACGAAACCTCGTACGTCTGAGGTGGCTGCTGAAACTCATTGATTTTGGAGCAGCTGGCGAACTTAGTTGGGGGCCTGCCGTGTTGGCAACATTGTACCGGGAGATGTGTAGGGCGACGAAACCAAATAAAGCCAAAATCGGAGGTTGCCTATCACAACTACAATCATGGACTCGGTTTCGCTTTCCATTTTTACTTCCTTGAGTGAACCACCAATATACATTCTCACTCATAACGAGGTAAAATTTATATTAGATTTTACAATTATTACATAGATTTAAAATATAATTTTATGCTAAAAATTTATTTAATTAGGTGGAACCATTCGGCGAGTTATATTGGAATACCTATTACTCTTGAAGATATACGGCTTTTATTAGACCAACGGTCAGAAGCTCATATAAGTACTAAATGATATATATACATAACATAGTCGTTTCATATTTAGTATTTAGTATTATATATAACTAATATTTTTTATCATATTCATATAATTTCAATGGACACCATACGAAGATCTGGCAATTAAGGTAGTAATTTCGAATGAATTCTTTCAAAATCCGAACATTTGGCATGTTAAGGTCCCATTGGTCAATTATGTTACTGCGAGATGCACTAGACAGATAAAGTGTTGCTACAATTTGGATTCCGACATCCGATTCCCATGACACCTGAGGTGCTTGATGATGAGCACAAAATCATCTTACGGCAATCGAATACGCATTAACGAAATGTGGCAAAATTGGTATGATCATATACCTACTTGTGAACTGATCATCGTTCTAGAGTTAGCGTACGAGCCGTATTACTTGCCATAGTTTAAGATCTATGGCAAGCCATATTTGCTCTCAGAAAAGCAGAGGCGTCGACAAATCCGTGTCGAAAGGGAACGACGGGGCCCTTTAAACCCAAGGAGAATCGATGACGGGGCGAGTCTATCAACAGCACTCACACAATCACCGGGCCTAACTCCTCAAGTGACGACGCCCACACCATAGCTCATTCAGATTATGCTATGTGTATATCCTAGCCCTTATATGTATCTTAACCCTTATATGTTTCCTTTTCCCAGTCTTATGCCAGGTTGGAATGCATAGCCCGGTGCATCTCCTTTCCCGATGACTCCGACTCAACCGACGATATAGGCCATCATCGCAGGAGGGATCGCATGAGGCACTGTCAGGGAGCTCATCTCATTTCTAATCCCCATCGCCTTATGGGATTCAAACACCTCCGTCGTGGGTGATGCAAACACCTCCGCCATGGGTGATGCAAACACCTCCACATTTTTTTTCTATCAAAGTGGGTCATCCTCCCAACATCCACAACCAGAATAACCGCAACTCAAGCCGGAGTAACCACAAGCCCCGCTGAAAGCTGAATCAAGAAGGAATTCAGCGCGTAACCAACGACCACCCCTATGTGGCACTGATTTTGACCAACACATGGATTGATTTTTTTAATATATTTGTACAAATTATTTTTATATTATTTCATTTAATAAAATAAAATTTGTTTTGAATATTTTAATAGTAAATTGTTTTTATATTTTGTCCTATTTAATAAAATAGAAGTTCTTTTGAATAAGGCAATAGAAATAATGCAACATAGTTTCATTTAAGCAATTATCAACTATTTTGATTTGGACATGTTTGAATTGTATGACCTAAGTTCCTACACCATCCGCACAACTTCTGTTGGTTCGTTCTTTCTTGGATATTCATATTATCACGTATTCTACTCGAGCAAGGTCGACCTTTTGGTTTGCGATGCAATTCTCTATCCGGTAACAACTTAAATGGAGCAAGCGATACAAACGACCAATTACATTCATCTAGGACCGGTGGGAATACGTGTCTCCACACGTTGTACATATATTCTATTTTGTACATTTAGTCAACATAGCTCATAGGATTCAAATGAAGATTCTGGCAAGCTGCAATTGCATGAGCGCATAGATAACGAAGTGCGTCAAACGTCTCACGATCGCAAGTCCTATTTCTCAGGTGTACACGTGATAATACTCTAGAATGACATCTTTTTATGTATTAATTATATATTTATTTGGAGTATGATCTTACTAATTTGGGCTATTTTTGATTCTTTATCTTGTAGGGACTAAATTGAAGGTAAAAGAAAATTTAGGGGGTTAAAAGTGTGAATTTAAAGTTAAATTGGGCGAACATGCGAAGTAGGAGAGAAGTGGTGCCAAAAATGCAAAGTGTGGAAGATTTTGGTAGCAAAAATGAAAAAAAAAAAGAGATTTTATAACACAAGACTCTATTTAATTTTTAATTATATTAGGATAATAGTTAGATATTATTATTTAGATTTTATTTTAGCTTTTATCTTTATTTATATTTAATTATCTTTAATTATTTTTATTTATCTATATTTATTTTTTAGAATTTAAGTAGGACTAGACTAGGTTTCCTAGTATTATAAATAGGGGATGGAGTGACTCAAATTAGAGATTCTCTTTTTCTGTAAACACTCTCTCCCTCATAAAGTTTAGCTTTTTGTTCTTTCCATATTTTTTTTAATAAAAATTCCATCTTCCTTATGTTTATTTCTTTTTCCCCAAAAATCATGAGCCACTAAATTTATCTAGCCAAAGGTTGTCAAAAATCCCCAAAAGGGTCCGTGAGGCTTAGAATCCGTACTTAGCCTTCTCAACGAGTATTCATTGTTTCTTCGCATTACGGGACTGATGCTTCTGTCCACGTTCCTCAAAAAGTGATCTTTTCAATGTGTGCAAGGAATGGCCGCTTTGTATATTTTGGGAAGGTTGCACAGTCGGTTTGTTAGCTTACTGCATCAGAGGTTGGTGAGCCCAAGAGAAAAAATGGCGTGGTATTTGCCATTAAGAAGTAACGATCTAGCATAATATGATCCCACAAAAGCGATTGTTAGCTAGAGTCAGGTTCCGCTAAATCGGAAGTCTAAAAACTTGGAGCTGCTGGTCGTAGGCGTCCTCTTCTACTATAAATGGCTTATTCTATTTGAGAAGGATCACCTAAAAGCCAAAGATAGAACTTAAGGCGGATTGAGACAACCAGAGGCTGGAATCTCTCTATAAGAAACTTTTTCTCAACTCTATTTATCTCTGTTATTTTAATTTTAATTTTTGAAATTTCAATCAGAACTTTTAATTCTGTCTTTATTTTATTTTTTTTCCTGATTAAAACTTTTAATTTTGTTTTTTATTTCTAAGTACGCAAGTTTTCTTGGGCACGATTCTATTCAGGATTTCAAGGAACAAGCAATTGTGCAAATTCGGTCCCTAAGGATTTGACCTTACTTCCCTTATACTATTATTTTGACTATTTTCATAGGGATAGGATATTTTTGGTGCTCTTAATGACCGCATCAACACGATATTGCCAGCCGGTAATACCTTGGTTCGGCCTGTCGAACTCTATCACACGAAACCATAGGTTGTAGCGATCGTGACGCACTGTATGCTTGGTGTTGGCCCGCGCCTTCGCCTTGTTAATTTCTTGCAATACCTTCCAGTAGAGGTGAGAAAAATCCGATTCGATTCGAAAAAATCGATAAAAAATTCAAATTTTGAATTAAATAGTTTGAGTTATTTGAGTTAATTGAGTTATTCGGATCAACTCAAATAAAAAATCAATTTTTTTGGTTTAACTCGAATATGAACTACACAATTCAGGTTATCCAAAAATCCGAATAAGAAAAGGCAAAACTATGTCATTTTGATAAATGTTTACATCTTCTAAAGTTAAAAGCAAAAACTATTAAGTTATAAGGAAAAAAAATGTTGTTTTGATAATAATTTACCCATTAAGTTAAAAGGCAAAACTATTATATTATTTATGTAGTTATATAATATTGTACTGTGTTTAATAGTTAAATAATCAATCCATGTAAACGCAACATTGAGTATAAATAATAGGATTCGTTAACTCGACTCGACTCGAAAATTTTTTACTCAACTCGATTCGATCCGAAAAAATTTCAAATTGAGTTCGGTTGCTAAAATAGGATTTGCCAACTCAACTAACTCAAATTTTTTTAACTCGATTTGACTCGACTCAATCACATAATCACCCTTACCTTCCGGCACCATACATGGCCTCCCTGCATTTGACCTTTATAACTCACTATTCACTTTGGAAATAGTGCCACCAAACAAAAATATGTCTCTCGAACAACCGAGGTTATCAGCAAATGATGGGTTCATTTTAGAACAAAATTTATGCATTCAGATAGGTTTGAGGTCATATGACCATATCGTAAGCTGTCATCATATCCTTGTGTCCACTGATCAAAAGGTATGTTACAGAGGTAGTCTGTGCCTTAATCGTTAAATGACAGCAAAATCGCTAACAGCTCACGAAAATAGTCCTTATTAATCTCATACCCTGTCAATATAAGTTGATAGCGAAAATTACATACCACTTTTCCATTCAAAATAAATTGAATATTACAAACAGAATTATATTAGTAGAGATTAAATACCCATCTCAGTCACTTGTCGTCATTTAGTGGTAGACCAATATTGCCCGTAGTAGTTGAACGCAACGTGCCTTAGACAATACCGATGGTGTGTACGATCCCATAGGCTTCCCTGTCGCTCAATTATAGCTAGTATTCCAGTGTCCTAATCCGATATAACGCAGATATTAGGTTGGGGCAGACATACCTCCTCAACCTAGAAAGAAAGAAATCACAGTCGTCACCTGACTCCCTCAGTGTTATTACAAACGCAATTGGAAGGATTCTTCCACCACCATCTTGTGCCATAGCTAGCAATAGCTAATGAGTATATCTATCATAAAGGTACCGTCAATTTGTATCAATGGTTTGTAGTACACAAATGCGTCCCGGCATTGCTTAAAGCTTTAGAGGAAACGCTTGAACACTTGGCATCCATTGAGCAAGTGGTCGTTGTAATACGTAGGGCCCGTTTCAAGGTTTGTAATGTAACTTGAAACGTACCTCTCTAGCACCTGACACCATTGCCACGCTTCATTATATGAAGTGTCTCACCCACTATGCATCTTTTCCAATGCCTTCAGCTTAGCTATCCAGACCTTGCAGTAAGAGGACGTGTACCTCAATTGGCTATGAATATTGGCAATTAAGACCAACACAAAAGTCCTGGGATCCATCTTCACCATCTATAGTATTAAGCTAGCTATCATATCTGAATCCATCTTGGGATGATCTTGTGAAATACCTATCAACGAAGTACGTTAAATAATGCAACATTAAGTAATAACAATATTATTCAAAAACCCTAAACACCTAGTGATACTGTACTGGCAACATATGTATGTGGACCTTTGTACTTCTTTATCTCCCACAAGTCTGATTTTTTCCTAACCAAAACCATGATTTTTCATAAACATGTACCGTCTTGCACTGCATACTTGACCTCAAACTTCTCGAATTTGGATTTAACCACGTGGTAGTTAATCTCATTTATGATGCTATATTGTTTCAATGCACCTAGAAAGCTATCATTACTAGAAAACTCCTTACTAACTTCCAATTCACCCGAATCCAACGACGAACTTGTACGATCACGCTTTCTGTGTGGTAGATCTAGAAACTCCAATGCATCATCTGTCGATAGATCGACATTATGCATATGGGCTGGAGGCGTGTAACGACACGTTTTCAATAAAATTGAAACAATAGTTTCTAGACCACAAATCTAAGGTCGTAAAAATTTATTTTTTAAAAATTATTTTAATATCAACAGCATATTAGAATTATGGTATAAAAATTTCGTTAAGAAATTTTTCTGTTTGTATGCTCAATTTGTGAAATAGGACTAAATCGCATAAAATGTGAAAGTTGTGTTCTATAAAGGTGTTAAATAGTTATAGAAATTTAAAGTAGAGGTCCTTATTGAGTAATTAGTCCACTAATTGAGTCAGTGGATGTACATGGAGTGTAATCATGAAATTTGTAATGTTATGTTGATATTAGGTAATTAAAAGATAAAATAATAAAAACAAAATTTACCAACCCATTTGCTTCATCTTCTCCACCGAAATTTTCAGCAAAATAGGAGTTTTTGAAGCTTAAAATTTCAGCCACTTATCTCACTTGCATGTAAGTGATTCTTTGACCCGTTTTTATTGATTTTTATGTTTTCGGGATTGTTGTAGCTTAATCTAGCTAAATGGAGGATTTATTTGCAATATGCTTAAAAGTCTAAGATTTTTCCATGAGAGATTTTTAATTTTTCTTGAAGTTTAATAGAAGAAAATGAATCTTAGTTTTTAAATAAACAACTTTTGTTGAGTGAATTTTGTTGAAATTGTCAATTAGGGGCTAAATTGAGAAAAATAAAAATTGTGTGTTAAATATGTGAAATTGGGAATTTTATGGGCTGCTATGAGCACCTATAAAATTTGGCTAGGCTTGGGTGTAGAGAAATTTTCATGAATTTCATTTTTAAGAGCCTAGGGACTAATTTGTAAGAAAGTCAAATGTTTAGGGGTAAAATGGTAATTTTGCCATAATATGAAATTGGATTGAATTTTTTAGAATAAATATTAAATTAGTTAAATTTTATTATATATAGATCAAGAAAAGCCACGTTCGAATTTAGATTGGGGGAAAGACAAAGTAGTGGATTAATCGATCGGTTGTCTTCGTACTAATCCGAGGTAAGTTCGTATGTTTAATAAGCATTAAATTATATGTGTTTTAAATGCTTAATTAATATAATTGTGATGATACAACACCACGGAAGTTCTTGACAAGGTATCGACAATGTATGGATCTCGGTTAAACCTTAGGAATAGATAGGATACAAATGACATGTCATTAGGGGTTACCGTGTCTTTGGGTGTTGGTCTCGTACGTCCTACCAGTGGCTGAGTTTTCAGCATGTGTTGCGGATACTTTACAACTTGTGTGAGCAGCACCGTATAGCTACGTCTTGACTTATAGCTTGTGTGAGCAGACCTAATGATGGCTCGAGAGTGAGCATCTCTATATGAGATATGAGATAGAGGTGGTTTTGACCACGTATTAGCACTTAGTGTGCGAAATACCCGAGTATCCGATAGTATTACAATTGGTTCAACGAATATAGTGATAATACAAGGTTATACAAGTTCAATACGAACTAGTACTGGTATTCATGTGTAATACGAAAAGTAATTTAAATTGTTATGTTCCTATATAGTTAACATGATTGTGATTATGTGATTGGCTTAGGGCCAATTGGAATTTACCTATGTTTTAATCATGCTTATCTAAATAATGGATGAATGGTAAGTTATATTTTAGTTAAACGAACTTACTAAGCTTAATTGCTTACTCGTTTATTTTTTGTGATTTATAGTATTTCAAAAGCTCGCTCAGTTCAAAAGTTGTCAGAGATTGCGTCACACTATCAAACGATCACTTTGGTAATTTAGACTTTACATTTTTTGTTAAATAACATGTATAGGTATTTTGGCTAATATAGCCTATATGCCTTGTTAAATTTTGGCCATTTGATTTGGCTTGTAAATTGGTCTTGTATTTTGGTATGTATATATGTATAAATGGCCTTATGATATGTGGTGTGTAATTGCTATATGAATGTCTTGCTTGTGCAAATTTGTTTTGGTACTAAATGGTTGGAATTGAGATGAGCATGCACACTAAGTTTTAGGCACAATGTCTCATATATGTAATTGACCAGCTAGGTAGACTTTGGAAGTATGTTTGATATGTTTCAAAGTGGTCAAGTGAAAGTGTTTACGGTTATCATGTAGTATGTGTGGATATTACATGTTATAAACTTGATATTGGAAGTTTCGAATGCGTATTTATGCCTTGGTTTATGTACAAATTGATGTGTATAGGTTAATACCAATGTGGGTGAGAAATATGGCTGGAAAATGGCCTAGTTTTATCCATACGGGCAGAGACACGGGCATGTGTCTCAGCCGTGTATGACACACGGCCAGGTGACACGACTGTATGTCCCCTGATACTTCTATAAAAACCAAGTCAGTAGCTTTACACGGCCTAGCACACTGGCGTATGGCTTGGTCGTGTGGCACAAGTCAGTATACCCTTCAGTTTTTGCACGGCCTAGCACACGGCCTGGCACACGGACGTGTGGTTGGCCATGTGACTCAAGTCAGTGAGTTAAACAGAGTCAGACACGGTCTAGGACAAAGCCGTGTAACCCTCATTTCAAATGTCTATACAGCTTGAAACACGGGCGTGTCTCTCACATGGCCTGGCCACATGGGCGTGTGTCTCTTGCACTTTGAATTTTTTTTCATTTTTTTTTAAATTCATTGAGTACTCGGTTAGTCCCGAACCACTGTTAATGTCTATTTAGGGCATCGAGGGCTCGTATCAGGGACTGTATAAATGTATTTGAATGGTTTTTTATTTGAATGATAATTAATTATGAAATGTATGATTGTTTAAGTTATAAGTCTGGTAATACTCTGTAACCCTATTCCGGAGTCGAATACGGGTTAGAGGTGTTACAAGGAGAGCATGTCGTGAATCATAGATCTTCTTCTTCATCTGAACCTCATTCACTGTCTTTAGGTTCGACTGGAACAAGTTTTGATTTAGAAAATAACGTAACTTCTGTATCATCAAGGCCGGCCTCTCGAGGTGGATCCACATCGGACTCATCATCCAACCCACCATCATCTGTAACGTACAAGTCCCTTCACCGGTGGACGTTCTAGGGGGTATACATCCCTTCTTGTGGATGTCTTGTAACATCCCTAATCAGCTGTAGATTGCCAACCACTAGAAGTTGAAGTCATTCCCAGTATGTATTTCTAACATTGAACATCGACCCACCGAGGTGTATGTCCCATCATGTAACACTCCTAAACCGTATCCGTTGCCGGAATAAGGTTATGAGGTATTACTTGACTGAACAAAACTTCTATAAGGTCAAAGATACTTACCAGACGTAAATAATCAACAATGCAAACATGTCTCATTGATTTTCCATAAGAGCTCTTATAAATTTCCAAAATGACTCACTATCAAAACATAACCGAATATCTAATAACAAATGTAACACCCCGTACCCGAGACCGTTGCCGGAGTCGAACACGAGGTGCTAACCGACTTAATCCATTTACTCTCACAGTCCAATTAAATTTTTTTTTTCAGACGACTGGCTAACTGCATCACTGTCACCATAAAAATCATAACTCGAGTTCCACAACTCGAAAATCAGATTCGTAATTTTTCCCCGAAACTAGACTCATATATCCATCTACAGAATTTTTTTCTAGAATTTTTGGTCGGGCCAATTAGTACAGTTTATTAGTTAAAGCCTCCCCTGTTACAGGGTGCGACTACACTGACCTTCATGCATTACGATTTGGATATCTCCCTGTACAGGGCTTCAATACTGATGCCATTTGTTTCTATAGAAACTAGACTCAAAGAGGAATCTATACATATATGGCATGACTCCTAATTATCTCTGGCTAATTTACAATGAATTCTCAAAGTCGGAACAGAGAATCCAGAAACCGTTCTGGCTCTATTTCACGAAAACCTAAATATCTCTTAACATACAACTCATATGACCATTTCGTTTCTTCCATATGAAAGTAGATTCATCAAGGTTCATTTACGTAATTTATTTTATATTTAATTCCATTCCTACTATTTTTAGAGATTTTTCACATCCACATCACTGCTGCTGCCAGCATTTATTTTTAAGGTAAACTTTACCTATTTCATGATCCTCCATGGATCAACTAGAGTTTGTCATACATATACCAAAAATGATAATGAATAACCATTCCCATGACTAACCGTTACCAACATTTCCATACCTCTTGATGGACGACATACAAAATGATTACAATGCTATGGTCAAGGTATACTTAAAGCCATTTTCGCATGGCTTATATACATTAACCAAAACATCCTCCCGCTACTAGCCTATTCTATACATGCCATAAGATATTCCAAAACATAGCAGTACCAAGCAGTGGATAGCGATAGTGTGACTAGTTGCTGACGATCCCGAGCACAGTAGCCGCAATGAGACCTATAAGGCGGAGGAAACAAAGTACACGGAGTAAGCATTACAATGCTTAGTAAGTTTCAAGCAGTGTCAACAGATAACAATCAAGTTATAACATAGTTGTTCGTATTTTTATTTCACTCTTCTTTCGGGCATACCATCCTTTTATCCAAATATGCACATCTCATCATAATCATAGGAATAGTCTCATGGATTGCTCTCGTATACATCACATAACTACCTTATGGTTTAGTTTAAATCAAGCTCACATATAAACTTGGAGTACATACCTGTTTAACCTTTCGCATTGTGTATTTTTATAAGCAATTCTTATAAAAGAAGTCTTACCCAGACATAATCTCCACACGTAGTCATCGGGTCTTACCCGGTCATAATCTCCACACGTAGTCATCGGGTCTTACTCGGAACATATTCCAAGTTTCATGTACATTTAATCACATGTTACAACATTCACATTAGCCATTCGGCTTTACCACATATGCATACACTTTCACATTCACCACATCGGCCATTAGGCCTCATCACATATACATACACTTTCACATTCACCACATCGGCCATTTGGCCTCATCACATATACATACACTTTCACATATTTTAGTATCAAGGATCCATCTAATACTCATATATCATTTTACAATATCACGATTTAGAATTCAAGTATGGGTTCAATCAATAGCTTATGAGCAACTAAAACAAGTTTTATCCATGTTTGCAACAAAATCACATATTCGCTGCGAGCTGTTTTCCTGAGCAATGGTCACTAAATTATTCATAACCGGAGCTACAAGACTCCAAATCACTTGCCGTTAATTTTCTCTGAATATAGACTCATACATATTTCATCCATAAAATTTTCAGAATTTTAGGTGTGGCCAATCAATACCAGATTTTTCTTAAATTTTCCCCTATTTCACTGTTTGACTAATCTGACCACTCTTCGCTACGAATCAAATTTTTCATTGTACAGAATTCATAATGGGTTCTATTTGATTCCATTTGAAACTAGACTCATTAAGGAGTCTAAGCATATAAATCTTATCTTATAACCATTTTTGTACAAATTATAATGATTTTCCAAAAACAGAACAGGGGATTTCGGAGTCATTCCGACACTGTCCGGCACAACTTTAAATATCTCTTTATAGGAAATTACTTTGCTTCCACGGTCTCTTTTATAAGAAACTAGACCAACTAAGCCTTGATTGCATATTTTATTCAGCCTATAATTCCACACCAACAATTTATAGTGATTTTCTAAAATCACATTACCGCTGCTGTCCAAGCAATTTATTACAATTTGCTCTTAACTTTCTAAGTCCCAACACTTATGAACTTACCGTTGGGTTTAAGACACATCATGGCCACATCATATCTTATCAAATCAACTCATTATGTCCTATTATGACTGAATTTACTCAACGATTAATCGCTTAAAACTTACCTCGAAAGTGGTCGACGATTAGGTATCCACGTCTATTCGTTTACATACTCTTTTTCCCTTATCCGACTTTGATCCTCTTTGCTCTTAAGCTAAAGCCGCAGAGCACTTTCGAACACCATCACTCAGCTTGGATTGAAGCATCGGATACAAAAACTTTAACCTTCATGTACAATTAATTTCGGCATTAGCATCAAATATAATAGCCCATTTCTTCCCACCTTGAATCTATGCATCCATTTAATCGTAGTTTGTTCAAGCACTCATACAACAAAATTCATCCAACTTAACAAGAAACAAAACTTAATTCCTCTAGCTCTACTTACAAAAGACTCTCATAACTAAAATCCATAAGTAAGTCATCCAATTCTACCAATTCAATAAGTATTTTATACCAAATCTAATAACTAAATGTTATTAATGAGATTCATACCAAGCCGAATATTCATTAACAACCAAAGCATATATATTCAATAATTTGGCGAATAGATCCTTTCTATTCCATTTAACTACCATAAATTTAAAGTATTCAAATCAAGTTCATGAGTTTCTAATTTCGTTACTTCAACCATTCAAAGCCTATCTAATTTCTCAAATAGATTTCTAACACAAGAATTAAGCCAACCTACTAACCTTAACACCCACATTCGCAAGTGACCACACACATTCTCATAACCGAATTTCCATATTACTAAAATCCTCAATACACATATTCCCCTTATTCAACTTCAATTTAAGCTCCCAACTCATAAAACATAAGGAATAGAAATCATCTTCTAAGTTTCCTACCTTAACCGAATGCCCAAATCACCACAATGATCAAAATTCACACATGGGCTCAATCAAGACCTATCCATCAACTAAAATTTCTTAAAATCTCAAAGAATTTACCTAAAACTTACCTTAATTAAGCAAGTAGAAGACCGAATGCCTAGCTTCTTTTCCCCCCTTTTCTTCCTTTAGTTCACGGCAAGAAGAACCAATTTCTTCTTTTCTTTCTTTCTCAAGTCAAACCAAAAAGGGGAGAACATGGATGAGACAACTTTGTTCTCATCACCCTCCCATTCATTTCTTTATTTTTCCTTACATACATCACTAACCCAACATGTTTGTGACATGTTTCCACCCATAGCATGGTCGGCCACTATGCTTCAATTTGGCTAATTTGACATGCAAGGACAAACACTTTCCCACATGTATTGATAGGCCATTTTACATTTGCCTAGCACATTTCTAAATTTTCTCACATAAGTCCTATGTACTCCATTCACATGCAATTAACTAAATCGAAGCTTACAAATTTTTGCACATTCATATTCACATATTTTAGACCATAAATATCACATCCAAATAATTTGGTGACTCGGTTTAGCGGTCCCGAAACCGCTTTCCGACTAGGGTCACTTTAGGGTCACACAACTCTCCCCACTTAAGAAATTTTCGTCCCCGAAAATTTCTACCGATGCATAGTTTAGAATAACGTCCTCTTATTGAATTATATTCATATAAACATTAGCTCATCGATAGCAATTGTAATTCATTATTGATTTCACATCGACCTATAAAATCATTTTCTTATCTCAAAACAAATACATAAACATTTCTACAAGTATGCACATATATCTCATTTCCTTGATTTCATAAGCAAAAATCACTTAATTTAATTCACAATTGCATTTCAAACACATATCAAGCACATACTAACATGTATAATTCACATCATCAACCCACATATTTGTAACCCACATTTTCATCCATGTATAAGCCGTAACTTTGGCGAAAATACACATATACTCAAACATCCCAATAAACATCCTTTATAACTCCATCGTATCTCAAAATTCAACTTCCACACACCGAACATTTAATTCATTCAAGACATACGAACATACCTCATTGCTGGAATTTTTGCAAGCGTATTAACTGAAATTTTTACAGCAAGATTGCTCATTTCGAATCGCGTACCTTGATTTAACCGGATATAGCGACTCGCTCGATTGTCCTCGGGACATAGCCCGTTATAGTGATTCGCACAATTGCCTTCGAAATTAGCCCGATTTAGTAACTTAGCACAAAAGCCTTCGGGACTTAGCCGGATACCATTCGATTAACCAAGCACATATATCAACAAATCAATACACATTCTTATTACATTCTCATTACCAAAGCTCAAACACAAGACACTCATCATATTTACAATTTCGGCTCAATAGCCACACACCAAGAGCGTGATTTTGATTTGCTTAAAACATGATCTAATCAAATCATAATTTAAGCTCTATTTACTCAAGAACTTACTTCACATTACCAACCCTTATGTTCATACACAAAGATCAACTTAGCCAAAGGCGGTAGCTCGTTTATCAACGGCGAATACTTACTTGTAAGGGCTCCACTAATTCAAGCACATATAGCTCTTACAATGCCATATCCTAGATATGGTCTTACATATTCTCACATCTCGAGCCGATGCCATGTCCCAGGCATGGTCTTACACATTATCTCAAATCAATGCCTTCGTCCCAGACGAGGTCTTGCATGAGTCTCATTTCACACACTTAGTGCTCTATTGAAAAACTCGCACACACAGTGCCTCAATTACTGATCTCGCACACATAGTGCCTCGATTACTGATCTCACACACATAGTGCCTCGATTACTGATCTCGCACACATAGTGCCTCGATTACTGATCTCGCACACATAGTGCTCGGTTAACGGAATTTGCACACACAGTGCCTCTAATCATTCGCACACGTAATGCCCATATTCATTCGTTATTACCCATTGAAAGGACTTAACCAAGTCTATAAAACATCATATATGTACACTTTTAAACATATCATCTCATTTAAGTTTGAATTCGTATAGAAATGAACACTTAAACTTTGCTCAAATTACCGGCATGAAGCCTACTAGGCACGAAGGCCCGAATACACGTCACTAGTATGATTGCTCTTCGGGGCCTAGCCCGGATACATCACTAGCACGAATGCTCTTCGGAACTTAGTCTGGATACATCACTTCTCAATTCTCATGTACATATACACATATAGCAATACACATTTGTATATCATTTACATTACTTGAATACAAACACAACATGCTTATCGACCACTCAACTTCCAGTTCCATAGCCACATACAAAAATCACATTTATAGTCATAACACTCTTTCAAAATTGCATCGCTTATACCCTTAATTCAATCCAAATCGAAATTCAAATACGAGTACATGATACGTACCTGATCAACTTAATAATTTAGGCGTATCTAAGTGAAGTTATATCACAAATTCTCATAGTCAGAAGCTTGCTACAGCTCGATCGGGATCAAGATTCATTACAATACAGCAACCACATTTTAATGGTCAAAAATCATCACACTATCATTTTATCACTTTATGGCATGTATAAATAGACTCACGCGTGCTACGTTACTCCTAGAATCGACTAAACTGTAGCTCTGATACCAATAAAATTGTAACACCCCGTACCCGAGACCGTTGCCGGAGTCGAACACGAGGTGCTAACCGACTTAATCCATTCACTCTCACAGTCCAATTAAATTTTTTTTTCAGACGACTGGCTAACTGCATCACTGTCACCATAAAAATCATAACTCGAGTTCCAAAACTCAAAAATCAGATTCGTAATTTTTCCCCGAAACTAGACTCATATATCCATCTATAGAATTTTTTTCTAGAATTTTTGGTCAGGCCAATTAGTACAGTTTATTAGTTAAAGCCTCCCCTGTTACAGGGTGCGACTACACTGACCTTCATGCATTACGATTTGGATATCTCCCTGTACAGGGCTTCAATACTGATGCCGTTTGTTTCTATAGAAACTAGACTCAAAGAGGAATCTATACATATATGGCATGACTCCTAATTATCTCTGGCTAATTTACAATGAATTCTCAAAGTCGGAACAGAGAATCCAGAAACCTTTCTGGCTCTGTTTCACGAAACAGTAAATATCTCTTAACATACAACTCATATGACCATTTTGTTTCTTCCATATGAAAGTAGATTCGTCAAGGTTCATTTACATAATTTATTTGCTATTTAATTCCATTCCTACTATTTTTAGAGATTTTTCACATCCACATCACTGCTGCTGCCAGCATTTATTTTTAAGGTAAACTTTACCTATTTCATGATCCTCCATGGATCAACTAGAGTTTGTCATACATATACCAAAAATGATCATGAATAACCATTCCCATGACTAACCGTTACCAACATTTCCATACCTCTTGATGGACGACATACAAAATGATTACAATGCTATGATCAAGGTATACTTAAAGCCATTTTCGCATGGCTTATATACATTAACCAAAACATCCTCCCGCTACTAGCCTATTCTATACATGCCATAAGATATTCCAAAACATAGCAGTACCAAACAGTAGATAGCAATAGTGTGACTAGTTGCTGACGATCCCCGAGCCTGTAGCTTCGCAATGAGACCTATAAGGCAGAGGAAACAAAGTACACGGAGTAAGCATTACAATGCTTAGTAAGTTTCAAGCAGTGTCAACAGATAACAATCAAGTTATAACATAGTTGTTCGTATTTTTATATCACTCTTCTTTCGGGTATACCACCCTTTTATCCAAATATGCACATCTCATCATAATCATAGGAATAGTCTCATGGATTGCTCTCGTATACATCACATAACTACCTTATGGTTTAGTTTAAATCAAGCTCACATATAAACTTGGAGTACATACCTGTTTAACCTTTCGCATTGTGTATTTTTATAAGCAATTCTTATAAAAGAAGTCTTACCCGGACATAATCTCCACACGTAGTCATCGGGTCTTACCCGGTCATAATCTCCACACGTAGTCATCGGGTCTTACTCGGAACATATTCCAAGTTTCATGTACATTTAATCACATGTTACAACATTCACATTAGCCATTCGGCTTTACCACATATGCATACACTTTCACATTCACCACATCGGCCATTAGGCCTCATCACATATACATACACTTTCACATTCACCACATCGGCCATTAGGCCTCATCACATATACATACACTTTCACATTCACCACATCGGCCATTAGGCCTCATCACATATACCTACACTTTCACATATTTTAGTATCAAGGATCCATCTAATACTCATATATCATTTTACAATATCACGATTTAGAATTCAAGTATGGGTTCAATCAATAGCTTATGAGCAACTAAAACAAGTTTTATCCATGTTTGCAACAAAATCACATATTCGCTGCGAGCTGTTTTCCTGAGCAATGGTCACTAAATTATTCATAACCGGAGCTACAAGACTCCAAATCACTTTCCGTTAATTTTCTCTGAATATAGACTCATACATATTTCATCCATAAAATTTTCAGAATTTTAGGTGTGGCCAATCAATACCAGATTTTTCTTAAAGTTTCCCCTGTTTCACTGTTTGACTAATCTGACCACTCTTCGCTACGAATCAAATTTTTCATTGTACAGAATTCATAATGGGTTCTATTTGATTCCATTTGAAACTAGACTCATTGAGGAGTCTAAGCATATAAATCTTATCTTATAACCATTTTTGTACAAATTATAATGATTTTCCAAAAACAGAACAGGGGATTTCGGAGTCATTCCGACACTGTCCCGCACAACTTTAACTATCTCTTTATAGGAAATTTCTTTGCTTCCACGGTCTCTTTTATAAGAAACTAGACCAACTAAGCCTTGATTGCATATTTTATTCAGCCTATAATTCCACACCAACAATTTATAGTGATTTTCTAAAATCACATTACCGCTGCTGTCCAAGCAATTTATTACAATTTGCTCTTAACTTTCTAAGTCCCAACACTTATGAACTTACCGTTGGGTTTAAGACACATCATGGCCACATCATATCTTATCAAATCAACTCATTATGTCCTATTATGACTGAATTTACTCAACGATTAATCGTTTAAAACTTACCTCGAAAGTGGTCGACGATTAGGTATCCACGTCTATTCGTTTACATACTCTTTTCCCTTATCCGACTTTGATCCTCTTTGCTCTTAAGCTAAAGCCGCAGAGCACTTTCGAACACCATCACTCAGCTTGGATTGAAGCATCGGATACAAAAACTTTAACCTTCATGTACAATTAATTTCGGCATTAGCATCAAATATAATAGCCCATTTCTTCCCACCTTGAATCTATGCATCCATTTAATCGTAGTTTGTTCAAGCATTCATACAACAAAATTCATCCAACTTAACAAGAAACAAAACTTAATTCCTCTAGCTCTACTTACAAAAGACTCTCATAACTAAAATCCATAAGTAAGTCATCCAATTCCACCAATTCAATAAGTATTTTATACCAAATCTAATAACTAAATGTTATTAATGAGATTCATACCAAGCCCGAATATTCATTAACAACCAAAGCATATATATTCAATAATTTGGCCGAATAGATCCTTTCTATTCCATTTAACTACCATAAATTTAAAGTATTCAAATCAAGTTCATGAGTTTCTAATTTAGTTACTTCAACCATTCAAAGCCTATCTAATTTCTCAAATAGATTTCTAACACAAGAATTAAGCCAACCTACTAACCTTAACACCCACATTCGGCAAGTGACCACACACACATTCTCATAACCGAATTTCCATATTACTAAAATCCTCAATACACATATTCCCCTTATTCAACTTCAATTTAAGCTCCCAACTCATAAAACATAAGGAATAGAAATCATCTTCTAAGTTTCCTACCTTAACCGAATGCCCAAATCACCACAATGATCAAAATTCACACATGGGCTCAATCAAGACCTATCCATCAACTAAAATTTCTTAAAATCTCAAAGAATTTACCTAAAACTTACCTTAATTAAGCAAGTAGAAGACCGAATGCCTAGCTTCTTTTCCCCCCTTTTATTCCTTTAGTTCACGGCAAGAAGAACCAATTTCTTCTTTTCTTTCTTTCTCAAGTCAAACCAAAAAAAGGGGGGGAGAACATGGATGAGACAACTTTGTTCTCATCACCCCTCCCATTCATTTCTTTATTTTTCCTTACATACATCACTAACCCAACATGTTTGTGACATGTTTCCACCCATAGCATGGCCGGCCACTATGCTTCAATTTGGCTAATTTGACATGCAAGGACAAACACTTTCCCACATGTATTGATAGGCCATTTTACATTTGCCTAGCACATTTCTAAATTTTCTCACATAAGTCCTATGTACTCCATTCACATGCAATTAACTAAATCGAAGCTTACAAATTTTTGCACATTCATATTCACATATTTTAGACCATAAATATCACATCCAAATAATTTGGTGACTCGGTTTAGCGGTCCCGAAACTGCTTTCCGACTAGGGTCACTTTAGGGCTGTCACAACAAATTAACTACTGTCAAGTTATAACTAAAACATTTCACCACATTAGTTCAATTATAAGGCTTCTCTAAACAAAATGAGCAAGCCATCTTCGCATGGCTATAATGTATACAAAGTCGAAATATCATTCTACCTATAGTCTATCCTATACATGCCTTAAACCATGATGATATACAATCTTCTCAACTCACATAATGACTCGATAGTGTGATGATATCTCCGGCCCTTCCAACTCGAGCTAAAGTATAAACCTATAAGAAATGGAAAAGAGAACACGGAGTAAGCTTCAATGCTTAGTAAGTTTTAAGCAATGCAAGCAATTAATTTATTTATAGATCGATTATTTCAAATTTTCAAGAAATGATTCCTAGATAATTTCCATTTTGGCCAAGTATCCATGAAAATAATGCATATTTAGCAAATTCACCTCACTTGAATCTGAACTCAATTTAAACCAAATATTGAAATCACAAATAAGATCATAAGAACTCGAAGAGCATGTCATTAACAAGTTTTAACCATTTTTGCAACAAAATCACAAATTCGCTACAAGCTGTCTTCCTGAGCAACAATCACTAAATTATTTATAACTGGAGATAAGAAACTCCAAATCAAGTTCCGTTAATTTTCCCTGAAAATAGACTCATATATATTCCATCCATCAAATTTTCAGAATTTTTTGTTTGACCAATCAATACCATATTTTTATTGAAGTTTCCCCTGTTTCACTGTTTGTCTATTCTGACTACTCTTCACTACGAATCAAATTTCTCATTATACAGAATTTGAAATATGTTATCATTTATTTAATTTGAAACTAGACTCATTAAGGAGTCTAAGAATATAAATTTCATCTTCTAACCATTTTTGTACCATTTATAATGATTTTCTGAAAACAGAACAGGGGACCTCAAAGTCATTTTGACTCTATTCCACACCACTTCGAATATCTCATTATTGGCAATTCTTTTGCTCACATGGTTTCTTTTATAAGAAACTAGACTCATAAGATTTCATGACATAATTTATTCAGCTTCTAACTCAACTTCCACAATTTATGGTGATTTTCCGAATTCACATTACTGCTGCTGTCCCAAGCAGATTTATTACCCATTCTTGCATTCATATTATTTAGCATGTATATCACCAAATCAATCTCATATAACCTTTCACCATAACCGAATACACACATACACATATGAGATTTTTACATATACTTCTCATTTCGCATTCATGATTCAATTCCGATCAATCTAACATATAAAAGTATATAATACATACCTGACCAACTTAATGTATTGAACATATTCAATGGTAGTTTACTACGAACATTCGAAATCAAAATCTTACTCCAATCATGGGCATTAAGTCTGCTAGGTTTAAAACCCAAATTCAATCACCACCATAAAGCATGTGGGACTTTAAGCTCGAATATAATACCAGCACGAAGCCTTCGGGACTTAGCCCAAATATAACACCAGCACGAATGCCTTCGGGACTTAGACCGGATATAACACCAGCACGAATGCCTTCGGGACTTAGCCCGGATATAACAACAGCACAAATGCCTTCGGGAATTAGCCCGGATATATATCTCACACAAGGCCTACGGGTCTTAGCCTGGTTAAAATCCTCAATTATCGTTCACATATATATATATCATAATACATTAGCATTTCATTTACCTTGCTAGAACACAAGCACAACATGCTTATCAATAATTTCACTTTCGGCTCAATAACCACATACAAAGAACCCGATTTCGTTTCACTATCCAACATGATTTCTATAACCATTCGGATACAAGTCATATGTACAAATTACTTATCTCACTACTTAATTCAAGTAGAAACATTAGGTCACAATTTATATATTATCCTTATATATCATGATTTTATCAAATCATAAGCTAAGTTCCATTACTCAAAAACTTACCTCGGATATATTTGAACGGTTATGGATAGACTACTCGATTGCTTTCTCTTTTCCCTTATCTGATTTCGACCCTTTTTGCTCTTGAGCTTGATTTAAAACAAATAGATTTATTCAATTACTTATCAATTAAGCAATTTAATTTAATACATGTATATCACATATTTTAAGGTACAAATGACCTTACTAACTAGCTATTTAAACATCATACATATGCCCTACTCATACACAATCGAACATATTACTAGGCTATAATCAACAACTACATTTATCCCCATATAATAGATGAAAACTATCAAGGAACATTTTACTAACTTATTACCTTGCATATTCGAATTTCATAAGCTAATTTACTAAATCAATGAATAATAAATTTTAACTTAACAATTCCATAACCACACATGATTATCATATCTACCTATTTGGCCGAATACTTATAAGATTAGCATTTTGCAAGTTTTCAAACCACTTCCAAAGCCAAATATCATTATAAATATACTTTCACACATCTATACAAGCTTACAAAACCACATTTAACTTCAGATACCATCATCACTTATTTAGCCGAATATGCAAGATCAAACATATCTTTACAAATATATATTTATATCTATATAAATACCTATGTGGTCGAAATTACAAGTTCAATTGGAACACTCCATAAATACTAACCTATATAACCGGATATACCAAATTCATTATATCATTACATATGGCCGAATATTACTAAACTCAAGCCACCATATTTTTATCCCTTAAGTGACACCCAAACATCACATTCAGCACTTCTCATCCACAATTTTTCCAAATCTTCAAATTCACTTACAAGCTCATTTATATAACATATGAAGCATTTAACAAAATTTTTTTAATCAAGAATATAGCATGACCGATTACCTATATTTTTTTCTCCCTAAATCCACATTCGGCATATTTAACAAACCAAATACTAACCTTAACCTTTAAGTTAAAATAACAAGTAACTTAACACATCCAACATAATATTCCTATCTAATGACATCAAAGCTTCAACTAAAATTTCAAGCTTCTAGCCGAATTTCAAACCTCCAAATAGACTAAATTTAATCTATGGAATAGGTAGAATTCAACTAATCATCTCAATTATGCATAAATTTTCAAGAATGGCATAATACTTACCTCATTCTAACCATCATCTAAGCCGAACAATCAAACAAAAATCCTTTCTTCTTCCTTGCTTCAAGCTACGACAATGGAGGGCAAAATGAACCTACTTTGGTTTCTCCTCCCACTAACCCCATGATATTATTCTTTATTCATTATTTCATTTTGTGAATTAAATTGTTATTATAAAAATTACATAATATATATATTAATCATATCATGGCCGGCCACTAACCAAAAAAAATGAGTAATTGACATGCACATCCACCTTTTTGACATTATGCATTAATAGATCACTTTAAAATTTACCTATTACTTTTCAGAAATGTCTCACATAAGTTCCTTATTAAAATTTCACATACAAATGACAAAATCAAAGCATGAGACTTTCACAAATGCATTTACACATATAATAAGCATAAAATATAACGGTTAATTATTTTTATAACTCGGTTTTGTGGTCCCGAAACCACTTTCCGACTAGGGTCAAATTAGGGCTGTCACAACTCTCCCCCCTTAGGGGTTTTCGTCCTCGAAAATCTTATCAACAAAAAAAATAGTTTCCATTCTGAAAACGTTTTCAAAAATTTCGGAATCACAATTTTCCATTCATCATATGTATCTCTAAACTTTAATTCACACTGATAGATCACATTGGCAGACTATATTATAAATATCTCAACAACTTTGTCGATCGGAATTTTGTACATACTAAACTGAAAACATAGATTTTTCCTTGTTAAAAGATCGATCATGACCCAATGACATTTCTTTTCCAGAAGACAAATAAAATTTTTATTCGGTTTGGATATCAATTCTATCTTATAACCACTTCTATAACATCACTGATTGCTTTTATTCCATATACACAAAATTTCAACTCTGACAGATGGCAACTTGTCATCTGAATATAGTTCTGAAATACGCTACAATACACAGTCACTTATACACCTGATCCATATATCTGTATTATTTATTTTAACTCAGATAAACAAACATTTCACAGTCGGAGCTCATATAAAAATCCTTTAACCCATCTAAATACCTATTCCATATAAGAACAATAATAACATTAACAGAAATTTTATATGTCCAGACATCCATAATCGAATAACTGTTACTCTGAACTCATTTTGAACTATCACATCTCAATATACTTTTATACTTCTCAATTTCACTAGATGAATAGACCTTGCTTAACGTTCAATACTTTTATTCCTTGGTTCAAGAAACATTCAAATTTTTCCCTCGAATACTCGAAACTGTTAAATATGCAACACTGACACAACCACAATCATCTCTAATCATCAGCCGAATAGCTCTTTTTATAATAACTTTAACATTTGTCTCTGAATTTTTAACAAATTCAATCATACATATAATCCAAGTTAAACCACACAACTGAATCAGTCTTGTCTAACAAGTAATAACTTTTCAAGACCACTTTTCTTTGTACATGTCGTAACTCTTCAAATATACATTCTATTAGATCTCTACAGATAACTAATCAAAATTCATTATCACTGCATAACTCAAAAGAACATAACACTCAATCTTTAACTCACTGATATATAAGTGAAAACCAATCCACAGGTCTGAGCTGAATTCTCTATCATTTAGACCCTTATTTATGGTCATTCATTTCATAAGAATCAGAGAAATCCAAGTATATAACCATTATAAACATAATTGTTTCAAATAAAAATATATATATATATATATATATACACTTTAGAACTGAGCCATATCTGATTATTCATATAAGAAAAATGAAAAGAAAACCAGAATACAGAAATCCAAAATACAATGTCGTATCAAAAATCCTAGAATAAAATCTCCCAGAACATAGAAATAAAGATCAAAATAACTCCTCAGAGAATACCAGAAGAAGACTATAATTAATAACCTTGAAATTTCCTCTATAACAGAAATAACACATTTTTCAACATTTTTATAAGATGGAATGCAAATCAATAGAAACAGAAGAATAACATCAAGTGAATCTATCCCCGAATTCATTCCGATCATACTACAATGAATTCTCAAACAGAGGAATACGATGATACCGATTATAAACCAATCAAAATAGCAATACTTTTATTAAACATCAAAGTTAGATAACATTCTCACTTTATAACATTTTCATCAGAAAAAGGAACAATCACACATGTGTCTCTGAGAATAAGAAATATACAGAATATTCAAAAGAAATCATCGAAATTCACTTGACTGTAATTATCCAATTCAGACACTCTTATTATTCATTCGTCATTTCGAATTCCATTCTATTTCATTCACTAATGAAAACCACTCAAGAAGAATTCCCAACAGATACATACTTAGACATCATATCTGATTGAATTAAATTACCGTACCAACTTTCTTTTACTAATGACAATATTCAATATGAAGAACCTTCGGGACATTGTACAAGTCCTTCCAGCCTTAATTCATTGCCAAATCGTTTTGAACTTTGCTTACTTTATCATTATCTCACTATTTAACTCTTTAATCTTTCTTTGCAAACTCGTTCTATTTCGTTCTATTGAAACCTTATAATCATATCACTGGTAAGGGGGTGAGGTCGTTAAGCCTCGAAAGGGAGTTTCATATTCGAATACATAGATAAATTCATCACTCATCATCATAGTATTACACACCTTGATTCAAACACTTCATTCAAACATTTCAACTTTTCATCTTGTTACAAACACATTTTCACATATCTCAGTTTCACATGCAACTTTATTTCTTGTGAGTATTAACAAAACATAAGTGAATTTATCACGATTCAAACTTTCATTTCTATTACTCAAATTACCAAATAATTTCTTATCAAATTTCCACATTTAGTCTTGATCATTTTTCAATATTTATCCCATTGAGTACATCGCTTACTTGATGCCATAGTCCAACTATGGTCTTATACTAACTTTGCTCTGCCCATGTTGATGCCTATTTCCGATACGTCTTACACGCTCATTTGTCTCATGTATTGCCATGGTCCAACCATGGTCTTTTCCGTCAATTCATTATTGAACGATCGTACTCATTCCCTGCGTTCTACCCAATTTGATCTTTCATTACCATTTACTTTATACAATCTCATATATATCTTTACACTGATGCACACATATCATAAAATTCTTTTCATACCTTTTCAATTCCATCATATCACATATATATTACAATCAGTTCAATATCAATTTCAGATCAATTAATAATAACTCGGTTGGAATACATTATTACCAGAGCAAAACAATTTATAAGAGCTGGGAGACCTCACACTATCACACTTTACTTACGGCATGTATAGTTAGACTTTTACACTTGCTATGTTAGTCCGAGAACCGACAAAACTATAGCTCTGATACCACTAAATGTAACACTCCTAACTCGTATCCGTTGTCGGAATAAGGTTATGAGGTATTACTTGACTGAACAAAACTTCTATAAGGTCAAAGATACTTACCAGACGTAAATAATCAACAATGCAAACATGTCTCATTGATTTTCCATAAGAGCTCTTATAAATTTCCAAAATGACTCACTATCAAAACATAACCGAATATCTAATAAAAAATTAACTACTGTCAAGTTATAACTAAAATATTTCACTACATTAGTTCAATTATAAGGCTTCTCTAAACAAAATGAGCAAGCCATCTTCGCATGGCTATAATGTATACAAAGTCGAAATATCATTCTACCTATAGTCTATCCTATACATGCCTTAAACCATGATGATATACAATCTTCTCAACTCACATAATGACTCGATAGTGTGATGATATCTCCGGCCCTTCCAACTCGAGCTAAAGTATAAACCTATAAGAAATGGAAAAGAGAACACGGAGTAAGCTTCAATGCTTAGTAAGTTTTAAGCAATGCAAACAATTAATTTATTTATAGATCGATTATTTCAAATTTTCAAGAAATGATTCCTAGATAATTGCCATTTTGGCCAAGTATCCATGAACATAATGCATATTTAGCAAATTCACCTCACTTGAATCTGAACTCAATTTAAACCAAATATTGAAATCACAAATAAGAACATAAGAACTCAAAAAGCATGTCATTAACAAGTTTTAACCATTTTTGCAACAAAATCACAAATTCGCTACAAGCTGTCTTCCTGAGCAACAGTCACTAAATTATTTATAACTGGAGATAAAAAACTCCAAATCAAGTTCCGTTAATTTTCCCTGAAAATATACTCATATATATTCCATCCATCAAATTTTCAGAATTTTTTGTTTGACCAATCAATACCAGATTTTTATTGAAATTTCCCCTGTTTCACTGTTTGTCTATTCTGACCACTCTTCACTACGAATCAAATTTCTCATTATACAGAATTTGAAATATGTTATCGTTTATTTCATTTGAAACTAGACTCATTAAGGAGCCTAAGAATATAAATTTTATCTTATAACCATTTTTGTACCATTTATAATGATTTTCTGAAAACAGAACAGGGGACCTCGAAGTCATTTTGACTCTATTCCACGCCACTTCAAATATCTCATTATTGGAAATTCTTTTGCTCACACGGTTTCTTTTATAAGAAACTAGACTCATTAATATTTCATAACCTAATTTATTCAGCTTCTAACTCAACTGCCACAATTTATGGTGATTTTCCGAATTCACGTTACTACTGCTGTCCCAAGCAGATTTATTACCCATTCTTGCATTCATATTATTTAGCATGTATATCACCAAATCAATCTCATATAACCTTTCACCATAACCGAATACACACATACACATATGAGATTTTTACATATACCTCTCATTTCGCATTCATGATTCAATTCCGATCAATCTAACATATAAAAGTATATAATACATACCTGACCTACTTAATGTATTGAACACATTCAATGGTAGTTTACTACGAACATTCGAAATCAAAATCTTACTCCAATCATCGGCATTAAGTCTGCTAGGTTTAAAACCCAAATTCAATCACCACCACAAAGCATGCGGGACTTTAAGCCCGGATATAATACCAGCACGAAGCCTTCGGGACTTAGCCCAAATATAACACCAGCACGAATGCCTTCGGGACTTAGCCCGGATATAACACCAGCACGAATGCCTTCGAGACTTAGCCCGGATATAACACCAACACAAACGCCTTCAGGAATTAGCCCGGATATATATCTCACACAAGGCCTGCGGGTCTTAGCCTGGTTAAAATCCTCAATTATCGTTCACATATATATATATCATAATACATTAGCATTTCATTTACCTTGCTAGAACACAAGCACAACATGCTTATCAATAATTTCACTTTTGGCTCAATAGCCACATACAAAGAACCCGATTTCGTTTCACTATCCAACATGATTTCTATAACCATTCGGATACAAGTCATATGTACAAATTACTTATCTCACTACTTAATTCAAGTAGAAACATTAGGTCACAATTTATATATTATCCTTATATATCATGATTTTATCAAATCATAAGCTAAGTTCCATTACTCAAAGACTTACCTCGGATATATTTGAACGGTTATGGATAGACTACTCGATTGCTTTCTCTTTCCCTTATCCGATTTCGACCTTTTTGCTCTTGAGCTTGATTTAAAACAAATAGATTTATTCAATTACTTATCAATTAAGCAATTTAATTTAATACATGTATATCACATATTTTAAGGTACAAATGACCTTACTAACTAGCTATTTAAACATCATACATATGCCCTACTCATACACAATCGAACATATTACTAGGCTATAATCAACAACTACATTTATCCCCATATAATAGATGAAAACTATCAAGGAACATTTTACTAACTTATTACCTTGCATATTCAATTTCATAAGCTAATTTACTAAATCAATGAATAATAAATTTTAACTTAACAATTCCATAACCACACATGATTATCATATCTACCTATTTGGCCGAATACTTATAAGATTAGCATTTTGCAAGTTTTCAAACCACTTCCAAAGCCAAATATCATTATAAATATACTTTCACACATCTATACAAGCTTACAAAACCACATTTAACTTCAAATACCATCATCACTTATTTAGCGAATATGCAAGATCAAACATATCTTTACAAATATATATTTATATCTATATAAATACCTATGTGGTCGAAATTACAAGTTCAATTGGAACACTCCATAAATACTAACCTATATAACCGGATATACCAAATTCATTATATCATTACATATGGCCGAATATTACTAAACTCAAGCCACCATATTTTTATCCCTTAAGTGACACCCAAAATTCACATTCGGCACTTCTCATCCACAATTTTTCCAAATCTTCAAATTCACTTACAAGCTCATTTATATAACATATGAAGCATTTAACAAATTTTTTTTAATCAAGAATATAGCATGACCGATTACCTATATTTTTTTCTCCCTAAATCCACATTCGGCATATTTAACAAACCAAATACTAACCTCAACCTTTAAGTTAAAATAACAAGTAACTTAACACATCCAACATAATATTCCTATCTAATGACATCAAAGCTTCAACTAAAATTTCAAGCTTCTAGCCGAATTTCAAACCTCCAAATAGACTAAATTTAATCCATGGAATAGGTAGAATTCAACTAATCATCTCAATTATGCATAAATTTTCAAGAATGGCATAATACTTACCTCATTCTAACCATCATCTAAGTCGAACAATCAAACAAAAATCCTTTCTTCTTCCTTGCTTCAAGCTACGGCAATGGAGGGCAAAATGAACCTACTTTGGTTTCTTCTCCCACTAACCCCATGATATTATTCTTTATTCATTATTTCATTTTGTGAATTAAATTGTTATTATAAAAATTACATAATATATATTAATCATATCATGGCCGGCCACTAACCAAAAAAATGAGTAATTGACATGCAAGTCCACCTTTTTGACATTATGCATTAATAGATCACTTTAAAATTTACCTATTACTTTTCACAAATGTCTCACATAAGTCCTTTATTAAAATTTCACATACAAATGACAAAATCAAAGCATGAGACTTTCACAAATGCATTTACACATATAATAAGCATAGAATATAACGGTTAATTATTTTTATAACTCGGTTTTGTGGTCTCGAAACCATTTTCCTACTAGGGTCAAATTAGGGCTGTCACACATCAACTAACCGAGTGTCATGTAGGAGTTGTGTATTCCATACTACCACTAAACACGGGCAATTTCATGTTCTGCATCCCATTAACAGAGTGTCCAGCAGGGGTCGTGTATTCCTCTCGAACAACAGTAGATGTTGAAGTCGCAAATGCTTCATCTGGCGATGAAAATTGTACATATAACTCAAGATAGGGTGATCCACTAGCGAGATGAGTTTGCATCATCGCCTCCAAGCTACGATCACCTTTGATATCAAATGAGTCATATGTCACAGGATCAACCGAAGTACAAAATTGATACTTAATAGACAAAACTTTCATTGGCGTCGTTTCGAAGATTTTGCGCCTAATTCTTTTACGAAGTTTTGTCAAATCTATGTACAGTAGCACTGTGTTCTCCGATAAAAAAATAACGCCATTTTCGGTGTCATGGACCTCACCATCATAGTAAATAACAACACTAATACATTCACTCATCTTCAATTTCTATTCTGCTTAGCCTCTCTAATTTTTCTTGCTCTAACTTATGTAACATGAGAATGAAATTTGACTCATTTATAGCCTAAGGCCAAGTAATAACTACTGTAGAAAAAAAGCGTCCACATGGGAGCTTTTTTCAGTAATTTTACTGACAATGCATCCTGCTTAAAGTATTTTTCACACTATTTTTTCAGAATCGTCTTCTCAAATTTATTTTTTTAGTAACTACCGTAGAAAAAGAGCGTCCACGTGGGAGTTTTTTTAGTAATTTTACTAACAATACATCCTGCTTGAAGCATTTTTTACATTATTTTCATAGAACTGTCTTCTCAAATTTATATTTTCAAGAACTACTATAGAAAAAGAGCGTCCACGTGGGAGCTTTTTTTCAGTAATTTTGCTAACAGTGCATCCTGCTTGAAGCGTTTTTTACACTATTTTTTTAGAACTGTCTTCTCAAAATTATTTTTCAGGAACTACTGTAGAAAAAGAGCGTCCACGTGAGACTTTTTTCAGTAGATTTGCTGACAATGCATCCTACTTAAAGCGTTTTTGACACTATTTTTTCAGAACCGTCTTCTCAAAACTATTTTTTCAAGAACTACAGTAGAAAAAGCATCCACGTGGGAGTTTTTTAAGTAATTTTTCTAATAATGCATCCTTGTTGAAGCATTTTTGACACTATTTTTTCAGAACCGTCTTCTCAAAACTATTTTTCAGGAACTACTGTATAAAAAGAGCGTACACGTAAGAGCTTTTTCAGTACTTTTGCTGACAGTGCATCCTGCTTGAAGCGTTTTAGATATTATCTTTTTAGAACCGTCTTCTCAAAATTAATTTGAAAGAAAAACAAAATCCTTCTTGTCAATATAATTTTTTTTAAAACTCAACCCTAAACCCTTTTACAAAAATCCTAAAAGCTAAACACAAAATTATTTTTAAAAAACCTAAACCCTAATTTAATTAATTTTCTTAAAAACCCTAAACCTTAATTTAATTAATTTACTTAAAACCCCTAAAACCTAATTGAATTAATTTTTTTAAAAAATTCTAAACCCTGATTCATTTTTTGAAATCCCTAAACCTTGACAAATAAAACCCTAAATTATTTTAATAAAACACTAACCCAAAAACCTTAAACCCTAGGCACTAAACATGCAAATAGCCCTAACGCTAGAAAAACATAGCCTAAAATGTGCCCCTGAGGGAGCATTTTGCCATGTCAGCAAAGCGCGTCCACGTCAGTGCCTTTTTCGCTGACATGGCAAAATCACTCCCTTAGGGACACGTTTTGCTGAAATTTCCCCTTAAAATGCTCCTACGTGGACGTGTTTTATTGTTTTCGGCCTATTCTGGTAAATAATAAATAAAGTGGTCCATTTCCGTAAATAAAGTAGGAAATGGGCCTTTATTGGTAAAATGGTCCATCCCATTTTTTGTTTATATAATAATAAATTTAGCTCTCATTGTCAAAATAATAATAATAAGAATAAATTTAACTCTCTAATATTTATAAATTCTAACAATTTAGTTTTAATTCTAAAAAATTCAACAAATTTAATTCTTTGCTTACATCTTATGTCAAATTAATCTTGAATTTTAAAATTAAAAGTAAAAATTCTAAAACTTTAAAATAAAAATATTAATTTTTTGATAAATTTTTATTTTAAAAATATATACAAAATTATAAATAAATAAATAAATACTCATTTTTACATGAAACTGTTTATTAAAATAATAATTTCTAAAATAAAATATTTTTAAAAAGCCCCAAAATTAGGAGATAAATTAGGTTCAAACTTTTCTGTTTTTAGTTTTATTTTACATATAATAATTTATTTATTATATATCTAACTTCGTTATTTAGTCCTTCACCTACAACCATCGACTCGTTATTTAGTCATTAAATCTACCACGCACTAGACATTAACTTCACCCACAACCATCGACACCAATAATCCTTACTTCAAATCTCTCGATTTTCACATCCTTTATTATTGTGCCAACGAACTAGGAATTGGTTGTGGAGTTACCGACATAACCTTCCACCTAATGAGTTTCCAAGATATCATTTCAATCTATATGACCCTCAATCGTGCATGCCCACAAGCACAATCTCAAATGCAAAAAATTCATTTTATGTATTTTTATAAAAATAACTTTTAAATATTTTTTATTTTTTAAAGTTTTTAATTTTAAAATTTGAACTTTTAATAATTATTGACATAATGTGTAAAGTTGAGAGTTAAATTTATTGATTTTTTAAAATTAAGATCAAATTATTAGAATTTATAAATATTATAAAACTAATTTTATTATTATATAAATAAAAATAAATATATCAGAATATAATAATTTAGCGAAGTGACCACCATATTAAAATTCGATAATATTAATCACTAAAAAAACTTTAAAGCCTAAGTGATGATCATATAAACACGCTAATAATTATATAATTATTTCCATAATTTATCTTACAAATAAGCATGCGGTTGAGTATCTTAGGAAGCCCATGAGGTATGAGGGAGGGATCATCATCAGAGGCCTGAAGAAATATACGGCTAAATTTGCCACGAAAATTCTGATTGAAGTGACAGAAGGTAATCTAGGATTGCTATGCTGTTCAGCTTGCACATATAAATATCATTTCAGATTGTTTAAGTCAATTTACCCTTCAACCTTCAAACGCAACAACAAAATTTGATATAAACTTAAAATTATAAATTAGAATCTATTAGGTGAGATTATTAAGAATAAATTAAAATAAAATTAGATGTAAAAACGTATCTGAATTTATTAATTTCTTAAAATTCTACGGATATTAGTGTTTTGATATTTTAAATTAGCACACAAGTAATTTAGAGAATATGACTGAATCTTTTCTAAAGATGTGATATTAGAAAAGTAACGTTTTGTGTAATTTGGGAACCCTAACTTTAATATATAACTTTTGCACATTAACTCTAATTTCTAATCAGCCCATCATCAATTAGAAATTAATTATTAGAGTATTTACACATATTTGACCCATACTTCATTAAGAACTAAAGCCCAATAAAACTTAATTGAATTAGTTCACTTTTAATTTAGGCTAACCTCTTTATGATAGTAAATAATAAAATGACCATAACTAATTTCATAATATGTTAGCCCAAATTAAAAGTGATGTAATTTGGTTATGCTTTATTGGGTTTTGATTATTAAATAAAGTATGAGTCAAATATGTGTAGATACTCTAGTAACTAATTTCTAATTGATGATGAGCTGATTAGAAATTAGAGCTAATATGTCAAAGTTATATATATTAGGGTAATAGTCCTCAAATTACATACAAGGTAACTTTTCTAATATCCTATCTTTATAAAAGAGAGAACGACCTTCTCTAGATTATTTGTGTGCTAATTTGAAAGATCAAAACCTTAAGATCCGTAGATTTCAAGAAATCAATGAATGCAGGTACGCTTCTACATCTAGTTTTGTTCTTGATTTATTTTTGATGATTTGATATGACAGATCTTGGTTTATAATTCTAATTTTATATTAGATATTATTTATGATTCTAACGAGTGGCATCGAGTCTTGTCATGTTGAATCATTGAGAACAAATTGATTCTTTATTATTTTTGGATTGACTCGTTTTTTAAAATTTATAGATTTGATACTTCGATTATATACTATGTTAAATCTTGAGATTCTTGATAAATTTTTAGATTTTAATTCTTTAAATTAAAGTTTATTTTTTTTATATTTTGAAGTTTTAGGGTTTTGATTTTTATTTTAAATTAATAAAACTTCTCCTTTTGTTTTAGTTTATAATAATTGAGTTCTTTTTCTTATTATTCGATTCATGATGGAAGGAAATCATTCTAGTGATAATTTCTTGTTAGGCTGTTATTGTATAATTTGCCATGGAGTTAAAGGAATTGAATTCAGTTTATTTTAGTAATGAATTTATTTATTAATTCTTTTTATAAGACATGTTATCGTGGGGCTGAATTATATGGGTTAGTACAATGGTAATGAGAAACTTCGATAAGGTTAGCTCTCCCTGAATTACAGATGGTTATATACAGAATACTTACTTTCTAATGGACCATGATATGCGTTTAATTAAAAAAAAAAAAACATTGGTTTGGTCTCTTGCTGAACGGTTAAACCAAAAGCATTGTGCTTTGAATTATTATTTTTTTCATTTTTCTTTTTAAGATACGGTGAAAGTGTAGCCTATGATTTATTGTTTCATTGTTTGGCTGCTAGCAATGATTTTGTGTTATTTTCCTATTTCTTATTTTTTGCTCCCTAAAACTTATGTTGGTTGAAATTGTTAATTTTATGCTACAAATATTTATTCAGTTTTTGAATAGTCTGATGTAAATTCATCATGATTTTTAATTTGCGTGGTTGAATAATATTTGAGTTTGGCATATTATTATTTATAATATTTAGTTATAGTTGATATGGTTTATGATATAAATTATGAGATATATCAACTATTATGATTTTGTTTTTGAGATATATTGACTTGAATTTTTTTCAAGTATTCATATGAATCTCTGTTTAATCATAAATACAAGTTTAGATATACACTATATATGCAGGTAAGTTTTTCTATTTGATTTTGAATACACGTATATGCATGAATTGCTTTGGTGTTTTTTCTATGCCAAAATTATGAATACATGTACTTGTTAATTATTTACTCTTGAATCACTATATTTTTTTTTTGTTTGGTTTTGACATATATGATTTTGAAACAAAAAAGAGAGTCAAATATTAAGGTTTTTAGTTTTTTTTTATTGCGCTATTTAGATAACTTTACTTTTGGTTATTTCAGAAACTGTAGCGCACTCAGAAATTTTAGTTTTAACCTTTGATTATTAATAAATTTTAAATTTGAATATCGGTATGTTAATATATATTTTAAAATAACTTAATTGAAGCAATAAGTAACTAAAGTGATTTTTTTTTGTATAAAGTATTTTGTTTTAAAATATAAAAGGTTGTATGCATGTAACTTAAGTTATGTTAATATTGATCGACCCAAATGAAGGTTAATTATATTACATGTGCAACTATGGTAATAAACATATGACAATTATTCAGTTTTACATATAAGCAATAAATTGGCCCAAAGGAAGATTTATGGTTCGACATGTTCTTATTGTCATTGTTTGATTATTACACCAATATATCACTTACAAGTTAATATTTTTTCCAAAGATGAAACATTAATGGAGTGTCCGATATCTTGAGATGAGGTTTATCATTATTCAAATTATTTTGGTTCAAATTTGAAGTCTTATGTAAAGTTGTTTATGGTTTATGATTTATTCAACTATTATTATATTTGTCAACATCATTGTATGTTGTTTTGGGATAAATATATATACTATTATATTCTATTATCTTTTAATTTGATTGAAACAAGAAATTAAAAGAAATATATTGAAACAAATAAATTTAGATTTTGGCTTTAGGTTTTAATTAAGGATGTCTAATATTTTAAATAGATTAGTTGAAAAAAAATGCCGCTAAAATAACCTCTTTTTCATAGATTAGCTTATTTAAAATATCAAGATGATTATATATTTTTGTGATTCATGCATTTATTAATTGACCCAAAGGTAAGTTAATATTTGGCAAAATTTCAACGACATCTGTGGTGATAAATGTGTGACAATTATAAGGTAATTTATGTAAACAATAAGTTAGTCCAAAGATTAATTCATTGTTTGACATAATTTATTGTCAATGTTTGATTGCTGCAATAAGAGTACCATTTACTGTTAATATTATTGTCCAAAGACTTGATATTAATCTTGTGTTTGACATCTTGAGATGGGATTAATCAATAACTTGAATTTATTGTTTAGTTATGAATATTAATGTGAACTTGTTTTTATTTGTTTTTGTTCTATATTCAACTAGTTCATCTTCTATTGTCACAATATCTGCTAATATAAATTCTATACCAATGCTTAATGGGACTAATTTTAAGGAATGAAAAAGGTACTTACTTATAGTGCTTGGTTGTATGGACATAGACCTTGCGCTAAGGAGAGAACAACCTGCACCTCTCACTGCGAAAAGTACCCCTAATGTTAAGAGGGATTTTGAGAAGTGGAATCGTTCAAATTGCATGAGTCTAATGATCATGAAACATAGCATTCCAAAAGCCTTTAGGGGCAAAAAATTTGGAAAGATTACTCAGGCCAAGTGTTTCTTTGATAAAATTGAGAAACGTTTTGCTAAAAAACAATAAGGTTAAGATGACATCATTTTTGAATTCTTTGATATCGATGAAGTATAAGGGTCAAGGAAACATAGGGGAGTACATTATGGAGATGTTTCATGTTGCCTTAAGACTTAAGGCCCTTAAGATCGAGCTTTCTAAGGAATTGCTTTTTGTTATGGTTTTGGTATCGCTTCCTGCACAGTTTAACCAATTTAAAATTGGTTACATTTTTCAATAAGAGAAAAGGACTCTAAATGAGCTCATTTCTTATTGTGTGTAAAAGAAAAAAAAGGTTGAAAGATGATAAGTGTGAAAGTGCTTATTTGGTCAGTGCCTCTAAAGACAACAACTTACATTCTGAATAGAATACTTATTAAAGCAGTTGCAAAAACACCTTATGAGCTTTGGACAGGTCGAAAACCTAGTCTAAAGCACTTTTACATTTGGGGATGTCCTTTTGAGGCAATGTCTTATAAGCCACATGAAAAGAAATTGGATTCCAAAATAGTGAACAACTACTTTATTGGTTATTTTGAGCAATCTAGGGGCTATGAGTTTTTTGATCCCACAATAACAAATATTTTGAGACAAGAACTGCAACATTTTTTAAGGATGTTGAGTTTGAAGGGAAAAATAAAGTTAGAGACATTACTTTTGAGAATGAATTGAATTCTAACTCAGTTCCTATTATCACTTTTGATGATGTTCTGGTTCTCATACCTATCATTGATCAAGAAGTGAACCCAGAATCTCAATAAGAAAATGCTGAACAACTTCCAATTCAAGATGAGGTAATTGTTTTAGAAAAACAAACTCAACAACCTCAAGAACGAATATCATTAAAAAAGGTCCATTAGAGAAAGGATCATAATGGCTTTAGTGGAATATTTTGACCTTAAGCTACATCAGATGAATATTAAGTTAATGGTTGCTCAATGGTAACATTGATCATACATTTATTTGGTGCAACTAGAAAACTTTGTGTCTAATGATGCAAAGTTAATGATTTGAAAATTAAAAAAATCCAACTATTAGCTTAAGCAGACTTTCGTCAATAATAGTACAAAATTTACCAAATGATTATCTAAATCTGTAACGTCTTGAAATACGGCCTAGTCAGAATAGTGGTTTCGGGACCATAAATTTGACATCAAAATATTTATTTTATAATTATTATGAGGCCTAGAATATGATTATATGCATGTTTTAAAGTTTCATGAAGAAATTTTAAGTATAAGGTGTCCAATTGGAAATCAGGGACTAAATTGAATAAATTGCAAAACTTGGTTTCTAGAAGCAATTCGTATGAAATTGCTTTAGATTATGAATTATAAGGTCTTAGAGAGCAATTTTCCCAAATTCTAAATTTTTTGGACAAAAATGGGCTTGCATGGATGAAATTTTAAAGAAAGGGCATAAGGGCATTTTGGTCATTTATCACTTTAATGAATTAAAATGGGAAAAATCAAGCCAAAATCAGCCATTTTCTTCTCCATGGCTGCCGAAAAATGGAAGAGATACCATAGCTAGGGTTTTCAACATTTTCAAGCTTAATAGTAAGTGCTCCCAAGCCCTGTTTTTAACGTTCTTTGTATTTTTGAAATCCCGGTAGCTTGATCTCTCCATTTCTACCCAAATTTCATGCTAGGGTTCATGTTTAAAAATTTACCCATGCATGAGTTGCTTATATTTTAATAGATTATGGAGGAATATGAAAGAATAATGTGTGTTAAACATCTTTTTCTAGTTGATTTTCATAAGAAACCCTTATAGGGACCATTTTGTAAAAGATGTAAATGTGTGGTAGAAATGAGAAATTAATGGATAATGTGGGCTACCATAAGAAGGAAAAGTGTTCGACTAGGCTTGGGTAAGGTAGAAAGTGCATGTGTTTCATTATACGAATCTAAGGACTAAACCGTAAAAATGTGAAAAGTTAGGGACAAAATGGTCATTTGGACCAGGGGTAGATATTAAACTCAAAATGTATAATGTGGGGTATTAATGGGTTAATTTTGCTGATATAGACCCCGTGGAAAAAATTTCGGAGGTCGATCGTGGTAAACGCAAGGTTTCGGAATAACCGAAACACATTTTCGAGAAGAGTACCAGGTAAGTTCGGATAACTTAAAGTAAACCCCTAATATGTATAAATGCATGATTTATGAATGCATGATATTTGCATTTATTGATGGCATGAAAATGTATGAAATGCATCTTTGATAATGAATTGTTGATAACTGTCTCGGTTGAGGTTAAAAAGAGAATTCGATGGATAAACCATGTTTTACATGTGGAATGAGATCCTGCATATGTTGCAGTAAGGATTTAGCCCGGACGGGTAATCCGTGATCTCAAGTATGAAAAGGAATCTAGCCCGGACGGATGTTCCTTGAATGATCAAGCCTCCCGAAGAATATGTGTGCACTAAGGATTTAGCCCGAACGGGTAATCCGATTAAGGTCTGAATTTAGCCTGGACTGGTAATTCAGATCCGAGCTCATTAAGGGTGTTTGTCACTATAAGGGATTTAACCTGGATTGGTAATCCTGACAACACCTTACGAGTTCATGATATGGGGAATTTAGCCTGGACTGGTAATTCTGCCATGAAATATGAGGTTCACGGGAGTGCATATATGTAAAATGACCATTCGTGAGAATTGACGAATACTGGGTATTCCATCGAGATTTCCTAGAAACTCAACGGGGTTAATATGATGTATGCTAACAAAGATGATGAATGATGAACTCATCTATATAAATTATATGATGTTTTGTTAAGTGACTAACTCATTGATTGAGCGCATGTGATAGGAAATCATTTTATAATAGATGATTCCATGAATTAAGTATGGATGTATGTTAATTACTCGGTAAGTTTACTTTCCGGTTATTTGAGCTTACCAAGCATGAAAATGCTTACCCCTCTCTTTTTCCCTGTCACAAAGAGCTCAATGACTCATAAGGATTGGAAGACAATTGGGGAATAAACACACTATCAACTAAACAAGCTTTGGTATAAAGACTCAGTTTATTTTGTTCAATGGCATGTATAGTATTTTTGAGTATTTTGTTATATATGTCATTTGATTTGCCCAATAAAGGCATGTAAAAATATATTTATCTCTTTGTATACGGCCATGAAAATTGGCTTAATTTAAGTAGGCTATGACCTACGATTTTAAGTATGGTTTTATTTACAAACGATGGACTGCTATCAATTGGCAATGACTCTCTTGAACGAGCCAATTTTCGGATGGATTAATGCAGCATGGGAACCCATAAACACTAAATGGGAAATAACATATCATGTATGAAACCAATGATATGAGGTTTCCATACAATGAGTTTTATTAAGATTATTTACAAATGTAAAATTATGTTTTCTCTCAAACTTGGAAATTTCTAAACATAAGAGGTAAAAGGGGGTGACTTTAGGCTTGGAAAATAGCCTATTAGAGTCCACATAGTTGGACACACGGGCGTGTGTCTAGGCCGTGTGTGACACACGGTTTTCTCCTATGGGCGTGTGCTAAGGCCGTGTGTCCCCTGTACTTAAAAATTTTTAGCTCGAAATTATACATGGGTAGGACACACGGGTGTGTGCCTGGGCTGTGTTAATTTAACAGAATGCTCAAGTTTTAAGCATAGGGTGAGTCCACGGGCTTGTGAGTCCACACAGCCCACCTGCACGGGTGTGTGCCCCTTTTTGCTAAGGAAAATGTTTTGAGGAGCCCTAGGGAAATCGAACGAGCCCTAATTTGTCCCACTTTGCCTTCCGATATGTTATAGGTTTCGAAGGCCTCTATAAGGGACAAGATGTTCATGATTGAAAGGTTTTAAATTTAAATGAAATTTTGTGACCTGAGTTCGTGTACCGAATGTGTAATGTCCCAGTAATGCCTCGAGCCCTGTCCGGAGTTGGATACGGGTTAGGGGTGTTACAAAATCAGTTTAAAGATGAATTTGGTAGATAATTGTATATAACACAAGTTTAGTGGGAGTAAGGCTCTATATTTGGTTTTATATGTTAATGACAGACAGTTTAGAGATGAATTTGGTCGATAATTGTATATACCACAAGTTTAGTAGGACTAAGGTTCTATATTTGATTTTATATGTTAATGACATACTGCTTGTCAATAATAAGTTAAGTCTCGACCAATACCCCAAGAATTATTTTGAGATTAAGGAAATGCATAAGATTCCCTACGTGTTAAGAGCGAGAGTCTACTGTATGCTCAAGTATATATGTGGCCGGACATTGCGTACATTGTTGGGATGTTAAGCAGATATTGAAGCAACATTGGTATGAACCATTGGTTAGCAGACAAGACAGTTATGAGGAATTGTAACACCCCTAACCCGTATCCGTTGTCGAAATAGGGTTACAGAATATTACCAGAGTTTACGTTTCAAAACCATAAAAAAATTTAATGATTTGATAATACTTCATTAATCATAGAAAAGTCAATCAAAGACAATATATATGAGCCCTCGAGGCCCTAAAAACACATTAGAAACAAATCAGGACTAAATCGAAAACTTATAGAATTTTTTGGGAAAATTTGAAAATTTTCAAATTGCAGGGGTCACACAGCCAAGAGACACGCTCGTGTCTCAAGCCGTGTGGACATTCAAAGTAGGGACACACGGTCGTGTCCCAGCTCGTGTAACTCTCTAACTTGGGTTACATGGCCAAGCTACACGCCGTGTGTCAGGCCGTGTGCCAAGTCGTGTACTAGCCTAACTTACAACCTTTTGAAAGCTACAGGGGACACACGGCTGTGTGTCACATATGGCTGAGACATACGGCCATGTCTCTGCCTGTGTGGATGAAAAATAGGCCATTTCCTAGTTTTTTTCTCACCCATTCAAACACATACCTACAACCAAATTTTCACATATAAACAAGCCTTCAAATTATACTAAAAACATGCATAACCAAGCTATCCAAATAAGGTAAATAAGCATTCAACCAATATGCCCAAAAGCACCTTAATAACTGCATTTAAATATATATAACCATATACATCATTTAACCAAAACTTAGCACTTTCTTCACATATCAAAATCACATCCACAAGTACCAAATCTACCATTTAACATCTAGCATCAATAACCATATATGTCATAAAAAACAAATATACCGAATCACCACATGTAAACCTATCACAAAACAAATTATATCAAACATGTATACCTACCACTTGAACTTCCATTACATAATTATCATAAACACCAAAACAACAACCATTACAAAGCCAAATATGTACATCCCAACTTAACACTTTTTATCATTCAAAATACCAAATTTGTAACACCTCAAACCCGGCCTAAATGTTATGAATGAATCTAGAAATGTTACGAAGAAGGGTTTTGAAACTAAACTTATCATGTTAAAATCTCATACAGTTTATAACTAAAAGAGAGAGTCCTCATTTTAGGAAAAACATATTGTTATACTCTTTAATGAAACCATCAGTTGCTTGTTCTTTTAAGTAAAACGAAAATTTACAGTTGAAGTTTGAAAGTAGTTATATTTAAAAACCGAGTTTGTATTTTCAAAAACATTTGTTTGCGTAAAATCGTGGTTTTGTAATACGTCGCAAGATAAAAATCATAAACGCTTCCAAATCCAAAAATTTAAAACCAACAGTCCAGAGAGTCCTAAAATTTCAAAACTCTCAAAGAAAATCCAAAAAACTTAAATAAATTCCTAATTATTTAAAATTGTTTCCAGACTAATGGTCACCATTGAGCTTCCGTTGCATCGACCTGTCTATGTTTGAAGATTACCTAAACACAACAGAAAAATAGATGTGAGTTTTCAAAACTCAGTGTGTAACTTAACAGGGACATACATACACATAAACTCAGATTTCTCATGTAGTAGATTAGATACGAACATAAGTCCTTAGTAGATTCAGATAATAATAGAGTCATACAGATATGAAAATTCTTACTCCCATCTTCTACACACCAACTCTGACCGTCCCAGCACACCACGTGGGGTATAAAACACCCACCCATCCCTACACACCACATAGTGTCTATACGACACTTATCAGAATAGTTTGCAACCAAGCTGTCAGTATATCGATGAAATTTCACCTTACAGAATACTTCCTCCACATATACAAATCCCACCCCATATACAGATACAGATAACATATAAAAAGATATAACAGAATTTACATGTCCCGCATGCTCATATACAAATACCGTACATATTTATACAAAGCAGTTAAATTGTGCATATCGGTTTTCTTAATACTCAAAATAGTCTATTAGAATAACAAATCCCATGCATTAGGGTTTGGTTTGCCTTTACCGTCCCTACAGAAGGCCCACAGTAGATTGGAGCGACGTGTGCAACTTTAGGAAAAATTTTAAAATTTTAGGCCTACATGCTTGTGTGGGCCCACACGCCTGTATGACCCACACGCCCAAATTGGCTCTACCGGGGTCGCCCACACGGCTTGACCCACGGCCCACACCCCAAATTGAACTAGGTTGTGTGACCCACACGGCCACACACACTCCTCTTACATGGTCATGTGTCGCACAGAGTTGAGCACACACCCGTATGGCGTCTACAGGCCACTTTTTAAATTTTTTTCGAACTTCGTTTTCTCATATTTCTATTACACTCCTGGTTTGTTTCCGAAGCAATCGCACCTCTAGAGTGAACAGTACCTAAAATCGACAATAAAACGCCTAAAATCAAACTCAATTTCTCAAGTCCGATCGAGTCACCACTTGAATACAACGTAACCAAATGCATAATTTCAACAAAAAAATGCACTAAGACGTTTTAAAATTATACCCTTGACTATGACAGCATTTAAATTTTACTACGCAGCCAAAAGGTCTCGGATTTCGTGAAGAACACCTAGCAAAACGATATACCAAATCAATCATATACACCAACAAAAACTAAAGCATTAATCAAAACTCCCTCAAAATCACAACAAACCCCTTACCTACGAAGTAGCACGAAAGAACCAAAAAATTAAAATACCTCAATTTGAAGGGAAAATTTCGACAAAAATCAAAACAAGAGAAAAGAAAAGTTTGATAGTGGAAACAAGAAAAGAAATATTAGAGAAGGAAAAATTTTGGGAACGAAAATAAAATAAAAATTAAATCCAAATTTTAACAAATAATCTTAACTCCCCTTACTACTCCACTAACAACCTTATCCCACAAAATCCTACCTACTAATCACATCCAACTACCTCAAAATTTCAACTTCACCAAACTTTTACCACACAACCGAAGCAAAAATCATCATCCATGCTCGCATGTGGTTTCAAACAGTAGACCTTAGGGCAAGCTAACACCTTACCACTCAAACCAGCAGGTTCATTCTGATATGATTTGACTAGCAATAGGATATAACCCAACTTGCCAAGGAATAGGCTAGGATCAAAAATAGCAAAAATTCCAAGAATAAGACTTAAACCCAAGACTTCAAACACACCCAGAACTCTTAACCACTGAAACAGATATTCATTTATAACAGAATTCACAAAAACAAAGTTAAATAAATCAGGGCATTACAACTTTACCCCCTAAAAGAAATTTCAGCCTCGAAATTTACCTAGTCTGAACAAATACGGATATTACCGACACATTGAGTCCTCAGGTTCCAACGTGGCTTCCTCAGTGTCATGATTCTGCTACAAAACCTTAACTAATAGAATAGACTTCCTCTTCAGAGTCTTTACATCTCGATCCAAAATCTGAACTGGCTCCTTAAATGTCAAATTCGGTTTAACCTTGATCTCCTCAATAGAAACAACGTGAGATGGGTCAGACCAATACTGCCTCAACATAGAGACGTGAAACACATCATAGATATGGTCTAATTTTGGAAGTAACTCTAACTGATAAGCAACCGGTTCCAAATGCTTTAGAACTCGATACGGCCCAATGAACCTAGAGCTCAACTTGCCCTTACGTCCGAATCGCAGAACTTTCTTCCACGGAGATACCTCAACGAACACGTAATCTCCCACAGAGTACTCAATGTCCCTCTTTTTCATACCTACATAGGACTTCTGTCTATCAGAAGCCACCTTAAGAAGATCCCGAATCAGTGTCTTTAGTCTCAGAAACCAACTTAAGACCCAAAACCCATCGTTCACCCAACTCAGTCCAACACAATAGAGTACGACACTTATGACCATACAGAACCTCATAAGGTGTCATCTGGATGCTAGACTGAACTATTGCTGCAGACGAACTCAGCTAAAGACAAGAAATCCTCCCAACTCCCTCAGAAATCAATTACATAACTCCGAAGCATATCCTCCAGTATCTGAATCACCCTCTTAGATTGACCATTGGTCTGAGGATGGAACACAGTACTGAAGTCCAATTTTGAAGCCAAAGCTTCATGAAGCTTTTTTCAAAATTGAGAAGTGAAGCGAGGATCCCTATAAAAAATTATCGAAACCAGAACCCCGTAAAGTCTCACAATCTCAGAAATGTAGAGCTCGGCTAATTTCTGAAGTCAATAATATTTCCGAACCAGAATGAAATGGGCGGACTTGATCAACCGATCCACGATGACCTATACAAAATCCTTCTTAGTATGTGCTAAAGGCAACCCACTAACGAAGTCTATCTTTACATGCTCCTATTTCCATAAGGGAATCTTAACGTGTTGGAACAAACTCTAAGGCAACTGGTGCTCAGCCTTAACTTGCTGACACATCAGACAACGAGAAATAAAATTTGTTACCTTTCATTTCAAACCTGGCCACCAGTACAGTTTACGGAGATCCCGATACATCTTATTCCCACTAGGATGCATAACATAAGAGCTACTATGCGCTTCCCTCAAAATAGACTGCCTCAAATCGGAGTCGTTCAGTATACAAACCCGTCCTTGAAAACACAGAACCCCATCATTATTGAGCCCAAAATCAAATATACCACCACTCTCTACCTAGCGAAATCATAGAATAAAAAAAATCATCATCCAACTGCTTATCCTGAATCTGATCAATCTAAGTCGGCTTAACTTGTAACTTGGCTAACAGACTCCCATCCTCAAACAGACTTAAGCGAGCAAACATCACTATCAATTCAGACATTGTTTCATGACTAAGAGCATCGGCCACCACATTGGCTTTATCGGGATGATACTCTATCGTGTAGTCATAATACTTGAGTAACTCAATCCGCCTATGCTGCCTAAGGTTCAACTCCTTTTGAGTAAGAAGGTTCAACTCCTTTTGAGTAAGAAGGTACTTAAGATTCTTGTGATCGGTGTAGATGATACACCTCCCACCATACAGATAGTGCATCCAAATCTTAAAGGCAAAAACCACGATAGCCAACTCGAGATCATGCATCTGATAATTTCCCTCGTGAGACTTAAGCTATTAGAATGCATAAGTCACAACCGTACCATCTTGCATCAGAACATAACCTAACCCAACATGCGATGCATCACTATAAACCACAAAGTCCTTACCAGATTCAAGCTGTATCAGAATAGGAACCTGAGTCAGAATAGACTTGAGCATCTTAAAGCTCGATTTTTGTGTATCAGTCTAGATAAAAAGGAATATTCTTGTGTAGAAGCTTAGTCAGAGGAGCTGCAATCAACGAGAACTCCTCAACAAACCTCCTATAATAACCTGCAAGACCCCAGAAAACTACGGATCTTAAAAACATTCTTAGGCTATTTCTAATCAAATACAGCCTCAATCTTTCTAGGATCAACTCGGATTCCCTCAGCAAAAACCACGTGCTTAAAAAATGTTCTCTTAACCAGAATTCACACTTACTCAACTTAGCGTAGAGCTGTTACTCTCGGAGTATCTGAAGAGCTATTCTAAGATGCTCATTATGCTCATCCTCGGTCTTAGAGTACATCAAAATATCGTTGATAATGACTATGACTAACTGATCCAAATACAGTAGGAAAACCCAGTTCATCAGATCCATGAATGCAGCTAGAATATTCGTCAAACTGAAGGGCATAAATAGGAACTCATATTACTCATAACGAGTCCTAAAAGCAGTCTTATGAATATCAGTTTCCTTAACCCTAAGCTGATGATACCCAGAATGAAAATCTATCTTCAAGAATACTGAAGCCCCATGAAACTGATCAAATAGATCGTCGATCCTCGAAAGTGGGTACTAATTCTTCACAGTTAACTTGTTCAACTATTGGTAGTCGATGCACATCCTCATGGTACCGTTCTTTTTCTTTACAAACAAAATCGATACTCCCCACAGAGAAATAATAGGATAGATGATCCAGAAGCCCCTGAAGCTAATTCTTTAACTCTGTAAGCTCCTTTGGTGCCATTCAATAAGGAGCCATGGACACCAAGGCTGTACTTGGTAGAAGCTCAATGTCAAATTCAATTTCCCGATTCAGAGGTAAACCTGGTAACTCATCCAAAAAATATTTGAAAAATCCTTCACTATTCTAATGTTCCCGACAGAACAGACCCCAAAAATTGAAACACTTACGTAGGCCAGAAATACTTCACACCCTTTCCGAACTAATTTTTTGGCCACTAGGGTAGAAATTACATTAAACAAGTAATTCCGATGCTCGCTGATCATAACAACCTCCATATTATCCTCGATTTTTAAAACTACCCTTTTAGTCGCGTATTCCAAGATGACTTGGTGTTCTACTAGCCAGTCTATACCCAGAATCAAGTCGAACTCTCCAAATGGTAGCTCCATCATATTTGTTGGAAACACAACCCCTTATACTTCTACTGGTAAATTCCTATATAGTCTATTTACTCGAATCGACTGACCCAGCAGACTCAATACGGAAATCTCACCCGAATTTCTCTCAACAGTAATTCCCAAGTTTTTAAAGACAAAACTAGTTACTGACGAGTGTGTTGACCCTATGCCTATCAATGCAACATATAGAACATCATAAATAAGAAATGTACCCGTAATCACATCAGGGGCATTTCTGTCCTCACGATGTCATACAACATATACTAGTACAGGATGTATTACTTCAGTTTGGTTAGCACATCTACCCGGTGCTCTGTGTCCTCTGCCCGAACCATTACTTCCCTTGGCCAGACCACAGCCCCTAGGCGTCTACTATACTACCCTTTGAGACTGAACAAAACCCGGAATCGAAGCTTGCATCTAATCTGAGCAATGTGGGCACTCCCTAATTCGATGATCTATCGACCCACAATGCAAACATGCCCATAATATCTTCCAACACTTTCTTGGATGGCGCTTACCATAGTCATTGCATGGCTGAACCCTAGTAAGTGTAACTGGAACTCTCACTTTAGAAAGCCCAACAGGTCTGGCCTGTTTCTTAGGCCTCTGAGCAGAACTAGAAGGCTCCAAACCCCTATTATTCTTGCCCCCTTCTCAGTCCCTATTTTGGCACTCCACATGCTTAACCTCTTCGGTGATCTTCTCTTTGTCCACCAGAATGGCGAACTCTTGCTCGTTCTGTGGAGTAATCAGTACTCTCAGATAATCCATCAGACCATCCTCAAATCGAACATGTTTTTCGTACTCAGATGCCACTATCCTTCAAGCGTAACAGCTCAATCTTAGAAATTCAACCTCATTCTCAGCCACTGACTTATCTCTTTAAGTGAGATTCATGAACTCACGCTTACTAGCATCCCACATAACTCGTTCCCACATACTTCCCTTGAAAGACGATCTTAAAATAATCCCAATTAAGATGATCAGATTGAGTATCCTCTTCAACTGATAACCACCACTGGTATGCCTTGTCGCGAAGTAAAGATATTGCACCCTTCAGTTTCTGCTTAAGAGTGCAGTCAATATCGTTCATTATCTTTTCTGTAGCCTCCAATCAGTATTCCGCCACTATAGGGGTGACTCCAATGACACCCCTAAATAGTTCAGCTCCATTGGATCGGAGTCATTTAGTTACCGACCAACGGCACCCAGATCAAGAATGGGGACCCTCTCTAAAACTCTCAGTATAGCTTGGGATAATGTGTCATCCCCAGCCAAGTGACTTTGAGACCCGGTCTCGACAGTAGGTATAGCTAGAGTCTCAATCGTATCCAAATTTGGTATACTGACAAAAGAGGAAGATTCAGTTTGAGTCCCCCTACGGCGCCTACTGCGCCCACTAATACCACGACCACATGTTCCAGAAACACTCATCATAATTACTGTTCTATTTATATTATAAAATTTTATATATCAATTCCAGTGTTTATTAGTAAGTGTTTTATGCTTTAAATATTTATCAGAAGTTTCAGAAATCTTTCAAAAGTCTCAGTTTCTAACTAACTCAGCACAGTTTCAGAAAGTTTAGAGTTTTCTAACTACAGTATTTCTAAGTTTAGAAGTACTTACAGGATCGATGCTGGAGACTCGGTGTACCACATACTTATTAAAAAAATGAAACAAATTTTGTTTGAAACTAGTTCTTTTAAAAATAAAATTTTGAACCTAAAATTTACAGCTCGAGTTTTGTAACTGGCTCTAATACCACTAAATATAATACCCCAAACTCAGCCTAGACATTATGACTGAATCTAGAAATGTTATGAAGAAGGATTTTGAAATTAAACTTATCATGTTAAAACCTCGTACAGTTTATAGCTAAAAGAGAGAGTCATCATTTTAGGAGAAACATATTGTTATAATCTTTAATGAAACCATTAGTTGCTTGTTCCTTTAAGTAAAATGAAAATTTGCAGCGAAAATTTGAAAGTTGTTATATTAAAAATCGAGTTTGTATTTTAAAAACATTTATTTGCGTAAAACTGTGCTTTTGTAAAATGTTACAGGATAAAAATCATAAACGTATCCAAATCCAAAAATTTAAAACCAATATCTAGAGAGTCTTAAAATTTCAAAACTCTTAAAGAAAATCCAGAAACTTAAATAAATTCTTAATTATTTAAAACTGTTTCCAAACTAGTGGTCACCGCTAAGCCTCCATGGCACCGATCCGCCTATGTCTGAGGATTACCTTAACAGAACAGACAAATAGATGTGAGTTTTCAAAAATTAGTGTGTAACTTAACAGGGACATGCATACACATAAACTCAGAATTCTCATACAGCAGATCAGATATAGACATAAGTCCTTAGTAGAATCAAATAATAATATAGTCAAACAGATATGCAAATTCCTACTCTCATCCTCTACACACCAACTCCGACCATCCTAACACACCACGTGAGGTATAAAACACCCACCCATCTTTACACACCACATAGTGTCTATACGACACTTATCAGAATAGTTTACAGCCTAGTTGCCAGTATATCAGTGAAATGTCGCCTCACAGCATACTTCCTCCATATATACAAATCCCACCCCAAATACAAATACAAATATAAAATATAACAGAATTTAAATGTCTCGTATGCTCATATACAGATATCATACATATTTATACAAAGCAGTCAAATCATGCATATCAATTTTCTTAATACTTAGAACAATCTATCAGAATAGCAGATCTCAAGCGTTAGGGTTTGGTTTTCCCTTACCGTCCCTATGGAAGGCCCACAGTTGATCGAAACGACATGTGCAACCCTAGAGAAAATTTTAGAATTTTGGGTCTACATGCCCATGTGGGCCCACACGCTCAAATTGGCTCTGCTCGTGTGGCCCACACAGCTTGGTCCACGACCCACATGCCCAAATTGGCCTAGGCCGTGTAACCTACATAGCCATAAACACTCCTGTGACACAATCGTATGTCGCACATGGCCTACCCACGGCAAGCACACGCTCGTGTGGCGTCGACAGACCACTTTTTTGGCTTTCGCCGGACTTCTTTTTTTTTTTTTCGTTACACACCTGTTTGTTTCCGAAGCAATCGCACCCTCAAAGTGAACAGTACCTAAAATCGATAATAAAACGCCTACAATCAAACTTAAGTTCTCAATTCCAATAGAGTCACCACTCGGATACAACGTAACCAAACGCATAATTTCAACAAAAGAACTGCACTAAGACGTTTCAAAAGCTTAACCTCAACTACAACCACCTCTAAACTTTACTACACAACCGAAGGGTCTCAGGTTTCCTGAAGAACACCTAGAAAAATGGTATACCGAATCAATCTTATACACCAACAAACCTACGAAGCAGCACGAAGGAACCAAAAAATTAATGTATTATGATTTGAAGGGAAAATTTTGAGAGAAATCAAAAAAAGAGAAAACGAAAGTTTGATAATGGAAACAGAAAAAGAAATGTCAAAGAGGGAAAATTTTTAAGAAAGAAATTAAAATAAAAAATTAAATCCACCGAACTTCTACCACATAATCAAAGCAAAAATTATCATCCACGCTAGCACGTGGTTTCTAAAACAAGACCTTAGGGCAAGCCAACACCTTACCACTCGAACCAGCAGGCTCATTCTAATATGATTTGACTAGCAATAGGATTTAAGCCAACCTTCCAAGGAATAGGCTAGGATCAAAAATAGCAAAAATTCCAAGAATGAGACTTGAACCCAAAACCTCAAACACACACCCAGAACTCTTAACCAGTAAAATAGATATTCATTTATAATGGAATTCACAAAAAAAAAGTTAAATAAATTAAGGCGTTACAAAATTTACAAGCCAAAACATATTGGCTTCATCTTTAACCAAAACACCTATACATGCCATTATAACCAAAACTTAGAAACACCAAAACTACCGATTTAGCCAATGGATAGTATGATATAACTTCGACTAGCTTCCAAGTTGAACGAGCTTCCGATTCGCTATAAAATATAGAAAATAACACAGTGCAAGCATAAATGCTTAGTAAGTTCGTATAATGTAAAACTCAACTTACCGTTTCAACTAGGGGTGAGTGTTCGATCGAATTGAATGAAAAAAATTCGAGTTAATCGAGTTGACGAATCCTATTTTATCAGCCTAACTCGATTTGAAATTTTCTTGAATCGAGTCGAGTGAGATGTAATTAGAATCAAATCGAATTGAATATATTTGTTCAAGTTAAATTTAAAAAAAATGATTTTGGGTCCTTATAATCACTATCACCCACTGTAATCAAATTTGTTATTAACTTTCATCCCCTTCTTTGCTTGCTTAGTTGCTTTGATTATCTTCTGATTATTGTCACTATGTATTTTGAAATTAAAAATATATTAAATGTAAAAATATGATTTTTAATAAAAGTTATCTTAAAGATAAAATATGAAATTGATACTAACATAAAATTTTAACACGAATATTTTATAGCATCATCAATAAATCAATTTTAATAAAAATTTATAGATTCAATATGATTATACAATTCAATAATATAAATGGTAAAAATGTGAAATTTAATTCAATAATATAAATAGTAGATATAAATAAAATTATTACTATTTAGGTTTAGGGATTTTTTTTTGGATGATTTAAATTTTTGATTTGGGGTTTAAAAGTGAGAAGTAAAAGTTTAGGAGGAAAATAAAAAGTTTTAGGGGCTGAGAGAGTAAAATTTTAGAGGGAAAGTAAATAGGAGGGAGTAAAATTTTGGGGAGCGGGGGATGGGTTTGGGGTAGAAGGGGGTAGGATGGGAGAGGAGTAAAAGTTTTAGGAGGAAAATGGGAAGGAGTAAAAGTTTTGGGGGAAAATAAAGAGGTTTGGGATTTTTTGGTAAAAATGTAAAATATTATAGTTTGGTATTTGGTTTATTCGAATTATTCGAGTTGTTCGGATTCGAAAACCAAACTCAATTTGACTCGAAATTCGAAAAAAATTGAGTTGACTCGAATAATTCGATTAATTCGAATAGCTCGATTCATTTAACTCGAAATTTAAATTTTTTTATTTTTTTAAGTCAAATCGAGTTTTGCTCACCCCTAATTTCAACATATAGTAAGTAAGTTAAACATGGCATAATCCAACCATAATTTGGCCAAAGCCTAAACATGTACACAAAACATGTTAGCCATATAAGCATATAACATAAACAATTTAATCATGGATGATCACAACATTTAATCATGTATCATAAGCATATACCATCCATATCAACTTTCATTATACCATGTATCACCAATTCAATGCAAATCACATGTGTTCATGTCTTAGTTTGTATCGAACTCTTACCACTTTCTTTCAGATCATGCCTGTTGAACCATTTAGAATACCATTGGATACCTGAGATAGCTCACATATAGTGTGCTAACTCATATAATTGTAATCCGTCAATTCCTGTACATGTATGCTCACATGAGTTGTAAATCAGAATGCTCACAAGGGCTATGAATCAGAATGCTCACACGAGCTATGAAAATAGGCCTGCTCACACGAGCTGTGGGTCGGAACGTAGCTACATGATGCTGCTTACACGAGCTGTAAAGTATCTGCAGCACATGCTGGACCTCAACTATCAGTAGAACGTTCAAGACCAGCACCCAAATCATGTAAATCGTAATGATATGTCATTTGTATCCTATGAATTCCTAAGGTTCAAATAGGGTTCGGTAGTCGACGTAACATCGTTGGATATGCGATCAGTATATATATGGATATTAACAATACATGTATAATTTAATTAAAAACATATAAGTACAATTTAATTGTATGAACTTACCTTGACAATTAAACGTAGATTCGGAGGTGACTATTTCGAAACTTTATCTTTGTCCCGATCTAAAGTCATACGAGGTTTGTCTTGATATAAACGGATAAATTCAGCTCAATTCAATAATTATTCTATTCAATTTAATCCAAAATCATATTTTAGCAAAATTATAATTTTGCCCTTATACTTTTGATTTCTCTTCAATTTAGTCTCTTGCTCATAAAATGAAAATTCATGCAATTCATCCTTAACCCACTATAGTCGAATTTCATATAGGTCCTTAGCAGGCCCTACATTTCATTTATTTCACAAATTCACCATGAACATTCTCTATTTTTCAATTTAATCCCTATTTGACAATTTCATCAAAAATCATTTAATAAAAGTTGTTTATCTATCAACAACTAACCATTTTCTTCCATAAAACATCAAAACTCATACGCATTCATTCATGTCAAAACTTTAGTCTTTTAACAATTTCTCAAATTAGTCCCTGGACTAGTTAGATTAAGCTACAACAATCCTGAAAACATAGAAATCATTGAAAACGGGATGAAAAATACTCACATGCAAGCAAATATGTGTTAACCAAACCTTTAATCTCCTCCTATGGAGTTTATAAGTTTAAATTTTGGTGGACTAACCTAGTTTAGAAGATGACAATTTATTTTACTTTAATTTTTTCTTTGTTTATTTATTTATTTACTTATTTAACCTTTTAATTAACCTTTGAAAAACACTTGTTCAATGTTCATAAATGTCCACTCAAATTAAAAATGGTCTATTTACTATCCAAGTGTTCAAACATTTAAGTTCCATAGCTATTTAGTGCTTTTAGCCTATAGAACTCTAATTTTGAATCTTTTGCAATTTAGTCATTTTTATCTTATTAAACATGCAAACGATAAAATTTCTTAACGAAATTTTTATACAGTGACACTAACATGCTGTAGACATTAAAATAATAATAAAATAAATATTTTAACGTCGGATTTGTGGTCTCAAAATCACTGTTTCAATTTAACTGAAAACGAGCTGTTACAAGTATCTTCAGAGAACAAAAGATTACATGCTCACGTATTGGAGGTCTAATAAGTTAGAGATCATCAAGTATACAGACTCTGAATTTGATGGAATATTGATGCAAAATTTTGTCACTAGGGTAAAAATTGTGATAATAATTGGTAGTCATTTATTTCAAGAACAATAGGAGCACATCAAAGTCAAAACACATAGATTTAAAGTTCTTGGTTGTTAAAGTAAAAGTTTAGAATGTTAGATGTCTATAAAACATATTGGGTCAAACTCCATAATTGCGGATTCGCTTACTAAGGGACTACACCTAAGGTTTTTCATGAGCACATTGCTCATATGGGTGTAATATCGTTTAAGGATATTTGGTTTTAGTCGAAGTTTGTACTTTTAAATGCTTTTATGTTATAAATATATTTTCAATTATTTCAGTTTACGAATATTAAGTTTATTTTCTGCAGAAATAAAGTTTATTTGGTTTATTCACACTCTGGTTTTGGTAATGTTTGATCTCACTAAGGTTTAAGGAGGACCAGTTGGAAATAGACATGTTTAGATCATATTGCATGTAATTTCCATGCTACACATCCATACTTGATCTATGTCATTTGGTTTTGTTAATATACGTGATCAGGGATGGATTTAGTTACAATATATGTAACGGAAGTCGTCTTGATACTATGTTAACATAATTAATGGACGAGATTGTTCAGAATGCCTTTTGGATATGGTAGTAAAATTTTGAGCTCATAAGTCTATATAATGACATGTAATTATATAGTAATTAGTATATATATGTGGTCCAAGTGGGAGATTGTTGGAAAATATGGATATCACATATATAATAAGGGTAATTACATGTTATTATTTACTATCATAATAGGTTAGCCCAAATTAAAAGTGATCTAATTTGATTATGGTTTATTGAGCTTTAATTATTAAATAAAGTATTAAATAAAGTATGGATCAAATATGTGTAGATACTCTGGTAACTAATTTCTAATTGATGATGAGCTGATTAAAAATTAGGGCTAATGTGTCAAAGTTATATATATTAGGGTTATGGTCCCCAAATTACATACAAGGTAACTTTTCTAGTATCCCATCTTTAGAAAAGAGAGAGTCACCTTTTTAGATTACTTGTGTACTAATTTAGAATATCAAAACCCGAAGATCTGTAGATTTCAAGAAATCGATGAATTCAGGTATGCTTCCGCTTTTAGTTTTGTTCTTGATGATTTGACATGATAGATCCTAGTTTACAGTTCTAATTTTATATTAGATATTATTTACGGTTCTAACAGGTCAATTAAGTAAATCCCATAAAATTTATCTTTATAAATCAAATTTCTACGCTTAATCTAAAATTCGTTAAATAAACAAATCAAATTAGATAAAAATAACATTGTTACTGGTGTAGAAAAACGTGGATTCAAATGAGTCAAAATGCGTTTATATTTTTACTTAAGGATTGAGAGAGACTATGAATAAATCTGAACATTGTATTAGAAAAAAAAATTATTTAATAAGATCTCAAATAAGCCGATAGTAATATTAGATTGTAGACAACAGGGATCCCTATTCAAAGGCAGTGGGCCCAACAGGAGAGATGTCGGAAAGTAAAAGAAGAGACCGAAAGGTAAAATTTGATCTGAGTGAAATATCTTTTACTCCAACTCAAACTGAAGACTTGTTGCAGTGCAGTGATAGAAGATTTCAGGGGTTTTTTCCCTTTCTTGTTCAGTTTTGAAGTAGAGCTAAGGAATGTACCTGATTTATTTTTCCTGCTTCATTTCCAGGATAGAATCTTTACTTTCATTCTAAAGACACCCCCAGCTTCTGTGCTTTTACTTAAGGCCGCAGGTACACTTTTTTGTCACCACTCACTAATGAATTAGCAAACTTCTTGTATGATATGAGGGATGATTCCATGTTTTCTAGTTTAGCATTGTGTCATGCTTGAATTTAAGCTCTTGTTGTCAGTTTTTCTGATTGAGGAAGATATTAGAATGGTGTGGAAACTTAAACATGTATAGGAAGGTGGTAAGTATGATTGCGGAGGTGGAGTATCTTGGGAAGTCAAATAGTGATAGTATTCATTCATAGATAATACAATTGGTAGAACAATAGTGATTGTTTATGATCTGCAAATTGAAATCAGTCTTGGGGGGATAAAATAATTAAAACATTTGAGTTCTTTACATTGAAGTCACTGCAACAATGAGTGACAGAAACGTTTTTTATAATGGCCGAAACAAACAAAATTCAACCAGATCTATTACGTTTATCTTAAAACCACCAATACATAAATCACCATACCTCAGTTTGTAGGTGTGAACCTTGTATTGCCTTTTACATTTCCACCATTATCTTTTCAAACATGTTGGACGCTGGAATTAGCATTTTAACCGCCCTATGGATTTTGATATTGTACTGAATCGAATGCAATCCATTATTATCTAAACATGTGTAAATAGAAGCAATGTGCAAGGTAAAGAGGAGCATTAGACACGTGGGAGATGTGAAAAAAGAAAAGGAGCAGGAGGGAGTGCGAGTGATGGGCGTCACTTTGGACTTTGCAGGGCAGCCACCACTTTCAATTTTCTTATTTTATCTTCTCTTGATAATCATCTTTTATATTTCTATTCTAACCCTTCATTGCCTATTTTTGTTTTATTTGTTTTTATGGTTAAAAATTAATATTAGTGACCGAATAATTAAACAGTTATATATGACGCATTATATACCTCATACTAAAGTACATTGATAAGTTAGTTTTTAACATTATAAATCAATGCAGTTTTTAACAAAAATATCAGTTTACTCTTTAATCTCACATAAATTATTTACCCACTTTTTACTTTAAGAAGCGAAATACAATCTGACTCCTAGTACAAAGATTTTTATAATGCTTTTACCTACCACTAGTTCATTTTATATCGGAATACGTCATTTTACCTTTTTTTTTTGTAAAAAGAAGTTAGAAGAAATAAAAATGGAAAAGATTTTCTCTTAGATTACTTTTTCTCTTTTAAAATTGGAATTTTCAAAATTATTTTACATATTGTATGAATAAAGAGAACAAAATATAATCGACTCTTAATACAAAAATATTTATAATGTTTTAGCTACATTTTCATTTTATATTGGCATGCATCATCCTATTTTTTTAAATGGAAGTTAAGAAAATAAATAAGGAAAAGATTCCTTCTTACATTGATTTTTAAATTTGGAAGTTTTAATTACTATTTTATTCAATTTTTGAGTAAAGAAAAAATGTATAATTAAATCCTTAATTCAAGGGTTTTATGAAACTTTTACCTATATTATTTCATCTTATATCGGAATGCATCATTTTATTTTATTTTTATTTTAAGTTAGAATGAATAAATAAACATGGAAAAGATTTGGTTTTACATTGAATTTTTCCTTTAAAATTTGAAATTCTAATTTTAAAAACTTTTCACTTGAAAATTTTTACTGAATTAGATTTTATGTTGATTTAAACAGATTTATGAAGATTAATATTTTAGAATTATATTTATGCTTTTTAATAATATTGTCTCCAAAGTTTGAATTCAAGTGTTTCCTTGACAATCATGATATCTTAGCATTATATCTAGCATTTATTTATATAATGATTTTCAATTACAAGATAAATGGTAAAAAATGCAAAAATCTTAAAACAATAAAATTTGAATTGATTATATGTATATTTATATAACTCTATTGGTAAGCTACATCGACTCAATTATTAGTAAATTTTTTGGCTATTTAATTATGAAAATTTATAAAATGGTCACTAATTATTAGTATTTTTTTTGTCACCAAATTATGAAAAGTTATAAAATAGTTACCCAACTATTTAAATTTACCTTTTTGGTTATAAAATAAAAACATCCAAAAATCCAAGATAGTTGGATAATTAAAAAGACAAAATTGAATAGTTAAGTTACCATTTTGAATGGATTATATGTATATCTATATAACTCTATGGGTAAACTACACTAGCAGTCACTCAATTATAAGTAAATTTTTTTGGTCACCTAATTATGAAAAATTACAAAATGGTTACCCAACTATGAAAAGTTACAAAATGGTCACTCCTATTCAATATTGTCTTTTTTGGTCACCTAATTATGAAAAATTACAAAATGGTCACTCAACTATTCAATATTGTCTTTTTTGGTCACCAGCTAACTAAGGTAAAAATGAAAACACTAAAAAATCCAAGATACTTGGGTGACTAAAAAGGACTTACCATTTTGTAACTTTTCATAGTTGGAGAACTAAAAGAAAAATTTACTAATAGTTAGGTGACTACTAATATAGTTTACCCTAACTTCATATAAAAGGAAGGTCCTTCCTGCTTTGACATGTGGTTCAAAATGCTTTTTTTTAATTATAAATAAATAGTTAAATTTTAGTTTTAGTCTCTATTATGCTTAAATTTAATATTTAATTCTTATACTTTATTTTCTAATATAATTTGGTCTCTATATTTATATAATATTATTAATTAATTAAAATAGTTAATATCCTTAACTTTTTTATTAAAATGTTGCATGTTATATATAATGTGAAAGTAAATTATTAAATAAAAAAGTAAAGTGATTAAATTCTTGAAAATAAAGGTAGTAAGACTAAATTCTAAATGTATGAAGTATATAGAGACTTAAAGCAATGGTTGTTTGAACCATATTGGACCGAGAATTGACTGGGATGTCAGTCTAGAGAGAGGCATCGGATTGGTTGACTTGTGAATCAGTTCGTACTAGTTGAATCAAATTTTTTTAATTATTTTTAATGATTTATTTAATCAAAACTATATGAACCAGTGGCCTGACTAGTTCAACTAGTGGTTGGTTCTATAAATCTTACTTAGAATATATTTTAACCTACTGATTTTTACTTTATAATTTGACGCAAATAAATAATTAACTCAACACGAAGCGTGATTGGACCATAATATATTATAAACATTATAAAATATCCCATAAAATTAAGAAATTGACTATTGTCCAGTAGTTATTATAAATAAATTAAAATTTAAATATTAACTATAAAAACTACTAAAACAAAAATTAAAAGAGTATAATACAATTTATAATTTAATTTAATAATAATTAATACATTTTATAATTAATTAGATTTTTATTATTTTAAATAGAAAATATTAAATATCAAAATTAAAAATAACAAAATAAATAGAACAATAACATAGAGGGTTAGTAGATTTTTATCAAGTCCTAAAGAGGTGAATGGTTATTTTCCAAAACGTAGAGATATGTGTAATTTTATCAAATCGTGAGTTAGAATACTTTTCCTTCAAAATATATAGGATTTTTCATTTAAGTACATATATATTTATCTCAGAATATGATATCAATCGATAAAAAAATAATGAAATGTTTTGTATATCATATACTTTTGGAAAAAGTAACACGAAATTGCTAATTTAAGTATTATTTTTAACAAAAAAAAGTGTTAACTACTTAAATGAAGAAAATGATATAGTTTGGTGGCTAAAACCCTAATTTAAAAGTGAATTCAAATCCACTCTCACAAGGAAAAAGTGAATTCAAATCCAAGTTTTTTCATATCATTACCCACTAAATTATGGGTAATTTTTTTATTTTGAGTGACTTAATTAAAAAATTATAATTTGGTCATTCAACTATTTAAAAGTTTTTAATTTAAGCTATTGAACTATTTAAAATTTTATTTAAATCAATAAACTATTTAAAAATTTTATTTAAAACACTTTTTGTTAAGTTTTTTTTTTTAAGTTTCAGTTGTAAACTTCAAGCGACGATTTAATGATCAGTATGATAGATTGATACCCATCAATAGGTAAAAAAATATACTTTAGGTCTAAGTCGATCTAAAGGTTAATGCCGAAGTTCGGAGAAGAAATTTGTTTGAATTTTAGTTTGTAGACTTATGACATCAAAAGTTGTTTCATAAAAAAAAAAATAAATTGATTAGCGTAGACAATGGGAATAGAGAAAACTATATAGTATTAACTTTAATAGTATAGTAACTTAAATAAAAAATTTCAAATAATCTAATAATCAAATTATAATTTTTTAATTAAATGTTGAGAATGGAAATTTACTCATAATTCAATATCTAAGCGGTAGTTTGTTATTATCTTTTTTTTTCACTTTATATTACCAAAAAGGACATCCGAGAGAAAAAGGATGGAAAAGGATTGAATCATCCGTCGAAATCCTAGGGTGGAAAATGAAGGATATTTTTATATTTTTTCTGTTCTTAAATTTAAGCTTAGCTTAACTTAAGATTTATACCTACGCACTCCCATTCCAAACTCTACCTTCAATCTTTCGATTTGTATGAATATATGCTCTTGCTTTTACTGCATCAAACCTCTCAATCTGGTGGAGCTACCATTACTCCAATTAAAGGTGCCTTTTTCCGTTCTTTCTTATTTATTCTTTTTCAAAGTTTGTTCTTATTCCATTCAATATGTCTAGAATTTGGGTTTTCTTCCTTCTCTTTTCCCAGATCCTGAGAAATAAGAAAAATATATATACTTTTTAAAAGTTTTTCTAAATCTCCAGAAAATGGGTTTCTCTTGCAATACCAATATTTAATTGTATAATTTATTTTTTTGCTGGTTTCTTATTTTTTTTTCTCATCATTATCGTACCTCTGTAATATGCAAAAGAAATTGGGATCTATTCTTCGGAGAAGGCTGCAGTAATCAAAAGCGAGAACGAAGAGCCACTACAGAAGGTAATTCTATTTCTTTTATTTTATTACTCCACTGGTTCCTTTAAGTCCGTTTATTCGTTGAAAATGATTCTGAATAATCACCTTTGGAATTACTTTTTTTTTGTTTGACTCTAGATTTAAAACTGCTACGATCTTGTATACATGTATCAATATATATGTATATACATATTAAAACGTGTGACGCTTTTCCTGATCCGATACATTGGCTTCAATTGTGATGTTTGCTGCTAAGTTTGTATTTGATTCTTTTGTCTTCATGAATCTTGGACATAAATAAAACCTTTCATTCCTCTTCTTTTGTGTGTCCCCTGTTTTAGTATAAGAGTTTTAAGGCTAAATATATATATATATATATATATATATATATTGCTGTCCTTTTTAAGTGAAAGGAGAAATATCAATGCAATGTGTATCGAATCGGATACTTTTAAAGGAAAATAAGCACGGAGGCCACAGTCCTTCAAAATAATCTCCAAGAAAAAAGTTCTTCTGCATTGCTACATGCCACTCTCCTATCATGGTCTCTCTGCTATTTTCACTGCCAACTTTAATATTTACTATGACTTGGTGCTGATGAGGATGGTCAGTCGTTCTGGATTGCAAAATTTTTCCACTTTTTTAGATAAATTGTTTTGAGATGCGTGTTGGAAATTCATACGTTAAAACCACTTGAGAATCATAATAAAGGATAAGATATCTATGGTTTATTGGTAGATTTTGGTTGAGAAGTTGGTAACATGGTAAAATTTTTATTAGGTAAAGGTACCATATAATGAGAAAGAGAGGCAAAGGAAAAGGCCAAGAGAAATGCCGGGGTTGATGAGAGATATTGAAAATAAGCTGTTTTTTGTTGATACAAGTCTTTCTAATCTTAATAACTTTGTTGACTTGACCTCATTTTGCTTTTTTGTTCTACAGTTTGTGAATAAATAAATTTCTCAACTCGTTGTTTATACAGTTTTCAGATGGAAGTGCAAAATTCTGAACAAGGGCAGATAATTGAAATACGTGGAGATGTGCCAGCTGCAGAGACAAGCCTAGGTGGAAGTACGATTTGTGGAGGCGCAGCATGTGGGTTTTCTGATGCTCAAACCATTTCTAAAGATGCAAAAGAACGTGCAGCCTCTATGCGGAAATTGTTAACAGCAGTAGTGCTGTGCATTGTCTTTATGAGTGTTGAACTAGCCGGAGGAATTAAAGCCAACAGTCTTGCAATCTTAACTGATGCAGCTCATCTCTTGTCAGATGTTGCAGCATTTGCAATTTCCTTGTTCTCTCTCTGGGCATCAGGGTGGGAGGCAACTCCTCGTCAAACATATGGATTCTTCAGGATTGAAATTCTTGGTGCCCTTGTTTCCATCCAGATGATATGGCTTCTAGCTGGCATCCTTGTTTATGAAGCCATAGCTAGACTTATCCATGATACAGGGGAAGTTCAAGGCTTTCTCATGTTCGTGGTTTCTGCATTTGGTCTAGTGGTTAATGTAGCTATGGCTATCTTGCTGGGTCATGATCATGGGCATCAACATGGCCATGGCCATGGTGGGAACGATCATGACCACCATGGTCACAGTCATAGCCATGACACTGAACCACATAGTCATGGATTAAGTATAACTTCTCACCATCACCATCATCATGGTGGGAATAGTAAACTACATGATGAGCACCATCATACTCACGAAGCTGAAGCTGACCACCAACTGCCTCTTCTTAAGACATACTCAGATTGTGAAAAGAACCCAGAAAGTGGAGCATCTCAGAAGAAGGAAAGAAACATCAATATACAAGGGGCTTATCTTCACGTACTAGGGGATTCCATTCAGAGCATCGGAGTGATGATTGGTGGAGCAATAATTTGGTACAAACCTGAGTGGAAAATAATTGATCTGATATGCACCCTCATATTCTCCATTATTGTATTGGCAACAACCATCAGGATGCTGCGAAACATTTTGGAAGTTCTGATGGAGAGCACGCCCCGAGAAATTGATGCCACGAGGCTTGAGAAGGGTTTATGTGAGATGGACGAGGTTGTTGCCATACATGAACTGCACATTTGGGCCATAACTGTTGGTAAGGTGTTATTAGCTTGCCACGTCTTAATTAAGCGTGAAGCTAATGCTGACATGGTATTGAACAAGGTTATAGATTACATCAGGAGAGAATACAATATCAGTCACATAACAATTCAGATAGAGCGGCAGTAAATCCTTTTGTAGTTTCACTGTTGGTTGGTTGGTTGGTTGGTATGGTTTGAAGATTTCTACCTATCTCTGTCTTGCTGCATGTGTTTGCATATCTCTCATCGCCTACCAACCTGGTTATATCTTCTTCCCCATAGTAAATTTTCATGAGAAATGGGCATATATATTTGAGATACCATAATACTTGCAGACAACATTTTGTAGTGGGTGCTTTAAACTCCAACTCTGGCCATTTATCATGTCCGCTAGCAACGAGCAGTAGTTATCCAATCAAATCTCCCATGTTTTTGGGTTCGAGAAAAGCCTGCTCTTCCTTTTGATTTCTTTCTTTTCTTTTATGTCACTGATAATACCAGCTTTTACCTTAAAGGGGTTTATCCACAGTCCATATTGCAAGTAGGTAGATGGATTCTAATAAACCGCCAATTGGGATTTTAGATTCATGGCATTTTTCCAGAAGTGTTGATGGGCACATTTGCAGTACTTTCAGAGCTGGGTCTGATTGTTAGACAAAACAATGTTCACGTGAAACATACAAGTAAGAAATGGTTTTTGGTGAGTTATTTCCAAGACAATTTTAGTGGAGTTATAAATTGTGAATTTTGACAGTTCTTTTTTAAGTTGTTATCCAAGTAGAGGTGTGCATTAAATTGGATTCGGGGTTAACACGATTTGCAAGAAGCTCCATTATTTAGGGATGATTAAATTTAAACAACTTTAGGAAATGACAAGTTTGTTAATTATTCTATTTCTTTTGAATAATTATTCCCGTAAAGCCAGATACGCGCTCATTTGGACCTCTTTTTCGTTTTTCTTTTTGGGACGACTTGAATGATGGACGTCTTTATATTTATTTTTCATTAAATTTAAATAAAAATATTAGTTTTTATTCAAAATGTAATTTGTACTACTCAACTGCTCCAAATTAAAATTTATTATACCCAACACTCAATCTCTACTATCCTAATTTAGGCATGATTAAAGGAAAATTTAAGTATTAAAATTTTTCTACTAAATGAATTTATATCAAAAATTATTTGGTAAATTAGTAAATATAATTCCAGAATATAATAATATTGTTTGATAAAATAAATATTTATTTTCAAGAGATTATTTATTTATTTTAATTTTAATTTTATTAATATAATATTTTATATTATTTTAGATAATATCGGGCCGTCTCAAGAGAAAGAAAAGGCAAGAGTCATAGATGAGTAGCTAATATGGTTTGTGCTTTCATGACTTTTTTTAAATTCATAGTTTAACTAAATATTAAATTCAGTAAGGTAATGGTGCTTTGTCTCATGAAAGGTAACCTATGACTTGATATTTAATTGAAATCGTTAATTGACGAAAGATGTGATGATGGTATAAATGACGATATGAATGTGATGATTTGGTATGAATATGTAAAATTGAAGATATGAACTCATATGTAAATGACATGCAGAAGATAAAAAAAAGAATGAAATCTGATATGTATTTGATATGTAAGGTTGCCATATAGGTCGTATATGAAATTGAAACATAGTGATGATGTGTCATGGTTTGAATTGAGTTGAGCATGAAATGAGTTGGCTATGCTCAAATGAGTTGGCTATGTATTGAACTTTGATATGTGAATCATATAAATATAGTTGAAACGTTGGTTACCTTCTTAACGGTCTCGAGCAAAGTCGAGTATAGTTGGCATGTGATCTGTCGTAATTTGATATGACAATTTAAGTTTTCCCAGTATACTTAAGGAGCTTATTCTCAAGCAAAGTAATGTATTTTTCGTAGCTTTTCGTAATTTTTAGATTTTAAGTTAATAAGTATAAATGCCTTATTTTTTTTCACATTTTAAGACCCAAATTGGCCAATAATGCCATTAGGGGAGCCCTAACGTATGGTTGAGTGATGTAGGGACGTGTTGAAAGCTGAACCAGGGTGAGAATGACACCAAAGGACAAGGTATTGCAATATCCAAACCTTCGAATTGCAATACCTTTAACAGACTCGAGATTAGAGACCACCTTTGAGTAGTATCGCGATATCCACCCTTCAAGAAGACCCCCAAGTTCGAAACTGTCTAAGGTATCATGATATCCTCTTTCTTGGTATCGTGATACCGATATCGTACGCGGATAAAGTTGGACAAAAAGGGTAGTCTTTGTCCACTTAAAGAACCGATCAATGAAGGCTTATTCAAGGGTATTTTGGGCATACAAATTGGGTCAGAATGGTTGCTATATCAACCAAAATTTGGCTGAGAGAAAAAAACAGAGGCCACATTACCTTAGTTTAGGCTTAGTTTTCCTTAGGTTTTCTCTTAGCTTTTCTTCTTCTTTTTTCTAAGGTTTCTTATTTTCATTTTCTTAGCTGTAGATTTTACATTTCCAAGCAACTTTTCTTCTTGTTTTAGTTGTTCTTAGTGTTAGTTAAGTTAGTTATCACTATATCTTAGGTTTATTTGCACGTTTAGTCCCTGTACCTTGGTTGTAAGATATTTTTAGATTTAATTTAATGTATTTCAGTTTCTTTTACTTTTTATATATTAAAATTTTTCCTTTTATGTTTATTGCTTCAGATTTTCTTGTTAAATGCTTCTTTTTACATGCCCTTAAAATTTTCTTGCATAAAAATCCCAACTTTTATATTTTTCTCAAGCTTTGCTGTAATGGCTATAACACCCCTTACCCGTACCTGAGGTCGGGACAAGGTACGAGGTATTACCGAATATGCATACAAATGTTCATGCAAAACTGGGCTATAAAATTTCTTTATGGACCTACAAGGTCCAAAATGTACATTAGAAATAGTTTAGGACCAAACCGGGGACTTTAGAAAACTTGGGAGATTTCCTTAAATACAGAGTCACACGCTCGTGTGAGAAAGGGGACACGCCCGTGTCCTCAGGCCGTGTAACTCTCTAACTATGACGTCAACACTAAAAGAAGGTCACACAGCCGTATGGCTAGGCCGTGTGGTCAAATAAAATTAAATGATTTTTCATAAAATGGTGCAGACTTTTCACGACCAAAGTACACGCCCATGTGGTTAGGCCGTGTCTCTCACACAGTTAAGACATACACCCGTGTCTTAGCCCGTGTGTTTACTACTGGGCATTTTGACTTGTAAAATTTGGGTGCAGGGGACACACGGCCGAATAACACGCCCATGAGGCAGACCGCGTGTCACACATGGCCTATACACATGCTTTTGTCTCTACCCGTGTGGACAAATTCTAGGGTATTTTCCTAGCCTTTTTTGCCATCCTTTAAGGCTCACTCATTTATACATGTTCTCAGTATACAACAAAACACACTTAAATTACTCTAATATCCAAATCCATGATGAAATTATGCCCTTAATGCCTCTATGCACTATATCAAATTTTACATACCTTTCTTAATCTTTTCATACCAATTCATAATCTCTAGGTTTTTATATCCTTCTTTCCAGCTTTACACATTTATAATATTGTTGTGGCCATACTCATTGATCATAGATCATTCACCAAATAAACATGCTATACCTTACATGCATCATTCACAAGCAACGACATCAACATGAACACATTGCATGCATACATGATTCATAAGGGTTACAACCCAATAGTAAAATATGAGCCATATCTCATGGCCATATACAAAATGACTTATCGACCATCATGAGCCATTACACTTGGCTAATTTAAATGACACATATAACCAAAAGATAATTTACCCTATACATGCCATTATATCAAAATGAATAGTTCTTTTATACCCAAAACAAGATTGCCGATAGTGTGATCAAACTTCCACCGTCCTCCAACCTTCACGAGTCCAAAAGCTCTATAAGAAAGGGAAAAGTGAAAAGGGGGTAAGCATTACATGCTTAGTAAATTCGTATAACAGAAAGTAAGCTTACCGGTCATTTTAAACACATAATCACAATAAGCCATGTTTATAAATAATTTTCCCTAAGCACATGCACTCAAGGAACAAGTTAGTCACATGATTTTCAAGACTCATAGATGAGCTCATCACATCATATATATATATTCAATTTCTTATTCCTCATGTCAATTAAAAATGTTTTATCCGGTGAATCATTGAATTCCCGAGGGATATTTCATCACTTAGTACGCTCTAGGCGTACTATTTTATTAACCGTCAATTATTTCCAGTAGTGCCCTATCCGGTACACTCTTGAGTCGCATCTTTTACAACAGAATTACCAATCCGGGTAAAATTCTAGCTGTATCATGTACTTCGAGGGCTTTGTCGGATTACCAGTCCAGGCTAAATCCTTTATATGATAAAGAATTCCCGACAGAGTCTAATCTGGATTACCAGTCTAGGCTAAATCCAGTCAACTAGGATTACCAGTCCAGGTTAAATCCTAATTAAAACATGTACTTAATATACTTGTCTCAGGATTACCCGTCTAGGCTAAATCCTTTCTGCAAAACATGCAAGATCCCATTTCTCGTGAAAAGTGACCTATCTATTGGAATTCCATATTCAAACAGATTCTAACCCATTTTTCAATAAATTTCAGATTTATGAACATTTTCATACAGTTCATTATTTATACATTTCACATTCAATTTAACATAACAATTAAAGTCAACATGCATAAACATCCAATTAGGTTACATGAACTTACCTGAATGATGTCTTGGGTTTGGATTTTGACTATTCCAAAACCTTTTGTTTTCCATGGTCTACTTCCAGAATTGGTCTTTCCGAGTCTATATAAACAAATTAAATTATTAATTCATCACATTCTTCAATTTCAGCCCGGAAACTTACTCTATGGAAAAATTACCTTTTTAACCCTAATTTTGTACATTTTTACATTTTAGTCCCTGGGCTCGTATAATGAAATACATGCATTCCCTTGATTTCTCAAGCCTAGCCGAATTATATTTTAGCCTATAACAGCCCACATTTTCCTTTATTTCATTTTTCTACTACCCATTTTCACATCTTTTACAACTTGATCCCTTTTTAGGTGTTTTCATGGAAAACCACATAACAAAAGATGTTTATCATATATCAAACTTTCATATTCCTCCATTAAACAACAAAATACATACACATCACACATGGGTAAGTTTTTGAACATGAACCCTAACTTAAAATAAGGGTAGAAATGGCTAGAACATGCTTCAAATATCTAAAACATATAAAGAACATAAAAAAGTGGCTAGGAAGCACTTATATCAAGCTTGAAAGTTGAAGAAAACCCTAGCTATGGTCTTTAGAATTTTCGGCACTACCTTGAAAAAGTTGGACAAGATTTTCACTTTTTTTTCCCTTTTATTTCTTTTATTTACCAAAAGACATAAATGCCCTTAAGGCTTTTCCTTGAAATTTTATCTATGCATGCCCATTTTTGTCCAATTTTTTTAGAACTTGGTCAAATTACTATTTAAGGACCTCTAATAGCTTCTAGAACTAAAGTTTTGCATATTTTGCAATTTGGTCCCTAATGTCAAATTGAGCATCTTAGACATAGAATTTCTCCATAAAATTTTTACGCAAGCATACATTCTTATTCTAGACCTCATAATAATCATGAATTAATTATTTCTATTCGGATACGTAGTCTCAAAACCACTGTTCCGACTAGGCCTTAGATCGGGATGTTACAGCTCTCCCCCAATTAGGGATTTTCATCCTCGAAAATCTTACTAGTAAAAAGGTTCGGATATTGGTTTATCATAGTCTCTTCAGGCTCCTATGTAACCTCTTAAACTCCATGCTTTTGCCATAATACTTTCATAAGAGCAATATTATTGTTCCTCAATTGTTTGATTTCCCGAGCTAGTATCTTAATCGGTTCCTCTTTGTAAGTCATATTCGAACAAATCTCCACCTCTGTTGGTGAAATTACATATGAGGGGTCAAATAGATAACGGTGCAACATGGAAACATGGAACACATCATGAATTCTTTCCAACTTTGATGGCAAGGCCAACTGATATGCTACCAGTCTGATCCTTTTAGTAATCTCATACGACCCTATAAAATGAGGACTTAATTTGTGACAGCCTTAAAAAGACCCTAGTCGGAATGTGGTTTCGGGACCACAAAATCGAGGCATAAAAATAATTTAATATTTATTTTATTTCCTATAATGTGTGTTAACTCATGTGTGACATTTTTGATGTTTTGATTTAGAGCTATAAATGTGAATTTCACTAGAAAGGACCTAGTAGTAAACTTTGAAAGTATGATGGGGAAATGTGTGATGACTAATTAAAGCATGCATGCAAAACAATGGACTTGCATGTCAAATTCCCCCCCTCCCAATAGCTAGTGGCCGGCCATGACAAGGAATTATAGGCAAAATCATGTCATGAAACATGTTTGGTAAGTGGGTTATGTTGGAATGAATAAAATAAGGAGTATGGAATAAAAAAAAATGTGTGTGTGAAGGCTTCTCTCCCTCCCTATTGTCGTGTAGGTAGGAAAGAAAACAAAAAAATTTTGTTCATCCATTTCACTCTCTTTTTGGCCGAAAATACTAAGGATAAGGAAGGAGTTTTGCTTCATGCTTGGTTTGGAAGAGGATTAGGAAGGGGTTTGGCTATACTTGCATCAAGATTAAGGTATGTTTGATGTTGTGCCATGAGATTCATGCATGTTTTTGGTTGCTAACTTGATGTTCTTATTAGCCCATGGTTCAAATCTTTGTTATATCATGGGGATGGTATTTGGCCAAGGTGGATTTTGAGTTAATGCCATTGCATGTTAAATATGAAGCTTGATGATGATACATGTGATGGTGGATTGAGGACTCTTAGATTTTCTTTAAGCATTTTTGAATGAGATACTAAGTTCTTTGTGTAATCATGACCAAAATTATGGTGTCGTGATGTATTCGGCCATGGTACATCCATAAGTGTGATTTATGCTCATTGCATGGAAAGTAAGATTTGTGTTTCGAAATCATGTTCATGTTTAGTTACAATCAACTTGAGATTCGGCTCTAGCATATATATATGTATATATGTTTGAGCATGATGTATTGGTATGACATATATATACTATCTCAAGGTATATACTTACTTATGATGATGTTTTGGTTATGAAGGAAATGATAGATGTGTATTGAGTTACAATATGGAATGCATTAGTTAGTAAAATGTATGCTGTTTTTGTGTGGTAATAAGTGTATAATTGGCCTCAACATGGACATGCATATTCGCCACATGAGGGAAATTGGCGTGCATGCATTCGGTTAGAGGCAAGCATATTGATGCCTATTCTTGGCTTAGAAAATTCGCTAAGAGGAATATTAACTAATGTGTTGAGTTCGATTCATGATTCATACATATGCGACTTTGATGCCTAATGAGTATATATATTGGCTAAGTACCTTGAATTCCTCTTCGATGCTCAAATGATTAAATCAATTTATTTGTCAAATTAAGCTCAAGAGCAAAGGGAGCTAAATCCGATAAAGGGAAGGAAAAAGTAGTCGAGTAGTCATTTAAATTGCTCGACAACATCCAAGGTAAGTACTTGAGTAATAGAGCTTAAATTCGAATTGATTAGATCATGTTTAAAGCAAATTAAAATCATGCTCTTTGTGTGTGGCTATTGAGCTGAAATTTCAAGTGTGAATAGTGCCTTGTGTTTGAGTTTTGCTAATGAAAATGAAATACGAATGTGTCATAATTTATTGATAATTGTGCTCGGTTATTCGAATGATGTCCGGCTAAGTCCCAAGGCTTTGTGCTAAGTGACTATATCCGGACTAGGATCCAAGGCATTCGTGCGAGTTAATAAATCCGGCTAAGCCCAAGGCATTTGTGCAAGTTACTAAACCGGGTTAAGTCCCGAAGGCATTCGGCGAAGTCACTATAACCGGGCTTCGTCCGAAGGCATTTGAGCGAGTCGTTATGTCCGGTTAAATTCCGAAGGTACGTGATTCGAGAATGAGCGATCTTGCTATAAAATTTTCAGTTAATACGCTTGAAAAATTCCAGCAATGAGGTATGTTCGTATGTGCTTGAATTAGTTGATTCCTTGAATAATATTCGCCAAGAGAGTAATGGGTTTCCAGATTTGGCTAAGATGATCCCTTATGTATGAACATAGGGGTTGGAATGTGAAATGAGTATGATATTGAGAATTTGTGCATATGAAATTATCCGTTAGCTTTATGAATGCTATGCTTTTGTTGTGCTGGAATCTCTTGCTCAAACTTACTAAGCATAAATTGCTTACTCCGTCTTCTCTGTTTCTCTGTTTTATAGATTTTGCTCGTTAGCTATCGGATTCGGGATCATCAAAGTCGAAGTCATCCACACTATCAAAGCCCCCATTTTGGTACAATTTTGGTTGAACTTTGAAATGGCATGTATAGGACTACCCTTTTGTTGAAGGTCATGTACCTTTCGGTTTTGTGTAAACTTGGATGGCCATGCGAAAATGGCTTATATACGTTTTTAGCCTAGTACCATAATCGTTTGTTTGTTGATCATTATGAGGTATGGAATTATTTTGAAACGATTAGCCATTGGGATGGTTAATCATGATCACACTTTGTGCTATGTATGCAAAAGGGGCCAATTGAATCATGGAAATCATGAAATAGGTAAAGCCTACCTTAAAGGCAGATGCTGACAGCAGCAGTGATGTGGATGTGAAAAATCACTAAAAATAGTAGGAATGGTATTAAATAGTGAATAAATTATGTAAATTAACTTTGATGAATCTAATTTCATGTGGAAGAAACGAAACGGTCATATGAGTTATATGTTAAGAGATATTAAAGTTCTCGTGAAATAGGGTCAGAACGGTTTCTAGATCCCCTGTTCCGACTTTGGAAATTCATTGTAAATTAACCAGAGATAATTAGGTGTCATGCCATATATGTATAGATTCCTCTCTGAGTCTAGTTTCTATATAAACAAACGGCATCAGTATTAAATCCCTGTACAAGGAGATATTCAATTCGTAACACACGAAGGTCAGTGTAGTCAAACCCTGGGATAGGGGAGACTTTAACTAATAAACTGTACTAATTGGATTGACCAAAAATTCTAGAAAACAATATGTAGATGGACATATGAGTCTAGATTCAGGGAAAAATTACGAAACAAATTTTCGAGCTTTGAAACTCAAGATATGATTTTTAAGGCGACAGTGACGCAGTGACCAGCTAGTCTGGAAATTTCTAAATGGACTGTGAAAATAGTTAAGTCTGTGTGCACCTTGTGTCCGATTCCGGTAACGGACTCGGGTACGGGGTGTTACATAATTTGCCTTTCTTTCCAAATCTCAGGACCTTTTTCCACGGAGACACTTTTAGAAATAGCTTATCACCAACTATCACGAATAATCTTTATCTTTTCCTCGGTCTCCTTAATTAAGTTAACCCCATGAATCTTGTTTTCTTTAAGCTTAGTACAATATAGAGGTGTTCGACATTTACGCCCATATAAAGCCTCGTAAGGTGCCATTTTCAAACTTGATTGATAACTATTGTTGTAGAAAAATTCTATCAACGATAAGTACTTTTCCCAACTACCTTGGAATTCAAGAACACAACATCTGAGCATATCTTCCAAGGTCTGAATCATTCTCTTGGATTGGCCATCGGTTTGTGGATGGAAAGCAATACTAAAGTTTAGCTTCGTACCCAAGGCTTCTTGTAACTTCTTCCAAAATCGATAAGTGAACCTTGGATTTCTATCCGAAATAATCGACAATGGTACTTCGTGAAGTCTCACAATTTCAGTAATGTACAGCTCGGCTAACTTATCAAGCGAGAAATCAGTTCGTATTGGTATAAAATGAGCCGATTTAGTCAACCTATCAACTATGACCCATATAACATCTTTCTTCTTTGGAGTCAAAGGCAATCTTGTCACAAAGTCCATAGTAATACGGTCCCATTTTCATTCGGGGATCATGATAGGTTGAAGTAACCCTGAAGGCACTTGATGTTTGGCCTTTACCTGTTGACAAATCAAACATTTTGATATGAACTCTGAGATATCCTTTTTCATGCCATTCCACCAATTCGATTTCTTCAAATCATTATACATCTTTTTACTACCCAGGTGGACTGATAAACAACCGCTATGCGACACATATAGAATATTCCGAATCAACTCAGCATCATTTGAAACACAAATCCTCGGAGTCAATCTAAAAATTTGATTCACTACTAGATTCGTATTGAGCTCTTTTAGCTTGTAACTCTTTAACAACTTTCTGGACATAAAACTTCTATTGAAGAAAGTTCAGTCTAGCTCTCAACTCTACTAGGATCGAGCCATCTTTGGACAAAGCTAGCACGTACCCATAGCTCTCAAGGCAAACAACGATTTTCTACTTAAAGCGTCAGCGACTACATTTGCCTTACCCGGATGATAATCAATCACAAGCTCGTAATCTTTAAGTAATTCGAGCCATCTACATTGCCTTAGGTTCAAATCCTTTTGAGTCATCAAGTATTTTAAACTTTTATGATCGGTGAACACCCGACACTTCTCACCATATAGATAGTGTCTCCAAATCTTTAACGCAAAAACAATGGCGGCCAATTCCAAGTCATGTGTCAGGTAGTTCTTCTCGTGAGGCTTCAATTGCCTTGAAGCGTAGGCTATCACCTTAACCTCTTACATGAGTACACATCCCAAACCATGCAAGGATGTATCACTATAAATCACGAATTCTTTACTCAGGTGGAGTTGTACCAAAACTGGTGCTTCGATTAGTAAAGCCTTTAGTTTCTCAAAGCATTGTTGACACTTTTCTGACCACTCAAACTTAACATCTTTTTGGAGCAACTTGGTCACCAAAGTGGTGATCATAGAAAATCCTTTAACAAATCATCTGTAGTAGCCAGCCAAGCCTAAAAAGCTTCTAACTTCTGTCACGTTCTTCGGTGGTTTCCATTCGATGATAGCCGCAATCTTACTCGAGTTAACTCTAATGCCATCACCTGAAACAATATGTCCTAAGAACCCAACTTCTTTAAGCCAGAATTCACTTTTGTTGAACTTAGTATACAGTTGTTTATCTCTCAAAGTTTGCAAAATAGTCCTCAAGTGTTCAACATGCTCGGATTCATCATGAGAGTAAATCAGTATGTCATCAATAAACACTACAACAAACTTATCCAAGTATGGTCGAAAAATTCGGTTCATTAAATCCATAAATACTGTGGGAGAATTCGTTAGCCCAAACGGCATAACAAGAAATTCATAATGACCATACCTTGTTCGGAAAGCAGTTTTGGGCACATCTGATTCTTTAACCTACAGTTGGTAATAGCCGGATCTCAGGTCTATCTTTGAAAATACTGTTGCTCCCCTCAGCTGGTCAAACAGATCATTAATCCTCGGTAATAGGTATTTGTTCTTGATTGTCATCTTGTTGAGTTGACGATAATCGATGCACAGTCTTATAAAACCATCATTCTTTTTCACAAATAGTATTGGTGCACCCCAAGGAGAGAAACTAGGTCTTGCAAAACCTTTATCCGTCAATGCTTATAAGTGAGTTTTTAACTTTCTTAATTCTATCAGAGCCATCCTATACGGAGCAATCGAAATAGGTGCTGTTCCCGACACTAGGTCAATGCTAAATTCAACTTCTCTAACAGGAGGTAATCCTGGTAACTCCTTTAGAAACACATCTAGTTATTCCCACACTACTGGCACTGATTCAACTTTCAGTTCAGATTCTTTAGTATTCAACACATAAGCCGGGTAGGATTCACATCCCTTTCTCAAACATTTTTGAACCGACATAGAGGAAGTCACAACGGAAGGTATGTATGACTCATCTGGTTCAACTCGAAGAGTTACGCCATTTTCACACCTCAATTCAATGACCTTCTGTCTACAATTTACTATAGCTTCATGTAGTGTCAACCAATCCATACCTAAAATAACATCGAACTCATCAAATGACAACAACATTAGATCGAGCGGAAAATAATGGCCTTTAATCATTAAAGGGCATTTCTTGCATACCTTGTCAACTAGTACATGTTTTCCTAACAAATTCGACACCTTAATTACGTATTCCGTAAATTCTATAGGTAATTCTTACTAGACATCAATTTCATACAGACATACGAATGGGTTGACCCCGGGTCAATTAAAGCAACAACAGGAAATCATAAAGAGAAAATGTACCCGTAATGACATCAGGAGCTGAAGCTTCCTCTTTAGTGCGTATAGCATAAGTTCTTATCGGGGCTTGAGCCTCTGATTTGGCAGTAGAGTCTTTTGCAACACTACGACCTCTACTGGCACTTCTAAGGTATCTTAGAGGTCTACCCCAAGAGATAGGAGCATTCAGTTTCAGGTTTGACTTAACCTCTTTGTCATCTCGTTCTGGGCAATCCTTAAGGAAGTGGTCAAGAGAACCATACCTCTAGCATCTCCAAAGTGAAACTTATTACAACTGTTACACCGCGGTTTTTGGTTTCCCACACTCCCCACACTAGTTGTTATAGGAGATGAAGACCACCGATTAGGGCACTTAGAAGTTCTTGTTTTACCCAAATATCCCACTGATGAATTGGAGCGTTCCTGGCGGCTTCTTGACTTCTTTGTGGGAGATGTATATGTCTTACCTATGAATCTCTTACTCGAAACTCGAGCTTTCCTCTCTTCTTGTTTCTTTTCATTACTTAACTCTTCAGCTTTCTTAGCTCTGGCGGCCAACACTGTAAACTCTCTTATCTCAAGAATCCTAATCAACAGTTTAACATCCTCGTTTAATCCTTCTTCAAAGCACTTGCACATTTCTGCTTCAGTTTGAACCCACTCTTGAGCATACTGGCTCAGTCGGACAAACTCCCATTCGTATTCTGCCATAGTCTAATCTCCTTGCTTAAGTTCTAGAAATTCCTTTCTCTTTAAATCTGAGAACCTTTGACTAATATTCTTCTTTTTAAATTCAGCTTGGAAGAACTCCCATGTAATATTCTCCCTCGGTGTCATTGAGGATACAGTCTTCCACCAGTGATATGCAGTGTCTTTCAAGAGAGATGCCGCGTATTTCAAACATTCCTTAGAGGTATACGATAGTTCGTCAAGAACTTGCACGGTGTTCTCAAGCCAAAACTCAGCTCATTTGGGATCATCGTTGATTGTAGCCCTAAACTCTTCAGCTCTATATTTCCTCAATTTATCTACTGGAGCTTTACCAATTCTTACTGGTGCTATACCTTGTGGTACTTCTTCTTCAGATCGGGTAGGGTAGAGGTTGCATTTAGCATGGTTGGTTTTTAAGTACTCACCAAACCATTCATCTATTATTTCGAAAAAAGCTGCCTTTGCCTCTTTCCGGCCTCTAGACATGGTCCTCCTACTACTACCAGATGTGGCTTGCTGTACAGAAGCTGGAGTGTGGCTCTCGGCTTCCTCGGACTCATCTTGGGCTTGGTTGGAAGACATTTACTATATACAAATACATTTAAAATGGTTAGAAGATGTCACACTATCATAACTTGTATAATGACATGTATAGCTAGACTCGATACGTGCTACGTTAGTCTGACAATCGACTAAATCGTAGCTTTGATACTACTAAATATAACACCCCTTACCCGTACTCGAGGCCGGGACAGGGTATGAGGCATTACCAAATATGCATAAAAATGTTCATGCAAAATCGGGCTATAAAATTTCTTTCAATTCAAAAGTCATTCAAACATATGCGAAACGTCCCTTCTATGGACCTACGAGGTCCAAAACGTACATTAGAAATAGTTCAGGACCAAATCGGGAACTTTAGGAAAACTTGAGAGATTTCCTTAAATATAGAGTCACACGCCCGTGTTAGAAAGGGGACACACCCGTGTCCTCAGGCCGTGTAACTCTCTGACTATGACGTTAGCACCAAAATAAGGTTACATGGCCGTGTCACAAGCCTATGTGGCCAGGCCGTGCGGTCAAATAAAATTAAATGATTTTTCATAATATGGTGTAGATTTCACACGGCCAAAGTACATGCCCATGTGGTTAGGCCGTGTCTCTCACACGGTTAAGACACACGCCCTTGTCTTAGCTTGTGTTTTTACTACTGGGCATTCTGACTTGTAAAATTTGGGTGCAGAAGACACACGGCCGAACAACACGCTCATGGGGCAAACCGTGTGTCACATACGGCCTAGACACATGCCCGTGTGTCTACTCATGTAGACAATTCTAGGCTATTTTCCAAGCCTTTTTTGGCCACCCTTTAAGACTCACTCATTTATACATGTTCTCAGCATACAACAAAACACATTTAAATTACTCCAATATCCAAATCCATGATGAAATTATGCCCCTAATGCCTCCATGCACTATCTCAATTTTTACATGTATTTCTTAATCTTTTCATACCAATTCGTAATCTCTAGGTTTTTATATCCTTCTTTCCAGTTTTACACATTTATAATATTGTTGTGGCCATACTCATTTATCATAGATCATTTAGCAAATAAACATGCTATACCTTACATCCATCATTCACAAGCAACGACATCAACATGAACACATTGCATGCATACATGATTAATAAGGGTTGCAACCCAATGGTAAAATATGAGCCATATCTCATAGCCATATACAAAATGACTTATCGATCATCATGAGCCATTACACTTGGCTAATTTAAATGACACGTATAACCAAAAGATAAGTTACCTTATACATGCCATTATATCAAAATGAATAGTTCTTTTATACCCAAAACGAGATTGCCGATAGTGCGATTAAACTCCCACTGTCCTCCAACCTTCACGAGTCCAAAAGCTCTATAAGAAAGGGAAAAGTAAAAAGGGGGTAAGCATTACATGCTTAGTAAGTTCGTATAACGGAAAGTAAACTTACCAGTCATTTTAAACACATAATCATAATAAGCCATGTATCCATCAATTATAAATAATTTTCCCTAAACACATGCACTCAAGGAACAAGTTAGTCACATGATTTCCAAGACTCATAGATGAGCTCATCACAGCATATACATATTCAATTTCGTATTCCTCATGTCATTTTCAAATTTTTTATCCAGTGAATCATTGAATTCCTAATGGATATTTCATCATTAGTACACTTTAGGTGTACTATTTTATTAACCGTCAATTATCTCCAGTAGTGCCTTATCCGGTACACTCTCGAGCTGCATATTTTACAGCAGAATTACCAATCCAGGCAAAATTCTAGCTGTATCATGTACTCTAAAGGCTTTTTCGGATTACCAGTCTAGGCTAAATCCTTTATATGACAAAGAATTCCCTACAGAGTCTAATCTGGATTACCAGTTCAGGCTAAATCCAGTCAACTAGGATTACCAGTCCAGGCTAAATCCTAATTAAAACATGTACTTAATAGGCTCATTTCAGGATTACCCATCTGGGCTAAATCCTTTCCATAATGAGATCAATGGATTACCCATCCTGGCTAAATCCTTTCTACAACACATGCAGGATCCCATTTTCGTGAGAAGTGACCTATCCATCGGAATTCCATATTTAAATGGATTCTAACCCATTTTTCAATAAATTTTAGATTTATGAACATTTTCATACAATTCATTATTTATACATTTCACATTCAATTTAACACAACAATTAAAGTGAACATGCATAAACATCCAATTAGGTTACACGAACTTACCTGAATGATGTCTTGGGTTTGGATTCCGACTATTCCAAAACCTTTTGTTTTCCACTGTCTATCTTCCGAAATTGGCCTTTCTGAGTCTATATATAAAAATTAAATTATTAATTTATCACATTCTTCAATTTCAGTCCAGAAACTTACTCTATGGAAAAATTACCTTTTTACCCCTAACGTTGTACATTTTTACATTTTAGTCCCTAGGCTCGTATAATGAAATACATGCATTTCCTTGATTTCTCAAGCCTAGCTGAATTATATTCTAGCTTATAACAACCCACATTTTCCTTTATTTCAATTTTCTACTACCCATTTTCACATCTTTTACAACTTGGTCCCTTTTTAGGTGTTTTCATGGAAAACCACATAACAAAAGATGTTATCATACATCTAACTTTCATATTCCTCCATTAAACACTAAAATACATAATTGTCACACATTGGTATGTTTTTGAACATGAACCCTAGCTTAAAATAAGTGTAGAAATGACTAGAACATACTTCAAGGATCTCAAAAATATAAAGAACATAAAAAACGGGGCTAGTGAGCACTTACTATCAAGCTTGAAAGTTGAAGAAAACCCTAGCTATGGTCCTTAGAATTTTCAACACTACCTTGAAGAAGTAGGACAAGATTTTCACTTCTTTTTCCCTTTTATTTCTTTTATTTACCAAATGACATAAATGCCCTTAAAGCCTTTTCTTAAAATTTTATCCATGCATGCCCATTTTTGTCCAAATTTTTTAGAACTTGGTCAATTACTATTTGAGGACCTCTAATTTATAATCTAACTCAATTTCATGCTAATAGCTTCTAGAACTCAAGTTTTGCATATTTTGCAATTCGGTCCCTAATGTCAAACTGAGTATCTTAGGCATAGAATTTCTCCATGAAATTTTTACGCAAGCATACATTCTCATTCTAGACCTCATAAAAATCATGAAATAATTATTTTTATTTTGGATACGTGGTCTCGAAACCACTGTTCTGACTTGGCCCTAGATCGGGATGTTACAATGGCTTCTTTATTTTTTATTTTCATGGTCGTTAGTTTTATTTCCAACATGAGTAACTAAAATTTTTAGGGGTTGGTTGATGGAGATATGGTGAGTTGATTTTTGAATGAAGGACCCTAAGGAAACATTTAGGCAACTGAGACCGAGAGGAGATCTTATTGAGTACCAATTCAATAGTCCCAAGTTAACCGGTGAGATTGAGAGATAATTGGATTAATTTTTCTAATTTGGTAAAATGGAGATCGAAAGGTAAAATGGAGACATTTTGGGAGTTTAAGTGATTTGGATCCCTAATTCTAAGATTAGTGAATCACATCAATGTTAACCAACTACAGTGTGTTATTTAATTGTTAATTTCGTAACTTTGCATGTTTTACAATTTAGTCCTTGCTAGTTAGATAGTAAAATTGATAAACCATAATTTATACATATTTTTATCCCATGCTTAGCATAATTTTTGGATGAATTATCCTTATATTTTGCGAATTCGATGCTCCTAATCCTTTAATTTCATGTTTTATACTTAGGTGAGCATAGGAGAGTAAAAAGAGCAAGAAAACGGCTAAAAGTAGAGAAAGTGGGTCAACGTGGGAAATCAACACGGCCTGGACTTCCTCACACGGGTAGTTCACACACCCGTGTCCATTCAACAAACTCAAACACGGGTTGAAGCACTTGCATACGGGCGTGTGACACAGGCGTGTCCCTGTCGAGCCCAAGTCTAGTCCTATTCAAAAAAGGCCACTCTTGAGGGTTTTGAAGCATTCTAAAGCCTATATAAACACCCCAAGAGGTACCTAGAAGGGAGACAGAGAGTAGGAAGCAAGGAATAACTCGAAGGAAGCTGATTGATCCATCTCAGAAGCCTGATTCACCTTCAAGAATGAAGATCTCCCTTCAATTCCCTTCAAGAGTTCTTGGGTTTTCTTTATATTTTGTTATCATTATTCTTTTGAGATGTTTTCCTTCATAAATATGAACTAAACCCCCTACATACCTAAGGGGAATGAAACCTAAGACGGATCTTGTTATTATTATCTGAATTATATGATAAATATTTGATTTGTTCTTAATTATGTGTTCTTAGTTCTTGCTTTGATATTCCAGGATATTAATTCAAGTTTTGATGTGCTTACTCAGAGGAGCAAAAGTCCCTGTCTAAGAGTAGATCTAACATAATTAAGCGGAGTTGATTGCACGCCTAGAGATAGGGTGACATAATTTTTCCGGATTAGGGTGAAACCTAATAAGGGAACCCATAAATCGAGTTAATGCAACACTAGGGGTTTTAAGTAGAAAGAGATTTCAATTAATGAACCTAGGGCTAGACGTTGTTAGTCTCGAGAGAGATAATAATATAAATTAGGGATTTCTACTAATCAAGTCAAATGAATAAATTGTCTAATTTAGAGTCAATAATAAGTGAAGTCTAGGTGGATTTTTCCTTAGGTATTGTTCAAATCATTCAGTTTTCCCAAAAGTTATTTCCCCACTTTACTTTCTGTGCATTTTTAGTTTAATAATTAGTTTAAATAAAACAAACCCCTTTATTTTTAGGCTAGATAATAAAAAGAAAGTTAATACAAGTACTTTTAGTTCCTTTGGGTTCGACATCCCGGTCTTGCCATAAGCTATACTACTTTCGGTAAGGTGCGCTTGCCTTTATCTTGATAATAGTTAGTTTTCAAGAATGGACATTCATAAATTATAAAACTTATCACGATTTGTTCACATCAAGTTTTTGGCACCGTTTCCAGGGAATTAAGATATTAGGAACACTTAATTTTTATTACTTTAGACATTTATTTTATTGCAATTTAAATTTTATTTTGATTTTTGTTACTAAATTTTCTTTTTCCTTATGACAGGTTTTTATAGTTTATGACTAGAAGAAAACCGTCGGCATTGCTTTTTGACAATGAGATCAATCGCACAGCTCGCAAAAACTGAAGAGAAATAAGGCAAAGCTTAAGATACACAGAGGAAGAGCAAGAGAAAGATATTTTCACCATAATTGAGGAGATGGCTGAAAATCAAGAAAATCCGCTACCTCCTGCGACTGCTGCTGATCTAGTAAATCAGAATCCTGCTCCACGCACTATGTACGATTATGCTAAACCTACTTTAATAGGAACTGAGTCAAGTATAGTTAGGCCTGCGTTGCTGCAAATGATTTTGAACTGAAACCTAACACGATTCAAATGATACAAGAGTTTGTTCAGTTTGATGGTTTGCAGGACGAGGACCCAAACACTCATTTGGCAAATTTTCTAGAATTCTGTGATACTTTTAAAATCAATGGCGTTTCTAATGATGCCATTCGCCTTTGGTTATTTCCCTTTTCGTTGAGAAACAAAGCTAAAAAGTGGTTGAACTCGTTACCGCGAGGGTCAATCACTATTTGGGAACAAATGACCAAAAAATTCTTACTCAAATATTTTTTGCTGGCTAAAATGGCTAAATTGAGGAATGATATCTCTTCTTTTGTGCAAATGGATCTAGAAACACTCTATGATGCATGAGAGAGATACAAGGATCTATTGAGAAGGTGCCCTCACCATAGGTTACCTTTATGGTTGCAGGTTCAAACGTTTTACAATGGTGTGAACCCCTCAATGAGGTAACTTATCGACGCAGCTGTTGGTGGGACTATCAATAACAAAACACCTGAAGTGGCTTACAAATTTATTGAAGAGATGTCACTGAATAACTATCAGTGGCAAGTCATGAGAACAAAGCCGACAAAAACAGTCGGTGTTTTCAACCTCGACGCGGTCACTCTGCTATCAAATTAGGTAGAACTTTTAAATAAAAAGATGATGGTTTGTGTGGTTCTACTCAGGTACATCCTGTGATGAGGTGCGCTTCAAATGGAGGAGGAGTACACACAGAATATCAATCCTTCAACCCTAGCACCGAGGAGAAACAAGTTCAATAGTTGGGTAACAATAATTCTAGACCTCAAAATAACCCATACAGTAATACTTATAATGCAGGTTGGAGGAACCATCCCAACTTCTTGTGGGGTGGTCAAGGAAATCAAAGGCCACAACATTCCCCAGGTTTTCAACAACCACCTTACCAGTAGGAAAAGAAGCCGAACCTTTAAGAGATGTTAACGAAATTTATCTCGGTGTCAGAAACTTGTTTTCATGATACCGAAACAACACTTAAGAATCAACAAGCGTTGATCCAAGGGCTCGAAACTTAGATAGGCCAACTTGCCAAATTAATTTCTGAATGACCACAAGGTAGCTTACCAAGTAACACTGAATCTAACCCAAGGGAACAACTTAATGTGATTACCACTCGAGATGAGGAAGGGGTAATCGAACCTGAACCAGAACCAAGGCAAAGAATTGTGGCAAGTAAAGGTAAAGGTGAGGTGAACCACAATGAGCAAAAACCGGTAAGTAAAGAGTACAAACCTCGTGCGCCATACCCCAATGCAACAAGGAAAGACCACACAGACGAATAATTTGGTAAATTCCTTAAATTATTAAAGAAATTACACATTAACTTACCATTTACTGAAGCTCTTTCGTAGATGCCAGATGCAGTTAAATTTCCAAAGGAGCTTTTAGCAAATAAACGGAAGTTGGATGAGGCGTCACATGTAGAGTTGAACGTAGTTTGCTTAGCCGTTCTACAGAATAAGCTACCCAACAAGTTGAAAGATCCAAGGAGTTTTATGATTCCTTGTTTGATTGGTAGTTTGAACGTGAATAATGCATTGGCTGATTTAGGGGCGAGAATTAATGTTATGCCTTATAAAATGTTTAAACAGCTAGGTCTTGGGAAACCCAAACAAACTAGGATGAGCATTCAATTGGCTGATAAAACCATTAGATTTCCTAGGGGTATCATTGAAGATGTTCTTGTTAAAATCGATAAATTTATATACCCAGTAGACTTTGTTGTTCTAGATATGGAAGAGGATAGTAACATACCTTTGATTTTAGGACGACCCTTTTTTGCAACTCCTAGAACTATAATTGATGTTGGTATAAGTGAACTCACACTTCATGTGGGTGATGGAACAATCACTCTTCAAGCTCAAAATTCTACTAATATTGATCATGTGGTGCAACCCTTTTTGCAGGAAACACGTTTGAAAAGCATACATGAACCTTGTTTGAGTATCAACAAAGGACCCATCTATGAAGAATGAAGGCTATAAATTGAGGAACTAGATGAATGGCGGACACAAAAATCGAGAGCACACGATAGACCAAACCCACGCCATGACGAACTCAATGTTTCACCAAATCAACTTAAGATTGGAGACAAAGTACTACTAGATGCAGCAGACCCTCGTATTGCCACTTCTGAATCTAATGGAGCAATCCCTCTTTCGGTACTCAGTATTTTTCCATATGGGACAGTCGAGGTAATTAATCCTAAATTCAGCACTTTTAAGGTAAATCGTACATGTCTAAAACCTTATTTTGAGTTTAATAGTAGGAATAAGGAGTGTAAAATCCTCGCACCACCATGACCACGCAATAGAGAGGTAAGTCGAGATTAGACTATAAATAAGCGCTCCTCAAGAGGCAACCCGAGTACTAACGGTGTTAACTTCTTTAAATTTTAGTTTTTATCATTTAAATCACTAACTGAGTACTTGAGTACAGGTTTTTTAGAAACCACACGACCAGGCACACGGGCGTGCCTTAGGCTTTGCCCATACCATGGAAGGCAACACTGCTGTGTGAAAATAGAGCAAAATTTTTCCCAACACGGGATTCGACAAGTCGCCATGGCCATGCGACATGGCTGTGGGCAATTCTGCCAAAACAACACGGGCGGGTGACACGCCCGTGTCTAGAAGCCGTGGTTGAAATTGAGAAATTAACACGGGCGTGGGAGAAACGAACGAAGCAAGATACGATCGTGTGACACGGCTGTGTGCACCAACACGCCCAACAAACACGGCTGTGGGCTGAATTTCATAAGCGCCCCAAATTTGAAAATCAAGAAACACACAGGCTGAAATAAGGGCACACTAGCGTGCCCCATGGCCGTGTGCCTCAAAATGTAAAAAACCCCTCACTATTCATCATCCCCTTCCCCAAAACCTAACCCTAGCCGTCAAAATCCTCTTCCCCACCACTGACCGGGCATCCCTAGTTGTGACATCCCTAATTTAACCCTAGTCGGGAAGTGGTTTCGGGACCACAAAACTGGGTCACAAAAACATTTAAATACCTTATTCCATGCCAAATATATGTGAAAATGCATGTGTGAATTTTTAATTCTTTGATTTAGTTAAATTGAACGTGAATTGAAAGAAAAAGGACTCATGTGAAAGGATTTAAATATATGTGGCTAATTTTAAGAGGTTAGTAAAAGAATGAAGTAAAATAGATGGAGTTGCATGTCAAATAGTCCATTTCCTAAGGATAGTGGCCGCCATGACAAGATTATGGGCAAAGGAACATGTTTCCAACATGTTAGGTTAGTGGTGTATGTAGGAAGCCATAAAATAAAAGCTAGCATTAAAGAATTGGAAAAAAAAATGATGAGCATGGATGCCCCCCCCATTTGCCGTGAATTGAACAAGAAAAACAAAAAAAAGTGCTCATCCTTTCTCAAATTTTTGTATTGCCGTGAGTGAGGGAGAGGGGGTTTGGAGAAGCTTGGCCATACTTGCAACTAGATTGAGGTATGTTTGATGTCATTCCTTAAGATTCATGCATGTTTTAGTTGTTAGTTTGAAACCTACCTAGCCCATGGCTTAGATTTCTTTGCTATTTGATGGAGATGAAGTTCGCCATGGAGGTTGTCTTTCTTGGTTGGTATTTTAATGTTGTTGTGACGAAGCATGAAGAGAAGTGAGATGAATGTTTAATAAAAGGAGATTTTTGTGCCATTGAGTTCTTGTTGTTATATGTGTATGTGCATGAGTATTCGGCCATGCTATAGAATTCATGTTGCAAAATAATTAATGCTTAATGTGATATATAATAGTACTTGTGAATGAGCTTGAGAGTATCTAAATTATTAGTTGGAGGTGCGAATGTGGTCTTGGATGAATTTTAAAGAACAAAGAAATTTTGGGTGACTATAGGTCAAGGACATTCGGCCAAAGGCTTGTGTGCTAGCAAAGTCGGCCTAGATGGGGTAAATGTTAAGTGTTAAATGTTCATGAGATAAAATTTTGTGATTTGATGAATTAATGATGATAGTATAGTTGATGTCATGTATAAATATGTGGCAAGACGGTTAAACTAGTTTATTTATTGATTAAGCTCAAGAAGCTAGAGGTGGAGAATCAAGCAAAGGCAAAGGAAAGAACATCGAGTAGCCGAGTTGGAACCATTTTACCCAATACAAGGTAAGTTATTAAGCATATATTTGATATTGCTTAAATGATTGTAATATCTATGCAATTGTGTTTAATGAGATGAAATATATACAAATGTATGTGTATGAAAAGATGATATTGTTGAACGTAAAAGAGATAGTGAAATGTGTAGGAAGTTTGCTTGGCACTAAGTGTGCGAGAAATAGATGTGTACAAGGATTTAGATTGGCACCGAGTGTGCGAGCTTGTGATGTATGGCACTCAATGTAGCGAGTTTGGACTATATGGCACTATGTGTGGGGCTTGAATCACATGGCACTAAGTGTGCGTGATTGAGTATTAAGCACTATGTGTGCGAACTCTACACATATCTCCGATTGAATATTTATATGGAGGTGTGACTTTATTGAGATGAGTATGGACAGCGGAAAGAGTAAGTACCTTGAGTTCATGGCTAATAGATGCTATGTTCATGCTCGGGGTGGAGTTGGTAAGATTTAAATCTATGTGATGATTTTAATTGCATTACCGTAAATAAGGTATCGTGGAATAGATGAAAGTTCATTTGATTGCATGATTGTTGCGGAAATGAAATGATGTATGGAAATTGCTTCAAATATCCTATTGAATAGTATATGAAATGTAAATGTATGACTTGGTGTGAGATTGATCCGAAAGGTCTAAGGAACTATGGTATAGTTCGGTATGGTGGAACACTTGGCCTTGTTTCATTATTTCATTTTATGATAATTTAATTAATGGATGGTTGTGGAATGCTTATGACTTCTTGAGTTATAAACTCACTCGGTGTTTTCTTGTCACCCATTTTAGGTCTCTTGGACTCGTCTCCTTTTGGGTGCTCGGAACCGTCAATGAAGTCATCACACCGTGAGCAATTTTGGGTATTGTCTTCTTAGTCAACTTAGGAGAACATTTGGCATGTATGGGCTATTTTGTTTTGTTAAATTTTGGGTTGTAAACTTTAAGCCATGTGAAAATGGCCTATGTGGTCGTTTGAGTGGGATGCTAGAATCTATAGCCTCGAGTCTTAGAAACCTTAATTTTGATAAGGTGGCCATAATTTGTGTCATGTATGATGGATGATTAGTAAGGCTAAGGAAGGATTCATGAAATTGGCATAGTCTACTGCAGTAACTGTTGCGGACAGCAGCAGTGATATGAGATCGAAAAATCACTAAAAATAGTAGAAGTGGAATTAATTGCTAAAAAAATTACGTACTCGAAGCTTGATGGGTCTATTTTCATATGGATGAAACGAAACGACCATATGAGCTGTATTTTAAGAGATATTCAAGATTTCGTGAGACAGGGGCAGAACAGTTTCTGGATTCTATGTTTCGACTTTGAAAATTTACCATAAATTATCCAGAAACAATTAGAAGTCATGCCTTATATGCATAGATTCCCATTTTAGTCTAGTTTCATTAGAAACAAACTACATGAGCATTGGAGCTCTGTACGAGATGATATCCAGGTCGTAATGCGCAAAGGTCAGTGTAGTCAAACCCCGAAACAGGGGTGACTTTAACTAATATACTGTACCAATTGGCCCAACCAAAAATTTTATAAATAAATCCACGGATGTATATATGAGTCTAAATTCGGGGAAAATTTACGGAACTGGTTTTCGAGTTCTGGAACTCGAGATATGATTTTTAAGGTGACAGGGACGCAGTTTGCCAGCTGGACTGGAAATGTGAAAAATAGTCTGTGTGACACATGAGAGTTGGTCTGAGAACCCCTCGTGTCCGACTCCGGCAACGGTATCGGGAACGGGGTGTTACACTAGCCCTCTTCTCTTCTTCTATTTTTCTCCCCTCTCCTATTCTCCCATTGCGCGACCCACACGACCTCATCACCCAAGCCCATGGCTGACCCCAACCGCACCTAACCTTCACACCATCGCTCCTTTGACCACTTGTCCTCTTCTAACGATTTTCTCTTTTCTTTTACTTTCCTTTAATGCTTACTAACATGATTTTTTTACCCTATTATTTTGCTACTAATTGTTTATCATCCTCATTCCTAGGATTTAGTTCACATACTTTGTACCATAGTCTTACCATGCTTAGCTACTTTCATCTAGTTCGTTTTTAATTTAGTCATGCTATCACTTTTCCTTTTCCCACAAAATCTCTGTCAAGTTTGATTGCTTTTGGTTGAGTTTTGTTAGTGTTAGTAATTTTTGATTGCATTTGTCAGTTTAATTCATGATTAATTCCTTTTTGAATTTGTTGATATCTTTTACATTCATCAAGATATAAGAGCAGTTCTTCTTGCAGGTATATCATGTCAAATCCACGCGGTAAGAAGACTGCTGTTCCCTCCTCGAAGAAACGCAAAGAAGCAACATCCTCCTTGGGTCCTATCGCCGAGACATGGCACCCATTCCTCCAACTTCCATTGGGACCATGGGAGGAGCTATTCCAGATATTACGGGCCCGACCCCTGCACTAGAACAAATCCAACTGGCTGAGGCAGTCCGGGCTCTCCTAATGACTGACCCGTGGGGGCTATTCTTCGAGATCGTCGAGCCGACGTACCTCGAACTCACACTCGAACTCTGTTCTACCTTTCACCTCCAAGTCGTTATACAGAGTTCGATGATCCTGGAATGGTTCAGTTCCGTCTTGGTGGCTTAGTTTGCCAGTTGAGTGTACTTGAGTTCGGAGTCACACTGGGACTATATAAGGAGGAATTCATGGACGACGACGACTTCGCCAGCCTCTATCGCCACATCCACTACTCTCCTTCAAACTGCTGGAGGGCCCTCGTTCCTGTTTCGGCCACCTATGACCCTAATCGCTCGAAGGCATCAGCTCTCACCCCATCCCTGAGATATTTACATGCCATCCTAGCCTACACCTTGACAGGGCGGTGAGAGAGTACCGGCGTCGTCAACACTAACAACGCCTACTTTTTATGGAGCATGGCGAATGGGTATGTGTTTGACCTTGCCTATTTCATCGCCCTCGCCATTCGCCATTAGACGGAGTGACACAGGAAGGGAGTCGTATCCATCAGCCCTTATGTGACTCGCTTGGCGTGGCACTTCGGTCTCTTCAACACGGCGGCGCAAGCATCTTCCTTCACCCTCATCGGTCAGATGTCTCTACAGGGCATCTCGAGTATGCTCCATATGAGGATGATCGAGCGACGACGTGGATTTGACCCTCCCCAGTATCGCCTTGTCCAGTCAGCGGAGCAGGAGGACCTAGAGGACATTCCTGATGATGTCCCTCCACCTCACGAGGATCCAGCCTCTCAGCCACCACCTATTCATCATCCAGTTCATGAGGCGGCTTCACTTTCTGACATCTCTGAGCACCTCACTCGATTCGAGCAACAATTTTTTCAGCGCTTTGATCACATTGATGCAACTCTACATCAGATTTGTCAGCACCTTCACATCTCATCGCCGCTCCCACCTCGCGAACCATCTAGCGATGAAGATGTTTAAAGACTTTTATTTATTATTTTTATATTTTTACTTTATTTTTTTAAAACTACTTTTTATTTTATTTTTCGTTAATTTTATTTTTACTACATCATTAGGTTTTATAATTTATATTAAAAATTTATATTTTCACCATTTCTTTACGAGTAATCATGCTACTTTATATTTCCTAAAGAATTATTGATTTTATCGCAGTTATAAAGAGCTCCAAAGCTCACTATTACTTAGGAATTTGCAACTCTATTGGAAAAGGTTCTCCATGACTGGCATGTCTTGCTCGACCACGACCATAGCTATCACTAGATATAATATTCTCTTGGCGCAAGACCTATGGACTAATGAACCTCTACCACGACCGGAGTATCCTTCTCCAATCTCACACTTGCCTTACTAGACCACTCTCCATGAATATGATTAAAGGATTCCATTTAACATTTAGGAAATTTCACTTCTCTCCCTATCTTATGATCTTATATCTATATTTTTCAGTAAATCTATCTTTGTACATTGAGGACAATGTACATCGTAAGTGTGGGGGGTTATTCATATCATTATCAGAAAAATCCCTAAATTTTGCCTTATTCTCAAATAATCTTCTCATATCATTATTAGAATGAATTTTGATAAATTTATGATTTTTATTTATATGTATTGAATTAAAACATAGGCATTTATGCATTGACTGTTTAAACTTTAAGGAATTAGAGAATCAAGCATGATAAGTTGATTTTTGAGAATTAAAATTTTGAGGTTGTTCCCCCAAGTTTAGGTATTATCTTGAGTTGAAATTCACAGGTTTAACATCAAAAAGCCATAATTTTTGTGAGATTTTAAGCCTTTAGAGCATCTATTATTTCTTTTATGCTCACTTTTATTATTGCTATGAGTGCATCAATATTGATTTGTTATTCTAGAACTTGCTTTGATTATGCATTTCAAGACCACACCATTGATTTGATATGTCGAGATGATAAAGGCACCTAGGTTTAACCCACTCACTCCATAAAAGCCTACCTCCATAATTAACCCTTAGTGAACCCCCTTGAGCCTAACAAGCCATTCATTGATTTACCCGCAATATTAACCCATAACCCATTATTGTTAAAATCCCCTCAATTAATTTGATCCCTTTTTTTGTCGAGATTCGATTTGAATAAATTGCTTAGCTATGTTTTATTTTTAGCAAAGTTCTATAATATTTGACTTGTTCCTAAAAAAAAAACATATTAGTAGTAACTTTTTGAGCTTAAATATTTAATTTCATATCCCGCGAAGAAAAGCTCAATTCTAGGATCTTCTAATTAGGAATGTAATTTATCAATTTGTAGTATTTTTTCTAGTTAGGTAATTTTTCAATTCAATCTCAATTCTAACCTTCTTTTTTAAGCTTATGAAAACCCTCTAAAGACCTTTTGATTGATGTATCATCTCAATATATAGTGGTGGAGATTTGATTTTCACGCAAGCCTATGGTAATAACTTTTCATATCGACTGTTGAGTGCTAAATTTCTTGTCCTTAAACACCTCGAGTGATTTGAGTGAATCTTTAGTGAGGATGTGAAACTCTGTGATATTTTGAATCAAAGGTGATTACTTAGATGAGGGGAGACACCTATGTTTCGTGATAAAATGCTCAACTTGGAATGTTTGAAACTTTGATGTTCTTCGAGTTGAATTTTCAATGAATGATTACTTATGGATTATTTTGAGATACTATTGATGAGAATTATAAGTTGAGAAGAATTTATTTTGATTGTGAGTTGAGGATTTTGCTTGAGGGCAAGCAAATGCTTAAGTGTGGGGGTATTCGATAAACCGTAATTTATACATATTTTTATCCCATACTTAGCATAATTTTTGGATGAATTATCCTTAGATTTGCTGAATTCGATGCTCCTAATCCTTTAATTTCATGTTTTATACTTAGGTAAGCATAGGAGAGTAAAAAGAGAGAGAAACTAGCCAAAAACGGATAAAATGGGTCAACGTGGGAAATCAACATGGCCTGGACTTCCTCATACGGGTAGTTCATACGCCCGTGTCCATTCAACAGACTCGAACACGGGTTAAAGCACTTACACACGAGCTTGTCCCTGTCGAGCCCAAGACTAGCCCTATTCGAAAAAAGGCCACTCTTGAGGGTTTTAAAGCATTCAAAAGCCTATATAAACACCCTAGGAGGTACCTAGAAGGGAGTCAGAGAGTAAGAAGCAAGGAATTACTCGAAGGAAGCCGATTGATCCATCTCAAAAGCCAGATTCACCTTCATGGCTGAAGATCTCCCTTCAATTCCCTTTAAGAGTTCTTGGGTTTTCTTTATGTTTTGTTATCATTATTCTTTTGAGATGTTTTCTTTCATAAATATGAACTAAACCCCCTAAATACCTAAGGGGAATGAAACCTAAGACGAATTTTGTTATTATTATCTGAATTATATGATAAATATTTGATTTGTTCTTAACTATGTGTTCTTAATTCTTGCTTTGGTATTCCAAGATATTAATTCAAGTTTTGATGTGCTTATTTAGAGGAGCAAAAGTCCCTGTCTAAGAGTAGATCTAACATAATTAAGCAGAGTTGATTGCACGCCAAGAGATAGGATGATATAATCTTACCGAATTAGGGTGAAACCTAATAAGGGAATCCATTAACTCGTTTAATTAGAAAGAGATTTCAATTAATCAATCTAGGGTTAGACGTTGTTAGTCTCGAGAGAGATAATAATATAAATTAAGGATTTCTACAGATCAAGTCAAATGAATAAATCGTCTAATTCAGAGTCAATAACAAGTGAAGTCTAGGTGGATTTTTCCTTAGGTATTGTCCAAATGATTTAGTTTTCCCAAAAGTTATTTCCCCAATTTACTTTCTGTGCATTCTTAGTTTAATAATTAGTTTAGATAAAACAAACCCCTTTGTTTTTAGGCTAGATAATAAAAAGAAAGTTAATACTAGTATTTTTAGTTCCTTTGGGATATACATCCCGGTCTTTCCATAAGCTATACTATTGTTCGATAAGGTGCGCTTGCCTTTGTCGTGATATTAGTTAGTTTTCAAGAATAGACATTCATAAATTATAAAACTTATCACGATTTGTTCACATCAAAAGTATATTAATTTATCTTGATTTTATGATTTTTCGTAATATAAATTTTTACTATTAGTTGGTTAGACTCTTATTTTACACGCACATTATTTAAAAATTGTTCAACCCACAATTCTCTTAGGTTTGATCATTGTAATACTCTAGTGTTCTATTGTAACACTACAAATATTACAACTGACTTGTCACATTTGCAGTAAAGCAGTAAATTTATATTGTACTTTAATTATCGAGTGTTGATTTTCTACTGTCTCCCATCGCTCTCAAGATCGAGGGAGAGAGGTGATTAAGTTGTTGGCACTGTTGCTAGGGAATCGTCTTTTGATTGAACTATTTTCAGTTTCATTACGTGTACTTGAAGAGATAATCGATGAAAGTTGAGGTTATAGATACAACATCAAATATTAATTATTTTGGTTGAATGGATAATGAAATTTTTGTACTTGATTTTTTCTTTCATTGATTATAGGAATTTAAGCTTTCTCGCAGAGTAAGGCATGTACTGTTCATTGATTGTGGCTTCGTTGCTAGGCACCATGTTGTATGACCGTCATTGGTTACGACCTATTATTACAACTCCTGGTACTAACGTGCCGCATTTTTAGATGAATCCATCATTGGTAACATGGATTACGACAAATCTTCAATTTAATGTGAATAAAGGGGAAAATCTTATGGTTTTTCTTCGAAGATTCGAGCATGTTTGTAGCACTGTCAGCTATGCAGGGATTCCAAAGGATATGATTTGACTATTGTTAATACCTTTTGCCCTAGGTGGTAAAGCTAGGGAGTGGTTAGATATGTTACCCCTAAATACTATTACTTCGTGGGAAGAATTTCTGCAATTGTTCTTGAAGCAAAATATTCCTAGACTGAAGTGCTAGCCACTTATGAGGAGTTATTTGAACTCAAACAAGGGAGTATAGAGACTCAGGGGCAGACTTGGGAGAGACTCAAGAGAATACTACGAAAATTAATCGGAAATGGGGTTGAGAATGCAGTACAGTTTTAGTATTTCTATTTTATTTATGTGATTTACAATAGTGAGTGGGTTAGCTCGACTTAGTGTGTTCCAAAAAAAGGTGGTTTAACTATGGTCCCTAATGAAAGGAATGAGTTAGTCCCAACTCTCACCATAACTGGATGGCATGTTTGCATTGACTTTAGGAAACAAATGGTGCTACCTGGAAGGACTATTTTCCTTTACTGGGAAAGAGTACTATTGTTTTTTGATGGCCGCTTTGGATACCATCAAATCTCGATTCACCCTGATAATCGGGAGAAGACCATATCACTTGTCCTTTTGGGACCTATACCTTTTGAAGAATGCCCTTGGGTTGTGTATGCCCCGGCTACCTTCATGCTTTACATGACAACAATCTTCATTGGCATGATAGAAGATAGGTTGGATGTATTCATGGATGACTTTTCTATGTATGGGGATTCCTTCACTAATTGCCTAGCTAATTTATAATGAGTTCTATAAGGATGTGAAGACACAGATCTAGTTTTGAATTGGGAAAAGTGTCATTTTTTGGTCAATGAAGGGATTTTTTTGGGGCATCGTATTTCTAAGAAAGGGTTGAAAGTAGACTAGGCTAAGATTGAGGTTATTGAAAAACTCCCTCCTTAGAAGACAGTTTGCAAAATTAGGAATTTCCTTGGACGTATGGGATTTTACTAATGACATATTAAAGATTTGTCCCAAATAGCTAATCCTTTGACTCATCTCCTCTAGAAGGATATTACTTTTGTCTTTGACACAATATGCGATGAAGCCTTCGAGGTGCTGAAACAGAAACTAGTGATTACACAACTGGGGCAGCGATAGGACAAAAATGAGACAAGATCTTTCATTTCATCCACTACGCGAGTAAAACAATGAATTCTATTCAATGTAATTACACAACCACTGAGAAGGAAATGTTAGCGGTAGTGTTTGCTTGTGAAAAGTTTAGATCATATTTGATGGCTAATTAGGTTTATGTATATACAGATCATTCGATGTTGAAATATGTGATGAAAAAGAAAGATACTAAATCTCGACTGAAGAATTGGGTTCTACTTTTGTACGAATTTAATCTGTGGGTTTTGAACAGAAAATGAATAGAAAATCAAGTGGTTGATCACTTATTGCAGTTAGAGATCGAAGATGAACAAGGGAAAACTGGCACCATAAACAAATTTTTTACAGATGAGCAACTATTCCTCACCAATGTTATCATGTAAAGGACAACTAAATCCATGCCTTGGTACGTGAATATTTTTAATTATTTGGTACAAAGAGTTTCCTTGTAGGAGCATCTAGTCAGCAAAAGAAAAAGATTGCTCATGATGCTAGGGAAAGCATTTGGAAGGAACCCTATGCGTTTTGGGAGTGTGCTAACCAGATCATATGAAGATGTGTTGTAGAAGAAGAAATGGGGGATATTCTTAGCGGCTAACATACTTCTCCTTCTAGGGGACACTTCGAGGGAAAAACAATTATTGGAAAAATTCTTCAATCTTGCGTCTATTGGGCCACTATGATTTATGATGCATATGATTTTGTGAAATGATATGATCGACGCCAAAGAACGAGCAACATTTCCAAATTCAATGAAATGATTCAGAAAGGAATCTTAGAAGTATAATTTTTTGATGTATGAGGGATTGGCTTCATGAGACTGTTCCCGAACTCTTTTGGGAACCAATATATCTTGCTAGTAGTGGATTATGTGTCAAAGTGGGTGGAGGTTGTTGCTCTTCTAACAAATGACACAAAATTTGTTGTCAAATTCCTTCAAAAGAAAATCTTTTTATGATTCGGGACATGCCGAGCTCTTATTAGTGTTGAAAGATCACATTTTTATAATAGGCAACTTGAGAGTGTGCTGGCAAAATATAATGTGAGGCACCACATTACTAGTGCTTGCCATCCTCAAGTGAGTGACCAAGTTGAAGTTTAAAATCACGAAATTCAACAAATATTGGACAAAATAGTGAACCCAAATAGGAAAGATTGGCCGACTCACTTAGATGATGCATTATGGGTGTATAGAACTGCTTACAAGACACCGTTTAAGCTGTCCCCATATCGATTGGTCTATGGAAAAAATTACTATCTTCCTATTTACCTAATGTCAAATGTAGTAGTTATTTCAAGTTATTTCTACATTTAACGAGCTTATTTTCTTGGCATTCTATAATTAATTATTGCATTTTCAGCATTAGTAAGTTAGGAACTAAATATTAATAAAATAATTTTTTTATACATTTTATGCTATTTTGATGACTTGTAAGGTTAACTAGAGCCTCGTGAGTGACTAATGAGATATTTAAGTGTGTAGAATGCCAATTCAGGTCTAAGCAAGAGATGATGATCGAGCCTTAAGACAAGGGAGCCCGATATCACAACAAAGTTCCAAGGCTCAGAATTCACTTGACGTCATGACAAGGAGCTTCCTCTCATCATGACAACATGATAACTATAGGAGGGATTTCACAATGGCGACATCGTGACGAGGAGCATCCCCACGTTATGATGTCGCGACGATGGCAGGCCAAATTGAAGTTGATTCCTTAGACAACACTTATGGGATATTTCCATTGTAACACCCAAATAGGGCTTGAGAGTTTTGGGGGTATTTTAGGGATTTTAGCTTTAGAGTGTTCGGAATTTTTCAACATGGTTTATCGGTAATGTTTTTTACTATGGTTGAGAAAATTAAATCAATTTCTAAAAATAAGTTTTAAATACCTTTAATTTTAAAAATAGGACTGATTTGTAAAAGAGTCAAAACTTAGAGTTTTTAAGAGGTAATTAGACCAGATTTTAAAATTCAACCTAAAAACCCCCATTTATAGTTTCATATTCACGATAGTTTTCTCTCAAAAACTTTTACATGCTGTCCCTTGTTTCCTCTTGCTCTTCCAATCAATTTTTTATTTCTAAACTATAATCTCTTGATTTCCATCAACATTCAAGCCTTAAACCTCCATTAAATATCAAGAAAAACTCCCAAAATCACCATTGATTCCTCCAATGTCAAGCTTCTGAATTTTTTAGGTTTTTGATCAAACCCTCATTTTTTTCCGTCTAAGGTAACGATTCAACTCTTAAATGGTTTTAGATTTTATTTAGTCTTCAAAACTATGTTTTTTGCCATTAAATTGCATGTTTTGAATAAAAGCTAAAAATTGGCTAGTTAATGGTGGATTTTGGGGTTTCGAGTAAAAATATGGTTGAAAAGTGTTTTCAACTTATTTAAACATGATTAGAAGGTTTCTAAACTTAATTTGAAGTTTCGTTTAGGATTTCCAATGTTTTAATAAATTTTCGAAAAATAGTAAAAAATATGTCGAAAAAGTTGATACCATGAGGTAATTTTGTATAATTTAAAGGTTGAGAATTAGTTGTAGGTGAATAAATAGATGAATGGAATCAGTTTTAGGCAAAAATATTAAGTATAGACCGAGATATTAGATTTTTAAGTTTTCTATGTTGAAGGTTTCGGTCAAAAGAGAACCTAGTTTAGGCTTGTGTTTTTGAATTGTTTGATGTAAGTCTTTGGTTGAATGTTGTTTGTGTTGTTGTGTGATTTACTTTTTTGAAGCGTTGGAATTGATAGGATCTTCTATGAATAGAGATAAAGGTAAGGAAAAGCTAGTTTGAGCTTTCGGCTTTTTCAGCGAAAGCGTAATTAGTGAGTGTTTGGAATAATTTCTTGTGGACATGGTTCAATGCGTTATTTTGGAATTTAGTAGTATTCTAAAACCCTACTCGAAATTCTGAGTGTAAGCTTTCTCATAACTATGCTATCTTGTGAACAATGTGCTTATGTGTTTGTGAATATGTGAATTGAGATAAGATGCTATAACATGTGATATATGGTTATGATAATCGTTGCCAAAGTGAAAATGTGTACATGTTATGTATATGTTAAGTATTAGTGACAGTGTTTTGCTAAAGATGCAAATATGCAGTGATAGTGCACAAATAATCGGTAAGTGATATGTGTTTGATTTCAGATATTTTGGCCTTGTGATCTTGAAACAGTTTGATATTGTTGGCATGCCATAGGATTGTGAGTACTCACCTATTCATACATTGATTTTGGGTGTTGAGGCCCTTGGACATGTTGGAGGGATAAGGGAGTGTGAGCTAAGCTCCATTCAATGGGACTTGTGAGGGAAAATAAGGATAGTGTTAGCTTTATGCTTCACTTTTGGGACATGTTTGAATTTATGAGTCTATGTAGTGTGTTGGAGATCGTGTATCCGATGAGTGATGATAAAACTCACTTTTATGTTTCATAGCTTAAGTGCCAATTTATCTATAAACATGTTTTTAAGTGTTGTGATATATGCTTTAATGTTATGTGATTATATGAGTATTGTGATATATGCTTGAATGTTATGTGATCATATGTGTATTGTGATATATGCTTAAATATTATGTGATTATATGTGTAATGTGATAGATGCTTAAAAGTGAATGCGATTACCATGTAAATGTACTAGTAAATGATGTATGAGTGAGTATAATGTGACATTAGAGTTAGAACTACTGAGGTTGTGCTATATGGTTGTTTCGTTAATGTTTGATGAATTGTTTGCATGATAGTAGTTCTAGGCATTCACTGAGCTTGTTAAGCTTATCCACTTATTTTAAACCCTCGCAGAGTACTTAAGTGCCAGTGTGAGCGGTGTGGTTCCGAGGGGTGATCTAAGCAAGTCCATTTCAGTGTTTTCGTAGCTATTATCATTATTTGTTTTCGTTTTGGGAATAAGGCAATGTGGTAGACTTTTAATGATATTTGAAATGTTGTTTTGGAAGTTCCATAGCTTAATTGCTCCTAGGAATTTGAGAATTGAGTCATACTATGCTGATTATCATTTTGACTAATCATTTTGACTAATTTTTGATGTTAAGACTACTATTATGCCCGTTTTGATGTTTATTTGATGATAATGTGATAATAGGATGAATTGATACAAGTTGGAATCACTTATATGGTTTAAAATGTTGTATTTTTTTGTTTGGAGCAGAGGTATCATTTTTACGCAGAGGTATCGATATTCGTGTTGTAAAAACGATACCTCTGTGATTTTGAAATATGCAGGAAGTCAGAATCATAAATTGGTATCGATACCTTATCATGAGTATCAATACTCGGGGTAATTTTATCGATACTTTTACAAAGGTATCGATATTCTTTGAGACTTTGATTTTAAACGAGAAATAAAATATTGATTTGGTACCAATTTTGCAAACGGTAGCAGTACCATGCTAGGAAAATATTGATACTCATGTTCTAGTATCGATACTTACATGATTGTCTTGGAAATTTTGCTATGTGATCCTAAGGCTTGTTTAATTATTACTATAAGTTTATTTAAAGTACTTTTGGCATGTTTTAATGATGGTTGTTATATGTTTGACTAAAAATTTATAAGATAACTGATAAAGAGGATGATTTCTTAATAATGTGACAATTTACTGTGAATATGACATGAGACTGTAGTGGCATCCTGATATTTGAGCTTGGCGAACAGGTTGAGTATAAGGTGTTATATTCATATTTGGACCTTTGTATTTATTATAATTTTTCATTAATTGGTATTTAAGTGTAACTAGGGTTGAGTGATCATGAAATAGCCCGTTCCCTATACAAGCAACCTTAGGGTCACTAGAATTGTGTGCAGTTTTAGACAGACAGTTTTTCCTATCTAGTTTTCTTTGTATTTTATTTTCATGTTTGTTTAGTTAGAACTTTTCTATTCTGATGGGAAAAAAATTCGGAGTGGAGATTGCTCTGACACCGCGCTTCAATATATATTCATGAGCTTTCTCCTATATCTTATTCTTTTGTTTATATTTTCATCAACCTTATCAATTAGTGTTTGTATGAATAACTGAATAAATTATTGTGCTTATTTGATATCTCGCATGATTCAATTATTAAACTAATTTATCTATTAAGTAATTATTTATCTGAAATTGGTTGTTTATTCAAGAGTACTCAGTATATTAGAGACTGACGACCTTAATAGAATATCTAGATAGGTGAAACTGAAAGGGTATCCTGTTGTGCATAACTTGTACCAAGCAGTGAGACCAGGAGGGTATCTGTATGCCTAGGAAGAGATCAAAAGGGTGACTGATTTGCCATAATTTGATATGTCAAATTAGGCTCTCCATTGCACTTAAGGAGCTTATTTTCAAGCAATTTAAGTGTCTTTTATATTTTTTTGTCGATTTTTAGTTTTGTTAATAATTTTTTTATTAGTTTTAAGCCATTTTTGATACCTAAATTGGCCAATCGTGCCATGGGGAACCTAACAAGTTGATTGAGTGTTGTAGGGAGTCGACAATAGCCTGAACATGAAGAAAACATCATTTAGAATAGGGTTTCACGATATTGAAGCATAGAAGTCATGATACCCTTGATAGTGTTGAAATGAGGAGAATAGAGCCCATCTACAGTGGTATCACGATATCAGACCAACGGTATCGCGATCTGAGACCCCCAAGACTCTCAATCTCAAGATTGTTGTAGGTATCGCAACACCCAAGCCTCGGTATCACGATATCACTGCTTCATGAGTGAAAAAACTGTAAGGGCAAATTTGTGTCCAAATAAGCTTATGTCTTCTTTTCACTTAAGGGAAAAATGGTCATTGTTAGGTCAGATTTTAGTAGGGTATAAATACAACTTTATAAGCCTTTAAATTCAGATTTGTTTATATTTTTAGGTTAGGTTTTTTTTCTTTTCATTTTTAGTTTAGGTTTTCTCTTTTTTTTTTAGAGTAGATTTTAAAATTGTAGTTTTCTTTCTTCTTTCTTGTAAAGGACTTTGTAAATAAATATGGATGAAGCTTTTGGGTGCCATTTGTTACATATCTAAATGAACATACCTTATCCTTATCTCTATATTGTGCTTATTAATTGTTCGATGAAATGTCTATTTGGATGTTAAGCTTTATCATGTGCTAATTATTGGATGGTTGGTTTTGGTTGTTTGTTAGCTTAAGTTAATGTCTGTTCTTGATTGATTGATTGCTCGATTATATCGAAATGCTTAATATGTTAAAATTGATGCCTCTAGTAAAAAAACCTAGATAAACAAGACCGAGGGGAGAGTTTATCCTTAGATAGTTCGATATAATTGTGCCGAGTAATGTGACCGAGAGGTAATCTTAGGTGGTATCTTTTAGGCTAGGATGAGACCAAGAGGAAATTCCTAACTAAGAGTGGCAAAAAATGTAATCAATGTAGGTTCATTAGTTTAATTAGCACTCAACTAATCAATCGACCATTGTTTAATCATTTACAGTATCTAAAACATTAGGAAGAAAGTTTAGATTAGTTAGTTTAGTTAATACTTTTATTCTAGTTTATAAATCATTTTATTTGGACTTGCACTAAAAACATCCAACTTGATTAGATTAGTAATTGCTTAATTTGTAATTAACTTGATAAGCACATTTACTCACTTGACAATCCTTTGGGTTCGACCCCTTGGAACACTCTGTGTTCCATCAGAACTAAAAATATTACAACTGGTACTGTACACTTGCAGTTAAATCCGCGCTTTAAAATTGTTTTATAAAATCTTTGTTTTATTCGCACATACGAACACAATCAGTGACTTAAGTGGTAATCCTTAGTGTAATGAGACTGGAAGGGTATTCCTGCTAAGGGTGATAAATAACTCAATCTAGGATAATTAATTATTTAATTAGATAATTAGGGATTTAATCGATCATATGCTAGAGACACGCATTGTCGACACTTGGAATAGGAAAGCCTATTAGGGTAATTTAAGTTAGTTTATTTAATTAGTTTAATTAAAATATTAATTTGTAACACTACTAATTTGTAACTCGATTAAATTAGTTTATTTTTTGCAATTAATTTAATAATAATTTCTCCAATCTACAATCCCTTGGGTATGGTCCTCGGAATACTTACTAGTGTTTCGTTGTAAACTTTACTATATTACAATTTGACCTGTATGCTTGCGGATATGGGTGAGCAAAACTCGATTTGACTTGAAAAAATCAATTTTTGTTTTGAATTTCGAGTTAAATGAATCAAGTTATTTGAGTCAAATTGAATTTTTTTCGAATTTCAGGTTCGAATCGAGTTTAGTTTTTGTATTCCAATAACTCAAATAATTTGAATAAACCGAATACCAAAGTATAATATTTTACATTTTTACCCCAAATCCCCAAACCTTTTTACTTTCACCCTAAAACTTTTATTCCCTCACACCTTCTCCCCAAAATTTTTACTCCCATTTCACCCCCACTATCCCAAACCCATTCCCCCACAAAAAAAAAAATTACCCCTATTTACTTTCCTCCCAAAATTTTACTTATCACCATTTACCCCAAGTAAAAGTTATCCAAAAAAATCCTGAACCTAAATGTAATAATTTTATTTATGTTATTAAATTAAATTTCACATTTTTACTATTTATATTATTGAATTGTTTAATCATATTAAATCTTTATAAATTTATGTTAAAATTGAATTATTGATGATGCCATAAAATATTCAGTATTAAAATTTTATGTTGGTATTAATTTCACATTTTATCTTTAAGATAACTTTTATTA